>NC_139555.1:18397424-19076867 GCF_965112155.1 Podarcis liolepis | reverse complement strand
AAAGGGGTCTCAAAGCAGCTAACATTCTCCTTTCCCTTCCTTCCCCACAACAAACACTCTGTGAGGTGAGTGGGGCTGAGAGACTTCAGAGAAGTGTGACTAGCCCAAGGTCACCCAGCAGCTGCATGTGGAGGAGCGGAGACACGAACCCAGTTCACCAGATTACGAGTCTACTGCTCTTAACTCAAGCGATGCTGGATTTCGGCATCAGTGTAGGACCTTGTGGGAAGATAACTGCCCAGGTAGGAGAAGTGATCAACATTTTCCAGTGGAGCAGCACTCAGCAGAGCACAGCAGTGGAATGGAAAGTAGCTTTGTTACTCTTGAATGGGCTTGGGCATCCCTTCTGCAGACTGATCTTCAGTGCCGCACCACCAGGATCCATGATCTACGTTGTCATCTTCTGTGCTCTGCCTGTGGGCGGGGCTCACCCTTCCTCATCCAGCCAGTCCCTGACATCACCGCTGCCTACTGGAGCTGCAGGCAGAATGTGACTGGTTTGCCTATACCAGATGCAGAGCCAAAAAGGGCACTGCAACAATAACAAACAACGAAAGGTGAGAGGCAGAGGACACCGAATTTTGGTGTTACACAGGGTGCTGCTGAAATTTGAAAGCCTTAAGCCTGCCACTGTTGCAGTGGCAGGGATAGAGGCACCAGAGAAATACCCAGTGAAGCTGTAGAAGCCACTAGGATGGGACAGGGTGGGAATACAGAAGGCAGTTGACACAAGGCCTCCTCAGATGTCATCTAGCTTCGATACTTACAGTCCCTTCTCTGTCCTCCAGCCAGGCAAGGAGGGTGCAAAGCAGGGCTGTTGAGGGATGAGGCCTGGGGAAGAGTCCCATCATGGGCCAGATGAAGAGTTCTTGAAGGCCCCTATTGCATCTAGAGATGCAATGAGGTCAAGGGTACATTATTTCATATGTGGTGGACCTGCATAAGGGTAAAAGAGTATTGGGAAATAATTTATAATGAATTGGGAGAGGGGAATGTTTAAAAGCACCTTTTAAAACACACTCAGAGTCCTTTTCATTGGGAATAATTCAGATGGAAATTCCCAGGTGTCAACAAAGGTTATTTATGTATGCCACTACGGCGGCCCATGTTTTGTTAGCCCAAAAATGGAAAACGAGCGAGGTCCCAACCAAAGAAGAATGGCAACTTAAAATGATGGAATAAGCGCAGCTTGTGGATCTAACTTATAGAGCAAGAGAACAAGAAGAACATTTGTTTAAAGAAGATTGGAAAAAGTTTATTGAATATATGAGGGGAAATTGTGTACACTTGAAAACGTTGGCAGCATTAAGATAAATTCAACAGCGTGAGTAAGTTTTGATGGAAGTGATAATGGAATACTGAATGGTTTAGTTTATATATAAAATATGCAGGGATTTATGTTATGCAAAATGAACCATGGAAAGAGAAGAAGGAAAGACATTGATATTTTAAGGTTGTCTAAATGAATATTCTACATTGTAAAACATAAAAATTAATAAAAATGATATATTAGGAAACAAAAGAGTGCTTGAGGGCCCCATTTGGCCTCTGACACTGAGGATCCCCACCCATTAATGTAAGTCACTGTCATTATCCCCCATTTTGCAGACTTGGGATTGCCTGATTCATAGCCCAGTGATTTCATCCATTCAATATTCCAAAAAGTATATTTGATTGCAGGACCAGGAAGAAAAGGAGAAGATCTTCTTTGTATAACCTGAGTCAAACTTTTTTTAAAATGTCCCGGCCTGGGAACTATAGTTTATATGGTGTTCTGGGTACCTTGAAGAAAAGAGATGCAGCACTTTCCCTATTAAAAGGACAATTCCTAAGATCCTTTGAGGGAAGTAGTTATAAAATGTGCAGTTCACAAAGTAAGTTATAACAGAGGAAAATAAGACAATTTGAAACAAATATATTATGTTTATTATGAAGGTACTAAAATTGAACTACAATTTTTTCTTGAAATTGGTTACATAATAATTGAAAGGTACAGCAAGTTGTGAAATAAGGTAACAAATTGCTGACAATGTGAGTTTAAAGAATGCAATGTCGGGAGGACGTGAGGAGGTCCACAGGAGAGTAACTTCTGGAAAAATAATATGAAATTTAATTTTCTCTTTTTTTCTTTTTTTCTTTTCTTTCTTCTTTCTTCTTACTTTTTTTATATCTGTTTATGTATAAAAATTGTTTCTTGCTTACTGCTTTGTAACAGATGTTGTGAACTAATGGAAAAGAAACGCAATAAAAACTTCTTTAAAAAATAAAAAATAAAATGTGCAGTTCAAACAGTGCCAGCCCAAGACGTTTTGCTCTCTGAGGTGAAAGCCAAGGTGGTTGTCATCTCCCCACGTCCATATTCCATTTTTAAAATTTATTTAAAGAATTCATATCCCACTTTTCACTATGCCTCAAAGCGAGAGACTGGGGAAGGAGGAAATAAAACATATAATAAACAAAATTCAAAACAGGTTAACATTTCAGAAAATAGAAACATCAGAGCAACATTCAGAGACCTGAAATGAAAACTGTATTAACCTGGCACCTGTGGCTGAGCAGGAACAGTGCCTGCCTAATATCTAGTGGAAGGGAGTTCCATGGAATTGGGCCTGCTGCGCTGAATACACAACTCATCATTGACACAAGTCTCGCTTCTGACAGTGCTCCATACGCGAAAGCATTCTCTGCTGTAACCATGGAGAGCAGGCGAGAGATGCTGAGCAGGTTTGTGGTACACACAGGCCTGTCCTCCCATGCCATGCCACTGCTCCCTGCTCCAACGGCATCTGCCACCCGAGGCAGCCAGCTCACTCTGCCCAATGGTAGGGCCAGCCCTGAGTGTAATACACTCTTAAGAACCCTTCAGAATCTAAGTTTCCCCATAGCTCAAAATGAGCCACTGCCCATATCCTGGTTTGGGTACCACTGCAAGACGGGACGAGAACCGGAGCAGGAAAATAGATGATGGTTAATCTGGGTCTTTTTTCCCCAATAGTGCATGTCTGCCAAGGTTGAGCGCCAAGTCGTGGGGGGATGGGGAGAAAACATCCATCTGATTATTGCACTGCAAAGAAACATTCAGATGCAGCTCCTGCCACTGTTGGCCAAGGGGTATTAAAAGAGGGAGCTTAAGTTATTAAACTGAGCAGCTTTAATCATGCAGTTCAAGGGGGGAGGACCTATTGCTAGAGGAGTGCTCAGGATTAAAGTATTTTTACCGCAAAGCCAATACATCTATCAGTTAGCTACTGCTCTGCTAGCCTGTGCGAGACAGTGTATGTGCATATGTCTACCTGCAGCTCCTTTTGCAGAGATCCTGCTAAATATTATGGGATCCGATGGATTTTTATTTAGAAATTGACCCGGTTACCTTGAACCTGATCATCCTGGTAGCTAGCTATGTCATCCTGCTCTTGGTTTTCCTGATTTCCTGTGTGATGTATGACTGTCGAGGGAGAGACCCCAGTAAGGAATATGCTCCTGAGATCCCAACAGAGAACCAGCCTCCGATCCGGCTAGTGGTGATGCAACAAGGGAACCCCAACACCCGCTGGGCGAAAGGACCTTTCCCCACTTATGAAAACCCTCCTGGCCCACAAGGGAAAAGGACTACGATTGTATAAATTCAGTTGCTCCAGGGTGCTGGTCCAAGACTGCCTCACCTGTGCCATGTTTACATCCTGCTTGCACAAGGAGAACGCAGCAAGGTAAGTCCAAGCTGACAACTTGGGTTTTCACGTACTCTGCAGAATGGGGTGATCTTTTTGTCCTAAGTTCACTTTCGTTCCCACGTGCGGCAACAAAGAGAGGTAGCTTTAACCCTCATCTGATTCAAAATGCAATTTACTGTATTTTTCGCTCCATAAGACGCACCTGACCATAAGACACATCTAGTTTTTAGAGGAGAAAAACAAGAAAAGAAATTATTATGAACGAAACAGTGGGTGTATGATTTTTGTGGTTCATGCTGTGGCCACAGACATGTGATCTGATGGTGAATTTGGGGTGACCCAATGCAAAGATCCCGAGGATCCATGTGGATCTGTGCTTTGTAACCACATTTTTGCACCATTGCAGCCCCAGGAAACAGTGGATGTGTGATTTTTAGGGGGCAGGCTGTAGCCATGGACATCGTATCGTATCGTATCGTATCGTATCGTATCGTATCGTAAAACCTTTATTGGCATCACATACAACATCCAAAACAGATCAATACAGAATTACCATTTCCCAGTGGCACAAAACATTTGCTAAAAGAAAGGAGGCATTCATTCCATAAGACGCACAGACATTTCCCCTTACTTTTTAGGAAGAAAAAGGTGCACCTTATGGATCGAAAAATACAGTATTTCTTATTTTCACATATGGCACCCCTTTTTGGCAGGTGTGTAAAAGAAGAAGAAGCAAGCATCAGCCACCAAACTGGGCAGCCATGCACATCATATCAAAACAGAGTAACGACCCATCAAAGATATAAAAAGAAAGAGATGCAGGCAACAGAGTTAAAGGAAGCAAACATAAACTTTTCTCCGGGAATTGTTCTCTCTGCTGCTGGGCGGGAAGGGTGCAGAGAAGAGGCATAAGCACAAACCTCGTCAGTTTTGAGGATGCCAAAGATTGCAGGTCTAATGTGACTTCAACAAAAATAGACATTCTTTGACAAGCAGCTGGAACTTAGGGCTAGGGATAAGGGCAGTGGAGGGGGACACTTTTAGCTAAGTTCACACTGAAAGACGAACTTATTTAATTTGCGCTTCCTCAGCGTGGGAACCAAAATGCAACTTTCCTTCAAAACCCGCACTTCAAAATGTGATGTCTACAAGAAATGTGTTGTATTCGGGAAAATCACTTGGCAAAAATGTGGATTTTTGGTAGAATTGTATACAATTTGATGCTGATGAAAGGTCGTGAAGATTTCCCTCCCCCCCAAAAAAGAAAAACTGATGTATAAACATGGAGAACAAACACAGGGTTGGAAAAATGCAAAAGTGAGAGAAACCGGAATGGACAAGATTCACTCATCTCTAAGTGTCACCCGTTCACGGTTAGGAAGTTTAACACTAGGTATAATGTATAGAAAACAGTACATTAAAAGGGGGGTTATGGTCAACCCAGGAGTCAGCATTTCTGACAGCTTGTTTAATGCTAGCCAGGCACCTATATTTTAGATCAGGGGTCAGCAACATGCAGCCCATGGGCTGGATGCAGCCCCCGAAGACTGTTTTACCGGCCCACAAGCTGCCCCCAAACTGAGCCGCCTGCTTGGCGAGTCCCCCGCAAGTTGCGGTAAATTGGCGCGGCACAGGAACTCGCCAGTGATGCCGGAAATCGCATCTGTCCACACACAGATACCAGAAATCAAGTCTGGACAGGCACGATTTTCTGCATCTGGGCATGCACAGAAGCAATTTTCGGCACTGTGGACCTGTGCAGACTCGATTTCCGGCGTCACGCTGCGCCAGTCCAGCCCACGGATGATTTCCATGGGAGTGATCCAGCCCATAGACAGTTGGCCTTGCCGACCCCTGTTTTAGATGCTTGCTGAAGACCATCTTTCCTTCCAGGCTTTTTATTTCTGCTGCAATTTTCCTTATGGCTGTATTATTGTGTTTTACAAGGCTAGCTGCACGGGGGGAAAAAACAGCAATCAAAACATAATGAAATACTATAATAATAAAATGAGCAGTCAGAAGAGGCCACTACTGTCAGAGAAAATCCAATTCATCAGCAGTAAACAGAACACACAAAGAAAAGTTCCATCTGTTCTGCATCCCTAAAGGGCCCTGGTGCTGGGAGACATGATGATGACAAAGCCATACAAGTCTTCCTAAAGGGGGTGTACCAGAACCTTGGTGCCACGGCTGAAAAGGCCCTGTGCCTCACCTGCCAAACAAGCAATATTTTCCTAGGGAAGGGCCATTCCACTGGGAGCAGAACAACCCTCCCACCTCCCCAGCAAGGTAAAAACATACTCAGCAAGGAAAGATTGACCTGGTTTCTGCAGCTCCTCATCAGGCAACGTTAATTTATTTGATTCTGTTCCTGAATTGCTTCCCAATTCCGCCTTGCTTTAGGATGCTTACACAGGGAGAATGCCAGCCACTTCCTTTGGGAGGGCTTCTTCTTACCAGGTGTCTTTTTTCAATCTATCATCTTCACGACATTAGAAACGTGATCCACCTAGCTTAGTTTTGTCCACTCCACATTATGGTAGGTAGCCTCTCTCCTGGGTTTTGGGCAGGAGCATACCCTCCAACATTTCTCTGATGAAAATAGGGACGTCCTATTCCATAATGATGGTGGTGAAGATTATTTTACTATTTATACCCGCCCCCCCCCCATCTGACTGAGTTGCCCCAGCCGCTCTGTGTGGTTTCCAACATAAATAAAGACATAATGCAAAAATCAAACATTTAAAAGACTTCCCTATACAGTGGTACCTTGGTTCTCAAACTTAATCCATTCTGGAAGTCTGTTCCAAAACCAAACCTTTCAAAACCACTTTCCCATAGAAAGATTAATCCATTCCAGACTTTTAAAAACAACCCCTAAAACAGCAATTTAACATGAATTTTACTATCTAACGAGACCATTGATCCGTAAAATGAAAGCAATAAACAATGCAGTGGCGTAGCGTGGGGGGTGCCAGGGGTGCCGGCCGCACCGGGCGCAACTTCTGGGGGGGGGCGCTCGCTGCCTCCGGAGTCGCCGAATAGCCTCGGGCGCAGGCTGTAGCAGAGCCCCGACGAGCTGGCAGCGGCTCTCAGCGCTCGCCGCGGTCCCCGCGCATCAGGGCCGCGGAGGGCGCGCCAGGCAGCCCCTCCTCACCGACAGGCAGCGTTCGCCTGCGGGGCTCGGCCAGCGCGCTGGGCTGGCTGCGTGGAGTCGCCGAGGAGCCGCCGCCGCCTGCCATGCCGCCCTGGCTGCTTCAACCGCCTCCGACAGCCGGCTCGAGGCTCCTTCCGGCTGGGTCTCCCGACGGGGCGCTGCGGGCGGAGGCTCCAGCATCAAGCGCCACGCCGCCCAGGCTCAGGTCGCTGTCTGGACGCACGCAGCCCGCCAAACGCGCCATCGGCAGCGCTCTAGTGCCTGCACGCCAAGACCGCCCACCCGCCCTGACGGGGCCCCCCCACCCGCGCCGGAGGCCGGCCGACACACTGGCCCCAGAGCCGCCCCCTCCCCGCGTCAGAAAGAAGCCGCGTCGGGACTAGCCGGGCCAGGGAGACCGAGAAGGCTGCGCCGCGACGCCCAAAGACGCGCGTCTTAGCGCAAAGGGGCCCGCGGCACCCAGACGCAGAAGGGACCCTCTCCCCCTGACCCGCCACTGAACTGCAATTTCCAGCTCCCTTGGCAAATCCCAGTCCCCAATCCCCAAGATGCTTTATTTGAGGCAGGGATCCTTTAATTGCAAAAACAACACCACGGAGGGCAGTAGTCACCACGAAGTTTGCCCCAGAGTAGAGCCGTCAGTATTAATGACCATGGTTAGGGGTTAGGGGGCGCAAATTACTTGCCTTGCCCCGGGTGCTGATAACCCACGCTACGCCGCTGAAACAATGTACTGCAGTCACACAAGCAAGCAAGCAATCAGTAGCTGAACTGGGTTCCACACAGTCACAAAAAAAGAGCTGCAAAAACAAAAACGCAAAATAAATAGCAAAAACAGACAGACCTCAGCGTAACACTCAAAATGGAAGTGTGGCACTCAAATCAGAAGCGTGGCACTCAAAACGGAGCACGTTCAGCTTCCAAAAAATGTTCGCAAACCGGAACACTTACTTCCAGGTTTGCAGAGTTTGGGTTCCAAGTTGTTTGAGTACCAAGGCATTTGAGAACAAAGGTACCACTGTACAGGGCTGCCTTCAGATATCTTCTAAAGGTTGCATAGTTACTTATCTCCTTGACTTGGGGGGTTGCATAACTCAATAAAAGGTAAAGGGACCCCTGACCATTATGTCCAGTCGTGACCGACTCTGGGGTTGCGGCGCTCATCTCGCTTTATTGGCCGAGGGAGTCGGCGTACAGCTTCCGGGTCATGTGGCCAGCATGACTAAGCCACTTCTGGTGAACCAGAGCAGCACACGGAAACACCGTTTACCTTCCCGCTGGAGCGGTACCTATTTATCTACTTGCACTTTGACGTGCTTTCAAACTGCTAGGTTGGCAGGAGCAGGGACCAAGCAATGGGAGCTCACCCCGTCACAGGGATTCGAACCGCCGACCTTCTGATCAGCAAGTCCTAGGCTCTGTGGTTTAACCCACAGCTCCACCTGCGTCCTGTTTCAGCTAATACTGATCAGTTATTACTGGAGATCTTAAGTTTGTTACTAGAGTCAAGAAATGGCAATACACCCCCCCCCCAAAAAACAACAACAACAGGGCAATCAACACCAAAATTACTTTACAGGGGAGCAGGTTCAAAAGAACCTGGCAGAAAGCCCACACCATAAACTGCAGCCAACAAATGATTTATGTTGATTGTAAGTTGCTTTGGGAGAAAGTGACCAACTAATGCAATAAATATAATAAAATAAATAATGCTAAGGGGATTGATGTTGACTTTTCATCCTTGGTAGGTGTGGAAACACCAGATAGTTTATACATCTAAACTTCCTCATTCTCTTTCTGGCTTTCAGCATTAAACAATAGTTGACGCAGTAAGGACAATGCACAGATCACATGCCAGCCAGAGGGAATTTCTATGAATAACTACTAATCTCTGCAAAAATGCTTTTTCAGAGTCAGATTGCAGCATTGGGTGACATGAGCTGAAATATCCTGGAAGAATGTATTAGTGTGTGATTGAATCAGTCTTCAACAGCCATTATAGAAACTCGACTCAGTCAATTACACCAAATTTGAAAATAAATGTTGTAGTTTTACACACAGGGAGAAAGAGAGAGAGAGAGTTCTGAAATGAAGGAATTCAACCTACCACCCATCCTGGTGATAGGTGACAGACTTGGGTGGTAGCTGATTTTGATGACTTGGGTGGTAGCTGATTTTGATGATTTGGAGGGTGTTTTGGAGGGGAAGGTATTCTGTGCATGCTCAGGGGTACTGCATGCATTCTTTATTTCCCGTTTTAAGACTAGTCATGTTACAGAAAGCAGTCTGGCCTTGAAGTTGCAAGGCTGGAGATGATGGCTACAGCTTCTGATTGGAGGGGAACGTTGGCAGAGAAAGCCCTTTGGAATCTTATCTGGAGGAGTTCATTTTGTTTCTGTATCCTCGGCTCTGCAGTTTGGCGGAGGGCTGGGAGAGGACGCATTTAAAGCATGGGCCATCCGGAAGAAGGGGTACAAAGTCCCAGGGAGGATAGGACCTGTGGCAATTCTTCCACCCCACAATCCCAACTGAATATTGGCAGATTCCCCCTGTATTCAATGCCCCTCTATCTATCTATCTATCTATCTATCTATCTATCTATCTATTTATCAGCTTTTCCTCCAAGAGGCTTGAAGTGCTGCACATGATTCTCCCCTTCCTGATTTAATCTACACAAGAACCCTGTGAGGTAGGTCAGGCTGAGAGGCAGTACCAGGCCCAAGGTCACCCAGGTGAGCTTCATGGCCAAGTGCAGATTTGAGCTGTGGTCTCCCAGGGACTAGTCTGACACTCTAATCATAGAATCATAGAGTTGGAAGAGACCACAAGGGCCATCGAGTCCAACCCCCTGCCAAGCAGGAAACACCATCAGAGCACTCCTGACATATGGTTGTCAAGCCTCTGCTTAAAGACCTCCAAAGTAGGAGACTCCACCACACTCCTTGGCAGCAAATTCCACTGTCGAACAGCTCTTACTGCCAGGAAGTTCTTCCTAATGTTTAGGTGGAATCCTCTTTCTTGTAGTTTGGATCCATTGCTCCGTGTCCGCTTCTCTGGAGCAGCAGAAAACAACCTTTCTCCCTCCTCTGTGTGACATCCTTTTATATATTTGAACATGGCTATCATATCACCCCTTAACCTCCTCTTCTCCAGGCTAAACATGCCCAGCTCCCTTAACCGTTTCTCATAAGGCATCGTTTGACCATTTTGGTTGCCCTCCTCTGGACACGTTCCAATTTGTCAGTGTCCTTCTTGAATCTCAACATGGTTGGGAAGAAGCAGCTCAAGACAAACTGCTCCTTTGCCTTCTTAATGGCCCTTCCCCATGTGGAGTCAGAGGTGTTATTTTGAATGATTTGGCTTTCAGGAAGGGAGTGGACTTGCTAGGGAACATAAAAAAGGATTTTGACAAACAGGCTGCTCTTTTCCCCGGGACAATGTTGTTTTGGTCCAGCCTTCTGAAGAGAAGGGTTTGAGGTGGCTCCCATAGCCCTATGGCCATTGAAAAACCCAGGAAACTCTTAAATCGTGTGGTGGCGCGCAAATTCTGCTATATGAATGGCCATGTGATCCTGCATGCTGACATCCGGTTCAGCGAATGTTCTTTATTTCGTGATGAAGGCGTTCACCTTTCAAATCTCGGCAATGATATTTGGCTGGCCGACATCATCAGAGGCCTTAGGGATTGGTTGCAGCTGTCAGCATATTGGCAGCGAGCCTCTTTGGGCTCAGGTAGCGGTTAGGCACTGGAATATGTTTGTGAATTGGAGGGCAGGGTGTGGCCATCGCCTATCCCTCCTCTTTATGGGTATTCTAGTAAAGGAATCCGGCGGTCGTGGATCCTGTCCAACGCCCTTGCTGGCGGCTAGGGCCATGGCATGACCCCCGGTGACATCAGGGGGAGCTTTCAGTTGTATTTGCATCAACAGGCTCCTGCCACTGGTGGTTAATCCTTGATAGACTCACCCCTCCCTGAGGGGGTGGAGACACGCACTGTTGTTTTATCCAGTGCCAAAGCCAATACCTTCTCACATGCTGTAATCAATAAAGTTGTGGCCTTTTTTTAGCCCATCAACCTAATATACCGTGTCCATGTGTCTTTCTTATTCTCAAGCAGGTGGAGGGTCCTTGAATCACAACTCTTTGTCTGCCTCCAGGATTCCTACATCCAGGAATCTCCTCTGGACTAAAGGACTGGTGCAGACTGGAGGCCAGAGAGGCCATAGAATCATAGAACCACAAGGGTCATCTAGAGTCCAGGCACCAGCAAACTTTTTCAGCAGGGGGCCGGTCCACTGTCCCTCAGACCTTGTGAGGGGCTGGACTATACTTTTTTGAAGGGAATGAACAAATTCCTATGCCCCACAAATAACACAGAGATGCATTTGAAATAAAAGGACACATTCTACTCATGTAAAAACACGCTGATTCCCGGGCCGTCCGTGGGTGGGATTTAGAAGGCGATTGGGCCGGATCCTACCAATGATCTAGACCAACTCCCTGCAGTGCAGGGATCTTTTGCCCAACATGGGGCTTGAACCCATGAACCTGAGATTAAGAGTCCCATGCTCTACCAACTGAGCTATGAGATGCTTCAGGGAGGGAAAAGTTTCAGAAGCCCTGGTGGTGGAGAAGACATGGGAAGATGGTCCTGTCTTCAAGTTAGATTTTATTTTATTTCTGGGGAAGGGAGGGGGCTTCTTCTATTTCCATGAATCAAGGCCAGCCTTCCCCAGCCAGTTGCCCTCCAGATACTTCTGAACTACAGCTCCTGTCACCCTTGACAATTGGCCATGCTGGGTGGGATTAATGGACTCCTATTAAGTTCAAAGTCATCTGCTGGGTTGGAGCACAGCTGATCTAGTCTCTTCTCTTGCCCTTCAGCCATGTCTGCACCTAGAGCACTGCCAAATTTACATATAAGCTAAACAAGCTATAGCTTAGGGCCCCACTCTCTTGGGGGCCCCCAAAAAAATTTACAGGAAAAAAACTGGATGTACATTTCCAGAATATAAGATAAAAAACAAATAAAATAAAAGCTCCATACAGCAACAGTGTTTTGTGTCGTGTAAGCTCCTATCATGTAAGTAATGGGCCCCGCCTGCTAGCCTGCTCCCTAAAATATCACTGGTTTGCTCATTTCTATATATAGGGTGCCTACATTCTGCTATTTATAATTATTAGTAGTTTGCATCATATAATAACACCTATTATTATTTCATGTTATAGCAAGTTTCTAGAGACTAGCTTATGAGGCTTTGTAAATTGTGTTTCTAAAGGAACTTTTGTTATTGCCAAATGCCAGTGTGTTTGCATTATTTAGTTATGAATAAAAAAATCATTTTAAGTTCGAGCTTAACAATTATTTCACTATTAATATCCTTCTTCTTAACTGTATTTCACTATTAATATACTTCTTAATAAATTGTATTTCAGTTCAACAATTACCTTGATAAAATACGTATTTTGTTATGTGAAATTGGCTTTAGATACCTATTAGGTCCATAAATGACCATATAGCATATATTCAACACAAAGAAAACAGCGACAATCTGTTGTTGACAAAGGGCAGCTGGACATATAAAGGGTCCCATTACCTTCAGTAGCTTAGGGCCTCATCAAACCTAAATCCAGCCCTGACCTAGAGCACGCAGAGGCAACTCAGAACGCCACGCAGGTGAGCTCCCTTGTACTCGCCACCATTGCCATGCAGACACACAGGGAGTGTTCTGGGACAAGCATTCCACTCACCCAAATTATGAGGCAAACATGCCCTGACACAGAAGGATTTTGCAAGAGCAAACGAGGCTCTCTCTGTTTGTATCTCTTCTGTCTCTCCTAATCTCACTGTTGTTGACAGGGAAACAGTGATGAAATGAGGGGGGGGGGCTAATCAATCAGAGATCAGTTTTTCGGTGCAGTTTGGGAGAGGTCACTGAACTAGATGTGTTTTTTTGTCGTTGTTTGCACAGAGCTGTAGCTATCTGAACGAAAGCACTTCTACCCTGATTGTCATGGATGGCATTCAGCTATGTTTTACCCAGAGAATACACACTGAAATGCATGCCCATGACTAAGGCAGGTCCATTATTTCTAATGGGTCTTCTTCTGAGTAAAACATAGCTGAATATGTGCAGAACAGAAGAATGCTATGGAAACGTCAGTGATACAAATGGTTAGAAAGCTTTCTACGGTGGTACCTCGGCTTGCATATGCTTCAGGTTACATACGCTTCAGGTTACAGACTCTGCTAGCCCAGAAATAGTACCTTGGGTTAAGAACTTTGCTTCAGGATGAGAACAGAAATCGCACGACGGCGGTGCGGCAGCAGCGGGAGGCCCTATTAGCTAAAGTGGTGCTTCAGGTTAAGAACATGTTCAGGTTAAGAACGGACCTCCGGAATGAATTAAGTACTTAACCCAAGGTACCACTGTATTATTTTGGGAGGTTGTTGATGTTTGATGTTTCATTGTGTTTTTAATATTCTGTTGGGAGCAGCCCAGAGTGACTGGGGCAATCCAGTCAGATGGATGATGATGATGATGATGATGATGATTGGCACACTTTAGCCAGTTTTGTGCTCACCAACCCTTTGTGCACACTAACCCAGAAGAAAGCAGGGCTACCTAGTTAATATAAAGGTAAAGGGACCCCTGACCGTTAGGTCCAGTCGTGGACGACTCTGGGGTTACGCTCATCTCGCTTTATTGGCCGAGGGAGCTGGCATACAGCTTCTGGGTCATGTTACCAGCATGACTAAGCCACTTCTGGCGAACCAGAACAGTGCACGGAAACACCGTTTACCTTCCCGCCATAGCGGTACCTATTTATCTACTTGCACTTTGATGTGCTTTTGAACTTCTAGGTGGGCAGGAGCAGGGACTGAGCAACGGGAGCTCACCCCATCGCAGGGATTCGAACCGCGGAACTTCTGATCGGCAAGCCCTAGGCTCTGTGGTTTAACCCACAGCGCCACCTGCGTCCTTAGCTAGTTATTATACTCATCGTCAATTTCTTATACACGGCACAAAAATTGAGGATGGCTGAATCTTTGTCTTTGTTTCCACCGTCGGCGTCATTTTAGCATTTTTCTGCCCATAATTCTGTTCTGTTTCCATATTAATCTGCAATTCTCATATCAGTGCCTCCTCAAAACATAGATTTAAAGCATACGTTAATTTTAATTTGTATTTAAAGAAATACAAATTAAAGGGAAAGATAATACAAGCATTCACGGGAGGCTAAGACATGCTTGAATCAGTTCTAGAAGGTGGAACAGAATTTGTGGGAAGATGACCCCCCTACACACACTCATTCCTAATCAAAAAAATAGATTTCCCCCTGTGGTTCAGTCAGTCCCTACCTGCCCAGGTACTGCTTACCTGTCCTTCGCTTATAAGAACATATTAAGCGAACCCAGGGTGATCAGACCACTTATCCAAACTAGCATCGTGTTTCCCAAAGTTTGCTTCTCCACCCAGGGTGATCAGACCACTTATCCAAACTAGCATCGTGTTTCCCAAAGTTTGCTTCTCCACACACTGACCTCACATCTAACCTGACTTTATTTTTATCCTTACATTAACCCACCTTTCTCCTCCAAGGGGCTCAAGGTGGTTTCACGGCCCCATCCCCCCACCGGTTACCATCTTATTCTCACAACAGCCATGTCAGGTAGATTAGGTTGAGACACTGTGACTGCCTGCCTCACGCAAGGTCACCCACAGAGCTTAATAGCTGATTTGGGATTTGAACCCTGATCTGCTAGGTCCAACCCCCTAACCGCTATGTCATACTGTTTCTATGCCACAATTGACTGCCTTGATGGCTTGGCTTTGAAACATCATGGATAACATAACGAGCCTCATTCAGCTGCCAGGTTTGGTCCTATGACGCTGAGATGGAGCACATTTTTTGGAGAGGTTTGGAGTCTTATCAAACTACATCACTGTTTGTGTTTGAAGAGTCTCTCTCTATCATTGCGGGCAAATATTTGTCTGAGAGCTTCTCTGAAAATAATGAAAGAGTAGAACTTTGCCCATTAGATAGTTGTGCACATAGGTGATAATCTTTTTTAGAAAATGGGGAGCACACCCCGCCCCACACTTCTGCAGAGTACACCTTCCTCCACTTTTGGGAGGCAAGATGGGGGGGAAAGGGCAGCTCCCAGTTGTGGGGAGATGGCTGCCCAAGGAAGGAAGGGAGGGAGGGAGGCACCAACTTGTGGCCAATATGTGAGGGGCTGCCCCCTAAATATTTTATTTGGGGTGAAGGGACCAGGGCCTATGGTTATTCAACATTAAGACCAAGCAGTTTGTCTTACTGCAATCTGCACTCAAACATCTCCTCGCTGTGTGCCAACATTACAAATTAGATATTATATTATAATTTAAGCTGCTGCATATGAATTTAGGATTGGTTCTGAGACAATATAAGCCCTCACCTGCTAAGGCAGGAAGCGCCAATCTCATTTGGCTAATGCTGTTTTTAAAATGTTGGAGAATAATGCCATTTCTCTCCTACAATTCCTCAGGTCCAAATGTTTAGCAATGCTTTGCTTTTTCAGGGCAAATCTTGAGTTGTGGATCACGCCGCCATGGGGTTGCATCTTACAGGCTCCCTCTACTGACTCTAGCTTTCAGCCACAGTAATTGATTTCGTTATAACTAGATTCAACATCCCAGTGTTGCAAAAGCAATTCAGGGATCTCCACATTTTGGCTGGGCTTATTGACTAGCCTCTATTTACTGCCACTGTTGACCCTCATCCTCTGGCACACACAGAGACCTTGGAGAAGTATGACTGATCCCTCACTTTGGAGACAGGTGAGAAGCAGGCTGGGCCTCTCTTCCTGATCTTAATACCCAGTGTCTGGTATAAAGAAAAATGTAGCATCCTTGCCCTCACCTCACAAAAGTGAGTCTGGCATGAAGTGAGAGATGCATGTAAATTCCCCCCTCTCTCCGCGAAGCAGGAATATTCTGGATCTCTATGTTGGGCACAGGGTGGAAAGTGATGGTTGTCAGAATAAGGTCATCAGTAGTAAGTGCATATGTGGACTCCAATACAGTGGTACCTCGGGTTACATACACTTCAGGTTACATACGCTTCAGGTTACAGACTCCGCTAACCCAGAAATAGTACCTCGGGTTAAGAATTTTGCTTCAGGATGAGAA
The DNA here is from genome assembly GCF_965112155.1 of Podarcis liolepis. Classification (NCBI taxonomy): domain Eukaryota; kingdom Metazoa; phylum Chordata; class Lepidosauria; order Squamata; family Lacertidae; genus Podarcis; species Podarcis liolepis. The sequence goes on along the minus strand of NC_139555.1, from coordinate 19,060,863 downwards.
CAGAAATCGTGCTCCAGCGGCGCAGCGGTGGCAGGAGGCCCCATTAGCTAAAGTGGTGCTTCAGGTTAAGAACAGTTTCAGGTTAAGAAAGGACCTCCGGAACGAATTAAGTACTTAACCCGAGGTACCACTGTAGGTACCACTGTACATCATAATGCACCACTTATTTCATGCAACTTTGTGTACCCAGGCAATGTGACCCTCCTGCCTCTTATCCCACACAACAATTGAAGGACTCAGAGAAGCATCTTGGGTTCAAATTAGGCCACAGCTTTATTGATTGCAGTTGTGAGTTTGGCACAGCATTGAGTGTATCCAACATGATCCAGCCCTCTTGCTGGATAATTATGGTGGGGTCAACCCTGATACAGGATGTCCTATGACGTACATCAAATAGCTACAGTCCAACAGGTTTGCCATGCTGGGGAGTGCTAGGACCCAGTGGGGTCTTTAGCATATGCACCACTGGGGTGCAAAGATCCGCCCAGCACCCCGTTGTGAATGACAAGCGCCGCCGCTGGCGCAATACCTCTTTAGTAAATGAGCACACAAAGTCAAAAGTCCTTTAATGGAACAGTAGGTATACATTTTGGTAGTACCTAGGTATGCAGTGGTACCTCGGGTTACAGACGCTTCAGGTTACAGACTCCGTTAACCCATAAATAGTACCTCAGGTTAAGAACTTTGCTTCAGGAGGAGAACAGAAATCATGCGGTGGTGGCGCAGCGGCAGCGAGAGGCCCCATTAGCTAAAGTGGTACCTCAGATTAAGAACGGACCTCCAGAACGAATTAAGTTCTTAACCCAAGGTACCACTGTATATATATTTTGTTTTTCTAGCTTGATCAAAATTATTTATTATTTCATAACAGGTAGGTAGTTAAGAGCTTAGTCGGCTTCAGCGGCAGGCACCTGGCGCCCCCCAGAATTTGGCACCTCAGTGCCCTTTACCCCTTGCACCCCCGGTTAAAGTCGGCCCTGCTACGACCCTCAGCCCACACCTGGGCATATGGTCACAAGCTCCTCTCCTGGGATCACTTCAACAGGCTACACTGCTGCCACGTAAGGGTTTTGGATGAGGCCTATGTCTCACCATGCAACCAAGACTATACCCAATGCCATAACTGGCAAAGTTGTGACAATTTCCATGAGGAAGACAAAAATAAAACCCAACAGGCCCAATTAGCCTGAGGGTGAAATTCTTCACTGGCCCCAAATCTGGCAACCAAAGCGATCTATAGCAAGGTCAATCGAATACTAAAAGGATGAGAGAGGGAGATCTGAAAGATACCTGCACTGCTAGGTGAGACTTTGTCTGGAGTCCCTGTCAGCTCCGCCCCTCTGAAGTACCACCCATGGGGCTGGCTGTGATTGGCCAATTTGTAAGCGGGCCAGTTTGAATACCCCCAGCCATGGGAGAGGCAGCTACATCTCCCATCAGCCGTGGGAGCCCGGCACATGGAAGATGGTGGCAATGTCCCACCAAGCTAAGTAGCGTTCATTGCTTACTGTTACAACTACCGGCACACATGGACCCAGGACCACTGGTTATCAGTACCACCACTGCCCCAAACATTTTTATTCACTGTTGTGGCAAACAGCTTTCTTCTGCTGTTGCATAAATCATACACAACGAACAGCAGAATGACATGTTTGAAAATGTGCACCTTCAGCACCAGGGAGCGGACAAGTGATATTCTCACAGGCTGCAGCCTTAAAGAAAACATCTGGTTAGCACTTAAATCCAAAGGTCAGATTGGCTACAGGTGGGCTTGATTTTAAAAGTGAATAGCCATCGTGCCTGCTACTTAGAATCCTTCAAGACAAAAGTGGAGTCCCACTAGGTCACGGGCGAGCCAGTTCACACACTGTTGCAACTGGCCAACTCATCGGACGGCACCAAGGACCTGTCGTGTTCCTGATTGCCACTGCTGGATGATGTAATGTGCGATTTGTCTGACACACGAATGTGTCTGATCCTCCGTAATCCTTCCAGCACACAAAGGAAGGAGGTGGGAGGATTGTGAAGATCAGGTGTGCTTGTGTAACATATCACAGGGGCAGGTGAGCGCACCTGATCTCAGGTTCCACCATATGCACAGCGATTGATGCCTGTTGCATCAACACGTGAACCACTTCGTCCCTGGTCAGGAGCCTAGTGCGATTTGCACATCTGACATTTAGGTGCACTGCTCAACAAACGAACCATGCTACAAATAGGTCAGCCTCTCTAGCAATTACACTAAAATCCTCTGGCTGTTTTCCAGACAGCTGGGGCTTTGTCTGCACGGAGGATGATTGCAACACCAGCATTAGGCAATTGGAAAGAACCCAGCTCTGCACCTCCCCGTCCCCTACGTAGGCTTGGTTGGCTAATGAGCAAGAGTGAGTTGATGAAGCTAACAACTGCACCTATATATTTTGAGTTCACAGGCTGATGGAGAAGGGTTGCCAGTTTTCAGCCAAGTGATTCCCTTTTTTCTTTTCAATTCACTGCTGAATCAGGAGATGAGGCCCCCCTCGTTATGACCCCTCCATTTCTGCTTCCCACAATCTTTCCTTCGCACCCCCCACAACTCCCAATTTTTCGTATTTGTTCGTATTACGTAACTATAGCGTGCCTGCAGAAGAAAGTCTGAAATTACAATATTTAATGTATTTTTAATCTCTTGTTGGAAGCAGCCCAGAATGGCTGGGGAAACCCAGCCAGATGGGCAGGGTATAAGTAAATAATAATAATAACAATAACAATAACAATAACAATAATAATAATAATAATATAATTTTATATAACATATTATTTTATTATTTTATATAACATTTTATTATTTTATATAACATTTTATTATTTTATATAACATATAAAACACATACATATACATTTACACAATACACGCACACACCACACCACCTTATTTTCATATACCTTTCATAAAATATACCTACAGTACTCTATATAATACCTACCTATACGTACTGTCCGTGTGGGGGTAGGTGTGTAGGTATGTTGATATGTATAGTATATTATTATTATTATTATTATTATTATTATTATTATTATTATTATTATTATTAACATATAGAGTGATCACCCTGAGGCTGCAGCCCTAAGTTTGGAAGTGGATGGATTCAGTTCCGTTTGCATTTAAAGGTGAACCCACCAAATCTGTACTTTCTGAAACAACGATGAACAGTGAACCTTCAGAATGTGCACCAATCCAAATTTTGCAATGTAGTTCTCCAACCAAAAATGTTTATAAAAATACAGATATTAGGGGGATGTGTACATAAGAATAAATGAGTTAAAATAGCATACATAATCCATTTTCTTAGGGGAAATGTGTGCATTAGTAAAAACTTCATACAAATGTGTTTGTTAGCAGAAATTTGCACTAAGATGCTGACAAATTTTCACAAGCTTTACTTAAAAAAAAATAAAAATAAAACCCACAAATTGCTTCAGAAATGTTGAGAATGGAATTGGGGGTGGGGTGGGAATGAGAAACTTAAATGTCCAGATTAATCCATCCCTAATCCTAAAAAAAAAAACCTTTTTGGCAATAAATACTTTAAAATAAATTTAGACTTATTTTGAGTAATCCAGATTAGACTATGTATTGGACTGAAATACTGATGCCCACTGCTGCAGGTCCCATTTGTAGAAAAAGGATTAACAAAATCTTACATACTCAGGAATGATACGTAAAAGATGGAGGTAGCATCACTTTCTGTGGTTCCGTTGGGGTCAGGACCAGCTCTTTTAATGCTATTCTAGGCAGAATCAACAGAAGTCTAGTGTCCTGATCAAGGTAAGGAATAGTCCCACTCTACTCTGTCTTGACCAGATCACACCTGGAGTCCTGTGTCCAGTTCTGGGAACCAAGGTTTAAGAAGGATATTGAAAAGCTGGAACATGTTCAGAGGAGGGCAACCAAGATGATCAAGGGTCTGGAAACCAAGTCTTATGAGAAATGGCCAAGGAAGTTGGGTATGTTCAGCCTGGAAAAAAGGAGATATGATAGCCACCTTGAAATATCTAAAAGGCTATCCCATGGAAGGTGGAACAAACATGTTTACTCCTGCTGTGGGGGCTGGGACAAACTTTCTGAAATAAGACTGTTTGACAGTGGAATGGACTCCCTTGGGAGGTGGTGGACTCTCCTTCCTTGGAGGTTTTTAAGCAGAAATTGGATGACCTTGGCCAGTCACACTTCTCTGAAGTCTCTCAGCCCCACTCACCTCACAGAGTGTTTGTTGTGGGGGAAGAAGGGAAAGGAGAATGTTAGCCGCTTTGAGACTCCTTTGGGTAGTGATAAAGTGGGATATCAAATCCAAACTCCTCCTCCTCTTCTTCTTCTTCTTCTTCTTCGACACTTTAGTTGAGACTCTTGCTTTTCAGGTGTTTGGACTAGATCAGGGATAGGCAACCTAAGGCCCGGGGGCCAGATGCGGCCCAATCGCCTTCTGAATCCAGCCAGCAGATTGTCCGAGAATCAGTGTGTTTTTACATGAGTAGAATGTGTCCTTTTATTTAAAATGCATCTCTGGGTTATTTGTGGGGCATACAAATTCGTTCATTTTTATTTATATTTTCAAAATATAGTCCAGCCCACCACATGGTCTTGAGGGACGGTGGACCGGCCCACAACTGAAAAAGGTTGCTGACCCCTGGACTAGATGATACTTGGGGCCCCTTCCAAATAAATGATTCTATAATTTGTGAAACTGTTTCTCGTAAGCCTACCTTTGCAAATGAAGAATCCGTGCTTTTATTTTACTCAAAAGGCAGCACCAAATGAGCTCAGCTCTTCAGCACTGAGCCAGACTTGGCGTCTACCCCAGCAGTTCCGACTCTGCATGTCTGTGGGGATGGGTTCACCTGGCTGGAAGAATGGAATTATTGTTATGACGTAGATGGAGAAAGTCAGAAACGCTGAGTGCCCAGGGCACAGTCTGCTTCAACCTGAACTCAAGCTTCTCTTAAAAATCAATGGTGCATTCGAAAACAATGATAATAATACAGTGGTGCCTCGCAAGACGAAAAGAATCCGTTCTGTGATTCTCTTCGTCTAGCGGTTTTTTCGTCTTGTGAAGCAAGCCCATTGACGGATTAGCGGATTAGCGCTATTAGCGGCTTTTAGCGGCTTTTAGCGGCTTATCGGCTTATCGGATCAGCTGATAAGCAGCTTAGCAGCTTAGAAAAAGGGGGGGAAGGAAAAAAAAGCCAGCAGGAACTCGCAAGACATTGTCGTCTTGCGAAGCAAGCCCATAGGAGATTCGTTTTGCGAAGCACCTCCAAAACGGAAAACTCTTTCATCTAGCGAGTTTTCCGTCTTGAGAGGCATTCGTCTTGCGGGGCACCACTGTACGGTGGTATCTGCAACACTGAGAGCATTGGCAAGTGAAGACTCCTAAAAGAATCCAAAAGATTAGGAAAAGAAGAATTTTCTTAAGAATGCTATTCCAAGTTTCTTCTTAGCCCTACAAACTATCATGCAATGTCCTGCCCACATACCATCCTTTATACTCAGAAAGTTAGTGCTTCAGGGAAGTGGGTGGGGATCTGAAATGGTGACAATAGATAACCTTTATAGATGTGGCACCCTGATAAGGAGCAACATTCCATCTAAAAGAGGATCTGCCACTGTCCCATAGTTCCACAGCAGCAAACTCTGCAGTTTATGACTTCCAGGGGCAGCATTCTATTCAGTCTGCATTTAAAGTTCAGTTCAGGTCATAAGTTTAATGTTTGAGCCAAAGGCCATGACAAACTTGCATTAAGCATTAAGCGGGTGACGCTGTCGTCTAAACCACTGAGCCTCTTGGGCTTGCCGATCAGAAGGACAGTGGTTCGAATCCCCGCAATGGGGTGAGCTCCCATTGCTCGGTCCCAGCTCCTGCCAACCTAGCAGTTCGAAAGCACACCAGTGCAAGTAGATAAATAGGTACCGCTGTGGCAGGAAGGTAAATGGCATTTCCATGCACTTGGCTTTTGTCACAGTGTCCCGTTGCGCCAGAAGCGGCTTAGTCATGCTGGCCACATGACCCAGAAAAACTGTCTGTGGACAAACGCTGGCTCCCTCGGCCTGTAAAGCGAGATGAGCGCCGCAACCCCAGAGTCGTCTGCAACTGGACTTAACTGTCAGGGGTCCTTTACCTTTACTTTTTTTAATTAATAAAATCACACAGAACACACATCCATAATATAAAAATCTGCAAAGACTTTAAACATAGCTTTCCTTGTGCATCTCAGCCAGCTCCAGTTCTAATGCCATTTTGCTTTTTCAAAATCCAATCTGCCAACATTCATGATGTAAGAGGGAGAAGCTATCAGAAACAAACACAAAACTGAAGTCAAGCTTTTCCTGATGTCAGATTAAACGTTTGAATCACCACAGCAATTTATAGTGATTGTTTGCATTTAAAGGCAAACTTACCAAATTCTGGAACAATAGTTGAACTGAAACACATCCTGCAGAGCTTCTCTGAATTTTGCAGCACCCATCTCTAGCAAAGCAATGTGTACCAAAATCCATTATGCTAGGGTACGGTGTGCGTATGAATGCATATATTAGTGAAAATAACATGCAAACGTGAATTATGCTAAGGAAAATTGCTTTCCAAAATGTGTACATTAGGCAAATTTGCTAACAATAAATGTGTCTATTAGGAGAAATTGGCACAGTGTTAATTTAAGATTGGAAAAGCGAGAAAGTGAATTGCCATATTCAGTCATCCTTTCTTAGGAGTCACTACTGAGTTATGGGTACAATGACATTTGGGGCAAATTTGGAGGCACAAGCTTGGGCAAAATACTCAAAAGAATGCCAATGTTCCTCAGGCAAAATATCTGAGGAATTTCAAGAGAAGCTAAAAGATAACACTGGAATTTCTCAAGAGAATTCTGTATGTCCTCTGCTACTAACTGCACAGCAGGAACACATTATTTCTTCTTACAATAAAGAGATTAAAACCAGTGGTTTTCTGCAGTGTTCTTGCTATTGTTACACAGACGTTAATATTGCCACAATTTCACCCATAGGAACATTCTGCTTGAGAAAACAAGCAGTGACTGACTATATCACTTCTTCTTGCAAAGTTGTGGGAGGTGTTGCGAAACAGAGACTCCTGGCTGAGGACTGCCTGTGCCTATTAATATTGCAATGCACTTTCCTGAGACTTGCAAGCACATGTCACACAAAATCAGTTCTCTCATCAAACTGCAAGCTGCACCCAAACATAAAAAGAGGCAGATGGTGGGAAATGTGAGGGATTATAGGGGCTGTGGGTTGTATGTGCCAACCAAAAGCTCCAGCATCTCTGCGATCACTCAAGTCACCAGCATTGTGAGATCTCCAGCATTGCTGGACAGAATGCTTTCCCATCGAGCAAAGTACCGTATTTTTCGCTCTATAGGACGCACTTTCCCCCCTCCAAAAATTAAGGGGGAATGTGTGTGCATCCTATGGAGCAAATGCAGGCTCCTTGGCTTCAGCGATAGCAACTCGAAGCCTCCGAAGCACAGAGGGAGCGCTCCCTCCATGCTCCGGAGGCTTCGGGTTCCTTTTGCTGAAGCCGGGAGAGCAAGACTCTCCTGGCTTCAGCAGAGAGGGAGAGCTGCGCAGCGCCCCTTCAGCCAAGCAGGAGGAGAAATGGAAGGGGCTCCGTTTCTCCTGCCGCTTCACTGAAGGGGCGCTGTGCAGAGAGGGGGAGAATTATTTTTTTCTCGTTCTCCCCCTCTAAAACAAGGTGCGTCGTATGGTCAGGTGCGTCCTATAGAGCGAAAAATACAGTAAATGTGAATTACTTGGTGAAGTTGGACAGGAGGGCCTTTTGATTTAAGGCAGTGTGAGTCCATTGACACAAAACGGCCTAAATCCAGTTAAGTTCAGATGTCTTTAAAATCTGGTTGGAAAATGAGCATCTAACCAATTCGAAAATACCATCACTTTTTTTTGTTTTTTGTAACAACATACTAATGAAAGGCAAGAAAGGTAATTTCCAACTAAGTCAAACTCAAAGTAAGCCCACTGAAATAAATGGACTCAAGTTACAGAAGTCCATTGGATCTTCTCTGTGATTGTATCACTCAATAGGCTTAAGGCTACCTAATTTGCTGCTGGCGCTATGAGCATACTCTTAAAATATATTTGCTGGTGATTCACTCAGATACCACTTTAAACCGAGTTACTTTTGAAAGGGCATTTAGTAAAACTGACACACACACACACACACACACACACATTTGCAATACATTTATGTATTGCGTTGCTGGCGATTTACTCAGATACCACTTTAAACCAGTTTATTTTTACAGGGCATTTAGTAAAAGTGACATACACGTGTGTGTGTGTGTGTGTGTGTGTGTGTGTGTGTGTGTGTGTTACACATACACACACCTGTGCTTTAAATATGTTTGTGTTCCCTTTTATTCATTTGGTCTGTCAGAGTCTTTTAAAAGTGCTGCAAATACCACCTGTTTCTCAGCCTCCTAGGAAATAGTTGCATGTTGGCAATGAGCCCGTCCCCTGGGTGAGCAGTTCCCTTGTGTGTTCATTTCCATGCTCTGTGTTTGTTTTGTACAGCATAGCATAACTACTAATTTGTCCAGCTAATTAACTTAACTAGTATTTTGGGATGTGAATGAAAGTCCTTAGGAACAGAACTTGACTAGAGGGTGGAGATAATGTGCAATGTGACAATACATGTTAACAATTGCAGCAAACCCACACTCATTTGCATCGGGCCAATTCAATACATGGTTCAGAAACAGTCAGAGACTGCAATCCTACGCAGAATTAGCTGGAAGTAAGCATTACAGAACTCAGTGGGACTTATGCCTGAGTAAATATGCATAGGATTGAGCTATGAGACTAGGCTGCTAAGCACAATGAACACAGTAGAGCTTACTTCCAAGTAAGCATACATAAAGGTAAAGGGACCCCTGACCATTAAGTCCAGTCGTGACCGACTCTGGGGTTGCGGTGCTCATCTCGCTTTATTGGCCGAGGGAGCCGGCGTACAGCTTCCGGGACATGTGGCCAGCATGACTAAGCCACTTCTGGTGAACCAGAGCAGCACACGGAAATGCCGTTTACCTTCCCGCCAGAGCAGTACCTATTTATCTACTTGCACTTTGACGTGCTTTCGAACTGCTAGGTTGGCAGGAGCAGGGACCGAGCAACGGGAGCTCACTCCATGGCGGGGATTTGAACCGCCGACCTTCTGATCGGCAAGTCCTAGGCTCTGTGGTTTAACCCACAGCGCCACCCGCATCCCAAGCATACATAGGACCCGAATTATAACTAACAGAGCTAAGTATTAAGTTGTGAAAAGTTGTTAAGCCTCTTGGATTTAGGTTGGAAAGGATTCTTAGAGAAGTTCCCTGCAAATGAGTCCCACTCAGCAGGGTTAATGTTACCAGCCTGCATCTCTCATTTGAGGACATCTTTGTAGTGCAGAGTTGGTCTGCCAGGAGTCCTAGTGCCTTAAGCCAGCTCACCATAGGGCAATGTCCTTGGGGATGCTGCCATCTTCCATTCTGTGTACATGACCAAGCCAGCTTAGACGTTGCTGAGACAGAAGTGAGAACATGCTAGGATTGTGAGCTTGGGGGAGCACATCTTTCTTTGAGACTCTATCCTGCCATGTAGCGCCCAAAATCTTTCTGCCACAGCGCATATGAAATGCATTGTGTCGTCGCTGCTGGCAGGTGTGAGTTGTCCACAACTCACTTCCAGAAAGCAGCATGTTCAACATGTCAGCTGGTAGACCTTCATCTTGGTATTGGTCCTTAGCATAGCCTTTGGGAGAGGGAAGCCATTGCAATCACTGCCTTCCCAATACAGTGGTAACTCGGGTTACAGATGCTTCAGGTTACAGACTCCACTAACCTAGAAATAGTACCTCGGGTTAAGAACTTTGCTTCAGGATGAGAACAGAAATTGTGCTCCAGTGGTGTGGCAACAGCAGCAGGCCCCATTAGCTAAAGTGGTGCTTCAGGTTAAGAACAGTTTCAGGTTAAGAACGGACCTCCAGAATGAATAACGCTCTTAACCCAAGGTACCACTGTACACTTGCCCAGCTCAGCATTGATGGGAGGGCTTGCTGGTTATGCTGTAGCCCAGGTAATAATAATGATAATAATTTATTATTTCTACCCCACCCATCTGGCTGGGTTTCCCCAACCACTTTGGGCAATTTCCAACAAAAGATTAAAAATGCATAAAAAATGCATTAAAACACCAATCATTAAAAACTTCCCTAAACAGGGCTGCCTTCAGATATCTTTTAAATGTCATATAATTGTTTATTTCTTTGACATCTGATGGGAGGGTGTTCCATGGGGTGGGCGCCACTACTGAGAAGGCCCTCTGCCTGGCTTCCTGTAACTTGGCTTCTTGCAGTGAGGGAACTACCAGAAGGCCCTCAGCGCTGGACCTCAGTGTCCGGGCAGAACTATTGGGGTGGAGACACTCCTTCAGGTATACTGAGCCAAGGCCATTTAGGGCTTTAGAGGTCAGCACCAACACTTTGAATTGTGCTCAGAAACGTACTGGGAGCCAATGAAGATCTTTCAAGACTGGTGTTATATGGTCTCGGCGGCTGCTCCCAGTCACCAGCCTAGCTGCCACATTCTGGATTAGTTGTAGTTTCTGGGTCACCTTCAAAGGTAGCCCCACGTAGAGCGCATTGCAGTAGTCCAAGCAGGAGATAACTAGAGCATGCACCACTCTGGCGAGATAGTCTGCGGGCAGGTAGGGTCTCAGCCTGCATACCAGATGGAGCTGGTAGACAGCTGCCCTGAACACAGAATTGACCTGCGCCTCCATGGACAGCTGTGAGTCCAAAATGACTCCCAGGCTGCGCACCTGGTCCTTCAGGGGCACAGTTGCCCCATTTAGGACCAGGGAGTCTCCCACACCAACCCACCCTGTCCCCCCAAAACAGCACTTCTGTCTTGTCAGGATTCAACCTCAATCCATTAGCTGCCATCCATCCTCCAACTGCTTCCAGGCACTCACACAGGACCTTCACCACCAAATTTGTATACCACCTCAAACATGTGATCACCAGTGCTGATGTGTCAAGGACTGCCAACGTCCTGACACAGGATTTTGGCCTTCATCAGGCTGATGGTAAGGCCAAACTCCTTGCAGACTTGGACAAAGTGGTTGATGACTCTCTGTAGAGCCTCCTCAGAGTGTGCTGCCAAGGCTGTGTCGTCTGCAAACAACATCTCTCAGATTAGAACCTCCCTCACCTTTGTTTTGGAGCGGAGAAGTACGAGGTGGACCAGACCCTCGTTGCTCCTTGAATAGAAATGCACACCATCTTCAGTTGAGCTGAGGGCATAGGAAAATTAATATGTGGGCTCATTTGAGGATAGTCCCTGAACCAAGTGGTGCCCTAGGTGAGGAGCATTTTCAGCATCACCTTCTGAACGCCTTATTTTTACTGCATTTGTACACTCTTTTATGACTTTGATGAACCATGTGTAGGCAGGACTTAGGTTTGTGATATTGGATAAAACATGGTAGAACCCATATCTCCTTATTTACCCATGCCATCTAGGGTTGCCATATTTTGAAGAGCAAAAAAGAGGACACATTTGCCAACTTCCCGCCAGGCTCCCAAGGCTTGTGGATAGCAGCCTGTTCTGGGGGCTGGGGTCGGGGGAAGCTCGGACTTCCCCCGCCCCAGCCCCACGCCTGGGGGGGAAATATTTTTTTTTTCTTTATTCCCCCCCAAAAAACTAGGTGCGCCCTATGGGCCAGTGCACCCTATAGGGCGAAAAATACGGTATATAGGATTATGATACAAACAGGTACCTCGAAATCCAGTAAGAGGGCATGAAAGAGAAACTTGGCTCATTCATGTCCCCTCCCCAACCCACACAGAAGAAATTCTTCTTTTTCTCTCACCCCTCACCCCAATCATATTGACAAAGGAGAAGGAGGCAGCCTAGCAGGAAGGAAGAAACAAAACCCAGACATTTTGGCAAATTTAAAAAATTCACCTGGGCAGAAATTATACCCCTGAGAAAGAGGACATGTCCAGAAAAAGAAGACATATGGCAACTCTGCAGCTGAGACTTAGGAAACCTGATTTTCCTACCCTTGGCATCCTGCTTCAGAGCAATGGGTTTTTAATGAGAGGATGTCTATATGCTGTTGCGAAAGAAACAGAGAAGCAAATCCTTCACAGGAGTCCTTCACTGACCTTTCTTCTTTGGCAGCTTTGCCATGGGAACTGGAATTTTGCCACTTGAACATCCAAGGGACGGTGAAGAGAAGGGGAAATTTCAAGACCAAATTAGGCTTGACTCTGGCTTCTCTCTCAGTTGACTCGGCAAAAGCATGTCTCTGGAGACGCTGCCTACTTGCTTGAAGTGGCTTGTGCGCTCTTCCTCTCAGACAGCGGTGGCTGGGGTGGCCGTGTGCCCTGTTTTATAGAAGGCAGTTCCCTATTTGAAGGCTGTCCGAGGACAATTCTTTATTTGAAGGTGTCATCTGTTCATACCCAATCTGGTTTAAAGATTCTTTTTTTTAAAAAAAGAACACCCTAAAAAAGGGATAACAGGCTCTTGAAATTTCCTATCAAAGCCTAGGACTTGCCGATCAGAAGGTCAGCGGTTCGAAACCCCGCGATGGGGTGAGCTCCCATTGCTCAGTCCCTGCTCCTGCCAACCGAGCAGTTCAAAAGCATGTCACAGGGCAAGTAGATAAATAGGTACCGCCCTAGCGGGAAGGTAAACGGTGAGCGCCACAACCCCAGAGTCGGTCACGACTGGACCTAATGGTCAGGGCTCCCTTTACCTTTTAAAAAGCAGACTGAATACCTGGTCACAGTCTTCCCTGGTATAGTGAGAAGTATATTTTGCTTTAAATTATACTAATTATTTCTGCACTTGCATCTCTACAAACAAATGAGCATGCACATCTCCCCCAACCATCTGTTTCCTCTTCTTTCTTACTGCTTCTCTCTCTCTCTCTCTCTCTCTCTCTCTCTCTCTCTCTCTCTCTCTCTCTCTCGTAATATTTAAGAGTCCACCCTAATAGGTGGCTCCAGTCCCTGAGTCTAGAGAGAGCTGTATCTCTCTTGCTCTGTCCCAATCATATGTATGAGCCACAAGACACATCCCCTCCTCCTCTTCTGCTTCTTTCCTTCCAGTTGGCTTCCTATGCAAGTCAGGGATGCACCAGATTTTGGCTTCAGAAACTGGTTTCAATATTGAGGAGTCCAAAATACATGAAGGAAAAAGTAAGGACTGGAAGTGCCCCTATGTGCCAAGGGCATTTCCCGCAGCACTGAGCAATTTTTCCTACATATCTAAGATTAGGAGGCATGGCTTTCAGCCAAGCGGTGCTGAATAAACTTAAGTTCAATCCAGGCAAGACAGACAAGACAGTGGTGGGTGATTCAGTAGACCAGCTGATTGGGGAAATGCCTGGGATTCCACTCCTTCCCCTCTTAAGAACCAGATTTGGAATTTCTCCCAAACCTAGGCTGGATTCCAAATAGCATCTGTGGGCATAGCCCACGGTGCCTTTTACCAGCTATGGCTGGCATGCCACCACAATCTACTACTGGAAAAATACTTGGCCAGTATCACCCATGTCATGCTTGCTTTTACTAGCGTTGACTAGCCAGCATTCCTGGTTCTCGTAAGTTGCATTTGTATCCTCTGTTGCTGCAGGATTCTTGTCCTCCAAGCTCAGAACTCCTGCCTCAAGCTCCTAACTCTGTGAACCCCTAGGAGCCCTGACCCCCAGCCACTTTAATAATAATAATAATAATAATAATAATAATAATAATAATAATAATAATTTATTATTTGTACCCCGCCCATCTGGCTGGGTTTCCCCAGCCACTCTGGGCGGCTTCCATAGAAACCAAAAAACACTAAAATATCATACATTAAAAACTTCCCTGAACAGGGCTGCCTTAAGATGTCTTCTGAATGTCAGGTAGTTGTTTATCATTTTGACATCTGCTGGGAGGGCGTTCCACAGGGCAGGCGCCACTACCGAAAAGGCCCTCTGCCTCGTTCCCTGTAGCTTTGCTTCTCACAGTGAGGGAACCGCCAGAAGGCCCTCAGCGCTGGACCTCAGCGTCCGGGCAGAACGATGGGGGTGGAGACGCTCCTTCAGGGCCGAGGCCGTTTAGGGCTTTAAAGGTCAACACCAGCACTTTGAATTGTGCTCGGAAACGTACTGGGAGCCAATGTAGGTCTTTCAAGACCGGTGTTATGTGGTCTCGGCGGCCGCCCCCAGTCACCAGTCTAGCTGCCGCATTCTGGATTAGCTGTATTTTCCGAGTCACCTTCAAAGGTAGCCCCACGTAGAGTGCATTGCAGTAGTCCAAGCGGGAGATAACCAGAGCATGCACCACTCTGGCGAGACAGTCCGCGGGCAGGTAGGGTCTCAGCCTGCGTACCAGGTGGAGTTGGTAGACAGCTGCCCTGGATACAGAATTGACCTGCGCCTCCATGGACAGCTGTGAGTCCAAAATGACTCCCAGGCTACGCACCTGGTCCTTCAGGGGCACAGTTACCCTATTCAAGACCAGGGAGTCCTCCACACCAGCCCTGTCCCCCCAAAACAGTACTTCTGTCTTGTCAGGATTCAACAAAATGGCACTTCATCAACTGTAAGCAATATAAGCAACAAGAATCAAATGTGGAAGTTGGAAGTAAATGTATGCAAAGGTGTACCATTTACATAATATAGTATAATATACGGTCCACTTCCCAGTAATTGTATGATGCCCCTCTTCACATCAATAATGTTATGAAAGGGGCTACTCTGATAAGTGGGCTTGGATTTCAGCATTGCAAAACTTTGGGCGTTTCTTTTTTCCTTCTTGGGGGTGCTGAAATGTAGAGCTCGTTATCCTATTTGATCTGTCATATATTAAAGGTACTGAAAAATCCTTTCTCCTGGAGTTTGGGATTATACAGAAGTTTTGGACAATCTTTAATTGCAGATGGCAGTGAGGTGGCCCTAAGTGCAGGTTGTTTTATAAACTTTGTAACTTTGCTCCTCAGCAGAAAGAACATGTTCTCAAGACTCCCCCACCTAAAGTTCCATTCATGTGCAACAAAAGACTCGACAATTAAATACAATTTGGCTTTCAATACAGGCTTTCTGTTCCTCCCTTTGTGCCAGAAATTCACTTGCCTTCCTTACTGTAAAAGCAGTGGAGCGTAAGTTCCATTTGTTTGCCAATCTTGTGTGTTTCCCTGTGCAAAATCGCCTTTATTTATTTTTACTTTAAAACGTTCTGTGAGAAAACCACTCCTCTTACTATAAAGTGCTGCCCACTGAAACTTAACCCTTTGAAGAATACAAGATGGCAGCTATCATGCCAATTAGCAAGGAAAAGCTAATGCTATTCTAGGCTGAATCAACAGTAGTATCAAGGGAAGTCATAGAACCACTCTATTGTGTGGACAGGCGGAGTCCCCAGATCCCGCGCAGTCCCCCCCGTCATGTGAAATAACGACTCATGACAACGTGCTATGGGATTAAATTGGCCACAACTTTATTAAATTTCAAATGTGGGTAGACCTTGGCTCAGGCATTGGGCGTTCTCTCTCCCCAGTCCCCAGCCGGGGACCTAGGAAGCATCAGGGTTATCCAGTGTGTGTGTGGGGGGGATGGGCCGGCTCTGGAGAACATATGTTCAAGCAGAGATAGCTGCCCCCATTACGCCGCCGCCGCAGGGGAGAGCAATGACGACCTTTCGGCGTACAGTCAAAGCCTCCCTTCAGAAACCCCTTTAACGGGGAACCCTGGTATCGCCGCTGCAAAGAGGAAGATGGACTAAAGGATTCCGCCCAAGGCCTGATACCGCCAAAGTTGTGACGTTTTGCTACGGGAAAGGCGAAACCTGCCAATGCAGGGAAATTCCTTTCCAGCCCTTTAACAGTGACCTTAACATAGCAGCGCCCGCATACCTGTGAAGAAAAGTTAACCTGCAAAACCTGTGGAGAAAAGTTAACCTGCAAATAAGACATTAACTGAGGGTGGGTAGGGTGGGAGAAGCGCTGGAGCCAAGTGAGGATTCCCAGGTAAGATCCTCCCTCTATTGTGTGGGCAGGTAATCCCTCCCCTACCTGGCCTGGTCTCCTTGGCAACGCTTCCCCCAGGTGGGATTGGACAACTGACTGAGGTAGGCGGGGACCTCCAGGTATCCCACCTGAGGGAAGGCAAAGCCAAGCCTATGCTGTTGGAGCCGCTCCAGATCTAGGGGCTGCGCGCGTCCACGCAAAGGGCGCCTCCCGTTTTAAGCGTGGAGCGGTCATTCTGGCTTGGTCAGACCACACCTGGAATACTGTGTCCAATTCTGGGCACCACAATTTCTCCAGCTCCAGAGAGTAGGACTCAAACCATCGGCTTCAAGTTACAGGAAAGGAGATTCCGACTAAACATCAGGGAAAACTTCCTGACAGAAAGAGCTGTTCAACAGTGGAATGGACTCCCTCAGGAGGTTGCGGGCTCTCCTTCCTTGGAGATTTTTAAGCAGAGGTTGGACGGCCATCTGTCATGGATGCTTTAGCTGAGATTCCTGCATAGTCCATTGGTTGGACTAGATGACCCTTTGGTCCCTTCAAACTCTACAGTCCTATGATTCTTGGCAGAGGGTCATTGAAGCTTTTGAGTAGCACAAACCCCTTCATTAGACAAAGTGGGAGAATACTAATTCCTGGTTCCCTAACAGTTCATGTAATGCATGGATCAGTGGTTAAAGGCTGTTGCCCAAAGGAATTGATCAACTACAAATTTTAGGCTCAGTTTGTTTTGTATCTGAAATACCAGAGGTTTAGTAACTATCAGGTCACAGCTGAGTAAAGCGCTGCAGCCAAATTGTCAGTTGTGATGTATGAAAAAGTGAGATGAAGAGTCACCAGGACTGCAAATCTCTCTCTCTCTCTCTCTCTCTCTCTCTCTCTCTCTCTCTCTCTCTCTCTCCCTGCCTCTCATATTCCAGCTTCTTCCCTGAAACCTCTTGTCTTAGGTCTCATAAGAGGCTCTCAGCCCTGCCTTTCTGCCTCTTAGAAATATGGGTTCCCGGAATAAGTGTAGCCAGGCTGCCCGGAATCACTCTGCTTTCCACTGTTATGACTCAAGTCACTGACCACAAGCCAACCAGGAATTCAATGTGCTTAAGTCCTGTGCACCTGACTGTGGACAGCGAATATACAGTACACACACTCCTGCTACTACTGTGGTTTAACACCAAGTTAGTTAATTCCTTGCCATCCTTCAACTTCTATTTCTAGTGAGGTTTACGAACTGGTATCATGTGATTTGAAGCCAACATCAATTTCAGTTTCTTCTTCCTTTTCCTAATCTGTTTTTGGGCATTATCCTGCTTCATTCACTTTGCTGGCAACAGCCTATGAAAGATCGTCCTTGAGGAGCAAGAGACTTCAAGACTTGCTTCCTTGTACTTAGGTTTGCAGCAACCCATTTCCCCTCCTTTTTGAACATTTGTTACACATTTCTAGAATTCTAATTGTGTTCTAAAGTAAAACTGACAAACCACTTTCTGAGGTTATATTACGCCATCGCAAAGGTTTTTTTGGTTGGGCAGTAGAGTTTCAAGAGCACTTTGACTTGAAGAAATGTGCAAAATCACTGACAATGGCTCTTTTCTTTTTTAAAGCAGAGGTAAGCTGGAGATTTAAGAGGATCAGCATCCTTAAATAGCTCTGTCTTGGTGGCAAAGAGCAGCATGTGCTTTGCCTCCTCAGGATCAAATACACCTGAGGAAATTTCTTTCTGCTTTCAGAGCAGATGTGCTGGGGGCAAATTTGCCAACGGCATCATTTTGTGCTTCTAGGAAACTGTCTAGATCACATCAGAATAGAAGAAACATTACATGTATACCAGCTTGTACATAACTGAACTCAGTACCTGGAAGCCCATAAGCTTGGCCGCTCAATGAAAGAGTGCAGCCAGGAGGCAGTTTGGTCTAACTAACTTGTAGCTAAAGGTAAAGGTAAAGCGATCCCTGACCATTAGGTCCAGTCGTGACCGACTCTGAGGTTGCGGCACTCATCTCGCTTTATTGGCCAAGGGAGCCGGTGTACAGCTTCCAGGTCATGTGGCGAACCAGAACAGCGTACAGAAACACCGTTTACCTTCCCGCCAGAGCGATACCTATTTATCTACTTGCACTTTGACGTGCTTTCGAACTGATAGGTTGGCAGGAGCAGGGACCGAGCAACGGGAGCTCACCCCGTCGCAGGGATTTGAACCGCCAACCTTCTGATCAGCAAGTCCTAGGCTCTGTGGTTTAACCCACAGCGCCACCCGCGTCCCACAACTTGTAGCTACTTGAGTCTAATAATAGTGTTTGACAAGTGGCTCAAGTAACTAGATGCCATGTGCAGGATCTGACCTGCGTTGCACCCTGGATCTGCAAGGGGCAATGGGATCATAAACAGTAGCATTGACTCTGAAGGATTTAAACATGTTTAGAGAAGAATAAGTTGCAGTAAGTTCAACGGACGTTACATCCTGTCTGTGTGTATACAAATATTTCTGTAAAGCTTTTCCACTCCAAGTGTCTATAAATTATGGTGGTAAAGTAGTTAAAGGGACTGTTTACTCTGAATAATTTCTCCTGGGATCATAGCAGCACTAGAAATTGACCTAAAAGGATTGGCTGGTTAATTCAAATCTGCACGTGAAATGCAACAAACATTTCACATCTCCTTTGGTCAATGTATCCCCCTTTGGATTTTCGGCTGCAGTTCTTTCACATATATACAACCCTCTTTTGCAAATGAACAGCCCCACTTAGAAGCAAATGTGTGCTCTACCACCACAGTCCAAAAAGACAATTACAGTGGTACCTCGGGTTAAGAACTTAATGCGTACTGGAGGTCCGTTCTTAACCTGAAACTGTTCTTAACCTGAAGCACCACTAATGGGGCCTCCTGTTGCCACCGCGCCGCCAGACCACGATTTCTGTTCTCATCCTGAAGCAAACTTCTTAACCCGAGGTACTATTTCTGGGTTAGCGGAGTCTGTAACCTGAAGCGTATGTAACCTGAAGCGTATGTAACCCGAGGTACCACTGTAGTGTGGGATCTCTCCTCCCCCCCACCACCTTGAATCCTTCCTACAAAAGCCAAGCAAAAATAATCTCTTAGAAAGAAATTGCCCTGGTAAACAAGATAACCAAATGGACAGCTGTGGAAAGCCGATGAGCAAGTGAGCTATGTCTAACAACCCTTTGTAACAGGCTCCTAAAATGGAAACAAAGTCAGATACATTATTGATGGGGGCTTGCATAAGCAAACAGATACAGTGACAAACACCAGGACCTCCTCAACCATTCCTGATAAAGGGGCCCATCAGTTTAGAAGAGGGGGAAATATCATCGGAACAGAGCTTTTACATCTTAGAAGCCGAACAGCTTATCTTTGAGTCATTCTGAACATTCTTTTTTTAAAAAAAAAGAATGAATGAATGAATGGAAATAAGTTGCATATCACAGAAGATGTTCTAAATGCACTTGCAGAGTCTCTTTTGTTTTTAAAGCCAGAGTGATCTGACTGCTTACACCAGGCAGTAGTTCTCAACCTGCTGGTCCCCAGATGTTGTTGGACTACAACTCCCATCATCCCTGAACTCTGGCCTTGCTAGCTAGGGGTGATGGGAGTTGTAGTTCAACAACATCTGGGGACCCACAGGTTGAGAACAGCTGCGCCAGAGGATTCCCAGTGCTTTATAGACAGGCACAGGATGTACACAGCTGCAATTCTAAGAACTGTTATGCTTTCCCCAGTTTCTTGAGCAGTGAGAGGTTCATAAAATCCTAGAATTGTAGTAGAATGAGAAGAGACACCAAGGGTTATCCAGCGCTTCCCAAACTTGGGTCTCCAACTGCTTTTGGACTACAGTTCCCATCACCTCTGGCCACTGGTCTTGCTAACTAGGGATGATGGGAATTGTAGTCCAAAAACAGCTGGAGACCCAACTTTGGGAAACACTGTTCTGGTGCAATGCAGGAATATGGGGTAGTGCTGTAGGATTAAGTCTTGTTTAGATTACTATTATTATTTATTGACTTTATATGCTGCCCTAAACTAGGAGGAGTAAACGAGGAGTAAAGTAGAGACATCACCTTGCCAACAAAGGTCCGGTATAGTAAAAGCTATGGTTTTCCCAGTAGTGATGTATGGAAGTGAGAGCTGGACCATAAAGAAGGCTGATCGCCAAAGAATCGATGCTGGAGGAGACTCTTGAGAGTCCCATGGACTGCAAGAAGATCAAACCTCTCCATTCTTAAGGAAATCAGCCCTGAGTGCTCACTGGAAGGACAGATCCTGAAGCTGAGGCTCCAATACTTTGGCCACCTCATGAGAAGAGAAGACTCCCTGGAAAAGACCCTGATGTTGGGAAAGATTGAGGGCACAAGGAGAAGGGGGCGACAGAGGACGAGATGGTTGGACAGTGTTCTCAAAGCTACCAGCATGAGTTGGACCAAACTGCGGGAGGCAGTGGAAGACAGGAGTGCCTGGCGTGCTCTGGTCCATGGGGTCACGAAGAGTCGGACACGACTAAACGACTAAACAACAACAAAAAACTAGGAGGTCTCAGGGCAGTTCACAGAATAAAATCAAAATATAAAACCACAAAATACACTATCAATTTTATAATATTTTATTTGTAAATACAGAAATTGGGGAACAAGGAAAGCAGCATACAAATAACTAGATAATTATGATAATTTATGAAGAGTTACAATACATAATTCCCTAGCATTATCCACGGCCTGTTCTATACAAACAGGCAAGTGAAGGGGGCCATGTACGATGTAGTTGAATGGACCATTTCACTCTACAGGTAAGAGAATTACATTTATAAATGTCCCATACATTAAACACACACAACCCTCTGCAAGTAGAAAACCGTCACAGCAAGAAATGGTTTCTCCCGAAGAGGCGAATTCTACATCATCATGAGGTTTTATTGATCCATTCACTCTATTAACTTATTCATTGCCTCAATTATTATATTGAGGAAGCTGAGTTTGTTGGATTGATTAAGCATCTCAGGTTGTAATAGAAGTACCATTGTGCACAGAGCAGCTTGTGTTGATGCTGCTCAAGAGATAGTACTTTAGGCAAGAGGCAGCCAGCAAGGGGTGAAGGACAATAATCTGGTGGCCCTGGAAGACTTGGTGTCCTGTCTCAGTGATATTGTCCAAACTGAGGAAAGGTAGCGGATCTTGGGAATCTTTATATCAGCTGATGGAATCTGGTTGGTTTTCAAGGGTTACCTGAATTCCTAGGCCAGGAAGATTGTGGGCTGCTATCTGAATGCCCCAACTGGAACTGCCTGCACTTACTTCTCTAATCTGATCAGCCACCTGGTCACACCAGGAGCCACTGTCTCACCTACAGGGCATGGTTAGAGATGGATTAGACCCATGTCAGAATCCCCTCTCAGCCATGAAGTTCATAGAGTGACCTTGGACCAGTCACTACCACATGGGAGGTGAGGGTCAGAAATCCAAGTATACCGTCCTGAGCCCTTGGAAGAAGTGGGGGGTGGATATGAATTTTTTATTATTTATATCTCACTCTTCTGTTAAAAAACTTCTGAAGTGGATTACAAATAAAATAAAAGGTAGCAGTCAGATTAAAAGCATATAACAGCAGAATCATGAACGTAAATTGAACACTAAAAGCACACTGAATTATTATTATTATTATTATTATTATTATTATTATTATTATTATTATTAGCAGCAGCAGCAGCAGCAGCAGCAGCACTATCCTTATGGCCTTTTCATATTTCTCTTCACCCAAGGCTTTTAAATAACTTGTCCTTCCAGTTCTTAAACCTGTGTTTTAACTTTGGGGTTGCAATGAGTTTTGGTTTCTTATATTTATGTTGCTTTTGAGTTTATAGGTTTATGTTTTATTTTGAATTTAAATGTTTTGATATTGAAGCTGCCTAAAAAACTTTACTATGAAGCAACATACAAATGTTACCAATAAAGTAAAGTGCATCATAATGAATTCTTCAACCACTGTGTGAGCCCAGCTTGGCAACTGAAATGACAGGAGTACATTCTAATGAATGAAATGCTGGATCAATCATTTGTCACGCCCTTTCATAATGCTTTAAGCTGTTTGTTTGCCTCTCTTCATTTCTAAAAGATCTGAACTAACACGGATCCATTCTTTCATCACCTTTATTGGTTTAAAACAACAACAACACTGAACTTTTTTAAAAAGTGCAAAACCATACTAGAGTTTGAGATTTCCTGGAGACACGCAAAGAGCAGCAGATCAATGCTGTGCTCAGCCAGCAGCTGCATCAAACCTGCAAGAACTGCTTTTCTTCTTCTTCTTCAGAGGAAAAGGAAAACTGGGAGAGAGAATGGCAATAGAAGATAAGACACAGGACCAGGAGGAGCCAAGGTGGGGTGGCCCACCTTACAATTTTTGTTGGCAGCAGTGATTGCAGCCCACTGAGGACATGAGAGGACCATGGTGGGCAAGGATTCCTTCCTGCATGGCCAGTTGACTCCATCATTGGCCTCAGCCAGTCGCAGGAGTCAATGAGATTTCCCACCAAAATCTAAATTGGAATTGGCCAATCACGGCCTTTCCAAGAGGCTTGGCAATGGACCAGGTGAAGCTAGTCTTTGCTCAGGTCTGGCTCCACAGCAAAGAGCACAGTCAGCATGATTTAGTCATTAGGCAGCACCAGATTTGGTTGTATCTGGGTAGAGTCAGTGGTTTCCTGCTCCTCTTTTCTTGTCCAAGAGAGATAATAATATTACTGTCCTTTCAAGTCTTCCATGCCACATAACTCAGGCTGCATTTGCTCATATCTTCAGGCAAGTGTATAACTCATGAAAGCACACTAAAGTCTTTCGAAAAGGAACTGGAAAAGTAAGCCAATGTGATTTAAGACAACTGCAGACATGAGCCAAAAGAACGAAGCATATGAAACATAAAGCAGCAAGAGAGACGCATAAACGTTTAGGAAATGACTCACCTTGTCCTGATTTGTCATTGAACAGTGACTTTAATGTTAATACATTTTAGAATCGACCGGCAAAATGTTCAACCAATGCTGGGAATGTGTTTGGAAATGTGGCCATAAAGAAGGGCTGGTGAGGGGTGAGCAAGTATCAACCCAACTCCATCTTTCCATTCCTTTGTTGCTGTTTCTTCCATCGCTTCAGATTCTCACATCTGCTATTTCCTCATCTGCACTCGTTCCTCAACTATCTCCTTGCCCTCTTCCCTTTCATTTCTCTTCTGCTGCAGAGCATTCTTGCGGTCCGATGAATGAAACGTTCAGCAACGTTTTTAAATCTTGGAGGACATGCCCCTGCTTCTCTAGATCTCAGGCCATTTACCTATTAGCAGCTTCAACCACAGTGAAGCCATCTCCCCCTGCTGTGCTTCAAGTTGCATTCGCATGCTGTTGTGCACACCAAAGTTGGGGGGTTGGGTGTCTTCATCCAAAGCAGCTCCCACCACTCAACTCCTGTTCATGAAGCTTCCATATGCACAGGGACAGTGGCTGCCTTAAATGTACACGTCTCGGCTTAACTGTGAGGGCAATGTGGCTTATCTTTTCAAATTGGATGGAACCTGGTTTGAGGGAAAATATATTAAACAGCGAGGGACGTGGGTGGCGCTGTGGGTTAAACCACAGAGCCTAGGACTTGCCGATCAGAAGGTTGGCGGTTCAGATCCCTGCGACGGGGTGAGTTCCCGTTGCTCGGTCCCTGCTCCTGCCCACCTAGCAGTTCAAAAGCACCTCAAAGTGCAAGGAGATAAATAGGTAGCGCTCCGGCGGGAAGGTAAACGGTGTTTTCATGCACTGCTCTGGTTCGCCAGAAGCAGCTTAGTCATGCTGGCCATATGACCCGGAAGCTGTACGCCGGCTCCCTCGGCCAATAAAGTGAGATGAGCGCCGCAACCCAGAGTTGGTCACGACTGGACCTAATGGTCAGGTGTCCCTTTACCTATATTAAACAGCAGTGTTTCTCAAGAAACTACAGTGGTGCCCCGCAAGACGAATGACTCGCAAGACGGAAAACCCGCTAGACGAAAGGGTTTTCCGTTTTTGAGTTGCTTCGCAGGACGAATTTCCCTATGGGCTTGCTTCGCAAGACAAAAATGTCTTGTGAGTCTTGAGATTTTTTTCGCTTCCCCCCTTTTTTCTAAGCCGCTAAGCCGCTAATAGCCTTTTAGCAGCTAAGCTGCTAAACCGCTAAGCCTTTAATAGCCGCTAAACCGCTAATAGCGCTAATCCGCTAATCCGCTAATAGGGTTGCTTCGCAAGATGAAAAAAACGCTAGACAAAGACACTCGCGGAACGGATTAATTTTGTCTTGTGAGGCACCACTGTACAGGATAGAGGTGGATTGTGTGCATGGCTGGGGAAACTCAGCCAGATGGGCGGGGTATAAATAAATTATTATTATTATTATTATTATTATTATTATTATTATTATTCAAATGGCAGCAGTGGGAGCGCACTGGAGCCAGAGTAAATGGTCATGTGTACACAGCCCTAGGTGGTGCCCGTGGTGGTGGTTGCTCACCTGTGTATTTTCAAATGTATTGTTGACTCTTTGCTTCTGCTGCTGCTAAGCCTGGCAATCATTGCCCCTTGCCTTAGCACAAAGTGAATTGGTTGCTAGGCATGCAAATGGGTCAGAGATGAGGGTGAGGATTAGAACACTAGTTTCTGATTTCACAAAGGCACTGACATACATTCTATAATTTACCATGTCCAGGTGCCACTCAATAGGGAATGGTTCTGTTCCTAATTAATCACTGTGCTTAAGGTGTCCTCATTTTACCTTTGGGGCAGATCTAGCGAGCGGGAGCTGCCTTTTCTTCTTTTAAAAAAGGTATACATACAAATGCACTATTTTGTATTTATAACCTCCCATGAGTTTAAGGTGATGTACTTTGTTCTCCTCGCCCACTAGAATTCCCAGTATTGAGGCTTCCGCTTCAACTTGCAAGAGGTTAAATCTCTAGAAAATCTCAAGTTTCTAGATGAAGTTGGATATGGATGCCTCTCTAGATAGTAAGTTCCATGTAACTGAGTTGGACGGGGGGGGGTGGAGGTTGAAAATAAAACAGGATAAAATAAAAAGTTTGTGGTCAGTTTATTAACAGAACATAACCTGCCAAAACAAACAAACAGCCTTCAACAAGATGGAATAGGGTGGGTGTGAGAAGACTGATGCCAGGCAGAGATCTTTGATGTGAGACAGGCTTCACCAACCTGGTGCCCTCCAGTTGTTTTGGATTGCTGGTTGGGGCTGATGGAAGTTGCAGTCTAGATCATCTAGAAGGCACCAGGTTGGTGTAAGGCTGGTGTAAAACAACCATGTCCCTTTCTTCAGCTGTGAAATGATGGGTGGTAAGCACTAATGTCTTCCAAGAGAAAGCTATGCTATCCCCATATTCCCAGTACTGATGGGGAATGAGAGGGCTCTCTCCAAAGTGAAAGGCTGTTTTCCCCATCACTCTCAGCTTTCAGATTGTACCTCTCCCACCTGAACTGGCAAAGCAGGAAAAGAGGCATTGGTCGTTATATAAGATTTGGCCCTAGGATTAAAATTTGAGATACTGTGCATTGCACAAGACTACACAGTGAGCTTCAAGCCTGAGCAGGGATATAACAACAAACAACAACAACAACAACAACAACAACAACAATTTATTACTTATACCTCGCCCATCTGTCTGGGTTTCCCCAGCCACTCTGGGTGGCTTCCAACAAGAGATTAAAAATACATTAAGACATCCGTCATTAAAAACTTCCCTAAATAGGGCTGCCTCTGCCTGGTTCCCTGTAACTTTGCTTCTCGCTGTGAGGGAACTGCCAGAAGGCCCTCGGCGCTGGACCTCAGTGTCCAAGCAGAATGATGGGGGTGGCGACGCTTCTTCGGGTATATTGGCCTGAGACCATTTAGGGCTTTAAAGGTAAACACCAGCACTTTGAATTGTACTCGGAAATGTACTGGGAGCCAATGTAGGTCTTTCAAGACCATTCTTATGTGGTCTCGGTGGCCGCTCCCAGTCACCAGTCTAGCTGCCGCATTCTGGATTAGTTGTAGTTTCCAGGTCACCTTCAAAGGTAGCCCCATGTAGAGCACATTGCAGTAGTCCAAACAGGATATAACTAGAGCATGCACCACTCTGGCAAGACAGTCCATGGACAGGTAAGGTCTCAGCCTGTGCACCAGATGGAGCTGGTAGACAGCTGCCCTGGACACAGAATTGACCTGCGCCTCCATGGACAGCTGTGAGTCCAAAATGACTCCCAGGCTGAGCACCTGGTCCTTTGAGTTGAGTTCCCATATTCCTGGTCCCAGTTGAGCTAATGAAGGATGTCATACTGTCTCACCAAAGCCTCTGCTGCAGCCTGGTGGAATAGCTCCTAACAAAACACAGTTTCAGAAGAGGTGGAGTCAAAATGGCAGATGGTCCCAGCTGAGTAGGTGAATTATTATATTTAGCTAAATAGATCAAATGAGTCCAGAATACCACCCTGCATGACATTCTGGACCTGAACCCCCAAGGAAAAACTGGCCAGCTGCCAGCACAGTGAAATATACTCAGAGTTGCAAAGTGATTTCATGCTCTTTATTCAGCTCATAGTGGTGAGGAGGAATGAATAAAAGTCCCCTCACAGTATCTGCTTTATATACATTATTTACACAATGGGCTGCACATGATTGGCTAATTCCGGAATTCTACTGTAAGCCAATCAGGTTGTGGATTCACTTCTATCTGGAGCAGGATTGGGTGGTTCCTGCCAACCAATCATACTGCTGCATTGTTCTAGGACCAATCAGACTGCTGCATTCTGAATCCTATTGTTCTAGGACCAATCAGACTGCTGCAGTTTGGATCCTATTCAACTCAGTACATAACAACAGCATCTCAACTGGCTGGTACTGCAATAGTTGCCTCAGAAACAGGGATGGTAGAGGGTGTGAGCAGCTGAATCGCTGTTGACAAGTACCTTTGCTCCACTGCCAATGCAACAATACCCAACAAGACCCAGGGATCTTGCTGGTATGGTTTAGGGAGTTGACAGGATGCAAGATTTGCAGCACTGCAAACAGACATTGAAAGTTGGGTTGTTGGAGGTTCGGCTTCGCACAGCTCCTTTGACTAGATGGGAGAAGATACATGGGGAACATGAGCTGACCAGATTGCTTTAAACAAATCACTCCAAAGATTAATGAAAAGACAAGTATTTCAATTAGCTTTGGGTCAGGCCCCAGGATAGATTACTCAATGTCAGTGCCAAACCTTGGGAATTAATCATGAAATGTAAATCATGTCCCGAAATTGTGACAAGCATTTAAACAATAAATAAACCTGACACATTTTAAAGCTTGATCGTTGAAGACAAGCCAAGTCTCTGATCCATCTTGTCTTTCCCAGAAACAAATTGGTAATATTACATTAGTCAATGAATTCTGCAATGTCATTGAAATTCAAGGCTGACAACAAGCAATACAACAGAAGGTGCCTGAAAAATTGCTTCTATAGCAAGTGGGCATCTGTGCCAAGCTGTTGTCCTCCCTTCAGTACATCTGTTAGTCTGGAAAAACTGCCAGGAGTTGAGTTTATCAGAACTTGTGCAAGCCAATCATAAACCTCTGTAAATCTACTTTAATGCAATAACAGCAAAGAGTCATGTGGCACCTTAAAAGTTAACAGATTTAATGCAATGACCTTTCCTTACAAGTTGGCAGAGAGGGAAAGATTTCCTTAAGATGCACAGCATAAAGTATGCAATGGAAACTTTCTCCAATAATTTTGTTCTGCACAGACTCTGGATGAAGCATTAAATCATTCTTGATTACTTTGCAGTAGGAAAGGAAAAGCAGGATTTGTATGCATTGGCTTTCTATGGTCTTAGCTCTGTAAATTGCTGGCAGGGGTACCAACTCAAGCAGGGGTACCAACTCAAATAAAATATGGGGGGCAGGTAAACCCCACCCCGCTTAATCGATCACATGATGTGGTGCATGCACACCATTTGAATGGCAATGCTCATCAGCTTTGGGGGGCCTGGCCCCCTCAAATATTTTATTGGGGGCCCCAAAGACCCCTTTGCCCCTAGGAGTTGGCTCCTATGTGTAAAAGCATCTAAGGCTGTGTAATAATAATAACAATAATAACAATAATAATTTATTATTTGTACCCCGCCTATCTGGCTGGGCTTCCCCAGCCACTCTGGGCGGCTTCCATAAAGACCAAAAATACGCTAATATGTCATACATTAATAACTTCCCTGAACTTGAGATGTCTTCTGTTTATCTCTTTGACATCTGATGGGAAGGCGTTCCACCGGGCGGGCGCCACTACCAAGAAGGCCCTCTGCCTGGTTCCCTGTAGCTTTGCTTCTTGCAATATGTGTACACACCATACATTTAAAGCACATTTAGAGTACATCTCTCCCAAAATCCTGGGAACTGTAGCTTGTTAAGGGTGCTGGGAATTGTAGCTCTGTGAGAGGCAAACTACAGTTTCCAAGATTCTTGGGGGCAGAGTGCTTTAAATGTATGGCTTGTACAAAGCCTAATACTTAAAGCAATTCCACTGGCTTCACCTGAAAGAAACAACAAATTTTGTGCTTCATTTTGGCAGGTATTTGGGGTTCACGTTATTTGGTTGGGGGGAAAGGCCAACCTTTGCTCTTTAGGTCATTCTCCATCATACTTTGTAAACAAAAGCTCTGTTCTGAAATTCTGCAAGACTACTACTTGCCCAAACAGCATGAGTAAGACTTGCTAATCTCTTACTCCATACCCATGTGGTGGGCGGACTAGTTTTTAAGTATGCCAATCCCAACTTTTTTTTTTCCATTCTCACTCTTCAAGAAGACTGAACAAACTAAATCAACATACACCAGGAGGAAGCCAGGATTCCTGTCTGATTACTCTTCTGTTACTTAGGAGGACTTTGGTGTTAAAGAATGTCCAACAGCTCATGGGGCAAAAAAGGGAAATCTTTGACCAACAAGGATTCATTTGAGACTACAAAAAACCCAGAAAAGTGAGTATTCTCTGGGCAACAAGTCAGAACTAGCAGGTAACATCTGCCTCTGAACTTAGCAGCAGCAGTTCCACGCTGCGCTCATTGAAACTAGCACTCACCATCTGCTACATCAAAAGTTGACTGATCTTGCTTCCATTCTCCACCCCTATCCCAATGTTTGCTCCGAGATTTGTAAGTTTCTTATGCATGATCTTATGTCTGACTGATTTCAGTTGAGCCGTGTTTCGGTTGAGCCATGGAATGTGTGTGGTCATTATGACAGCACCACTGGGGCTTCTGCATGAATTTACAGATCTATATTGTTATCAAATGTTTCTGTGCAGGGACTTACTCACTGCTAGTACTAACACCATGTAGTGTTGGCTCGCAGCACTGGGAGCTTTCGAGTATGTCCTTTTTTGCCTTGGTTGAGATTCCTGTCATTTGGCTTGAGCAATCTGTGGTATGAAGGATTTGATTTGGTTATAAAATGAAGATTGAAAAGGCAGCTGTTAGAAAAACTGCAAGCACCTCGTTTCTGACCTGTCACTCTGCTAGGTTTCTGTCTCTCAAAATGAACAATATGCACATATAATTCAAAGTGACTGTGATACGCATGAGGGTAGGGGGCTGCTGCAGAGGAAACCTTTGTATATCAGAGATTAAAATGACAACACTGGAGTCTTCTTCTAAGAAAATAATCTGTGCTTGTTAAATTCACCCTGGTGAGTTGCTGCTGGAACAGATATTGGCAATGATGAGAAGTTGCATTTTGTAATTTGAGTCTCTGCCAGGAATGATGCAAGTTTAGTTTTTAATGGCAGCTCCCTAAATTTACTAAATAGCCTTCAGAAGGCACCACCTATGATTATATATACACCATGTTACCATGCTATTCAGGAAGAAAATGGCAATCCAACAGATATATGGGTCTGTTATTCAGTTTGTGCTTTTTGATTTTTGGTGTAATCCAAATATTTAAATACCTAGAAAAGAAATAGTAAAGCCAGGAAGAGATAGCATGGGTTATATTCAACAGACAATTCAAACCGGCATTTCTTGCATTTAAAGCTTCCCATTTACAGCATCTACTATAACCTCCCCTTAGAAGGAAAAGCCTGGAACATAATAGCAGCAGCCGGAGATTAGAAGAGATTGCCATAAACACATTCAAGAGTTATTTATATATTGTAATTTTTGAAGATATTTTGTTGTAGGCCACTGATATAAATATAGGTTAGATATAATGAACAACCCACTGATTTCTATGAGACTACTTTGAGTATGACTTCATTGTTTGTTTGTTATGGGTTGACTCCAGAGTTTGACCCTTTATGTTCCTGCAGCAGAAAAGTAGTGAGGATGATATGCTAGTATTTGACCCATACCAGTGATGATGAAGGATGTTCTATGCTTTATTTGGCAACAGGCCCACTGAATGGTAGGTAGAACCCAGGTTACAGCCAAAAGTGGCATATTTATACCCTGTCCCCCAAAGATCTGGTCCAACTTTCTGCACAATGTGACATCATGCTGTAAGTTTCCTTGCCCCTGCTAGTGGGAGCCAGTGAAATGGAATAGGGCAGGCATTCTCAACCTCTGCCCTCCAGATGCTTTTGGCCTACAACTCCCATGATCCCTAGCTAGCAGGACAAGGAATCAGGGATGATAGGTATTATAGTCTCAAAATACCTGGAGGGCTGAGTTTGAGGAAGCCTGGAATAGGGTCTGGGTGAACCCCCCAATTTAATGGGATCTCATTACACAGGGAATTTCTTTTCTTTTTTCATTAGGTGAACAAGAACTAGGCACAGGTATAGCTATCCCCCTGGTGTCTAATTCTACCCCGAGAAAGGGATCTGCAGCCAATCCTGCCTCACTTACACATGGCCATGATTTGTGTTTCCCAAACACATTTGTCTCATTTGTACTATATTTTTAGATGCGCACTTAAAGCTTAGGTGTGTACCTAAAAACGTAATGTCTGAATCAGTGTTAGTTTGCACTGCTTCAGTGACTGGCACAGCATTACTCCTTTGCAAGTCTCACATTCATAGGATCAAGCTGTCAGTCCGAGCCAAAATAATGGGACAATGTGAACTGTGGCTTTGGGAATGTGGAGCAAGCTGGCTTGAATACATCTAAGTGCTCCTATTTGTTTTTTAAACTGCAGACTTAAAGGATGTTATTCTGATCTATACTTTTGGGGTGCTTGGCAACAATGCGGGTTGACAACAATCATTCATGATACTTTCCTCATCAATCATTTCCCTCTTTGCTATCATTTTGCTATTGCTAGTCTTTTTAAACGCAATTCCTTTTTGTTCTTGCATTCTTCTTCCGCATAACACCTCTTTAATAACAACACTTCCCCCCATCTTTGTTGCTTCTTTATGTCCAGCTGCAGTTGATGTGCTTTGACTACTGCCTTTGTTTTTAAGCCTGAGTTACACACAAAGGGCCAAGCAGGGGGTGCTGTCTTTCTGCTGTCATTTGACGGAAATTCAGTTTGCTTGCCAGCCTGGTAATTCTTTTTCTTTAAAAGGACACTTCTGCTTGGTTTCAACTGCAAGGCTATGTACTTTGTAGGACAAAGTGAACTGTATTTAGCTGTGCCTCACATGGAAAAGAAATTATGAGCTTTAAGAGGAAAAGAGAAATAAATGTGTTTCGAAACAATAGTAGTGACGCATAAAACATGATTAGAAGTTGCTACTTTGGCTAACAATTGCAGAGCAGCTCCCTCACAACTGAATGTTCAAATGACTCAGCTAGGAGGGCAGTGTTTGATTCCAAGAGTTTTTCAGACATAAATGGAAACCATGAAGGATGCCAGTTATATGATAAAGGTAAAGGGACCCCTAACAATTAAGTCCAGTCATGAAAGACTCTGGGGTTGTGGCGCTCATCTCGCTTTACAGGCCGAGGGAGCAGGCATTTGTCCACTTCCGCAGACAGTTTTTCCAAGTCATGTGGCCAGCATGACTAAGCCACTTCTGGCAAAACCAGAGCAGCACACCGAAATGCCGTTTACCTTCCCGCCAGAGTGGTACCTATTTATCTACTTGCACTGCGTGCTTTTGAACTGCTAGGTAGGCAGGAACTGGGACCGAACAACGGGAGCTCACCCGGTTGTGGGGATTCGAACTGCTGACCTTCTGATCGGCAAGCCCAAGAGGCTCAGTGTTTAGACCACAGCACCACCCACGTCCCAGTTATATGATAAAGATCCATGCAACTGGGTTCTCATGCTGTTAGTTCTTTCAAACATTTTTCTGTTTGCAAATCAGTGACTCTCATGCAACTGGAAGAACATCTATTAGTATCTGGCTGGTGGTAGAGATCACAGCTTCTGCAGCATCTGACCTGCCAGTTGACCAGCATCCTAAACTCCTACCTCTTTCTCCCTCACCGCTTGCAATTCTAGGCTGCAATTCTGTGACCTCTTCTTTAGCAGAGGCTCAAAAGAATTTCTATGGTCAGTTTACCAACACACCCATTTCACAAGTCGGGGCAACTCAGCCATTACAAATGGTTACAGATAGGCAGAGAAAGGCATTCAGCAATGCATAATGCCGTGTTTCCCATGTTAGCGACAGCTGTGGGTGTCTAAGCGTGAATCCTGGCCGAAAAGAGGTAAGCCCAGGCTGGCGACTCATGTAGAGACGCAATACTGAAGCCAGTTTGTGGTCCTGCCTTATCTCCAACTTAAACAACCCAATAGCATGCCAAAACCACTGGATCCTGGCAGAGGTTGAAGGTCCAGAACAGTGATTCATGAAGAGAAGCACAGGGCAGCCTCTTCTGTGGAAAAGAGCAAGTGTCTTGCATCACACCGTTCTCTTTTTCTTCAAGCACCCAATGTGAGAATTACCAGTGGAGCACCTCTCTTGAGGGAGATGCGCTGAACCGGATGAGAACAGGATTGGCACAGAAAGGTCCTCGAGAGATACGTCTTTTGGACGTAATAGCTCTTTCTTTTGGGGGGGTCTTTAGAGGTGCTTCTTTGTGTTTGGGTCAATGACTTGAGGCAGCCCTCAAGAACCGTCCCCATTTTCAACCATGGAAGGTCAGAAGAGAACAGCTCCCTCCAAGAAGACCCTCTTTTCCAGGGCCAGTCCCAGATTTAGAGAAGCCGTCCCGGTTTCTGATTTGATCCCGGAATGTCCCGCTTTTCCTTAGGACGTCCCTATTTTCATTGGAGAAATGTTGGAGGAGATAGCAGTTATCTGGCCCCCCCGAGCCAAAGAGATAATTAACTATACAGCCTTTAGAAGACACGGGAAGGCAGGCCTGTATAGGGAAATTGTTTAATGTTTATTATGTTGGAAGCTGCTCAGAGTGGCTGGGGCAACCCAGTCAGATGGGCAGGGTAATAGAATAATAATAATTATGATTTTTATTAGGGTGCCAAACTGGTTCTTTGACCCAGGTGAAACAAAGTCTGTTTTTATTATTAAGGAATAAGATGTCCCTGTTTTCATAGAAGGGAACGCAACAAGCCCCCTAGGGGGTTGCTACAAGTCCTGAATTTTCTGGACACGTCAGGGATTTAACTGGCGTCTGGGGGAACTTTTGGAAAATAGGCAACAGTGTCCGGGATGTTGAGGTCCCTGTGGAGATGGTAGTATTGAGTCAGTGGCTCGTATCCTTCTAGCTTGCACTCTATTTATAAAGCTCTGAGGAGTGAGGTTATTACCCCGTTATTATTGCCAGTGGCGTAGCGTGGGTTGTCAGCACCCGAGGCAAGGCAAGTAATTTGCGCCCCCTAACCCGTGGATTTGCACCCCGTAACCCTAACCCCCAGACGTTGCGCCCGGTGCGGCCGGGCCCCCCCCCCTGCACCCCCCACGCTACGCCACTGATTATTGCCCGTGCTGGGGGTGCTCAACCATTGCTACTGTGCCCTTTCTTTTAGCAAGATGATCAGGTGACAGCAAAAACTGCAAGGTTTTTTAATGGGGTGTGTGTGATGAGAATAAGATCTATATTTGATTATGGTTGTAAACCCCTAAAATATATTTTCTTTCATTATGTTTTTAACCTCTATTTTCAGTACATTTTTATTTTATTCCTATGGCTAGTGGCTGATGCAAATAAAGATTCTTCTGATTATACACTGGTACTGGTTTGAATTAACTAAATACTGCTTTTTGTTTGATAGGTAGTTTGTTTTGTTAATTTTTCGGTTTTATTGTGCATTTTTCTTCTCTCTTTTTATTTCTTTTATATAATTCACATTTACTCTAGATGCTTGACAACTTGATTATGTATACTGTAATAACTACGTAAGATTAGTTTGTGGGGGTTTTTGTTATGTTTTTTGTATGTAATGTTTGTTTAATAACAGGGTTTTTTTTAAAAAAAGATTCTTTTGATTCTGATGTTGAGGTCGATTGCCTAAAAAAAAAAGAAAAGAAGATGATGAACGACTTTAGAGTTTCCTTTAAAAAGAGAGAAAGAGCTCAACAAGTTTGGAGTCCTGAGTTTTATTTCTAGAAAAATGGATGAAAATAAACTCAGGCAGCCAGAGGACTCCTTCCCTTTCTGAGGAGGATTCCCCTTTGAGAGGAGAGGCAGCCGCTGCCCTGGCTCATCCTCGCCCCCGCTTCTAAACCGCGTTCAAATCGAACCAGCCTCCTTTTTACCTCACCGCCCGCCGCCTCCCTTTTCCCGCCCACCGCGCGCGCGCTCCCCGCCAACCGCCCATTGTTCTCCCGCCGCTTCTCTCCCTCTCCCCCTCCCACCCACTTCTTCCTTCCCAACCAATCGGCGTCTCCGGCGGTCGGGCGTGGGCGGGGCTTCCCGACCTGGCCTCGGCACCCGACTGAACTGACAACCGGCGCGCGCGGGGGGGGGGCGGGTCCGAGCCGGGGGCCGGAGCGCGCGGCGCGAGAGCCGACGGCGCCGCTTTAAAAAGCGGGAGCCCCGCCGCCGGCCGGCTGCTTCTCTCGACTCCGCGCGCGACCCCAAGGCAACGGCAGCAGCAGCGGCAGCAACAGCCCTGGGCCTGGCTTCGCCTCGCCTCGCCTCCTCCAGCTACCTCCGCTCGGGGCTGGCAAGCCAATGAGGGCCCGGACTCCGGCCCTCGCCGCCTCAGGAGCCGCCGGGAGCCCCCCGTGCCGACCCCCAGCTCGCCTGGCTCGACGTGAGGCGGCTGCGCTGGACCCCCATGCGGCGCCTCCAGGAGAAATTCAGGAGGTGAGGCGCGCGCGCGCGCGCCTGGGCGTATGTGTGCGAGCGACAGATTTCATTTCTTGGGATATATATTCAGGGTTCTCTTCCCGGGATGATATTTTTCTCCGCTTAGGGACGAGGCGGATTCTTCTAGTGGATTTCCCTCCGAAGCCTTTGATCTCGCCCGCGGAAACTCCGCCCGCTCTTGGGGATCCCCTTTCCCCCCCCCCCGCGATCGTCTCCTCCCGTTTGCACGGGCATCCAGATCACTTAATGCAGATAAGATACCCCCCCCTACAAACACTTTTAACATGGGGTGTTAAACCCACCTTCCTAGTCGCAGCCTTTCTCAACCTGTGGGTCCCCAGATGTTGTTGAACTACATCTCCCATCACTCCTAGCTAGCAAGGCCAGAGCTCAGGGATGATGGGAGTTGTAGTCCAACAACATCTGGGGACCCACAGGTTAAGAACCGCTGTGTGCTAGGCATGACCAAACTTGGCCCTCCAGATGTTTTGGGACGACAACTCCCATGCCTAGCTAACAGGACCGGTGGTCAGGGATGATGGGAATTGTAGTCCCAAAACATCTGGAGGGCCAAGTTTGGCCATGCCTGCAAGTCTGGTCTATTGAACCCTCTTCTCCTGCAGACCCACCCACCCCACAGTTTCTCACCTTTTCTGTGCATGCATGTGGAGAGACTGCCCTGGTGCTTTTGCAGAACCCCAAAATGCTGTCGCCTAGGTTAGTTTATCCCTTACAAGGGTGCAAACTTGAATAAAATATTGGGGCTGGGGAGGGAGGGGCAGGTAAGCATCACATAATTGCATGATATACCATTTGAATGGCAATTCTCAATGGCAATGGCAACTTTTTTGGGGGTGGCCCCCCTCAAATATTTTATGGGGGGCAAAGGGACCTTGGCATCTAGAAGTTGACTCCTATGTCCCTTAGCCTGTTGTGATACTATCACAGATCTTAATTCCACACAGGGTAGACCTTGCCTAAACAAAGCAAGGTGTGGTTGTGCAGGTCATGTAGAGATTGCAACAACAGAATTGAGTGGTGGTAAATATTATGAATGAGTTAAAACTGAGGGAGTGCTGTGAATGAAGTAATGTGTGTATGTGGCACCAGAGGAGGTGCTGGAAGTAGTTTCCTTTGGTTGATGTGAAGTAAAAGGGTGTAGCATGCAATCCTTTGTTTCCTGTTTCTTTGACTCGTTTGCTTGGACACCCATGAGGGCCTTGGCTTATTCTCAAGAAATCAGTAGGAAGTTCTGTAGTTGATACAGATTTGATATTTCTTGTCTTGGAAAGTGCTTTGGTCTCCATCTATATAACATTCTCATAACAGTCTTTGTGCAAAAGAGCAGCTGAGTAGGACTGTCTGAGTACAAACAGGTTTAGGATTATGTGTGCTGTGTGAAAATCAATAGTGAGAGAGAGCACTGGAATTGGATAATTCAAATACGACTTCTCCAAGATGGTGTGGAAAGGGTTGCATGTTTTGCAGGAACTGTAGAGCTGTTCTTTGGAAAATGAGCTGCTTTTCATTTAAATTTTCCTTAAGAGAGATCTTATTGTAGTTTATAATGTAGTGAATTTTCTGTTTCATTTTGCATCTCCTTCATGTTCCTGTTGTACCTTCATTGATGGGGTACAGATCCTTTTAACTCTCCCAGGGCTCTTCCCCATATTGCACTGTTCAGAAAGTCACACTTAAAATCACATTCTTAAAGTGGGGATGCTCTGACAAAATTCTTTTATTTTCTAGAGGCGGGGAAAATCTCACATATTTACTTGCAAAAGCCAGTGGAATTTGATTGTGCATTCCTGCACTGTAGTAACATGCATTGTTCTTGTATGAGCAAAGCAGGAAGGTTGTTTTCATGCATCTGACCAGAAAGAAGTCACCTCCAAGATTAATCCCTTGAAGCAACAACACATTTACCCCAGATATAACACTTGACCTATTGGGTCATATTCAACTAATGTTTGCTCAGAGTAGTCTTATAGTACTGTACCACCTTTACTGCCATTCTTCCTGAGAATGTTAGCACTGATCTTTGGGAGGCAAGTGTTCCTGGCCCAAGGCTAGGTATGAAAGGCATCTGAAATTCAACCCCCTGCACTAATTTCATGCTCTTGCTTCTCTCCAATTCTTCCCATGATTCTGTATTTTCCTGTTCATCTGTGGTTTTCATGACACCCCCTACCGCTTTACCACAAGGGTAAAGCAAATAGAGTTAAGATAAACTTTTTGAGAATAAGAGCTGGGGTTCTGGGATTTTCAGAGAATGTGGGTATCCAGTACTGCACATTGCTGTTGTTTACTGGGCTCTTAAAACTTTATATGCAAGTCGAAGTCTTTGTTTGCACAATTTTCTCTCTTCGAAAGGTGGGTAGGAATTTGATGACTGAGAGAAGAGGTGAGTACAGTATACTTCTCTGCTTTTAGAAAGGAAATAGATCACAGTGAAAGATGAGGTTTTTCCATCTTCTGGAAGTGGGTGAAAGTTCATACATCCGGTGTTTGTCATACTCATGTTGGTTGAACTAAGCTTCTCTTTCACGTATGGCTGTTAGAGAGGATTTTCAGCATTTTTCTCCTCTCTTTTGAATGATTGACTCTGCAGTGAGACAGGATTCATCTGTTTGTTTTGGCTATGTTACAGTCTAGAACTGGAAAAGAGGGGCAGCAAAGAATGTAAAAACAATTTGGAAATCATTAAAAAGGGGCAGAAATAGATTCTTGCTTAAATTAGGTTATTTCTGTCCAGCAATGTGTTGTTTCAGAAATGGAATTAAGATATTAGTAGGAATGTTTGTATTGCATAAAGAGGCTAATATCTGGAATTTAGATGTTTATGATATTTATCTTTTCCACTTGTACAGTATTGCTACTTCACTGCTTGCGAAATACATCTATTTTTTTATTTTTTTAAAGAAATCAAAATAGAAGCATAGGGGAAGGAGGGAGGTGTAGTTTAATGATTGAGCCAGTTTTGTACAAGGTTTATCCCCATATTGATAAGCTTGCCTCCATCTGTATTGCACTTGAGGCATACTGAAGCAATGGCTGCCTCTTTTCTCTTGGTTTCCCAGCTTTTCATTCTTACTTTGAACAGACCTTTCCTCTTTACTTGTATGACCCTGGAACTGTTGACTATGGTCAAGTAGGTATATTGTTAAAATTTGGGCTCGAGTAAAGAGGTATGGCAGTGTTGTATTTGATCTATTTCATTTCACTTTGTGATACATCCTCTGAGTTGTAGCCAACTAAATTCTACTCAAGAGTAGATTCATTGAAATCAATGGAGTTAAGTTAGTTATGCCCATTGAATTCAACGGGTCTACTCTCATGTATAATTAACATTGAATTTGACTCTTTGTCAGAATGTTTTTGGCTAAAGCCAGAATCACCTTTCAGGTACAGGCAACAACCATTTTGCATGGGGGTTATTTTCCTGACCCCCACACGTGTTGGTGGAGCATGCATAAGTCTGCTTTTCCACCGCCTCACCCCCTTTTCCAGACACTTCTGGGTTGCAGTGATGTGTGTGGTTGCGCACATATTGGACAAGCATAAAATGGTCATTGCCTGTATATATGTTCCAGCACCCAAATTCTTGGGGCCAATATTAATTTTCTTTGTACCAGCCTTGGAGAAAACTAAGTGGTTCTTAAGTGTCGTTGGCTGTGGTACCTGCTAGAAGCTTTTACCAACACAACTAGCACACTCTAGCCATAATACCTGAAAAAGCTCATAACACAACTTGGGCACCAAGTTATGACAATATGAGCTTTCTCTTTCAGTTATCCATACAGCTGAACACGAGGGCAACTGAGATTTGTACTTTGAATTGCAGGCAGAACAGCTATCAGAAGTTAACTAATCTAACCTCTGAACATTGACCTAAAAAAAATTAAAAAATACTATATTTCTATCTAGTAATTATTGCCCCTTTTATAGATAGGCAGGCACTAATCCATATGTGTCTATAGGTTTAAAGACATGTTTGAATCTGTAAGGAGAAAGATGCAAAGCTGTGCCTTCTGGCAGAGGGCTGTTGCCAGACTGCAATATTGAGTTATTCAGTCCGCACAGCCAAAGACGTCTTTGAGCAGCTGTACCTTTGTGGATTGTCAGGCAGCAAAAATCTTGGTGGTGGTGTGGCAATGGATAAAACACTGCAATTCTTCCAATGTTTTGACCCTCACAAAGAATGTTAATCACAATGGAGGAAAGTGGAAGATATTTAGCTTAGAGTGGGGAATATTTTTCTACCTGAGGGCCACATTCGCCAGTGCTGGGTGTGGCCAGATGCACAAGTGAACAAAGTAGTGAATGCAAATTTACCATTGCACAGTCGGCTCGTTTTGTACACACACTTGCATAGCCTGTTGTATCCCCCATCCAAGCAAGGAAGAGGCGTTGCCTGAGTTAGGCAAGAGCACTCAAGGAGAGGGTGAAGCATAGGGTGTGTGTCTGGGGCAGGGTGTTGCCTGGGTGTGGTGTGGTCTTGAGAGGCACTTCAAAGTCGGGAGTAAGGCTGATCACTTGTCACACTTGCCATGGTAAGAGTGGCATGGACAGAACTGTAGAAGCCTGAGCATGTGTAATTTAATACCTGTATCTGGAGCCATATTTGCAGAATGAAAACCCCTAAATCGGGATTTTCTCCAGATTGACCGTTGCCCAGATTTATCACTAAAGAGGTTTTCCAGGGCAAAAACCTCTTAGACCTGTGCACGGGACAAGTGCAAGTCTGAATGAGCCCTCTATATCCTCAGATGAGGCTTTTGGCAGCTGGGTGTAGCCTGAAGAATAAATTCCTGACATATAAGATCCTGTGTATTTAGGCCATCAGATTCTTTTTCCCCCTCATCGGCTTTCCAAATTAAGAAACAGCAGGCTAAGTGTATAGCACAGTTGATATTGCCCTCACAACCTGAGGCTGTTACAAAAAGCAATTTAGCAAAACCATATCTTGCCCTTGCTTCCAAGGCTATTTAAAAATTGACTCCTTTCTTTTTAGCATGCACACTGAGCAATGTGTTATATAAACTCCTGTATGTGACTTTACTGGCGCAGCATAAAAGAACTTGTATGAATACCCATTTCCCCTTCTATTTTGTGTGTTACTTCTAGATTTTATTTTGTGTCTCTTAGATGGTGAGCCTGTGGGCAGAGACTGTCAAAAAATAAAGTGTGTATAGCTCTGCAAAACAAACTATTGTTATGAGTGGAAACAGGATATTGTCTGTCTCCACAAAGTTCGAAGAGTTTCTTTAAACAAATTATTTGTTAAGGCTGCAGTCCTAAACACATTAGCTAGGGAGCAGGCCCTACTGAATGCAGACTTAAAGCACAGTCCTATACATGTTTATTTTGAGATAAGATGATAGGTTTTTAATAATTGTTGGTGTTTGCAGCCATATGAGTTTTGTTGCCAAACTGCTAGATTGATTCTGTGGTCCTCTGTTGATATAACTGTAGATTTCAGATGGACTAAAACAGTCTGGTGTGTATTATCTACACTGTGACAATGTAATTTTTGAAAGCAAACAATTTTAGTGCAAACAGCTATCCATTTACTACTTTAAAATCATCACTTCAGTAATGCGGTTTCTAGCAAAAAATTTACCAAGTGGCACTGGCACTATAGTTGTTTATAGAGATTAGCACAAAATTTTATGCATGTTTTGGGAGTAAATAAAAATATATAGACTTTGGCTCACTAGTATTTGCAACTAGTATGTATTATGAAGCTTGTAATTATTTGGTCACCCAGTAAGGTAGGAAAATAGTATTTTCATATTGTACAGGCGGGGCACTGAGAAACAGAAACAAGATAACCTAGAAACAATAGAGAGATCTGCATAAAATTTTATATTCAGATGCAAAGTTATTCCTGTTCATAGCAAATGGTATTTGCATAGCCACAGTAGGACAGGCAGCAGTACTGAAGACTATAGTTAGAAACATTCATACTATTTCAGTCTACAAACCTTCTGGATGAGCCTCAGTGTATTTATTTGAGATAAATCCCATTGGGTTAAGCTACATGTACTTCCCAGTAGTCCAAGCAAAGTTAGGCTTTGGGGTTTAACTAGTCTGTTTGCTTATTTGCAATGGAATAACTCCATGGAATTTTGCAGGAGTGGAATGGAATGGGTTGCATACATTAGAAACACAGTTGGATATTTCAGTTTCAAATCTCAACCCTTGTATGGGTTTTGAAGGACACCATATTGAATGTTCAATGTGGCATCTCCCTTGAAGATTGAGGCATCAGGATGGAAGCTGGTGTGCATATCAGGGCGGCTCTCTACATTTTGTGTACAAACCATAGTTTTATCCTATGTCTATTTTTGAAAGGGACCATGAATAAAACAAAATAGATTGTAAGATCATAACGTAATATATGCACTGGTGAGTGAGATATTAAAATTAAAGTTGGTCTGTATGTTCAGGAGATAGTTATAAATTACATGTTAACGTATGAACTTGCCCCCTACCCCCATTTTGAAAAAAGGGTCCAGGAGCAAGTGAGATCTCTTAAACACTGCACTTCACTACTGTTGCTGTGGTGTAATCTTGCCAGACTACTCCAGTTTGTATTATTTTTATTAAATTTATATCCTGTCCATCTGGCTGGGTTTTCCCAGCCATTCTGTGCGGCTTACAACATATATAAAAATGCAACAAAATCTCTAGCAGTAAAAAAACCAAATAGCCTATAAAAGCAACAAACAAACCAATAAATCAATAGAAACCAATAATGATAATAACAGTAACAACAACAATAATAAACAGTTTACAGTTATGCCCAAATTAAAATATCTGCCAACCCCAACTAATCATTTAACCAACCCAACAAAAACAAAACAGAGAAACCAAAATTAGAACCGTTTAAAACATTTTAGCTAGTTGCCCCAACCCAAGAGTTGTTCCAGCAATGTCTCTCCGGCCTGCCAGGAGCCCTTTAGCTATTCAGGGTAAGTCTGGACCCTACCCCCTAGGCCAGGTGGAAATGGGCCTTGCAACGGGAAGCAGGTCTTTCTTCCAGCCCTCATGGTGGCAGCAGAAGCCATAAAACCAGACTGAGCAAAAGCAGTGTTGCAGCATTTGTTTGATAAATACTTCAGAGTTGTGCAATTTTTTAAAAAAGGAAAGTTACTGGTATGAGAGCTTTAATGTATTATCCTGATCATCGTGGTGTTGTAAGTGCCACACATAATTTCTTAATTTTATCATTTGGGGTGTTACTTGTTAAAGTATCCTTATTGGGTTCATAAAAACAGAATGGCCTGCTTAGTAGTTTCAAAAGTGTCTGTAAGCTTCCAGCATTTGCTGAAAGTCAGTTGACAATTGGACAATTGGTGTGTTTGGCCCAGTTATATGCTGATAATAAAGGTTACTGGTAACTGTAAAAGCTTGTGTTGGTGGTGTGATACCAAGACAACAGATGAAACCGGTTTCTCATATGCTTGTGACAAGAACACCTCTGTATGTGTCTTTCTCCTCCCCATTTGCGGAAACAAAGACAAAGTATCTGCAACTGCATTTAGTCATTGTTCTCTTTCATCCCTTCCATTTTTGTAAACCCAAATAAGTCCATGGTGGTATATGAATAAATAAAAGGCTTGTGGCAGTCCGTTGAAGTCCTAGGGCTTACAAAAACTTTTTTTAAAAAAAGATGCCTATGGCTGGAGGATGTGATGTGTATGTTGAGATTTTTATTTTATTCGTAATTCACGTAGGCAGCTAATTGAGAAGTAGGTCCCTTGACGACAAAATCTGACTTGCTTTTCTTGTCACGAGTAAAGAAAATACTGCTGCCTTTTGTACTGTAGGAAAAAGTGTGGAACACAGTGCTTCCAAATGATGCATTACATTTCTTCACCTCCCAATTAACCTTGGTCTAGGTCAAAAACTGCTATTGCTGAGCGTTCTGAGCTTGTTCCTCTTCATCCTTTTTAGTT
This sequence comes from Podarcis liolepis, assembly GCF_965112155.1. Classification (NCBI taxonomy): domain Eukaryota; kingdom Metazoa; phylum Chordata; class Lepidosauria; order Squamata; family Lacertidae; genus Podarcis; species Podarcis liolepis. Next base: position 19,017,622 of record NC_139555.1, on the reverse strand, counting down.
AACGGTTTGCATCAGTGGTATGCTTTGCTTGTCTCAACAGATTCATGAACCACCCAGCTCCAGCAAATAGCCGTTACAAACCTACCTGCTATGAGCATGCTGCTAACTGTTACACTCATGCGGTAAGTAAATCGATCTATTGGTAGCACAATCAAAAGTAATTCTAATTCCCATCTGTGTAAGATTTTGTTTTATTCATAGTTTGAATACAGGCTGGTACTGCTGAATTGTCGTTTATACAGTTGAGACTGCTGCAATAAGTAAATGTTCTGGTACAACAGCAGAGTCCACACATTCCATTGATTGCTCATTCATTCATTCACTCATACATAACACATGTGATCTTTTTCCATTCTGCTCCATGTTTAGGAATCAACAGTTCGCTAAAGCCTCACGAGGATCTACTTTCCCTAAACTAATAATTGCTTAAAGATTTTTCTCCCACTTTGGAGGATCTAGAGAGATTTATTTCAAAAATGTTCTGACACTCTTTTTTAAAAATAAGACAGCAGCAGTGTTTTAAATTGAAGCATATGTTCCATCTCAAAGTGGCTTCTAAGGCTGCCTAAAGTATTGTCCAACAAACAAAATATTTACTAGTCTTGCAGCCCACGCATACTGTTAGTAATCCATGGCCTAAAAAAGAAAAAGTACAAATTCTTATAAAGCTTTCCTATCCAGAACCTAAAATGGAATTATTTATTTCTCTCCAGGCTTTCTGCTGAACAAAACTCTGATTAATCTTTCAAACTAGGCTGCCTTAACGGTTGCACACAACATATTATACCAGAGATTTTTGCTTATGTTTTGCTTTTTAAAAGTTCTAGCTCGTTCTGCTTTCAGGATAAAGGTAATGATTAAATTATTGTCAGAAAGAACTTGGTCTTTTGATTGTTGTTTCTACTTTGTCTGAGTTTTATGTTTTGTTTTTTGTTTCATTTACTAGCATTGATTCATTTTTTGCCAGCTCATGGTGAAATGTGTGGTTTATTCATAATACAGCCTTGGTGATGTTTGTCAGTAGTTTCCAGTGGGCCACAGACATCAGTAAAATGCAAATACAGTGGTACCTTGCTTTAAGAACAGCTCAGTTTATGAACAACTTGGATTAAGAATGCCGCAAACCCGGAAGTAGGTGTTTTGGTTTGTGAACTGTGCCTTGGAAGCAGAACATGTTCCGCTTCCTGTTGAGTGTAAATTGAGTCCCCCATGCTATGGGAAAGCATGCCTTGGTTTAAGAACGGGCTTCCGGAACGGATTAAGTTCATAAACCAAGGTACCACTGTACATTTGTATGTTTAAATGTCAGGTTTCATAGAAGCACTACAGTGGACGTCAGTCCATGTGGTATCATAATGTGCTCCCAATGTTCACTCTCACAGGAAGTGGGGCTGCTCTGAACCAGCTGATTCTTTTAAACTAGTATCAAGCAGATAATATTTCAATAGCATAATGCATAGCAGCTTTTTTAAAAATTTAAAGGCCCGGGACATTAAGAGATGAATTACTTTTACCTTGCTGTCGAATGGCTTGCTTTCCTGCTATAAAGCTGATAGTTTATAGCATCTGCAATGTTTGTAAATTGGCATTAAGAAGGCATCTGAAATCACCTCTTGGCATCACAGTGCGCAGAAAGTTTTACCTTGGGTGTGTGCCATGGATCACTAGATACTGCAGCTCTTCCTCAGTTTTAGAGTATTTAATAAACTGTTACATTGGTGATGTCAAAAAGCAAAATGATCCATTGGGCTGGAAAACCATCAAGCAGGTACCTATTGGACAAGATGTTGAAATATTTTGGATGTCTCACTTTGTAGTTTGAAATCAATGAAACAGTTGCAACAAATCATAACAATAACGATAGCAATAGTAATACCAATACTTTAGACTTTCAAGTAGTCACACTTCACCAGCAATATCTAATTGTTATCCTCACAACCTTTTAAGGTAAGCCAATATTATTGTGCTTAATGCAGGGTGTGAGGGGCTGGATGAGACTAAGAAAGAGAGGCTAGGTGGTCTCAACTAGTGAGTTCACAGTAGAGGAGAAATTCAGATGAGGACTTCCTGATTTGTAGCTCAGACTTTTAACACCGCATCCATCATTACTTTCCAAGCTCCCTCTTAAACTGAAAACTTGGTGGTATTTCTAAGGGTCATGCCTTGGTTCATAATTTTCCTTAAAAGAAATTCCTATCTGTAATTTAAAAAAAGTAGGAACAATTTACCAGGTTTTTTTTGTTTTTGTTTTTGCTTTATAAGATGCATCAGACCATAAGACGCACCTAGTTTTTGGAGGAGGAAAACAAGAGGAAAAAAATTCTGAATCCCAGAAGCCAGAACAGCAAGAGGGACTGCTGTGCAGCGAAAGCAACGATCCCTCTTGCTGTTGTGGCTTCTGGGATAGCTGCGCTGCCTGCATTCGCTCCATAAGACGCACACACATTTCCCCTTACTTTTTAGGAGGGAAAAAGTGTGTCTTATAGAGCGAAAAATACAGTAAGTACCTAAGAGTGAGTAGGTTTCTCCATTTCCACTTCCTATTTTAGTAGCTTTCATTATTTTGAAATTCGAATTGCTGCAGCTGCTGTTGACCTTGGAAGTAGCATTGAGGTTGACTTGTATAACAAGTTGTTGTTTGAGTGTTTTAAAGGGCGGGGAGTAAATCAGGACGTTATTTATACATCAGTGTGTCTGCATTTGTGTTAGTCCTTCTCTAAGCACTTTGCAGTTTTTGCTTGCACAGTTAACTTTAACAAAGTGTTACTTCCAGCATATTTTAATCCTAGATACAATATACCTTCTGACATTTTGGCACAGCGTTGGGATGGGATGGGTGGGTGACACAGCAGTTCTGTGACCTTCAGCCTAAGCAAATTCTTAAAAGTCTTACTGATGTCTCTGATGTAGAGATGTCTCTCTCTTCCATGATAAAGACAGAAATAACAATGTCTTTTCAACTGTAACAAACCTGGGTATAATGGACAACTTATAAAAACCACTGGTTCTTTTTACTCCTCTTTGAAGCAAAAGGTAGATAGTAGGTGACTGGGGCCTAGGTATAGCAAGTAGAATGTTAAATGAGGTTTGGTAGACTAGCAAATAAACATGTTCTGTTGTTTCCTTAGTTTCTCATTGTTCCAGCCATTGTGGGTAGTGCCCTGCTCCATAGGCTCTCTGATGATCGATGGGAAAAGATAACAGCATGGATGTATGGGATTGGTCTCTGTGCACTGTTCATCGTTTCCACGGTGTTTCATATAATTTCCTGGAAAAAGAGTCATTTAAGGTATAAATCACGTATTCATTTGGGGTTCATTTGTGCTGCCGTGCACGCAACTTGCTGCTTGTAATTTAGGTTGTGATTTATCCGTGTTGCAGCCATCACTGCCGTTCTGCTCATGCAACAGACATCTGCTTGAGCAGCAGAACTTCCTCTCCCATCCCTTGCAGCCCTGCGTGCACCCTCAAAAACTAGAGCAGAGGTGAAGGCCACGCAGGGAGAAGAAAGGGAAGTCCTGTTGCAGGAATAGATTGCCACCTCTGTGCCATTGGATGCAACCCTCCTTGCCCAAAGGAGGTTGGGATGATTTACCGTAGTCACTCTGGGTAATAAGAGTTTTCCTGCTTGAGGATTCTACTGAATTCTGCGCATTATTGGTCTTAAAAATGTTACGTGTATAAAGTTTCGGAGTACAGTGGTGCCCCGCAAGACGAATGCCTCGCAAGACGGAAAACTCGCTAGACGAAAGAGTTTTCTGTTTTGGAGGTGCTTCGCAAAATGAATCTCCTATGGGCTTGCTTTGCAAGACAAAAATGTCTTGCGAGTTCCTGCGGGGTTTTTTTCCTCCCCCCCCCCCATTTTTCTAAGCCGCTAAATCGCTTATCAGCTGATCCGATCAGCAGATAAGCCGCTAATAGCGCTAATCCGTCAATGGGCTTGCTTCGCAAGACGAAAAAACCGCTAGACGAAGAGAATCACAGAACGGATTCTTTTCATCTTGTGAGGCACCACTGTAGATTAGTGAAAGACACAAGAAGGAAAAGATTTGTCATTGTGCTGCTACTTTTACAGTATAGCCACAGGCCACAAAACATTTATTTAAGGCATCTGTATCCAATCTGCTGCACAGGTACAGGAGAGGAAGGAAGGAAGGGATGCACTACCTGTGCTGCTTCAGCACAGGTAATGCAGCAGCAGGTAGTGCATCCCTTCCTTCCTCTCCCACACACTGTTTCTGTACTTCTTCACAAGGTGTAGATGAACGCAAACTGTATTTGCACAGGATTCCCTGACTTTCTAAGTGTCTGTCTGTCTATCTGACTTATCTATCTACATACATATCTATCATGTGATATGTTGGGATTGTGATTGGTTTCTTTAGCCTTAGGTGAACAGCAAAATACCTTCCGTAAAACTAAGATTTAGGGCTACCTGTTCCTGAGGAAAGGAACTCTGTGGCATGCCTACCATCCTGCTTTTAGATTTTTTTAGAATAATGTTTCATATTGGGTAATGTTTCTAGTAACATACCGATTTTTTTTAAGTGATCTGTTCCCTTGTTTGCCTTTCCATTTAGGACAATGGAGCACTGCTTTCATATGTGTGACAGAGTGATGATCTATATCTTCATTGCAGCATCATATGCACCATGGTAAGGATTAAAAATGTGTACTTACTGATAGGATGAAATGGTGATGGCATATTATCAGTGACAGCTTCCGCTTAATGGATTGGTTGACTAATTGCTCATGGCCTAATCTGCTGAGAGTTAGAAGCAGGGCAGTGAAATCCTTTTTCCATTTAATAAATAAGGGCTTTGCATTTTTGACAAAGCTGTTCTGATCCATCAAGGACAACGTGCATACATAAGGAGGCTTCTCCTTAGTCATCAACTGCATTCTTGGTAACTGCATGGAAAACAGTGTGTTGCAGATGTACAGGGGCCAGGATGTTCCATATATGACTATAGTAACTGATACTGCTTTTCACTTCTGCTCTCTCAAAACATCAGTGATCTTAATAGGATTTATAGCATGTAGGGAGTTACTCATTTGTATTGCTTACAGTAGGGGGGCCCGGCCTTTTGGGGCCTGGGGCACATTTGAAAATCAAAGTAATTGTTGTGGGCACGCTGGCGACGTGACCCGGAAGTGCCTGCTGACAGTGCTGGCTCCCGACCTCTAGAGTGAGATGAGCGCACAACCTTAGAGTCTGTCAAGACTGGCCCGTAGGGGCAGGGGTACCTTTACCTTTACTACCACAAATTACCCGTTTCACACAAGGAAAACTGGCAATACTCAGGACCTAACCCTGCCACCATACAAACAAAAAGCCTATGACACTCCACAGCAAATAAAACTAAAAACAAAAAGCAGGCAGCACCCCCCCCCCAAAAAAAATAGCAACCCAGAAAACAACCCCCAAAGGGACCAAAACACCTAGAACCCGGGGTGCAGGGGAGGCACCAGTGGGATATCTGCGGGCATCATGGTTGCAATAAATTCCTTAAAGTTGTTGTAAATTGTTTTATTAGTAAATTCTTTAAAGTTGTTGTAAGCCACCTCAAGAGTAAAAAATAAAAAAAAATTGCTGTCAAGCTGATGGTTAAAACAAAATATTTGCTGTAAAATGTAAAAACTTCATAGGTATCATCTTTGCACACATCAATATTTTAAATTTACTGAACTGATTTGGAAAAAAATACTTCATGAATTGAATGGTGTAGAAATGAATATCTTTGTCTGAGTAGTTTTAATCCTTTTGTTATATCTGCACGTGGAATACAAATCGTCTTTGATTTGATCTGCCGTCAGTTCTGCATTTCATTTGATCACCTTAATATTTTTTTTAGGTTAAATCTTCGTGAGCTTGGACCTCTGGCCTCCCATATGCGATGGTTTATCTGGTTGATGGCTGCTGGTGGAGCCATTTATGTGTTTCTCTACCATGAGAAGTAAGACAGCATTGTGATTCGTATTTGAATTGGCGTTTCGTAGACTTGGAATCTGTGCAGATGTAAATATTAGTCCTGGTTTTTGGAACTGGGACCAGTTCAAGTTAAGGCCAAGGTTGTGAGCTGGAAATCCAGCATTCCCGTAAGTGGAGTTAGGACATGTTTAACTGAGTTTAGCAATGATCAGGCATAATGTTGAAGCAGTATAGAAGAGAGGAGGACTGGAGCCCTTATCCCCATTAGCCTGCTTCTGATTTCTGAACCATGGTTAAAACGTTGTCAACACAGAACTCTAATATGTGTACTTAACTTACGATTTTGAAATTGGCAAAAATACATAAATGGAAGGGTATCGTGACTTGTGGAGGAACATTCTACATTTGGAGTGACACTTCTTTGTGTGTGTATTTTATACGTGGTGTTTCATTGTAAGAAAAATTGGAATAGATAGTCATCTTGCTTATTTTTATTTAATAAAAAACAAAACAGTTTTAACATAAGTGTATTCTCTTATCTCTTTTGAGAAACACAGACTGAAAAGGCTGAATTAATAGCCAGGCAGTCTTATTACATGTTGGCACCAGGCACATCACCAGAGTGTAGAAAATTACTCCCTTTCACTTGTGAGATTTCTTTTTGATAAATAATTCAATATGAGTGGGTGAAAAGAACCTGGATTTCTATCAAAGAAATAGAAACTCTGGGTGCAATCCATCTTCTATTCCACTGAGTGGAGACAGACTGTCTGCTTCTGATATTTGATATTTATCATTTTCTAGCAAGATTAATAGGTGTAAAAATTCTAGCCACATCAACAAGAGGAAGGCAGATTCTCTTAATGTATGTCCCTGCTCCTTTTCACGTCACCCAAATTTCCTCGTCCCACCTCCCAGCTTTTTTGCTTTCGGCTGCACGAAAGATCTCTGTTTTCTCTGGGGGATATCTTTCCAATGCAGGGACGCCCTGGGCCATCAAAGGATAAAGCCTTCCTTTTTGATATCTGTTGGACATTTGTTTTTCCAGATAATGGAATGCTGAACCAAAAAAAAAATATTTCCATTCTGTGGAAGCCCAGTGCAGTAGAGGATATAACAAAAGATGTGCCACTAAAATTGACAATGTATTGCTGAGAGAGATAAATGTATGCAAGTGAAAACTGCTGTCTTTTTGAGGCGGGAATGCATGTTTCTTTTGCTTGGTTGCAAGCTTACTTTACTTTATTTTTGTAGGTATAAAATTGTGGAGCTCTTCTTCTATCTAGCAATGGGCTTTTCTCCTGCTCTAGTTGTGACCTCCATGGTAAGTATGCTTGCTAAAGAATTTTAAAATCTAAATATTGGGAGCTATTATTAATACTTATTATAGGTTTGTTTTTTAAAAAGACTTCTGTATTCATTTAGATCTTTGCTGTGTTTCTGTTGCCTAACTTTTTCTTTTCCCCTCCAATTTTTAAAAACTCTAAAAACAACACTAGTAGCAGCATCCACTGTGGTGGAAGTGGAGCTGCCATCCCAACCCCAGTATCTCTGCAACTTACCTGGATGGGGCCAGCTAGCAGCAGCGAGGTTGGGGTCACATGGATGCCCTGGCAGAACCAATCAGATGCGGGTGCATTCATGCAGCCCCAACCTTGCCCCAGACCCTCCTAGATAAGCTACAGCGACATTGGTGTAGAGAAGATAACACCATGGCTCCATCCCACCACTGCTGGCAAATGTATTCTCCAGTGAAGCAGGCACCAACTTAAGGCATCCTGTTTAATGTAGCAGAATGATTATATATGGCACCATCCAAATGTCTATATATTAACAGTGTTGGCCCATATATGCAGTACAGTGGTACCTCGGGTTAAGAACTTAATTCGTTCTGGAGGTCCGTTCTTAACCTGAAACTGTTCTTAACCTGAGGTACCACTTTAGCTAATGGGGCCACCACGCCGCCGCTGCGCAATTTCTGTTCTCATCCTGGAGCAAAGTTCTTAACTCAAGGTACTATTTCTGGGTTAGCGGAGTCTGTAACCTGAAGCGTCTGTAACCCGAGGTACCACTGTATTGTCAGTAAAGGCAATGGAATTTGGGGTATACAGTCGTACCTTGGAAGTCAAACGGAATCCATTCTGGAAGTCTGTTTGACTTCCAAAATATCTGAAAACCAAATTGCGGCTTCTGATTGGCTGCAGTAAGCTCCGGCAGCCAATCAGAAGCCAGTCAGATGTTTGGGTTCCAAAAGAACGTTCGCAAACTGGAACAATCATTTCTGGGTTTGCGGTGTTCGGGAGCCAGAACGTATGAGTTCCAGGGCGCTTGACAACCAAGGTACAACTATACTGCTAGAGCCTAGATAAACCAGCAATGCCACACTTGTGCTCTTAGCAGATTGAAATGGTTTCTTGTTTGATGGAGCAGCATGCAATGTTTTTTCATTGGCTTTTAAGCAGTATATTGATAAATTACTCTTGGTCAGATACACAAAGCGGATGCAATTAATTTCACTTTCTTATATCCATTCAATTAAACTTCTATTACATTCACATACAGAATATTATTTGGACTAACACAGCTATCCTTTTGGAAATGGTTTCAGTTTGGCTTGGCTTATAAGCCTTGGGATAAGAAGGATGTGATTAAGAATAGATGTTGCTGGAAGTGCAGCCAAGAAGGGTAGCAAACTGGTGCAATATACAGTATATAAATTGTAGACATGAAAAAAGGTTGGAATATTCCATCCCCACCCCCAGTGTGTGGCTTCACACCAAAGATGTTTGCATGTGAAGAGTTGCCTCTTGGTCTCTTCAGCCTGAGTGAATGGTCAACCAATTGGCAGATGAGATTTGATATAACTAAATATAAAAAAGGTACACACTAGAGCAATATATCCCAACTTAACATATGCACTGATACGATCTGAGTTGACTTGTCATTCTCCAGAAAAAGAATCTTGGTACAGTGGTAGATAGTTTAATGGTGAGAACAACTGAGTCTATGCTGACAGGGGAAAAGGCCAATTATGTGTCAAGTGGTATTCGTAAGAAAATGGAAAATGAAATTGCCAATATTGCAATGCCTTTCTGTACAGTTATGATGTAGCTGCACTTTGAATACTATCTACTGCTCTAGTTACCCTATATAAAAATGGATATCCAGGTTGGAAAAGATGCATAAAGGCAAGCAACACTGTCAAAATGTTGGTGCACCTTCTTTTAGAGAAAATGTTAAAGCAATAGAATCTTATTATTTTGGCGTAGTGTGGGGGAAGGAAAAGAGAACAGGGAACAGGCTTATAAAGACAGGGAACAACATAATAGTCTTTATAAGCCTCAATACAGTGGAGACTGGATAAAGTGGTGCTTCTATCTCCATTGCATTACGACTTTGAGTCACCCAGAAAATTTGCAATAGATTTAGGAGAGACAAACAAAACTACTTTACACAGTGCAGGATTCATTTGTGGAATTTTCTACTGCTAGGTGAGATGTTGGTTCCTGGATTAGATGGGTTTTAAAAGTGGGTAAGACCAGTTCTTCTGGAATTTTTCTAAAGGCCATGATAGCTAAATGGAACCTGCATGTTCAGAGCCCGCATGCCAGCAAATACCAGTTTGCTGGTATAGCAGGATAAGCTGTTGTGTTCAAGCCCTGCTTGTAGCCTTTCCAGAAGTCTTTTGCCGGCTGCCGTGGGAACGGGATGAAGGACTACATGGCAACTCCGCCTGAACCTGCAGGAACAGCTCTGTGCTAACACTCCTTAATAGTTTGACAGCTAATGCTTGTCTGTGTATACGTGTATACAGTCTCAACGGCCGTGATATTGCTGTACCGCTCAGTAGGGGGAGTAGAATGTTATGACCAGCCTCATTCTCTCACAAAGAGTGCTTAAAAAATAAAATAAAAACTTTATTAATCCACAGAACAACACCGATGGACTTCAAGAACTTGCCTGGGGAGGCTTAATTTATTGTATGGGAGTGATCTTCTTCAAGAGCGATGGGATCATTCCATTTGCCCACGCCATCTGGCATCTGTTTGTCGCCACGGCTGCTGCAGTTCATTACTACGCTATCTGGAAGTACCTTTACAAAAGTCCTGCAGAAATCATCCGTCACTTATGATATTAAATACACAAGACACGCACACCTTCGAGCTGCACTATGCCTCCGACTCAGTATTACTTGGGTAAAAAAAGAAATTCTGGGGAAGTGGGGAAAATATTGCACAGGGTGGGGGTGGGAATGCACTGACTGATAGTTTTTCAAACACATTTACTGTGAACTAAAGTGACAAAAATGTGTCCTTGAATTGCTGTTCATATATCAAGTCCTGGGCACACAGTCCCCACATGCATTTTTCCTGTGGAAGCCCCTAGTGGAATGAATGGGGAAAGCGCAAAATCACTATACAAGGCCCATTCTTTTCAGCTGGGGTTTCCACAGAAGCATTTCCCTTTCGTATTGCATCTGCTGTCCGTCAGCAGAAGCTGCACTCCAGCACACAAAGTTTAGTGCACTTAAGCCAATTGGGTGTAAGCATGCCTAACTTTGGTTTGTGGTTTAAAACACCATGCTGCATTATTAATAGTCCATTCTACATTAACAGGGAAAACAGTGTAAAAGTGGTTGGTGGCCTGATGTTTACAAATTCTTTTTTTTTAAGGTGTATTTAATGGGTTTAATTTCTTCGGTTTTTAAACTGCATAAACTTTTTGAAATGACAGTTTTGAATTGAGGAAGTTGATGTAACAGCAAATACTTAATTCTTTTCTTTTCTTTTTAAAAGTTGCTTTCTACCACTTTTTCACAAACAATTTAATAAAACGCAAATCATGGAGAGGTAAGTTTAAGCTTCCTCCTCCCCCCACCACTTGTACTGATACGACTTTTTATATAAAAATGTTTTTTAAAAATAATTTTAAAAGTATATGCAGCTGCTGTTGCGCAGTTGCAGTGAAACTTTGCAAGAAAACAGCTACATTCCACATACTGTCCTGACCTTATATACCTCTTCCAAAGCTTTTTTATTAAAAGTGTGTGAATGATCATTATGAAATTTCAAAATTGGCTCTGCCAAGCTCTTACCTAAAAACCTGCTACCCTCCACATTTAATTTAATTATCAGATTTGGATTTATTAAAAAAAAAATAGTGCTAACTAATTCAAAAAACCCATCCCACTGTGCCATTTTTAGACATAGATGCATATGTTTATGTGAAAGCACTCTGGAAATAATTTGCTCTTGTAATACAGGTGGTTAGCAATTAGCAGTAAAAAAAATGAAATTACTCGTAAAGCGTTGGTAATTTTGGGAGGTGCCTAAGAGACTGGTGCTTAAATAATGAGGCTTACAGAGCAGTCCATTTGCATACGAACCTGGGAGTAAATCTCATTGTGTTCAGTGGGGCTTTCTCCCTAGCAAGTGTGTTCGGGATTGCAAGTTGAGGCAAATGACTCCCAGAGGAAGACTGTGGGAAGCAAATAATTTGCTCTTTCTCTCATTTTCTAAAACTTATCCTATTAACAGTTGTTTATAAAATTTTGAGTATTAATAGTGGTTCATCACACACCCAAATGGCCTTTTCAGGGAGGGAAGCTTGAAGAACTAGATAGGTCTCATCAGTCAGGGACTTGGTAGCGAAACTGGGCTTTAAATGTGCTGCTCTTTAGCATCTGGATCAATGAACTGTGGTAGCAATTTGATTGTAGAGCTAGTGTATTAAGTAACAAGATGTTAGAATCTGCGTTGTGATGATTGCTGTCCAGTTACTGTAGCATGTCCCACTGTATTATGAATGTCTTATATTAAGATTGAATTTATTCTTTTTCTAACTTGCTCTTTTTCATATCAGTGTTTTAAAAACTAAAACGGAACATGTTGCCTTTTTCAGATTTTATCTGGATATTTTGTCTGTTGGACCAGTAGATATGTACTCTGGGGATGGGAGCTTCCTCCCCAAGGTAATATGTAATTCTCTTCTAGATCTGCTGGTGCGTTGTTACATATATTAGAATTGGGTGCACTTGTATACGATTTGCAAGAAGGGGCAAATGCTCAGATTAAAGTGGGGCATTGGAAGCTTGGCTTCCACACAGTATTAGTGGATGACTACAAAATTGTCCCACATCAGGGACACTTCCAAAATTCTTCAGGGCTCCAGAATTTGCATCTGGCTCTGGCAAAGTGGTTGTTGTGTGCCTCTCTTGTCAGTATTGCAAGGTTCCGCATCATTGCAAGAGAATGGAGAAGTTGACACAAAGATCTCATGTGAATATTGGAATCCCTGAATTGGAGTAGAACACGCTTATCTTCTGAGCAGCATGCAAATGAAACAGCAAAACAGAAAATATTTTCTGTGACTGCCCTGGAACATCTGAATGCCTCAGTTGTCTTTGTTGTCGTCTTATTTTCTTGTTTCAACTGATGTGTCTGACTTTAATATATTCACTTTTTGTGAGTTCTTGTATTCTGTCCAAGTGCAGTACTGTTGAGACCACTGAAATGTGTACTAGCTCTGGTTTTTTGTCAGAAACTATGAAACTAGCTCCAATTAATTCCGCTATCTTCATGATGATTTCTTGTGGTCTTTTGAATGTGTTTGTTTTTACGAGTGAAAAGTGTTTTGGTTAAAAAAAAGAAGAAGAAAAAGAACTGAACTCGCCAAAAAAACTTTGAATCCAGTCTAGCTCCTACAAGTTTAAATGTAACTAGATGAATGCAAATAAACATTTTGTGCAATTTGGAAATTTGGATTGTCCTTGTTAAATTGGGTCACAAAAGGCTTCACTGCTGCTCTTTCCTCATGGTGAATACATCCTGATCAAGATTGTGGCCAGTCTAGACAGCCATGCAACTTCATATGCACAGTATGACTTTAGTTTTGTGATGAAGATCACAACCACTAGACTAGCTCTAGAAAATTCAGAAATATCTATGCAGGTGCAAAGTCTAATTTTTTTTGAATGCACAGATAACCCCTCTAAAGGGAAGCAACCTGTTTTCACCAGTACTTCGGTACAATATGGCAAATTTCTGCTTCCCCCTATTCTCCCCACTGAAAACATCTTGCAGCGGTTTCCCTAATTGCACCCCAAAAAATTCAAAACAACCTTACCCTATGGTCATTAAGCTAGCCTACATCCCCTCTAAATCCCTTCACTAAAAAGATTTATCCACCATTGTTGGTTCTGGGCCACAGTCTTGCTATATTGTCTTCAGATCATGTCAGTTTCTTTTAAAAACCCATTTTCATAGATTTTTAAGATCCTGGGTTGTGTTGCCTCTGTTCTATACAGCATCAGGCATGATGGTGCTGTGTTTATGGTAACCAAAACAGTTCTTTGTTTAACCTCAGGAAAGGATGCTTGCTGCCTTCATTCAAGTCTCAAGTGCTTATTAAAAGTGTGTGTTTGAATGTCCCTCTCATTATTAAACATTCAGCTGCTCCTGCCTTAAGGCACCCATCCCCTTGTTCTTAACAAAGGCATTATCAGTAATTGTATGCTTCACTTTTGTTCCCCTTTGCCTATATATCCTGTGTAAATAAAAGTGACGCACAGGTTTGGGTGGTGGTATACAAAGCCCTTGACCCACTGTGACATTACCACCGATAACAATCTTTTTGCAGTTTCCTTGACGTTAGCTGAGTTACCTGGATGCCAGTTGCCATCTCTTGAGTCCTACACAGCAGGAAGTTTCTACCAAATCTCAGGAGGCTTCAATGGCGGCAGCAACTGACTGCTAAATCCGTTTGCTATGTTTAACGTAAGCCAGCAGGAGAGGCAACTCGGATACATTTGGAAATCTGCTTTTGCACTTGACGTAGCATCATGATTTTTCCGAATGTGCCTTGCACAAGTGGCTGTATGATGTTGCTTGTTCACTTTAATCACTAAAACCTTTCTTTGGTGACGGAAGCAAATTATTTCTGAAATTGCATCCTTGGGCAAGTAGAGAACACCGAGGAAGTGCAATGCTACCACAAGACCGTTAAGAAGAAATGGTCGATTCTTAAATATAGCCTCCCTAATGAAGCTAGTCATTCCTGGTGGCTATCATAGAATTTTAGAGCATGAGGGTCATTTAAGCCAACCCTTCAATGCAGGAATCTTTTGCCCAGTGTAGGACACGAACCTTCAACTCAGCTCAGCTGGTAGAGCAGGAGACATTTAATCTATCTGATTCAAAACACTTCCCCATTTGTAAGGGGTCTTGCTTTTAATAGTGTGGAAATCCAAACATAAGATAATCATTTGAAACATGCCAGCATCACTTTTTTTCTGATACGCATATTGAGAGAATCACCTTGCCCATCTGTGCCATGGTGTTCTGAACATTGTGCAGAGTGCCGATCACACAGCAGTTGACACAAAACAAGCGTGCAGCTCACTTCCTCAAATACACTGCAAAGTTAACAAATGTTGCAAGAAGATTTGAGCAAGTTACAAAAATATATTTGCCCTTTGGAAATCAGCTTGCCTGGCTGTTATTTTGCTTTACTGACACTCTGGCTACATGGGTTAGAACAGTTTGGCACAACTTGGTTCTTGGTTTCCGAGCACGATTCAAAGTGTTGGTGCTGACCTTTAAAACGGCCTCGGTCTTGTATCCCTGAAGGAGCGTCTCCACCCCCATCGTCCAGCCCGGACACTGAGATCCAGCACCGGGGGCCTTCTGGCAGTTCCCTCATTGCGAGAGGTGAGACTGCAGGGAGCCAGACAGAGGGCCTTCTCGGTGGTGGCGCCTGTTCTGTGGAACGCCCTCCCAGCAGATGTCAAAGAGATAAACAACTACCTGACATTCAGAAGACATCTTAAGGCAGCCCTGTTCAGGGAAGTTTTTAATATTTAACGCTGTACTGTTTTTAACACTTGATTGGGAGCCGCCCAGAGTGGCTGGGGAAACTCAGCCAGATGGGCAGGGTATAAATAAATTATTATTATTATTATTATTATTATTATTATTATTATTATTATTATTATTATTATTATGGCTAGGGCAGAATATGAACCAAACAAACGGCACCCTCGCACACACTGTAATGTGTAATCATTTGTTACACACACCAGAGGTTTTCAACCTTTTTGGGTCCACTGCTCCCTTGACCAACTACATTCTTTTTGCAGCACCCCTGTGGGGCTCAGGAGCCTAGTTATGTCACTGCTTGCCTGCAGAGCTGGCAGCCTCTTGCCCTTTTTCAAACACCCTTGTGGAGTGTTTCATCAGCCTCCCCTCTTTCTTAGGGAGTCCCCTGGGCAGCTGCAGCTGCCGCCCCTGGTCCCTGAGCTGCCCCCCCTACCCCAGAGAGAGGTGCCTCCTCACACTGCCCCATAGGGCCCTGGGAAGCACCCCCTGGCCTGCCCTAGAGGGACCATTCACCCAGGGAGCTTGGAGCCAGGGCTGCTGCAACAACCAGCTGTGCAGGCCTTTGGGAGGAGAGGGCATCAAGAGGAAGAGAGGGAAGGGAAGAGGGACAGAGGCCAGGGTTGCCCCCATCACCCCTGACCATCATTCAAGGCACCCCAGGGTGCCACAGCACACTGGTTGAAAACCATTGACATACACACTTCAACTGCTAACCAGAGCAAAGTTTGTTAGCTTTAATATTGAAGCCCAAGTTTATTGATTTCTCTGACAATAGGTCTCCCCCTCCTTTCAAATGTCAAGACATGGTTGCATAATTCTCAGGCTACCTTTAAAAATCAAACTACAGCGGTACCTTGGTTTACAACCATAATCTATTCCGAAGGTCCGTTTGTAAACCAAAACAGGTTGTAACCCAAGGCGCGCTTTCACCAATGGGGCCTCCAAAAGAAAAAATTGTTTGTAATAAAAAAAAAATGGGTTGTAATCCAAAAAAAAAAGGTTACCGGGACACGCACTTCTGAATTTGACACGTTTGTCATCCAAAACTTATGCAAACCAAGCTACCACTGTACTCCTAATGGTGTACAGAAGAAGGCTGAGAATTGTCATCATTTCCAGATAACCCATTTCTTGACTAGAGAACTCATCCTGATTTTACTTGCATAAAGTTTGCAGGGAGGTTATATGGCATTGGCTGATTGAGCATCATTCCTGAGTTGTTTGCAGGGAGGTTATCCCACACTTTCCATAACACTTTCCTGTCACTTTCCTTCCCACAAAATTGCTAGGTGGGGTGGAAAGAATCCACTTTAGTTGGGGAATCTGATGCAGTGATCTCTTATTTTGTGGGTGGGATTCTGTCTCGATGCAGCCTCTGTATAGCTGTATTCTAATTACACAGAAAATCTTTTTTTAAAAAAGAAGATAAACTAGAATGGCTAAGTCAATGGTACTGGGGGGGGGATGAGGCTCCATAGCAGTCTTTCTCAACCTTAAGTCCCCAGATGTTGATGGACTACAACTCCCATCATCCCTAGTGAGAAGGGATGATGGGAGTTGTAGTTCCAACAACATCTGGGGACCCAAGGTTAAGAAAGGCTGCTCTAATCTCGATTTAAAGCCACCATAGTCCCATATCAGGAGTCCCATATCAGGAGGGGTCAACCTCTAGTCTTCTAGATGTTGGTGAATTACAACTCCCATCATCCTTGACTAGCAGTCATGTGTGCTGGGGCCAATGGAAGCTGGAGTCCAGGAACATCTGGAGGACCAGAGGCTCTCCCACCTCTTCAACAGGTAGGTAGCTTGGGTGGAGGTTTTAGAATTGAATGTGCTCCGGTAAAGCAATGATCTTAATGAACGGTTCATTTTTAAATCATGCCACCCTACCGCAAGGAATTCAGGAAGTGCGAATTCACACATTCCTGCCCTTTTCACATCAGGGCTGAAATATACTCAGAGTTGAGAGTGGATTTCATGCTCTTTATTCAGCTCATAGTGGTGAAGAGTAATGGAAGTTCCCCCAGAATGTCTGCTTTATATACATTATTTACACAATGGGCCCCACATGGTTGGCTAATTCCAGAATTCTCCTGTAGGCCAATCAGGTTGCGGATTCACTTCCACCTGGAGCCAGATTGGGTGACTCCTGTGAACCAGTCAGACTGCTGCATTCTGGATCCTGTTGTTCCAGGACCAATCAGACTGCTGCATTCTGAATCCTATTGTTCTAGGACCAATCAGACTGCTGCATTTTGGATCCTATTCAACTCAGTACATAACAAGGGCTTTTTTTTCTCCATGTTCGTGCTGGAATATTTGTTTTCCTTCTCTCCCAACGGTGAAATGTGACCAAGACTGTGAATGAATTGTCCCAAGGGATTGAGATAGATGATGGTTGAAAATGTAGCTCATGAATGACCCCTTGTGTAGAGAGAGAGGACTGCCTTCCTTGCTTAGACGAGGGGAAAGAGCTACAAAAAACATGCGCACAACACACATCAGTGATATGCAATGGTAATTAAAAAAAATATAATAATCAGATCGAACCATTTGCCACAAGAGGGCACCAGCCACTGTAGAAATCTTGAAAAATGCTGCACTGAACATGGATGGAGTTTTCAGAAACTTGCCTTCCATACAACATTTTCCCCAGTCATTCTCTTCTTAAATTATCCTGATATATACTTTTTACAAAGTAAATGTGGAGGTGAGGAACAAGACTGCACAGCTCCATGGCCGTGTCTTGTGCCTGCATATAACACTAGGGTTATAACTTTTTTACAAACTCATGTTCCTGTAGCTAAGTTAGAAGAACTTTTGCTGAAAAACAAAGGAACAAACTGTCATTTCTAAATCTTGTGAAATAAGGCCACCCTGAAATCAATAAATTGATTTTTGTATATGTATACGTAACTGTAATGTGCATAATTATGTAATGTGCATAGCATGTATACAGGAAAAATAGAGCTTGCAATTTTCCTAATACTTGTACTGCTGAACTGCAGCAGCTTTAGACAGGTCCATGATAAACCCCAAACAAAAGGAATATACATTTACAGTTTAGTTCAGCCAGGACTATATCACTCCAGCCTGCAAGCCTAAATGTTTCTACATGTAGAAAGCTTCCTGAGCTTTAAGAAGGAAGAAACTGGCACTCCAGAATGAAACATTAGCGTACTTCTCTCCCACATGCACCATTTCCTACATGGATGTAGAAAAAGGGATTCAAACATGCATTCTCCCACTGTGGGATAAATAATAATAATAATAATAATTTATTATTTATACCCTGCCCATCTGGCTGGGTTTCCCCAGCCACTCTGGGCGGCTCCCAACAGAATATTAAAAACATGATAAAACATCAAACATTAAATACTTCCCTAAACAGGGCTGCCTTCAGATGTCTTCTAAAAGATAGATAGTTGTTTATTTCCTTTGCCATCTTGTGGGATGGCGTTCCACAGGGCGGGTGCCACTACCAAGAAGGCCCTCTGCCTGGTTCCCTGTGTAACCTCACTTCTCGCAGTGAGGGAACCACCAGAAGGCCCTCGGAACTGGACCTCAGTGTCCGGGCAGAATGATGGGGGTGGAGACACTCCTTCAGATATACTGGGCCGAGGCCGTTTAGGCATAGCTGTCAACTTACAGATTTGAAAATAAGGGATCAGCAACCTCGAAAATAAGGGACCAGCAGCCAAAATAAGGGATTTTCCAGGCAGAGGTATGTTCAAATTCTGAGCCCCTCCGAGCCAAAGACGGAAAGCCCAGACAGCAGCCAAACGAAGCCTCAAGCGATGGTTCCCACATCGCAGCAACCCAGCAAAGGGGATGCAGCAAGGAAAACCACTGCGGCCGATTTGATCGGCACAAGGCATGCAAGCGCCACCCCCCAGTCATTCTTAGACTCCTTATTGGGTGAGCATCACTGCCAAGCAACACAGTTGGAGCCTCCCTCCTCCCTGGCCAGCAGGGAGGGAGGGAGAGGAGCTGCTTCCTTTGAATCCCGGGAAGTTTAAGGGACATCAGCAACAAGGAACAGCACTGGGACATGACGCTGGGATAAGGGAGTTTCCCGCCAAATAAGGGACGGTTGACAGCTATGTATTTAGGGCTTTAAAGGTCAGCACCAACACTTTGAATTGTGCTCGGAAACGTACTGGGAGTCAATGTAGGTCTTTAAGGACTGGTGTTATGCGGTCTCAGTGGCTGCTCCCAGTCACCAGCCTAGCTGCCACATTCTGGATTAGTTGTAGTTTCCAGATCACCTTCAAAGGTAGCCCCACGTGGAGCACATTGCAGTAGTCCAAGCAGGAGATAACTAAAGCATGCACCACTCTGGTGAGACAGTCTGCGGGCAGGTAAGGTCTCAGCCTGCGTACCAGATAAAGTGGCAAAGCCTCAGCAGGGCTGCACCACATCATCTTTCTGGGCATGTATATTCTCTCATCTCAAAAGCAGTGGCATTCGGTTTTCACTCGCACTGGCTCCAAATAATGTGGCGAACACCAAATAAAACACACCTCTCTTAGCTGCAGAGGAATCCACAGAGTAATGTCATCGGATAATGTAAATTAGGGAATCGGAAAGCTTTCCCAGCCCAAGGGCAACGTTCTGGGCTACCTTCCAAGGGCTGCCAGCCAGTGCTGGGTGGAGCCAGAAGAAAATGGAGCATCCATTGTATCTTTGTAGAGAAGGCTAGTTTCTGCACACACTGAAACACTCCTCTCCTCTATCCAGACAAGCAAAAGGCAAGTGTCCCAGTTTTCCAGGGAAAATCTTGAAATTACAAAAGCCATCCCAGCTTCTGATTTGATCCTGGAATGTCCCTATTTCTCCCACCAGTGCTCAGGGCGGAGCAGGGCAGGATTTAGGTTTGATGAGGCCCTAAGCCCTTTATATGTCCAGCTGTCCTTTGTCAACAACAAATAGTCACTGTTTTTTGTGTTGAATATATGCTATATGGTAATTTAATGACCTAGTTGCTCTGGCTATCTCCCGCTTGGACTACTGCAATACCTGAATACCAGTATACCTGAAGGAGCGTCTCCACCCACATCGTTCTGCCCGGACGCTGAGGTCCAGTGCTGAGGGCCTTCTGGCGGTTCCCTCATTGTGAGAAGCAAAGCTACAGGGAACCAAGCAGAGGGCCTTCTCGGTAGTGGCGCCCGCCCTGAAGAACGCCCTCCCATCAGATTTCAAAGAGATAAACAACTACCTGACTTTTAGAAGACATCTAAAGGCAGCCCTGTTTAGGGAAGTTGTTAATGTTTGACAAACTATTGTATTTTAAACTTTTCTTGGAAGCCGCCGAGAGTGGCTGGGGAGACCCCTGCAGATGGGTGGGGTATAAATAAATTATTATTATTATTATTTATCTAAAGCCATTTGCACATAACAAAACATGTATTTTATAAAAGTAATTGTTGAACTGAAATACAATTAAGAAGAAGTATATTCATAGTGAAATACAATGTTTTTGGGGTTATTTTTAAAAGTCTGGAACAGATTAATCTGTTTTGCATTACTTTCTATGGGAAAGCGCACCTTGGTTTTGGAAAGCTTTGGAACGAACTTCTGGAACGGATTAGGTTTGAGAACCAAGGTACCGCTGTATATAGAAATGAGCAAACCAGTAATATTTTAGGGAGCAGGCTAGCAGGCGGGGCCCATGACTTACATCACAGGAGCCTACACAACACGAAACACTGTTGCTGTATGTAGGTTTTATTTTATTTGTTTTTTATCTTGTATTTTGGAAATGGACATCCAGTTTTTTTCTCTTTAAATCTTTTTGGGGGCCCCTAGAGAGTGGGGTCCTAAGCTATAGCTTGTTTAGCTTATACGTAAAACCAGCACTGGGGAGCAAGGTGAGCCAGGGCTTGCCCTGAGCGGCAGTAGTGGTGGTGGAAGTGGGCACAAGAGAGCATCTTGTTGCCTCCCCTGGGCCGCCACCACTGGTCCCTTGGGCGGCTCGTAGTAGCTGCTGGAGAGCAGGCAAGAAGTGGGAGAGGGCACCACCACTGCCAAGGCCCAGCCTCTCATAACGCGCCAGCTCTGAAAGGCAGGCAAAGCTCTGGGCCACTCAGGGCAGGAAGAAAGGGGAAAGTAGAGTGAAAAGAGTGGAGTCTTGGTTTTTTTTATTTTTAAAAAATGCTTGGTGTGTCCATGCCTAATCTTGCCCTTTCTAAAATTCATTTATTGGTGTATAATAAACTTACCAGGGACGTGGGTAGCGCTGTGGGTTAAACCACAGAGCCTAGGACTTGCCGATCAGAAGGTTGGTGGTTCGAATCCCCGTGATGGGGTGAGCTCCCGTTGCTTGGTCCCTGCTCCTGCCCACCTAGCAGTTTAGCAGTTCGAAAGCACATCAAAGTGCAAGTAGATAAATAGGTACTGCTCCGGTGGGAAGATAAATGGCGTTTCTGTGTGCTGCTCTGGTTCGCCAGAAGTGGCTTAGTCATGCTGGCCACATGACCTGGAAGCTGTCGCTGGCTCCCTCGGGCAATAAAGCGAGATGAGCGCTGCAACCCCAGAGTAGGTCACGACTGGACCTAATGGTCAGGGGTCCCTTTACCTTTACCTTTAATAAGCCTACCAAGAATCAAATCAAATCAAAGAGAACTACAGTGGTGCCCCGCAAGACGAATGCCTCGCAAGACGAAAAACTCGCTAGACGAAAGGGTTTTGCGTTTTTTGAGCTGCTTCGCATGACAAATTTCCCTATGGGCTTGCTTCGCAAGACGGAAACGTCTTGCAAGTTTGTTTCCTTTTTCTTAACACCGTTAATACAGTTGCGACTTGACTTCGAGGAGCAACTCATAGAACGCGGTGTGGTAGCCTTTTTTGAGGTTTTTGAAGACTTTGGTGATTTTTGAAGCTTTTCCAAAACTTTCCCGACACCGTGATTCGCAAGATGAAAAATTCGCTAGATGAAAAAACTCGCAGAACGAATTAATTTCGTCTTGCGGGGCACCACTGTACCTGAAAATAATTTACAGATGGTATTTAACTCTGAGTAGACCTGCTAAAATGTTTAAGACTGAATCAGTAAAGGGCTGGAGACGCAATGAGACTGAGGGTACGTTCTTTCATATTTGGTGGACTTGTAAAAGGGTAAAAGAGTATTGGGAAATAATTTATAATGAATTGAAAAAAAAAAATTAAAAGTACTTTTCCAAAAAACAACAACCCCAGAGTCCTTTTTGCTGGGGATAATTCAGATTGAAATCCCCAGGTGTCAGAAAAGGTTATTTATGTATGCCACAACTGCAGCCCATGTTTCGTTAGCCCCAAAATGGAAAATGAGTGAGGTCCCAACTACATATAAAAAAGGCAACTAAAACTGATGGAATATGCATGGCTGGAAGACTTAGAGAACAAGAAGAATATTCCTTTAAAGAAGATTGGATTTTTAAAAATTAATATATGGTTGAAAATTGTGTACATTTGAAAACTTGGGAAGCATTAAGATAAATTCAACAGTGTGAATAAGTTTTGATGGATCTAAAAATGGAATACTAAATGGCTTAGTTTATGTAAAATATGCAGGGATCTATGGCATGCAAACTGAACCACGGAAGAAGGTTTTGAATTGAATATTCTAAAATGCAAAATAGAAAAACCTAATAAAAATTATACCAGAAAAATCTAATAACATCAGGATTAAGAGGTTTTCTCAGGACGGTGGAGGGCTTGTGTGTTGTGTCCCGTTGGTGAAGTGGTGGAGACACTCGCCCTTCTTGTGATAGGAAATGCTTTCCAGGGGCAGGAGGGCACACAAAAATGGCGGGTCAAGGAGGGTCAGTTGGGGGCATGGCCTGGGGGAAGCCCCGGGGGCCAGATAGTGAAGCCCCGAGGGCCACATTGCCCCTCGCCCCCAGGTCTGAAATTCCCTCCCCCGGTGTAAATTCTCTGCTTCTCTCCCTCGGCCCTCCCTCTGCTTCTCCTCTCTTTTGGCATTTCAAAATAAGTTACGATTTATGAAACCATTTTACGATGCCAAAGGGAGGCAAACTTCACAAGCCTGGTAATAATCCAGTAGCTAGCTCATATAAAATATTTTTAGGGGACATTTCCACATCAAAGAAAGAACTTTTTTTGTCATTACAATTAGGCTGAACAGTGTTCCAGTAATTAAAACAACAACAAAACCCAAGACTAATAAAAATGCCTGAAGGTTATTCATCTCCTCACATGCTCCTAAAACAAAGTATGTTCAAGGTAATGACAAAGCTAACGTTGTTCAACAGGCTGATGTTACCCAAGTTCTTTTCCATTTGCTTATTAATTTCATGTGCTTTCCTTTTTTTCTCCAAAGTCTTGGGGCAGGGAAGGATACAAGCATCCTTTGGGTCACAACATACGTATCATGGGTCATATTTTGCGGGGTTCACATAACACAGGTTTCCTTCGTTCTGTTCCACCAGCACAGAAAGGCAGGGAAAATCCATTTGCTATGCTATTCCTGTCCTTGCTATTCCAATGCCTTCTAAGAAATTATGGGCTATGGGAGCTGGAGGGGGTGAGCAGAAGATCATGTTTTACACCCATCTCGCAATTTGGCCGCCAAAGTCCTGGAAGTAAGTGTTTTTTGGTGTGCTCCGAATGGCAGGAGACCAAAGTTCCCGTCTTCCAAGCAGGTATTTCCAAAGAGCTTGTCTCCATGGTGATGTGGCCTTGATATATTCATTCTATACGCTGAACTTTTCTCCCACTGTTCCTCTCTGGCTATATACCTAGACGCCAGGTATGTGCTCCAACTTATTCCACAAAAATTTCCATATCCTCGCCCAAAGACAACCCGAGACATTTCGCTCCCTACGGCAAAGAACAAGATTTGGTCATTTCCCACTCCCCGTGTCAGGCGGGGAGAGTCCTCATCTCCCTTCGGTAACTTTACAGATAAGAATTAATGAGCAGTTGATACAGTTATAGTCCTTTTATTACAGCGTCAAATTGCAAGCACAAATACACAGAGGTCAGGTGGCTACTCTAAATCTTCCTCCCGACTTCTGCAGCATTTGGGGCGCCAACGTGAAGTTCCTCCCTCCCTCTGACTCCTTTGCTCTCTGATATATTCGGATCTCCGAGTCTCTGGCCCACACAGGACCAGCCTGGATAGTTGGCCTTGGTGAAGATTTGACGTTTTTATCCCCAAAAAGTTTTTGATTTGAGTTTCTACTGAAATGAGGCTGCATTTTAATGTTGTATTTTAATCTTGTTTTTAAGTTGTATTTTAATCAATTGTTTTTATACCTGGTGTTAGCCTCCCTGAGCCCGGTCTTGGCTGGGGGGGGCGGGGTATGTATAAATACCGTATTTTTTGCACCATAACACTCACTTTTTTCCTCCTAAAAAGTAAGGGGAAATGTCTGTGCGTGTTATGGAGGGAATGCCTACGGGTGGCATGCCTACGGATTTTCCTCCTCTAAAAACTACGTGCGTGTTATGGTCGGGTGCGTGTTATAGAGCGAAAAATACGGTAAATAAATAAATAAATAAATAAATAAATATTCCCCAGTCCTTGCCTTCAGACCATCCCCTGAAATCCCGACTCCACCTCTATTCCATTTACAAAATCTAACTGGACTAGCGTTTGAGTCTTACTCAATGTTGGCGGTGGAACAACGTCCTCCACTGTCCTCAAGAGCAGCAGGCTAGCTTAGGAGGTTGGCTTAGGGGACATGAGGGGGGTGGGGGTGGGAAGGGCTGCTGCTGAGGCATCCCAGCATCTGCTGCCTGAGGTAGCCGCTTCATGCTGCCTAATGGTAGGGCCGAGCCTACGCTCAGCTTCTTTCTTCTGAACAGGGACTGGATGGACAAGCGAGGCAGATTTATTTTCAATTGTATCTTAGGAGTGAGCTCAAAGCAGCAGGCAAGGGTAATCAGAATGACTCTCCTGCAGAGGTTTCCAAAGCACTGTGGCAAAACATGACCTCAAGCTGAGAAGGAAGATTTCATCCTTCTCGAAAGGAATGCAGTTGTCTTCCTTCCTGGGCCAGATAGTTCTAGCTGACCTCCAGGAACCTGAATTTGGGTACAGCTGTCCTTGGCTCCAGCTTGGCCCTGACACCCCGTATATAGAACTAAAGGGATATTTGAGAATAAGATTCCATTTTAATTAACGGTTCTTCGTTTCCCAATCAAGGCCTGAAACCTCTGTGTCCCTCTTTGAATAAATAACAGTCAAATGTGTGTCTCTGTGTCCTCCTTTAAATCAATAGCAATAAAATTCAGGATCAGTTGATGTTAATTGAAAACAGGAAGCGATGTGGGGCTTTTAAATATGAGATAAACGGTGTCCTGATTTGAATGACTGGAATCTGGAGAGAGCTTGGTAGCGGTGGAGAGAATAGAGAGTGTTTAAGAAGATTATTGACCACATATTGAAGATTATGCGGGAACTGAGGCTTGCTAAGTGAGGGACGGGATGAGATAAAAAATAAAAATCCACCCAACCAACACCATGGCTTGTTAACAGGTGTGACGCTTCTTGCTTACTTCCAGGAAAGCAGCCAGCCAGGTTAATTTCCTCTCCTTTAGAAGATTATGTTCCCTCTTTCCACATTACAGCCAGACAAGAGTAAGCAATTACACAAGGGGCTTCTGCATCAGGTGGATTGCCTGGTGTTTATACAGAAAATAAATTTCCAGCTAATAGCAAACGATGAGCAAATGGCAGGAACATTTGGTGTTTGCGATAGGCAGAACTCACCCAGGCTGCTGATCTGAGGTGTTATTCACACAACGGGGACAGATGTGTGTCTCTCTCTCTCTCTCAGTAAACATCTTCGGGGAAGGCTTCCTTCCACTTCTAAACTACAAATGCCCTCGATCAGGGTCGGCCCAAGACATTTTGGCACCTGAGGCGAACCACAAAATGGCACCCACCTCCCCACCATGGAAGGAGGAGTGAGAGTGCATTGGGAATAAAGATCTACATCAAGATCTGCTACCCCTGTGAATTCTGCTGCCTGAGGTTTCCACCTCACCTTGACTCATGGTGTCAGGCTGCAGAATAACCAACCCCCACGGCCGGTTGTCAGGAACGGATAAGACAAGGAAAAGTCCTTACCATCTGCTTTTATTCAATATTTACAGAAAGAGACTTGGGAATGCAGCCCCTTGGAATATTGGCATTGCCCCAAACAAATCTCCCCTCCCCTTCTTCATTCATCATCCCTTCTACAGGTGTCACTGAGGGCCCTTTGCTTCTGAGCCCTTTGCTCTCTTACTTTGAAGGCACGCCGGGTTCTGGGAGATGGTGGATCTGGAATGCTTTCTAGTGATAACGTTTCAGCCAGCTGCTCCAGCTCTGCCTGCGCCTCCTCTCCCTTTATTTCCCAACTTTTCCCCTCATCTGCCTCTGAGCTGTGTCCTCCCTCAAACCCCTGTTGTAATTCTGAACTGTCTTCTTCTCTGGAAGGGTCAGGCTGGGGAGGCGGTCTCCGCCGGGGATCTCCCTCTTTTCCCGCCTATCAGCTGTTCCTGTTTCCCACCCTCCCGCCCTTTAAGGTTTTTGTTCCTTGACCTTGCTATGGACCTTGGCTGGTCGTTAAGGGGCCTGGTAGGAATTTTTCCACTTGGCAAATTGGCACCAGCCACTTGGTTTTCGCCTACCTCGTAGCAAATCGTCACAACTTTCTTGGTATTGGCGGTTAGGCATTGGTATTGGTATTATTTTGTAGATGGAAGAGGGGAGGAAGCGCCATCACCTGCCCCGCATATTGAAGGATAGTCCGATAAAGGATTCCAGGGGGCGTGGCCCTCTCCGAAGCCTATGGAGGTGAGGGCCTAAGGCACGCCCCTGAGCGGTGACCCCGGGGGTGTGCCTGGTGTGCTCTGGTCCAAGGGGTCACGAAGAGTCGGACACAACTAAACAACTAAACAACTACAACATAAAATGGTGATTTTCTTTAAACATTTTTTTTTTTTTTAGAAAAAAAGCACTGGGTGAAGATAAGATTTATGTTATTGGGGGCCGGGCAGGACACCCACCTGCCATCGTCCTCTGTCTGGCTCTATCAGATTCAGAATGAAACGTCTCAACAAAGGTTGTTTTACTTTCTTTCCCTCCCCACATGCTCTGAAAAATTGGTCAATATCTTCAGTCATTTGAAAACCAGGAAGTTAAATAAAAAAATAACACCAGAGAGTACCTTACATGCAGTATATTTTGCAAAATTACAGAAGAAACACCCTTTTCATCTTTTTTTTTTAAATCCAAACTAAAACAAGTTTTCTTGGATTTGCCGAAAACCTTTTCAGCGCTTCTTTCTCAAGTTCCTCCTTTTTTCCAATGCAGTTTTTCTGTGCACACAGAAAGCATAGCCCATTTCTGCTTTTAGTTGAGTATTTTTATTTATTGACTTGATGGGGGGGTGGCAGCTGTCCCCCTGCCTCCTCTGACTATTCCCATGAGTGCAATATTTTGCAGCGTGAGCATATCTTACTAAGAACACTGAATGCACAGCGAAACGTATGTGTCAATGTCAAGGGCAAAACTGCAATTTCAGGTGCGCCGTTCGAAAAAGCACAAGACGGTTGATACATGAATATGGAAGTGTTGGAGGGAGAGGGGAGGAATTACAGGCGTGATGGCAAAAGTTAAGGCAAAGAGCTATTTTGGATCTCTGCACAAAATCACCTTCGAAGGCAAAGATGGAGAAAAAAGGTTTGATCAGCTGGGCTTTGTCTCAGTGTTATCACCGGACTTGAGAGCACTTTGTGGAGGCACTTTACAGAAGCAGCATTTCTTGGGACACACCTGGAAAAAGTCTTGGGCAAGTAACAGAGAATGTCAACAAGTCAAGAAGGGGAAAAAATTGATCCCCAAGAAAGATAAAGAAATTAACAACCTGGCTGGTTTTATCTGATCCCCAGTGATGACATGTGAAGGTCAAACAAGGTGAGGATGACTTAGAACTTGTGATTGCTCCCTACCTTGATCCTCTTGTTTGTCATGACTTCACAGCTCCCATTTCCACTCCCTTAATTACCGTATTTTTCCGTGTATAAGACGGTATTTTTTCCTTAGAATCTAGGCAAAAATTGTGAGTGCTCTTATACACGGATAGCAGAGGGGGGACGGGCGATTGGTGGCAGCAGCCAGCAGGAGATTGGCAGCGGTGATTGGGCATGTGATTGGTTGCTGTGGCAATGCATGCTGATGATTGGCTGCAGCTGTGGCAATTGGGCGGTCGATTTATGGCTGCGACATGGCGTACATGCAGTCGGCTGTTGTACTGTCTAGTTTGCAGGTGGGCTTTTGTGGCAAGTGAGCAGATGATTGGTGGCGGCAGCGGCGATGCATGCAATTTGCAGTGGCGAGCAGTCAGTAGAGTGATTGGTCAGTAGAGTGATTGGTTCCCCCAAAAGCAGAACAACTCTGGGCAATCTCCCCCCTCCTCAAAAAAACTCCACAACAGGGGTCATCTTATACATGGAAAAATTCAGTATACTCCCTCTTATCTCCCTGCTTGTCCCATTCCATGTTGCTCCATAGATAAGCCGTTTTAATTATTGCAGGATCCACCTCCTATCTCATTTGCCATTTTGCTGGTACCACTGTGCTCCTGCCTTGCCTAATGAGTGAGCTTTACCTAAATAAATACTTCCTCAATGATTCATTTCTTGTAGTGAGGTTAAAGCTCACTGGGAAATGATATACAGCGGTATCTTGGTAGTCAAATGGCTTGGCTCCTGAACAAATCGGCTCCTGAACGCCGCAAACCCAGAAGTGAGTGTTCCAGTTTGTGACCATTTTTCGGAAGCTGAATGTCCAACGTGGCTTCCGCGGCTTCCAATTGGCTGCAGGAAGCTCCTGCAGCCAATCGGAACCCACGCCCTGGTTTTCGAACAGTTTCGGGAGTCGAACGGACTCCCAGAACGGATTAAATTCGAGAACCATGGTACCACTGTATAATGAATTGAAAAAGATGTCTAAAATAATGTTTGTAAAAAAACACACACACCCAAAAGCTTTCCTTTTGGGAATTATAGGGACAGAACTACCCAAACTGTATAGAAATTTATTCATGTATGGAACTACGGCAGCAAGAATGTTACTTGCAGGAATGTTACTGCAGGAAGCTCCTGCAGCCAATCAGAAGCCGTGGAAGCCCCGTGAGACCTTCAGGTTCCAAAAGAACGTTCGAAAATTGGAACATTCACTTTTGGTTTTCGATCATTCGGGAGCGTTTGAGAACCAAGGTACGACTGTAGATGAATAAACGAGTAAATTAAGTTAATTTGGAATATGCTTAAAAATTTAAGGAACCGCAGAAAAGGGGGGGGAGGAAGTCGAGTTTTGAAATGTTAAAATGATTGTAAAATTATTGAAATGTATAAAATTGAAAATCATAAATAAAATAAAAAAGGATTCATTTCTCAGTTCTCCAGACTGAATGTTGGAAGATTTAGCCCAGATAAAAGAAAGTACGTTGTCACACAACGCTTTATTAAACTATGAAACAACCTCTGTTAACCACTCGTTGATGGATAAGTGAGGAGCTGGGCAGCAGAGGGTTTGGCAATCCTCATGCTTTGCTTCCCCTATGAATGTCTAGCGATGCAGAATCCCAGAGTGCTAACACTTCTTTTACTTCAGCCATGCAGAAATTTGCCTCAAGCTACATTACAGTGTCAAAACCCCGCTGAGGCCAACATTTACACATGACCCAAATAGGAACAGAAAGTCGAGTGCTTTCTCTCTCCTGGTTGCCTAGTAGGAACGCATGAGAAAGGTCACACTTTGGTGGTTGTTTTTTTAAAATAAAAATAGATAAAACTTGCAGGTTGTGCGCCTCTGCTTTGTCACTGGGACAATCTGGGTGGTGACAAGTCAGGAATGGGGTGTAATTGGCCTTAAATTGTTACAAGCTTTTGATCACCCACTTTTGTTGTACCACGGAGTCTCTAGTGGAATAAATGAGGCAAATATCTAAGTCCCCCAAATGCAAAATTCTTACCAAAGTTCAAAACTCATTACACAGTACCCAAAAAGAGTTTGGGTTTGATATCCCGCTTTATCACTATCCGAAGGAGTCGCAAAGCAGCTAACATTCTCCTTTCCCTTCCTCCCCCACAACAAACACTCTGTGAGGTGAGTGGGACTGAGAGACTTCAGAGAAGTGTGACTGGCCCAAGGTCACCCAGCAGCTGCATGTGGAGGAGCGGAGACGCGAACCCGGTTCCCCAGATTACGAGTCTGTCGCTCTTAACCACTATACCACACTGGCACTACACCACACTGGCCAAGGTTTCAAGATCTAGTTCCCAAGTGCAATTGAAGCGATTCATGTGATCAGTTTGGGCTAGATTTACTAGGTGAAGGGAATTAAAATGCAGCTCGCCAGCTTTGCTGCCAACTCATCTATGATTAAATAGTTACAGCTCCTATCTCCTGTTGCGTACAGAAGTTGTACCAATAGGTATTAAATAGCTGGTGAGATGCCAGAATCAATCCCAGCTGACCTTCCCACATGACAAACTTTCGGGGTGGCAATTTAACTTGCTGCTAACCTTGCCAGTACTTACGTGTTCTAGAGTAGTAGGTCTTATTTGAGAGATGTTTTTATTTATCATATTTTGTATCATAGGAACATTGCCTTGTACCAAGTCAGATCAATGGTCCATTTACATGGTCTACACCAGGCATGTCCAACCAGTCGATTACGATCTACCAGCCGATCGCGGGGCATCCCTGGTCGATCGCGGGATCCTGATTGATCGCCCCAAAAGGGAAAAAACCTCAGCAACTCTGGTCTGTCGTCCTCCCAAAAAGCTCCACAACTTTGGTCAATCCAATGGGTAAATCACTGCCAGTTTTTTAATAGTGGGATGAGATCACAATCTCTTGGGAGTTGGACCTGCCTGGTCTACACTGATAAGCAGCTAAAGTTAGAGCTCAACTGCTCTATGGAATTTCAATCTGGATGTCAGGGTTTACCTAGTCAGTGGAACGAGTGCAGGCAGCCCTTCTATTTAAGATTTTCCCTGTCCCACGCTGCACACCTTACACAGCCCTGTGTTTAGAGGGAGGCCAACATAAGCTAGATACAGTTGCCAGGACTTCTTTTATGCTGGCTAAACATTTGTTTTTCAGCAGACAAAGATACTTTACGTAGCAAAGTTCTGCCAGACTCCTTCCCTTCCCCAGGGCTACAACTGTTTTGCACAAAGATACGGCAACTCGGGCTTTCAGAAGATCTCCTGGGTGCTGTGGCTTTCCCAATCGCCAAGGCCATGTTAAAAACTAGGCTGTGGGACATAGATCGCCAGGAACCAATCTCAACTGCGGAAAAAACATGTTCCCCTCTTTATTTTCAACTCTCTTGGGCGCAGGAATTTAACCTTAATTATTTACAATTTTTGTTTAACCCGCAAGAAAGGGCTTTTTCGCTGGCTAGGTTCAATCCTAATCATTCTAACCTCATTTGGGGTAATTCTGCAGGTTTGGCAGAAAGAGATAGGATCTGCCCATGCGATGCCCACCTGGTGGAAACTGTAGCTCACATGGCCCTTAAATGTAAAATGTATGTTGATCTCCGCCAACAATTTCTAGACCATCTATGTATTCCGACATGGAAACCAGAGACAGAGGTTATACGCTTCTTATTACAGGGGAGAGACCAGAAGCTCACCAAGACAGTAGCTAAGTTCCTCTATTTGATTTTTTGTCGCCGAAGTACGCTACAGGATCCTGCCCTTGCTGGAGACCCACAGAGATGAAACAGATTGCTTGCCTCTTCTTCCCTTTGGCAAATGACTGTACTGTTGAAATGGCGACGAGATTGCACGGGCCTATTTATTCTGAATGTTTGTATGTGATGCCAATAAAGGTTTGATGATGATGATAAGCAGCTCTTCAGGGTTTCAGACAGGTTATTTCCTGGCCCAACCTGGTGATGCCAGAGATTGAACCTGGAACATTTTATATACAATATCAATGCTCTAGATCTTGGGATATTGCAGCCTATTTTAGGAATCTGCAAGCTTGCCAAGGAGTTGATGAGCTTCATTACTGAGTTATTTGTAGTTCGACAGATCACTCTCCTTCCCAGGCTAGGAGGGAAAATGGCAAAGGCAGATTATTTATTGGGACAGAGTGATTTTTGCAGCTGTTGTTAAAGTTGCAAAACAACGAAGCACAGGACGGAGCGATGGAGAATTTCTGAAACAGCAATGGGATATTAGCTCCGCCCAAGGCATGATGGAGAACAGCAACAACCGGGAAAAGATAGGCATAATATTTTACAAGGACAGGAAGAAACATCACCGACAGAAAGATTGTCACACACAGGAAGAACAAGGATACAGATTGAGTGCATCACTTGTAGATTTATATATTATTTAATGTGTCAATATGAATGGAAGTTGTCAATATTGCAGTTGTTGTATAGGGGATTGTTAATTTGACTGGAGTGCAACTGAAATTAAAAAGATTCTGGAATGGAGAAAGAAAGTAAACCATGAAACTATCAATTCTAGCACTTGGGGGGGGCACCTGAATTATATAATTAGGTATTTGAATGATTGGTATTAGTAACTGTATGATAATTTGGCATTGTTATAATGAGGCTATTATTGGAATGTAACTGAAAACATATATATATATATATATATATATATATATATATATATGCACACACACACACACACAGTGGTGCCTCACAAGATGAAAAGAATCCATTCTGTGATTCTCTTCGTCTAGTGGTTTTTTCGTCTTGCGAAGCAAGCCCATTGACGGATTAGCGGATTCAGGGGCGCCGAATTATAAAAAATATTGGGGGAGCCCACGAAAGCTCATGAATAATAAATAAGCTCATGAATATGCAGACAAAGTGGTGCCGCCTCCTCGTGAGCGAATAGGGGAGAGCGTGCTGCGCCTATTAATCAGCTCCAAAGGAAATTGGGTGGAGCTTTTGCTCGGGAGGGAGGGCAGGAGGCATGAAGCCCGACCCTGTGCATTTTGGGCTTGGGGAAGGGGCGGCGGTGGCGCTCTGCTGGAGGGGTGCCCGAGATTATTGGGGGGGCGGAGCCCCCCCCAACGAATTTTTGAGAGGGCTCGGGCCCCCTCAGGCCCCATGGAGTCGGCGCCTATGAGCGGATTAGCGCTATTAGCGCAATTAGCGGCTTATCGGCTTATCGGATCAGCTGATAAGCGGCTTAGTGGCTTAGAAAAGGGGGGGGGAGGGAAAAAAACCCGCAGGAACTCGCAAGACATTTTCGTCTTGCGAAGCAAGCCCATAGGAGATTTGTTTTGCGAAGCACCTCCAAAACGGAAAACTCTTTCGTCTAGCGAGTTTTCCGTCTTGCGAGGCATTCGTCTTGCGGGGCACCACTGTATATATATATAAACTGCTCTGCAAGGTAGAATAAGTGGAGATAGAAGATGCTTCAAGGACACCCACTGGGCTTCATGGATGGGTGAGGATATTGATACTGGTCTCTTTGCTCCAAACTGATCACTTTCCAGAAAATTACACAGGCTCTTTATAAAGAAACACTGTCGCTAATGACCGTGCCAAAATTAAGAATCCCACCAAAAACTTTGGGTGCAGGCTGTTCACCTCCCCATCCTGATGCATGAAAAGAAATTGACACCCAAGAGAAGAAAAAAAATTAAATGATTTTATTAAACATTAAAGAATAACAGACAGAAAGATTTGGGCTGAAAAGCATACAGAACGCAATCCATTTCATGGCGTACATTAAATTTGATCTTATTTGTTCAAATCCTGTTAACAGAGGTGGTCTTGTGGTGTTGCCAGAAATACAGTGGTCGATCATGGGAGAGAGCAAGTGAAAAAAAGATTGGTACTGGACTAAGTTCACTGTATTTTGGACACAAAGAAATTGGTGGAACACAAGGCCTGTCATGACTCAACTTCTCGCACTGATTTCAATGGGACTGATTTCAAGGAATAGTCCGGATCCAGTATTTTGTTTTATATTCTTTTCCAAGTTAAAAGAATAATATGCAAAATCACTATTCTGTTTTTCAAAGTACATGCATGCGCTAATCCAACCTCACAATCTCTCTCCCCCCCCACACACATACACACACTCCCGAGTGAAAACAAAGGCTGGTATCGCAGGAGAAGAAACATCAGCTCAAAAGATAAGGCTGTTTTGCTCCTTTACATACACCTGACTCTCATGGAATGATGTGTGATCTCAAATCCTATACAGCAGGGGCAGACAGTTCATGGTACCAGGCCAGACTTGGGTTATTGACAACCGTCAGGTATAGAGAGCCCTTTAGCCATAGCCAGGCTTCCAGTTACTGGTTTCCTGTAACCTCCCTCCCAGCAGATGTGCCAGTCTGGAGATTTTAGAAGGGATATCTCTTCGTATCCCCACACGGCCATCTGTCTTAGATTGGCCCTCCAGCCTGTCGAATTGCTGACCAGAGTTACAGAGTCACCAATCAGAACAAAACCCAGTTCTGCCATGGGATCGGGTCAGGGAGCTTTTGCTGGCGGGTTCTGTGCCACGATGCAGTCCAATAGCAGCCACCCGTCCCTTGAGATTGTGCCTGTTATTTTCCTGGCGCCTGGCTTGTTGTTTTCACTCGCTTTGTCCTTCCAAATAAGTTGGCCACCATTGTGCTTTGGTGGGCCAGCTGTGAGGTCGGCCGGCCGGCCGGCCAAAGTGGGAATCCTCTCAGAAGCTGCAGGAAATTCGCCTTGAGGGTTTGCAGACCAAGCAACAGGTACAGAGTTAAGAGGTGAAGCGATTGCTTCACCGCATGCTCAATGCCGCGAAATATAGGCCTTGCTTCTGAAAATAAGCTTTTAAAAGAGCAGTGCATACAAGACCGCGAAGTCTGCAGCAGAACTTTATGTCTTGCATATATATATATATATATATATATATATGCCATATGTATTTCTTTAATGCCTCTAAAGGCTCCGCTGAAGTCTAGCAACTAAAGATGCAAAAAGGACTGATTCACCCAACCCAAAAATTTAGGCTGAGTTTCGTAAAGCAGTCATGTTATTGGCTTATCACTTGGGTCTCCAACTACAATTCCCATCATCCCTGACCACTGGTCCTGCTAGCTAGGAATGATGGGAGTTGTAGTCCAAAAACAGGAGACCCAAGTTTGGGAAACCCTGGTTTACCGCATGCCAAAGTTATTTTTTTCTTCTAAGGTTGCAGTCCTATACCTACTTACCCAATGGGATTTATGTCTGATTAGACTTGTGAAGAATTGTGGTATCATATTAAAAAAAAAATAATCATTGACACTTTTCCAGGGTAAGTAGGTTCTACGCCAGGGACAGGGGATGTGTGACCCTCCCAACTCCCATATATAACTCCCAACGTCTCTATTGGCCATTCTAGATGGGGATGATGGGAGCTGGAGTCTGACAACATCCACCAGGTTCCATACATTATTCCTTATGGACACTGTAACCTCGAGTCCTTTCCTCCCGACCTAATTGCACATTGGAGAATCAAAACACCCATGGCAGACATCGGATCAGCGCCTGCAGTCATATTCAAACATCATGTCACAATCACCACGTGAAACAGTCGTGTGCATTCTGCTATAGAAATGTGAGAATTATAATTTTTAAAAGGCCTCCCCCCCCTTTTTTTTGCTCCCTGAAATGTGCCCACAGCCTGGCATTGTCTTTTTAAAGGGCATTTTTTTAAAAACAAAAACCTGAGCATGAATCAGCCAGAGTTAAGCACTATTAAGTCTCATTGATTTCAATAGGAGGGAGTTTGAATATGTGCTCTCCTCCCACACTGAACTCAATGGGACTCCATGGAACTTTTATCTTTGTTTGGGTTGCATCTATGACTTTCGTTTTTACAGACGGTGGGATTTTTAAATTTATTATTAAATAACTTTTTACTTTTTCTTTTTTTTTTACTGGCCAGTAAAGAATAGCTTACATTCTAAATAGCTACAACGTATTCCCTCCACTGGAATAATGGTCCATAGAAATTACAGATGTGGTAAAACAAGTGGTACATTTTTCTGAGGGGAAAAACCCTCTCCAGGAAATCTGCATAATAATGGGAAATCAAAATTGCCTATGCCACAATAAGGTGTATTTTTGACTAAAATACCTTTTGACTAAAAAATCACCTTCAGAATAAGGCGCGTTTTATTGGAATAAACAAGTGATTGCTTTGAGAAGAAAGCAATTCTCGAGAAACCCGTAGCACCATAATTTCCTGATGTACGAATAATGTGCGCCTGTTTTTGTTTTGACTTTGTTAGAGCAAGCCTCATCATGACAAGGAAATAACTGTTTTGGCCTGTTTGAGTGTAACAATGGCAAACCATAATACAGATAATTCACCTGGCTGGGCCTGACCTAGTCCTCAACCACAGGCAGAATGAGGTGGGCAAGGAAATGGCAGAATCAGTGTTTCACGAGTCGGAAGGTCATAACCCACAGGCAATAAGAGGCATAGGGATGACCCAGGCCCCAAGAATCCACACAAAAGGGTACAATTCAGGTCAGCTAGGTTTTACACAGAGTAGACCCACTGAAATGAATGAGGATGACTATGAGTAAAAGTTCAATACCACCCAGTGTACCTTATAATTTCAACAGGAATTAAAAGCACCCGAGACCCGTCGCATACATTGCAATTTTCAGCTTAACTTCTGATAGTTTTCTTTTAGCTGGAACTCACTAGAACTCAGTTGCAGCACCTCTCAGGTGGGAGCCATTGCCACACTGGCTGACAGGGCCAAAAAGGATGTTTTTATTATAATTTAAGTTCTGTAATGTGTTTTTAATGTTGTACACCTCCCTGAGATCTTTTAATAAAGGGCAGTATATAAATTGTAGTAGTACAGTGGTACCTTGGGTTACATACACTTCAGGTTACAGACTCCGCTAACCCAGAAATAGTACCTCGGGTTAAGAACTTTGCTTCAGGATGAGAACAGAAATTGTGCTCTGGCGGCGCAGCGGCAGCGAGAGGCCCCATTAGCTAAAGTGGTGCTTCAGGTTAAGAACAGTTTCAGGTTAAGAACGGACCTCCGGAATGAATTAAGTATTTAACCCGAGGTACCACTGTAGTAGTAGTAGTAGTAGTAGTAGTAGTAGTAGTAGCAGTATTAGTAGTAGTAATAGAATAAGGGAGGCATTCATGGTGAGTTCCAGCACCTCTTTTTCTAGAAAAATAGCACCGACATCTGAAAATGTCAGGCATACAGGTGACAAATGTGGTGTTGCTCCTTAAGAAACTATGAATGGCTAAACCTCCTTGTTGTGGAAAAAAGCACTGGGCGGCAAAACATGGTTTGCCTCTGTGTAATATGTGAATTGTTCCCCAAGGATGGTGCATGAAGCTTACAGTCTCCTTCTTCAATAGAGATGTTCATCAGGAAGTCATCCAGGAGACTCCACAGCTTGACCTTCCTTACAACTAATCCAGAACGTGGCAGGAGACTGGGAGTGGCCGCCATAACCATATAACACTGGTTCTGAAAGACCTACATTGGCTCCCAGTACATTTCCGAGCACAGTTCAAAGTGTTGGTGCTGACCTTTAACGCCCTAAATGGTCTCAGCCCAGTATACCTGAAGGAGCGTCTCCACCCCCATTGTTCAGCCCAGACACTGAGGTCCAGCACCGAGGGCCTTCTGGCGAGTCCCTCCCTGCAAGAAGTGAGGTTACAGGGAACCAGGCAGAGGGCCTTCTTGGTAGTGGCACCCGCCCTGTGGAACGCCCTCCCATAAGATGTAAAGGAAACAAACAACTATCTGACTTTTAGGAGACATCTGAAGGCAGCCCTGTTTAGGGAAGTTTTTAATGTTTGAAGTTTTATTCTGCTTTTGTCCTCTGTTGGGAGCCACCCATAGTGGCTGGGGCAACCCAGTTAGATGGTGTGTGTGTGTGTGTGTGTTTACAAATTAAAAAAATTACCGTATTTTTCCGTGTATAAGACACCCCCAAGTATAAGACGACCCCTATTTTTTTAAAACCCCAAAGTAAGAAAACGCACTATGCACGATCTGTGTATAAGACGATCCCATATTTTAAACTTCAAAAATTTAGGAAAAAATATAGTCTTATACACGGAAAAATGTGGTATTATTATTTGGGAAGCCTGCCTCACTCTAAAGCAGTGTTTCCCAACCTTGGGCCTCCAGCTGTTTTTGAACTACAATTCCCATCATCCCTGACCACTGGTCTTGCTAGCTAGGGATGATGGGAGTTGTAGTCCAAAAACAGCTGGAGGCCCAAGGTTGGGAAACACTGCTCTAAAGAACCATTGGGTTTGTGAAGTGTATACATGAACAAATGAAGAGGAAGTCACACAAACTGGATGCTCCTCAGGGTGGAGGCGACACCTTACCTCAGCAGCAAATGTGAAATGTGAAAGAAGGCAGGGAATGTGCAAACTTTATTACTGTTTCGGGCAAGATGCTGTTTAACTTAAGCCCTGTGATGAGCATCACAGAGTATTTTGTGCCTTTTTCCCTTGGCAAATGGGACTCACTGCATTGTTGTTGGAAAAAACCATCCTCATTACATGAATGGGAAAACAGTTATTTATTTATTAGAAATACAAAGGACCCTGGAGAACCGTGGTTTGTTTGTTTTTTAACTTTCATAAAATGTTTAGGGCACAATCCATCCGAATGTGGGCAAGGCCAGCTATGCACGGAGGAATTCCGCAAAGACCCAGTGAGGTATGTTCCCTTTAGCGGCGTTCATACACTGCAGCGCCCTGAACCAAGAAATGGATATATTGCACGACTCCCTGTCTCAATCCGGCCCTTGGTCGCCCACGTGCGCAGTGTTCATCCTCCGAGCATGCGCCAAGGTGGCACGTGCTGAGGAGCGCAAGGAACAGCAGTGCCCGATTCAACCCAATGCCATCTCTTCGCGTGCAAGCGGCTGCACCCACATGGCGATGGATCGTGCCCCAACGTAAAGCACAAAACCCTTCCAAAATCTCAGTGGTAAGCAAAAAATAAGAAAGATCTCAAGGGGGAAAGGGGAACAACAAATCTAGAAGCTTCTCCTCTCTGTACAATGCTAACGAATATATAGATATATATTTTTGCTCTGCCTTTAAACGTGGAATAATTTCTTTTTATTTCTCCTCGCTGTGATATATGTTCTCTCTCTCTCTCTCAAAATACACAATCAGCATTCGTCCTTGAAAAATACTGTACAAAAAAAGCACACTCTAATGATTCTGTAGAAACTTTATACATATCGTAATAATTGTGTTCTTTTGGTCTTCAGAAAACATTTGTATGGATTGGGTTCGCCACAGTATGACAACACCATCACCTTTCCATACAGACCTGCATCTCCTACATTCACTTTTAAAAAAAAATCTCCTGCAGAAAGTCCACTATAATATAACACAAGTGTCGAAAGCAAAATGAGAACAAAAAGCGGAAAACAACAGGAGAAAGTTTGAGAGCCATCGGTTTTATGATACAATCGGAAACAAAACATCTCAAGGAAAAGTAGGTTTTGCAAAAAGTGACTTCTCGCCGAGTCAAAAGAATCTGGAGAAACAGCAAGGGAGAAGTCCACAGAAAGTATTTTACAGAAAAGTTGAATATAGAGCTGAATTTAAAGTCTTTAATCACATAAACAGGACTTGAAAAAATGCAAATGGCAAAGGAAATAACAATCGTAACAGCAATAATAACAATAAACCCTCCAAACTCCAAAAGCGGTGAATATTTGAAAGTTTTCGTTTTTGTTCTCTTGCCAACGAATTGCCACGTGCCTTTTGCACCCCAATCCAGCAAGGGCAATCACTGCCCCCTTATGCCCTATTAACACCAGTGGGCTATTTGAGGAATGGGGCAGGTGTGGGGCTGAGTCCAAACACAACCTCATCCTCTCCCCACTAATAGGGATTCGATGTTGCTATAGGAGTCTGGACCAGTTATACTTTCAGTTTGGGGGGAAGGGGGTGGACATCTGCAAGCACAGCAGTATATTTGAACCAGGCTGGCCCAACTGTGGAGGTAAAACTACACAACCTCTTGTGGTGCCACAATCTGAGAGCTGCCTGTTTCGGCTGTCACCACCTTGACAAACTGTAGCAGCCTGCAATTTCGGAGGAGGTCCATAGGGGCAGCAGAGCAGCTCGATGGCTGGGTTGAATATCCCATGCAGCAGCAACGGGAAAGTTGTAGCCCTCCAGTTGCTCCCGGACTCCAACTCCCATGAGCCACACAGCAAGTGTGGCCAATGGCCAAGGATGATGGGAGTTGTAGTCCGGCAACATCCAGCGAGCCAAAGGCCTCTCCCCGTTCCTGCAGTCAACAGCCTTTTGATTTCTGCACAGACACACCCCTCACTAGAGGGCAGACATAGCTGTATGGAAGTGTAAAAGAAGTTAACGGGCAATTTTTAACAGAACAGTATCCTACGTCAGCACTTGATAACGTTAACGTTGTGCTCAGCGTATGGCACCAGCAGGGGGAGCAAGACTTTGATTTGTCATAAGGTGGCAAAATGCCTAGACTGGCCCTCTAAGTGCACCTTCTGCCTGCACCATCGTTTGACTGCTTTAAAAAACTTATCCCCCACTTTTCTGTTTGAGCATTTGAATTGCTCAGTGGGGATGGCTTCCAGCAATTAAAAACCAAACCATGTTTGAGAGGTTCTTGTAGCAGCCTATCAGTAAGTTTTTTACAAATTACAAAGGAAAACCCAGTGGAAAATTATCTTATCAGGTAGGGCAGGTGATCCTATGTCCACCTGGAACAAGAGGATTATTGCTTAGGTTCAGGCTGTGCAAAACAAAACAAAAAATAACACTCCCTGTGAATTATTTGCAGTTTTTGGGTTTTAGAGCCATGAAAGGAAACTATCAGCTGTTTCTTACGAGATCTACTGAGAAAACTATCAGCAGCAGTGCGAGCCTGAATACATCTTCTTTTTTTTAATCACCAAAGTTTAAGAACACAACAAAACAAAAGGAGAAAAACTATAAATTAAATATTTCTGCAGTGTAGCATTAAAATATCATTTGTGCATTTGCAGTAGCAAGTTAAAAATGTCTGATTAGGCATATTTAAACAATAGATTCAGGGAGGCTAGGCTTTGTTTTCTTCCTCCTCCGTTTATAGCGCGATTCATTCTTTCCGTTCTCGTTTTCAAAATTAAATCAAGAGAATGGCAAAAGGGTAAAATAATAACAATAGTAATAGTAATAATAATAATAATAATAAAACCTAGTTCAAAGCAGCACTGGAAAATATTTAATTATTTAATGAAAAGCTTAACTATGGCAGGTTTCAGCAGTCCCAGTGAAAACGGGTCACCCTTCCATTTCCATAAAAATGGGGAGTGCTGAGGTGAACATGCACACACGCCCACACATACACAGACCCGCGCATGCGTGTACGCACATAGAAGAAGAAAAAGTTGTACGCTGTTTTTTTTCGTTTTGTTTCTGTTTTCCTGGTAAAGTGCTGATGGTGAAAGGTTGGGGGCGTTTGGGTGTGGTGCTATCAAGCAATAAACACACTGTCCATCGATTCAAATGCCAACCCACCGAAAAGAAAGATAGAAAGAAAAGAAAAGAAAAGAAAAGAAAGAAGAGGGAGGGGGAGAAAGGGAGGGCAGAAAGGGGTGGGTGGGAATGCCATTTACAGAGGACCATGCCGGGCTTCATATTTGGCGAGGACATTCTTGCATTTGCCCAGCTCTTTCCGTAGGTCGGCCACCTCCTGGCGCAGAGCGGAGTTCTCCTTCTCCAGAAACGAGGCCCGAATGGCAATCTGGTTCTCCTTCAGCCTCCGAGCGTCTCTGGACCGCTTGGCAGCCATGTTGTTCTTTCTGCGTCTTGCCCAGTATTTGTCATCCTGCTCATTAATCACAGAGAGGGAGAAAGGCAGCGTTAGACTTCAGCAGATTAACAGAGCTTCGGCTACAAGGCACCAGGGAAGGGTCGGCAGAGCACACTTCTACTGGCAGGGCTAAACATATTCTGCTTGGCCTTGGCTGCATACATGTCATACTGGGGACTGGGAGCGGCCGCCGGTACCATGTAACACCAGCCCCGAAAGACCTAC
Source organism: Podarcis liolepis (assembly GCF_965112155.1). Taxonomy (NCBI): domain Eukaryota; kingdom Metazoa; phylum Chordata; class Lepidosauria; order Squamata; family Lacertidae; genus Podarcis; species Podarcis liolepis. Next base: position 18,975,771 of record NC_139555.1, on the reverse strand, counting down.
GCTGGCTCCCAGTACATTTCGGAACAGAATTCAAAGTGTCGGTGCTGACCTTTAAAGCCCTAAACAGCCTCGGCCTTGTATACCTGAAGGAGCATTTCCACCCCCATCATTCAGCCCGGACACTGAGGTCCAGCTCCGAGGACCTTCTGGAGGTTCCCTCACTGCGAGAAGTGAGGTTACAGGGAACCAGGCAGAGGGCCTTCTCGGTGGTGGCACCCTCTCATCAGATGTCAAGGAAGTAAGCAACTATCTGACTTTTAGAAGACGTTTGAAGGCAGCCCTGCTTAGGGAAGTTTTTGACGTTTGATGTTTTATCAAATTTTTAATATTCTGTTGGGAGCTGGCCAGAGCGGGGTATAAATAATAATAATAAGTAGTAGTAGTAGTAGTAGTAGTAGTAGTAGTAGTAGTAATCACACAAAGAATTCTCAGCCTATTGTTAAAGGTGCTGTGGGGGTAAAACTACAGTTTCCAGGATTTCTGGTAGGATTTCTTTAAAGGTATGGTCTGTATGCAGACCAGATTTGAACATTCCAAGTAGTACGGGTTTCTGTTGTTCTTGTTTTAAGTCTCTAACTCTCATGTTTATGCATACTTTTTGTGAATGTTCCATTTCATTTCTGAATGTTTCATTCCTGAAACACTCTTCTCTGAATGTTTTAGTTCACTTTCAATTTGTATACCACCTTTCTATATTACTATACACAGAAGGCAGTTTGCAAGCTGAAGAAACAACAAAACAGAAAAGGTCACATGCTTAATATCAATCTGATCCAATACAAAAAAAGAGAGTCACACTAACTTTTAAATAGACAACTTATCTCAAATAAAAAAATCTCTAATAAGCTGTTCGAATGTATTAAATGTTAAATAACAGCAAATAATAATTAAACAGTTTGCACTTATCAATTGCAACGAAGAATTACTAAACTGTAATCCGTAAAAATAACAGCAAGTCTCATAAAGCATACAAAACCCTGTAAAAGGATCAAATTGAGAAACAAGCACACAATTTATAATATTATTTTTTAAAAAAAATATCCCTCAACTCCCTGTTGCCCAGAGAGGAAGACTGGAATAAAATGCAAGTACTTTAAGCTACCCAAAAGTAACATTTGCATGCTCTGAAACCATCCTTACAATGCAACCCTATACAAAGCTACTCAGAAGTAAGTTCCACTGAGTTCAGTGGAGCTTGCTTCCAGGTAAGTGGGTACCAGACTGCAGTGTATCTCAGCAGCCTGGCTCCAGAGATATGCCCAAACCCTCTTTCCCCTCCCATTCTTCCTACACCCCGTTGGCTACATCTTGGCTTTATAATTTCCCATCTCCGTCATCACCTCTGCAAAAGAACACAAAAACCAGCTTCAACTTCAGTTCATTCCTGGGCTTATCCAGGCCACGTACAACTTTATTTTAACAAATTGCAAAGGCAAATCCTTTAATCCGGTCCTGAAAGAAGCAGGGCTGGCATCTAGAATCACATGCAGCTGAGAGACGATTGGCCGGCCTAATCTGCTTACCCCTTTCCAGAACTACTCTTCTGCACCATGGGAAACGGGAGAAAGCTGTGACCAAACATTCTGGGAAGAGCCGAGGGCAACTCTCGCTGCTATCTTAGAAGAAACTAGAACGACGGCCATGAATTCCTCTGAGCAAGCAAGGGGCTTGACAGTGCTTCCCTGCTCTTAGTTTTCCCCAGGTTCCGTCCTCTAACTGCTCCAATGTATTCAAAGGTTTATGTTTCTTGAGGCAAGCCAGTAAATGAACACGGTGAATATGCACGCACTGGTTGCACTAGGATGTTATCTGGACTTATTAAGCTGTGATATGAATTAGCCTTGTTCCCCTGCACACAGCTACTTCGTTCCTCCCTTTGTGCAACTGGGGAAAGCAGGTCAGGAAGCCATAGTTGGCTACAGTTTCTAATTTATGCCCGAACTGAGAAACTATGGTTAAGGGCTTCCGAGCAAACTACAGTACAGTCGTAGTGATTGGAAGCTCCTGCAGCCAATCAGAAGCCGTGGAAGCCCCGTTGGACGTTCGAGTTCCAAAAGAACGTATGCAAACCAGAACAATCGCTTCCGGGTTTGGGGTGTTCGGGAGCCAAAATGTCTGAGTCAAGGTACTTAACTTTAAGTTGCACTTAAAGGGTAAAGGGACCCCTGGCTGTTAGGTCCAGTCGTGGACGACTCTGGGGTTGCAGTGCTCATCTCGCTTTATTGGTCAAGGGAAGCAAACAACTTCCGGGTCATGTGGCCAGTATGAGTAAGCCGCTTCAGGCGAAGCACAGCAGCACACGGAAACACCATTTACCTTCCCGCCGGAGTGGTACCTATTTATCTACTTGCACTTTGACATGCTTTCGAACTGCTAGGTTGGCAGGAGCAGGGACCGAGCAACAGGACCTCACCCTGTTGCGGGGATTCGAACCGCCAATCTTCCAATCGGCAAGCCCTAGACTCTGTGGTTTTAGAGCACAGTGCCACCATAAGCTGCAGCTCAATATTAAGAATATGTATGATTTGTTAGAATACCCCTCTATCCCTGTTTTACAAACAACAAATCCCATAGATAAGAATTTTAGGCAATTTCCCAAGGACACAATGGTGCAGCTGGGAACTAAATTATCCTGACTATTTATTTTTAGTATTAGTGTTATATCTTTTACTGTTCATTTTATTTATTTTTAAATGTGTTCCTTGATAATTTCAATATTCCTTGCAACTCAAAGGTTTTACAGTCGTACCCTGGAAGTTGAACGGAATCTATTCCAGAAGTCCATTCAACTTCCGAAATGTTCAAAAACCAAAGCACAGCTTCTGATTGGCTGCAGGAAGCTCCTGCAGCCAATCGGAAGCCACGGAAGCCCCGTCGGATGTTAGGCTTCCAAAAGAACATTCGAAAACCAGAACACTCACTTCCAGGTTTCGATCATTCGGGAGCCGATTTGTTCTGGAGCCAAGGCATTCGAGATCCAAGGTACGACTGTACTACAATTGAGCAATTTATATAGTTGTCTTTGAATAAAAACAAGAAATAAATTTATATTTATAATTACTGTATATTTATGTCCTGTCCTCCTTCCCAAGGGAACTCAAACCTTTATCTCACATGGGAACTCAAGGATACCTACTTGATTTTATTATAGATATTTTTATACTGCCTACTTCCCATATTCATGGTTGCCCATCCAAACATTGACCACACCTAAACCCGCTTAGCTTCAGCAAAGTTGCTACATCCTGCGCCTTCAGATCATGCCATGTTACGGGCAACCATTAAGATGTTTCAACTGGAGACCCATTCCACCCCTCGCTCTGTGAGTTTCACCATTCATTAACTTTTAATCCACTTGGCTCTCAAAATCTTATGTGCCGACATTATTTTTGGATGATTAAATAGCAGCTTCTTTCATTCCAGAGATTGAGGGTGCCAAGGAAGCACTTGTCTAGGGATAAAAACCTGCCACACAGAAAAATTGAAGCGGATTAGACTGGTCAAATGAAAGCAACACAGCTCAGATTTTTTTAAAAAAAGAAGGAAAGAAAGAAAGAAAAAAGGAAAGAAGGAAGGAAGGAAGGAAGGAAGGAAGGAAGGAAGGAAGGAAGGAAGGAATATAATAATCAGAGATCTAAGGTGTATTTTTATTTTAATAATATTTTAATGTTTCACTTTTAATTGCATTTGACCTATTAGATAGAATGCAGGAAGGGAAAGTTTTGATTTGTAAGGTTCCTGTGCGCTTCAATTTGACAATCTTATTGCTCTCTGGGCCATAAACAAGAAACCCTGTCTAACCCTGAAAGTGGTACAAGTGGCCCTCCAGGATGTTATTCTATGTCCTAATCCCGGAACATTTTAGTCCATCTGGAAATCAGCAGAATGGCTCTAGGACCATGCCTTACTCTCTGGACCTCCAGAGCAGTTTCCACCAAGTTGGATACCGGTCCCAATTTACCTTCAGATCCTCTGGGATGAAGACTTTGCGGGCTTTCTTAATCATCGGCTGCGGCTTCAGTTCCTCCTCGGAGAACTTGCGCTTCCGGGGGTCAAACATCTCCTGGCCAGGAATGCTGGAGAGAGCGAGATCGGCCGGGTCAGGTTCATACCCCACCGGAACCTGAATGGTCTCTGGATCGATGGGGCTTGGCGTGTTGCGATTCGCAGGCACGATTTGACCTGCAGAAAGCAGAGACACCATGGTAAGGAAACCGGAAGGGAGAGAACGTTGCAAATTTGTGGGATAACACATACACACAAAACACACTCCATGGCCCACGAAAATGGGGAGACTCAGGACCTCAAAACTTTACAGAACCTTGCAAAGATGGCAACACACATCTCGAATATGAAAACGCTTTTACAAGCAACCACACCCTAGGCCAACCCCAACCTCTCTCACCACCACAAGTGAACAGCAGAGAACCTGCACAAGCAACGCTGACCCCAAACCCTACATATATTAAGTAAAATAGAAACATCGCCACCTGACCCCACCCCCACTCATCTCCCCCCTCCACCCCTTTCCCCCTTTTCTTTCTAATGTCTCAACAAATGAAACTGATTTGTAAAAATGTTGCATGAAAAAATACGAGGGAGAGAGACATTACACATAATTCTGTAAATCAAGAAAATCTTTAATAAAAATACATTAAAACAAAACAAAAATATGAAAATGCTTTTTAAAAAACCAGAGCGTATATGAGTTATAAAGTACAAATAATCCTGGAAAATATATGAGATCGATTACAGAGGAATAGTCAATCCTAGAACGATGAGACTTAACTATAATTTTCTTTTCCTGTTCATAAAACCCGCAAGTGGATAAATGAGTCAAGCAGAGGCCACTCATGTTCCTCTATTTTGTAAAAACAATGAAATCATTCCATATTGTACCCAAACAAATCTACATTGGTCCTCCAGAATGGACTCCAACTCCCATGGTGCTTTACCACCGGTCTGCATGGCTGGGAATAATGGGAGTTGGAGTCCAATACATTTCCCAAGCCCTCTGCTCTATGGTCTCATGCTCCTTGTTCCATGGAACTGCCAGTGTTTGCGCCCAAACTGGAAAAAACCCCCACACACCCAAATGTCATTTCTCTCATCTGAAATTGGTTCTCAGCCTTCCATGTCCAACTTTCCAGAATAACAGGACATTATAAAGAGGTGTAGGGGGGAAATAGGGTGAAGTTAGAGGTGCCACAAAGGACACGAGCCAAGCTGATTGTGCAACACGTTCTACAGACGGTACCAATAACATTTGCTTCCAGGAAGGGCTGGGAAACACTTGGGAGATGAGAGAGGCAGATCAAAGGGATATTTCTTCCCCAGAATACACAAAAAAATGGAAAGGGGCAGCAAGGAATTCAATTGTTATCCCTCATACCCACAGAAGAGTTTCCTTCTCACACTGTGCGCCATGTCACTCAATGCCAAGATCTGAAGTGCTGAAAACTGGGCATATCCTGCCTGGTTTCATAAACACCGTCCCATTGATTAAACAGTCTTGTCGCAGAGAATCAAAAGTTGATGTTGGAGGATAAATCAGGACGTTTTAATATAATTCCATTTGTAGGAAGGGTGGCTAAGGAGCATTCTCAGAAAATCAGCTGTGAGCCAGAAAGTGCCTGGTGGTCGCCGGCTTGTCTCACACGTTTTCCTGTTTTCAGAGCACTTTTGAACATGTTCAGAATGCGCTCTCTAGATACGGGCCTGGATTTGAGACATTGGAGCCTCTTGGTTCACTTTGCCAACTCTGGGCTGGATTTGGGTCATTTTCACCACCCACCAAGCAATGTGTACATTTCCATTCTATTTAAGCAATCGTATCTTGTGCTGCTGGGACGCGGGTGGCGCTGTGGGTTAAACCACAGAGCCTAGGACTTGCCGATCAGAAGGTCGGCGGTTCGAATCCCCGCGACAGGGTGAGCTCCCATTGCTCAGTCCCTGCTCCTGCCAACCTAGCAGTTCGAAAGCACGTCAAAGTGCAAGTAGGTAAATAGGTACCGCTCCGGCGGAAAGGTAAACGGCGTTTCCGTGTGCTGCTCTGGTTTGCCAGAAGTGGCTTAGTCATGCTGACCACATGACCCGGAAGCTGTACGCCGGCTCCCTCGGCCAATAAAGCGAGATGAGCGCCACAACCCCAGAGTCGGCCACGACTGGACCTAATGGTCAGGGGTCCCTTTACCTTTACCTTGTGCTGCTATGTGCAACTGACAGCGCGGTCATCTGCATGTTTACTTCGAACCAGTGTTTCTCAAACTTGGTTTTCCAGCTGTTTTTGGACTACATTTCCCATCATCCCTTGCTAGCAAGACCAGTGGTCAGGGATGATGGGAACTGTAGTCCAAAAACAGCTGGAGACCCAAGTTTGGGAAACACTGCTTCAAAGCTACTGCTATCAAAGGGGATCAATCGATGCTTTGCAAACTTGCCTTACAATGATGCTTCACTGACCTGAGTGGGACTTACTTCAGAGTAGTTAATGCTGATCCACACTAGGATACCTGTCGAATCTCCAGCCAGCCTCAGTAGGATTCACTTTTATTGAACTGTGTTTTCAAGCTATGCCCTCCACCATCCTAGACGGATGATATAACAGGGTACCATACGAAGACAGGCTCTGAATATGTGGGCAATCGCAGGTGGAAGACATATTGCACTATTTACTACAGTGGTACCTCGGGTTACATATGCTTCAGATTACAGATGCTTCAGGTTACAGACTCCGCTAACCCAGAAATAGTACCTCAGGTTAAGAACTTTGCTTCAGGATGAGAACAGAAATCGTGCTCCAGCAGCGAGGTGGCAGTGGGAGGCCCCAATAGCTAAAGTGGTGCTTCAGGTTAAGAACAGTTTCCGGTTAAGAACGGACCTCCGGAACAAATTAAGTACTTAACCCAAGGTACCACTATATACATTGGACCTGGCAGGCGATTTGTCACCGACCATACAGGAAAGATGTCTCTCCCTGGCAGAGGAAAAGGAAAAGGACCCCTGGATGGTTAAATCAAGTCAAAGGCGACTATGGGGTTGTGGTGCTCATCTTGCTTTCAGGCCGAGGGAGCCGGTGTTTGTCCACAGACAGCTTTCCAGGTCATGTGGCCAGCATGACTAAACCGCTTCTAGCGCAATAGGACACAGTGACAGAAACAAGAGCGCAAGGAAACGCTGTTTGCCTTCCCACTGCAGCGGTACCTATTTATCTACTTGCACTGGCGTGCTTTCGAACTGCTAGATTGGCAGGACCTCAGTATGGATGCTTCCTCAAAGAACAGGGGCAGCCATACTAAAAGCTCTGCTCTGAGTTACTATATAGCGGGCTTCTGATATTGGGGGGGGGGGGCTTTAGAAAAAAACTATGATGCAAAATGCAGTGACCTGCTGAGTCTATATAAGAAAAGGCAGTCTCTTCCTATTTTGCTAAATAGGAAGAAATAATCCACATGTGAATGAAAGAGATCAATGAGAGAGAGAGAGAGAGAGAGAGATCAATTCCTCTTTGAAACAAAAGCATTCCAGACCTATGTGCCAATTCACTCAAACGCTATCAGGGATACCAACCTGGAACATTATCTTTGAGGGACATTCGCTGTCTGCAAGCAATCCTGCCAGGAGACCTACACAACCTAACACAATTCTTATATGTGCACAGGTACTCCTTTTTCACGAGCAGACAATAGTTGGCTGCATTTTCAGTCCCGTTCCACCGCGGTTCCACAGGTATTTCTGTTGAACTGCCCACCAAATCCCTGGTGTGCTATTTTTAGAAAGCATGGGTTCATCCCAATCCAAGGTGGGTCAAATGAGGACAGTGTACAAAAGGTCACATGTCTAGCAGAGAGCGTTGGGGACTAATCCTGCCTCAGCAAACTCCGCAGCTGTGACAACATCCACTAGGAGAGGTGGTCAGCAAACCGCAGCCAGCTGAAAGGGAAACCTGCAAGCAAAGGGGAACACTTGGTTCCCTCTTAAAATTGCCCTGCAGGGTTCGCGCTCACCCTTCATCCTAAAAAAACAGTAAGAAAGAATTCAGTTCCACTGACAAAGGAACACAGGATACCAAGCCAGACCACGGGTTCATCTACAGTAGCTTTCGTTTCGAAAGAAAACACAAGCAGTTCCTGCTGAGGCTGAACACCTTCGCGCAGACGAAGAGTTCTGTGACGCTCAAAAGCTCGCTTCCAGTTGGTTCATTTATTTTATTTTCTACAAAAAAATAACAAAAGAGCTCTGCTCGTTCCGTGGCACCAGCCTGATTTGGGCAGGGACCTTTAGGAAGTCCTGTGAAAAACAAAATTGGGGTGTGTATGAGTCAGTGCCCGGGTGCCTTTTCTGTTCCCTACAGAACAACCTTCGCAATGTCTCTTCTGCGTTTTGTGCACCACGCCCGTGTGGCATAACTCTTCAGGAATCACCGCGCTGCTTGCTGACCTTCCCACTTAACTATGAAGCAACAGTGGTGGTTGCGATACTTAAACTCTGTACACAACCCAAAGCTCAGGTGCATGCCTTCAGTGTAAGCGATGAATACCCTCAATTGAAACCAAGAGGATTAAGTAAAACATATCGTGTAATGGGAAACAATGTTATGTTTTCGGCATATACAGTGGTACCTCGGGTTAAGTACTTTATTCGTTCCGGAGATCCGTTCTTAACCTGAAACTGTCCTTAACCTGAAGCACCACTTTAGCTAATGGGGCCTCCTGCTGCTGCCGCGCCGCCGGAGCACAATTTCTGTTCTCATCCTGAAGCAAAATTCTTAACCTGAAGCACTATTTCTGGGTTAGCGAAGCCTGTAACCTGAAGTGTATGTAACCTGAAGCGTATGTAACCCGAGTTACCACTGTACTACCTTTTTACCTGCTGTTAATAGCATCCGGGCAGATTTTTCTATTTAAAATGTCCAGGAAAATCTGGCCCATGTTGGAAGTGGAGTTTTTTTTTTGGGGGGGGGCAAATTTCCTTTAAAAATTGCTCAAAATCTTTTTTTTTCTTTTGAGATTTTGCAAAAAAAAGGAAGAAGCTCAAAACTTTGGGCAAAACAAAACAAGAGCTCAACAACTTAGCAAAAAAACCCAAAACCTCAACCTTTACGCCAGGATCACTTTTTGAAATATGGCAACCCTAATTTCAGTGTAAAGAGTGAACTGCATTTTTTCCTGCTTTCTTGTGTTGTTGGCACTGCTCTCCTTTTATTTTCTTGCACAGCTGAGATTTTTGGATATTAAACTTTTGGGATATGAAGCGATATCTGTTATGGATGCTTTAGTGGAGATCCCTGCATCGCACAGGCTCAGACCAGAAAACTTTTGGGTCTCTTCCGACTCTACAATTCGATGATTCTAGGAGATAGATGGCAAACAGGTAAAGAAATAAAGATAAAGAAATAAGCAGGGGAGATAAGTTCAAAACACTGCTCAGGCATGAAGCTGAGTAGATTTGCCGAGGCAAGGCGGTCTCTATCAGCCAACCGGCCTTGTAGGGTTGTTGTGAAGATTAACCAATGAGGAAGGGTGGGATTTAAATGTGATAAAATCATATGCAAAGCCTTCTTCCCACAGATGAGTAACAGCAGAGTAATTAAGTGCAGAAGTGATTTTTTTAAAGCGTCTATTTGTTTTCCCAGTAGTGATGTATGAAAGTGAGAGCTGGACCATCAAGAAGGCTGATCGCCGAAGAATTGATGCTTTTGAATTATGGTGCTGGAGGAAACTCTTGAGAGTCCCAGGGACTGCAAGAATATCAAACCTATCCATTCTGAAGGAAATCAGCCCTGAGTGCTCACTGGAAGGGCAGATTCTGAAGTTGAGGCTCCAGTACTTTGGCCAGCTCATGAGAATAGAAGACTCCCTGGAAAAGACCCTGATGTTGGGAAAGATGGAGGGCACAAGGAGAAGGGGACGACAGAGGACGAGATGGTTGGATAGTGTTCTTGAAGCTACCAGCATGAGTTTGACCAAACTGCGGGAGGCTGTGGAAGACAGGAGTGCCTGGCATGCTCTGGTCCATGGGGTCATGAAGAGTCAGACACGACTAAACAACAACAATTTGTTTCATAGTCCTATAGGGTGTTTTGTTTTGCTGCCCCTGTTTCTCAGTGTGCAGACTAACATAGAGAAACACAAGAAACAGCACCTCACCATTTGCGAGTTATTGAGAAATTTGAGAATCGGGTATTCTCCAGCAGGGGGAACACTTTCCATGCCACATTTTCCTTCCACACCTGAGATATTTAATGAAATGAAAAGGATGTTTAAAATAACCTTTGTAAAAAACAACAACCAGAAGCTTTTCTTTTGGGAATTATAAAAAATTGTATAGAAGCTTATTCATGTATGCTACTACAGCACACTTGCCCAAAAATGGGAAGAAGAAGAAGAAGAAGAAGAAGAAGAAGAAGAAGAAGAAGAAGAAGAAGAAGAAGAAGAAGAAGAAGAAGTTCCAGCAAAGGAAGAATGGATACAAAAACTTATGGAATATGCAGAAATGGCAAAAACTCACTGGACGAATAAGAAATCAACTTTTAAAAAAAGAATGGAAATGGTTGACTGAATATTTACAGATAAATTGTAAACAGATAAGAACATTGGCATTGTAATAAACTGCAGTTTCATAAGAGCATATATTTAAAGAAGATGAATAAATGAGCAAATTAGGTTCATTTGGATATGCAGAAGATATTAAAAATAAATTTAAGGAATTGCAGAAGGGGGGGAAGGAAGTCAAGTTTTGAAATGTCAAAATGATTGTGAAATTAATGCAATGTATAAAGTTAGTGAAATGTGTAAACTTGAAAAGCATAAATAAAAATTCAATAGAGGCTCTTTACAGCAGAGAAAACCATCCCGGGGCCTTTCATGTGGTGCTGCGCTATAACTCCCACCGCCTCTTACCAGCAGCTATGCTAGCTGGGGCTAATGTAAGCTGGCGTTGGTTGCCCCTCCTCTATACTGTTTGCAAGTATCCCCCCCGCAAGCGGTTTGCAAGCCCTGGTGCTTGAAAGGATTGTCAAACGCGCAGATGCGTTGAAGGAGCACTCAGCTGCCCCTTCAGTCAAAAATCTGGCATGACCAGTCACAGGGCACTCTGAGGTATTTGTCGTGAGAGCAAAAATAAATGATGCTGCCTTGCATGGCCAGGCGATATGCAAAGCCACATTCAGCTATGTGCGGTTGTGAGACTGAGCTGCTACTGAAGCTCTGAAACAGCAAGTCAGTAATAAATGTTGGAAATGTAAAGAAAAAGAGGGGACATTTTATCACATGTGGTGGGAATGTAAAAAGGTGAAATGCTTCTGGGAGATGATATATAATGAGTTGAAAAAAATGTTTTTCTTCTTTTTTCTTTTCTTGTAAGTTTTAAAAGCAATAAAGATTATTTTGAAATATACATTTATAAAGAAACCAGAAGCATTTCTATTAGGCATTGTGGGGAGTGATATAAATAGAAAGGAATGTAAGCTCTTCTTATATGCAATAACAGCAGCAAGAATATTATTGGTCCAAAAATGAAAGCAAGAAGAGTTACCGTCGATTGAAGAATGGAGGATGAAGTTAATGGACTATGCAGAATTAGATAAACTAACAGGAAGGATTCGAAACTGGCGAGACCAGAAATTCACGGAAGACTGGAGTAAATTTACGGACTATTTGAAAAGTAATTGTGAAGAACAGATGACATTTGTAGGGTTGCAAGAAGTTTTGTGAGGAGTATTATTAGAAGTATTGTAAAAATGGACAAGGGGGAGGATGATTTGTTAAGAGATGTAAAGGCAATATAAAGTTAAGAAATGCATAAGAAGTGGTTAAAACGGTGGATCATCAGAGGTGCTGATGGAAGTCCAAAAAGATTGTATAAGTGATAAGTTTTGTGGTACATTTTATAATTTATATGTTAAAATTAATTTAAAAAATTATAAAAAAGAAGCTCTGAAACAGCGTCTTGAAGCTGCTCTGAGGGTCAGATATTCGGAACGGAAGGATCCAATATTGGCGACCCCCTCTAGCCTACCACGAAGCCTCTGGTATATCTCCGTTGACTGCAACACAGCGGTACCTCGGTTTATGAACTTAATCCGTCCCTGAAGTCCAGTTCTTAAACCAAATCCGTTCTTTCTTTTTTGAAATGAATTTTTATTATTTTCTTCATATAATCCTTTTTCCAACAATCCTTATTATCACAATATAATCCCTTTGACTCTGCCGAGTCTTGACTTCCCTGCCTTCCCTCAGCTGGTATATACATCACATACTTATTGCATATATTATTGTCATAACTCTACTATTTTACATTGAAGGTATTATTCCAGTCCTGCTAGTGTCTTTAGACTTTTATAATTCTCCTTTAAATATTCAATAAATTTACTCCAGTTGATATTGTATCTCTGGTCCTCTTAGTCCCGGATCCTCCTTGTCAATTTGGCAAGTTCCGCAAAATCTGTCATCTTCACCTGCCACTCCTGGATGGTTGGTAAATCTTGTGTTTTCCATTTTTGGGCCAGTAGAGTTCTTGCGGCAGCTGTGGCATACATAAACAAATTCTGCTCTTTTATTTTAATCTCTATTCCCACTAGACCTAGCAGAAATGCCTCTGGTCTTTTGGGAAAAGTGTACTTTCATATGTGGTGTGACAAGCTTAAAAGATTCTGGGAATTAATTTATAATGAACTTAAAAAGATATTTAAGTAAACCAAATCCGTTCTTAAACTGAGGCACGCTTTCCCTCATGAGACCTCCTGCTGCCGGTGCCCTTCCACCATTCAGATTCCGTTCGTAGACCGAGGTAAAGTTCGCAAACACTACATCCGGTTTTGCAGAGTTCGTAAACTGAATAGCTCGTAAACAGGACCGTTCGTAAACCGAGGTACCACTGTACTTAGGACAGGCCTAGATGTTATGTAACTGCATATGCAGTGCTATTTTTCTAGGGGGGGAAAGCACTGGAATGGCCTGCTCCTCCCTCGCCTCCCTTCCCCCTCGCTCTGGTCCCCCTCGCACCCTGCAAGCTTTTTCGTGGCGGGCTGTCGCTGCGCTCGAAGTGATCCATTTCCGATTGTGGCACCAGCGGGCTTCTCAACAGGAGGGATAGGCGGGCAGTGGACCACCGGGTCGGAGCCAGCCAGCTTCTGAGGGGGGCGGAAAGGGAGCAGGGAGCAAGCAGAAGTCGAAAAAAGTCAAGGAAAGAAAATGGGGTGGAGGGGAGGGTAAGGGGGTGATTGAACCTAGAGTAGAACATCTCACAAGCACCTCTTGGGTAGAAACAGTGTCAGAAACTCAGATCTGTAAGCTAGGCGCCAAATGGCTTCTTAAACCAGGGTGACCATTTTGGGGCCAGTCAAAAGTTGCATTCTTCAGTACGACTTTTGGGTTCCTGAAATTCATTCCGATTGTGCGGATAAATTGCTTGGGGTCCACATATAGCTCAAAGGCTGGTCGCCTCCGCAACAGATGATCCAGTCTGAAGATCCTTGAAGTTTAGACCTTTTCAGAGCAAACCAAATATCTGCTGTCCCTCATCGGAGGCACCAGAAAGGCCTCACAATTGCTTTGGCAGCAAGGCCAACCCTAATTCATTGGCTCAGGAAATTCTGTGTGATCTACTGTCGTGAAGTTCCATCTCTGTCCTATTTGTATAGAGTCGGCGGTGTTGCCGCGGCAACTGTCATGTCATCTCACTCCTGCTGTATTTGACATACAGATCCATCGCCATCATGGGAGGAGGAGAGGGGACAAGTGGTGTTTTTTATTATTACTTCACAACCCCCACCCAGGAATATAATAAGACCAATTTCAGAAAAGCCAAATATAAATGGGAGGGGTTTTTTTAATATAAAAAACCAGCCCTAAGTACATGCCACACGTCTCATCATCTGAAGGTTCCTGTCCCGTCCCACCCCCCGCCTGCCGTTGCTGAGGGAACAGTGAAGTCAGCACTTCTAGGAAGATGCTGATTTATATATTCCCCATAATAATGTCATTTCCATGCACTGGTGGGAATTCTAAGCGGAATTGCTGGTTCAAGTTGTGGAAGAATAAAAAAGAAAAGCAAAGAAAGAAAAGCAAAGAAAGATCTAGAGAGAAATCGAGAGAAATGTGCTTGGTCTCTCTTCGTATGCATTCATTCCACATTTGCCACACCCTATCGAGACAGTATTTACACCCCCCCCCCCCACAAAAGCAACAAGATCAATTCTGCCCAGGTCAATTTTGCATGCAGGGCAGCTGTCTACCAGCTCCATCTGGTATGCAGGCTGAGACCCTACCTGCCTGCAGACTGTCTTGCCAGAGTGGTGCATGCTCTCGTTATCTCCCGCTTGGACTACTGCAACGCGCTCTACATGGGGCTACCTTGGAAGGTGACCCGGAAACTACAATTAATCCAGAATGCAGCAGCGGGACCGGTAACTGAGAGTGGCTGCCGAGACCATATAACACCGGTCCTGAAAGACCTACATTGGGTCCCAGTACAGTTCCGAGCACAGTTCAAAGTGTTGGTGCTGACCTTTAAAGCCCCATCGTTCAGCCCAGACACTGGGGTCCAGCGCTGAGGGCCTTCTTGTGGTTCCCTCCCTGCGAGAAGCAAGGTTACAGGGAACCAGGCAGAGAGCCTTCTGGGTAGTGGCGCTCGCCCTGTGAAACGCCCTCCCATCAGATGTCAAGGAGATAAAGAACTACACAACTTTTAGAAGACATCTGAAAGCAACCTTGTATCAGGAAGTTTTTAATGCTTGAAGTTTTACTATGTTTTTATATATGCTATAGGGACGCGGGTGGCGCTGTGGTCTAAACCACAGAGCCTAGGGCTTGCTGATCAGAAGGTTGGCGGTTCGAATCCCTTCCTCGAGAGCCGATAATGGGTGGTGGAATTAGGTGCTGAATACCAACATGATGCAGGTGGCACTGTGGGTTAAACCACAGAGCCTAGGGCTTGCCGATCAGAAGGTCGGCGGTTCGAATCCCCATGATGGGGTGAGCTCCCATTGCTCAGTCCCTGCTCCTGCCAGCCTAGCAGTTCGAAAGCACGACAAAGTGCAAGTAGATAAATAGGAACCGCTCTGGCGGGAAGGTAAACGGCGTTTCTGTGCACTGCTCTGGTTCGCCAGAAGTGGCTTAGTTATGCTGGCCACATGACTCGGAAGCTGTACGCCGGCTCCCTTGGCCAATAAAGCGAGATGAGCGCCGCATCCCCAGAGTCGGCCACGACTGGACCTAATGGTCAGGGGTCCCTTTACCTTTACCTATATATGCTGTAAGCTGCCCAGAGTAACTGGCGAAACCCAGCCAAATGGGTGGAGTATTATTATTATTATTATTATTATTATTATTATTAACAACAACTCACAATACACAGGACACACACAAAAGCATGGATGCTTTAGCTGAGTTCCCTGCATTGCATGGTGTTGGACTAGATGACTCTTCGGTCCACAATTCTATGAACTCTCCCAACGGGACTGTTATCCACACGTCTACACTGGTCACAAATGAAGCACTGAAGGGGGTGGGTGGGAGGTTTCGGGTGTTGAGACTATGTGTTGTTTCTTTCAGGGGAACGATTTGGGAGCGACACAGGGAGAGGTTCCACCGAACGGTACACAAATGTTGTGTTTGCCTTTCACCCTTTTCTTCACTGTTTGTAAAAAGTGGAGTTTAGATTGGTGTCAGAAAAGCTTGTCCATTAGTAAAAGAGCTGATCTGGTAAAATGGAACTAATAGAGAATCAATACCTTTGAACTGAACTTTGACCCCTCTGATCAACCACCCTTCTCTTTTTTTTTTTTTTGCAAAGCAGCAAAAACAGGTTCATTTCAACAGTGAGGCAAAGTGGGCTTCTACAAGCTTAAAGATATTTTTTCACTACTAATAAAAAACTACTTAAGAGTCCAGAATTAAACTTCAGACTAAGAGACATTGCCTGTAGCTGGTTAGAAATCCATCAACTCACACATTTTCTCAACAAGCCAAAAAAAAAATCACTTAAGCTACATGACACCAGAAGCCCCAAAAGGAAAAGGAATAATTTCCCAAACTCCTGGTGTTGTTGTTGTTGTTGTTGTTACCTTGCTACACACACCTCTTTGCCATTTTTCAAATGGAAACTCATTATTCACATTATTATTGGGTAGGTCAAGTATTGAATGCAACCGGATGACTCTTTGAGACTCATCTGATTCAGAGAGCGCTTATGAAGGCCCCCACAAAAACCGAATTGCAGCACCAGAACGTAAAGTACTGAGTAAATGAACCTGTCCTATAATTACTTTGCCCGGGGAAGTAAATTGGACTCTGGAACGCCCATCTCCTCGTATTTGCTATTTAGCTTGGAACCACAACAAGTTGGGACTGATTCACACACACATGTGCACAGACCTACATCCCTTGGTATGTCTCAGTTGATGACTAATTGTGGGATTACTTGCGGCTCAAACCCGCAAACTGGCTTCCTTAAAGGCTTGTCTACACATGCAAGAGAATGCAGTGATGGACCACTCAGTTGGAAGAATGGACAGCATCACTTCAGCCTGTATGTGGATATGATTATTATTATTATTATTATTATTATTATTATTATTATTATTATTATTATTTTGTCCCACACCTTTGACCCAAGTATTCTAGTTTTCTATCTCCAGTGAGTTTTTAGCACATCTTTCTTTCTTTCTTTCTTTCTTTCTTTCTTTCTTTCTTTCTTTCTTTCTTTCAAAAAAAGGGTTCATCCATCACCCGTCATTGCGCAGCCAATAGGGAAACTCCACCTGCCGCATTCTGATCTGGGATGCCTGTAGGGCTGGGCGATATCTGCTTCTCAACATCGCAGTCTATCGCCAGCTAAACGTCACAATATACTGACACATCACAATGTCTGAAATAAGGATGGAGCTGGTTTTTTCAACTTTGTGATACATCGCTAGCTAAACATTGTGCTATGCTGATATAACTTCTTCTTCTTCTTTGGTGATCAGTCGTAGCCAAGTAAGATTGTCTTCCATAAACACAGTTTTAACAGTGAGTCCATAAGTGACTGTGGAGGCCAATTCTGGATCCACACGTCCTTCCACAGTGGGGACATAGGTTTCTGGGTGGGATCACGGTGAGAGTTTGCCAAGTGTACCTTCCTCTTAGCATGTTTCTCCCTTTCGTCCTGAGTTCAAGCATCTTCAAAGCCCATGACATCTTTGCAAAAGGCTGTTCTCCAAATGAAGCAATCGCAGGCCAGTGTTTCCCAGTTGTCGGTGTTTATACTACATTTTTTTAACACTTGTCTTAAGAGAGTCTTTAAACCTCTTTTGACGACCACCAGAATTACGCTTTCCATTTTTAAGTTTGGAATAGAGTAGTTGCTTTGGAAGACGATCATCAGGCATCCACACAACATGATCAGTTCGACGGAGCTGATGTTGAAGAATCGTTCCTTCAACACTGATGATCTTTGCTTCTTCCAGTACACTGGCATTAGTTTGCCTGTCTTCCCAAGTGATGTGTAAAAATTTTCAGAGACACCGTTGATGGAATCTTCCAAGGAGTTGGAGATGGCATTTATAAGTGTTACATGTTTCACAAGCATACAGTGATATATCACAATATCTGAAAAAAGGATGGAGCTGGTTTTCAACTCTGTGATTCATCATCAGCTAAACATACTGAGAAAGATAGATAGATGATAGATGATAGATAGATAGATAGATAGATAGATAGATAGATAGATAGATAGATATAGATAGATAGATGATAGATAGATAGATGACAGATATAGATGATAGATAGATAGATAGATAGATAGATAGATAGATAGATAGATGATGGATAGATAGAGCTATGTAGAGGCCATCAGCTAGCTTCACGGTTTTTCCCATATTGTGCATTTTGCATCACACACACACCCTAATACATCGCGATTTGCAGTAGGTCAGAAATTTTTTAACCAATATCTTGATATGGACTTCAAACTGGTTTTGGATTATATATCACCCAGCCCTAACAAACATCATAATTTGCAATATATTGTTAGGTCAAAAACTATGAAATCACGATATGAACTTCAAACCGGTTTTTTGGAAGATATATTGATGCATCACCTAGCCTTAGATGACTATTTCTCACAAGTATACCTTGTTGGTCATCAAAAATTGAATAAGCATGTGTGTGTGTGAACTCTTCCTCAGTTCAGCTCTGAATAAACACAAGCAGTGCCATTTGTCAATTCATATAAAGCAGGGTGGGGGGAGGTTGGGGGAGAGTGCTCATTGTTATTGCTACGTTTACAGTCCCCACACCCACAGATTATTTTTCTTCCCAAAACTATGATTAATACCTAGAAACCCAAGGTTTCTTCAGGGATTTCAAGGCAATATGCTGCTTTGGCTAATGATGATCTCAGAGTCAAGCTTATCTCAAGGCACGGTTCAAGTTTGCAACAAGTTTGGCACGTCCACCGCCTGTGACAAAATATATTTATATCTCGTTCCTTTGAACTGCTTCCAGCCCCAATCCTAAAAGGAGGGGACCCTGACATCTGAGACCCTCTGATCCCACTTTCAAGGGAATGGGCCTCTGGCGAAGGCCAGACACCGCAGTTTCACATCTCAAAGAAGACACTGTGTCACAGACATGCCCTCTGTTCAATTTATTCAAGCATGAACCGGGCTCCCAAAAGTTCTGATTATTACAAATCACGATAGCCTTGGCAGGAAGAGAGGGAGGCGGGAACAGTGATCCCCAATCCCTTGCAACCATCTTCACACCAACCCTTCTAAATTCTCTGAACAGCTCTTCCGTTGAACAAAACAACAAAACAAAACGTGGGATCCATCCTTTTCTGCAGCCAAAGTCAAGCTGTCGTTCTGGAGCCAAGCAGAACGTCCCCTACGGGCCGATTCCAAGGACCACGAAACAATCGTTTTCAGATGCAGGTGCAAATCTTATGTGAACTCTGCTGAACTTGAAACAGACACACAGCCTGTGGCTGTTAGCCTTAAAAGAAAAAGGGCTTGCACAGGAATGGCTTTGAAAAAGATGAGGCTATCACAAGGAGGGATGTGAGCTCGACTAGATACAGTCCTAGCGTGAGCTCCAGCGTAAAAAATTAGAAGATTTCAAATGCTCGCCTGGTGAATTTTGCCTGATCTGTGCGCATGAGACCAAGCATGACACTTTCCTGTGTAGCGTCAGGAAAAATCTCTTGGTTTTGCTCCATATTGTTCCTGCCTCCTCGGTTCCCGAGAATCACAGGATTTAACAACAACAACAACAATTTATTTATACCCCGCCCATCTGGCTGGGTTTCCCCAGCCACTCTGGGCAGCTCCCAACAGAATATTAAAAACACAATAAAACATCAAACATTAAAAACTTCCCTAAACAGGGCTGCTTTCAGATGTTCTCTAAAAGTAAGATAGTTGTTTATTTCCTTGACATCTGATGGGAGGGTGTTCCACAGGGCGGGTGCCACCACCGAGAAGGCCTTCTGCCTGGTTCCCTCACTTCTTGCAGGGAGGGAATCGCCAGAAGGCCCTCAGAGCTGGACCTCAGTTTAGGGAAGGCAAATGACAACAGCCCTGTTCTGGAGCAGGACCTCGCATCGTGCTGTCGTGACTCAAAGTGCCAACTCTTGCCCAATGCTTTCCATGCTGGCTTGCCTTTCGAGTGAGGGAGTTCCTCCCAAACACTGCATAGATTCATAGGTAACCATAGTAAGAGAAGGTCAATTAGCCCAGCCCTCGTTCAATGCAAGAACTCTTTGGCCTCTGAACTCTCTCTGCTTCTCACTCAAACACATGGAAGCTGGGTGGTGGAAAAGTCCCTGTCTCTAGCGTTCACACATTCAATGGGAATGCCCAGCTGCATTCGGTTGCTTTTAAAAAAAAGATCAGACAAATTCACAAAGGAGTTGAGGTTACGTCAGTGGCTGTTAGCCATGATAGCTAAAGCAGGGTTTTTCAAATTTGGGTCTCGGGCTGTTTTTGGACTACAAATCCCATCACCCATGACCACTGGTCCTGCTAGTTTGGGATGGTGGGAGTTGTAGTCCAACAACAGCCAGAGACCCAAGTTTGGGAAACCCTGAGCTAAAGGGTTGCTAAATGGGACATTTTCAGCAGGATGTCTGCAAAGGGGCACTGGCTCAATGCCACAGTTTCCCCTCCTGAAATTTTTTCCTTTAATTAAAAACTAGCAAACAATTCCCCCTTAAAACCGTATCTAAGCAGAACACATGTATGGAAGTGAGAGCTGGACCACAAAGAAGGCTGATCGCCAAAGAATTGATGCTTTTGAATTATGGGTCTGGAGGAGACTCTTGAGAGTCCAGTGGACCGCAAGAAGATCAAACCTCTCCATTCTGAAGGAAATCAGCCCTGAGTGCTCACTGGAAGGACAGATCCTGAAGCTGAGGCTCCAATACTTTGGTCACCTCATGAGAAGAGAAGACTCCCTGGAAAAGACCCTGATGTTGGGAAAGATGGAGGGCACAAGGAGAAGGGGACGACAGAGGACGAGATGGTTGGACAGTGTTGTCGAAGCTACCAGCATGAGTTTGACCAAACTGCGGGAGGCAGTGGAAGATAGGAGTGCCTGGCGTGCTCTGGTCCATGGGGTCATGAAAAGTCGGACATGACTAAACGACTAAACAACAACAAGCAGAACACAGCCAGAGTCTTCCAGAGAATTCAGGGGCTTTTATCATCATCATCATCATCATCATCTTTGTAGATAGCTCTCTTCTTGCCTCTCTCCAAATGAAATAAAACAGGAGGAGAAGGAAGAAGGAAGGGGTTAAACTTTTGTGTGTGTGTGTTTGAAGAGAGAATTAATCTTTGGGAGAAGCACCATTCCTCTTTCTGCTCAGCTGGTTAATTGCTTAACAGGAACCTGTCTGATTAGTTTTAGTGCTAAAAAGAATCATCTGAGGACATCGAGGAGGAAGGGCTGTGGTTGAGAGATGAACTCTCTTGAACCATGAGGACCAGAGGGTTGCTTTAAAAAACAAACAAAAGAAAGCTGAAACTAACAGGTACACAGCAGAGAGCATTTCTTGCAAGATTTTCAAAGGCAGGCAAAGTAGTAAAAATAGAGAGTCATTTAATAGGATGAGTTAGGCAGCACACGATGTGTTGTAAGTCTCCTCTGTAATATCTATATTTCTGGCCAACTCCCTGGCTCAAACAGCTGGGTGACAATGCTATTAAACAACTAAATGAAGTCATGTCAAGGAAATAAACAACTATCTGACTTTCAGAAGACATCTGAAGGCAGCCCTGTTTCAGGAAGTTTTTAATGTTTGATGTTTTATCGTGTTTTTAACATTCTGTTGGGAGCCGCCCAGAGTGGCTGGGGAAACCCAGCCAGATGGGCGGGGTATAAATAACAAATTATCATTATAATAAATTATTATTATTATGTGTTATGTGCGCACACTCAAGGAACATGTCCATTTTGCCGAAAAAAGAGTGAAGCTGGGTTGACAATGCTGATATAATACAAGATGCAGAACAAAAACAGTATAACATCAACAAAGTCTCTTTAAATATATAGCTTTTTTCTATTTAAAATTTGCTGAGAGCCCCGAATTCTTAAAAAGTGTCCCTCCTGTCACAGGAAGCCACCTCAATTGCAGCAGCAAGCAAACGTATTCAATGCACCGGCTATTTTCACAGACGTTGTTGAGAGGTATCTTTGACCTACCAAGATGGACATGGGAAGTAGGAAGGAGAGGGGAGGTCTTATTTGAGACTACAAAATGTGACAAAGAAGGATAGAACTTTCTTTATGTATGCTACAACAGCAGCAAGAATACTTATCGCAAAGTATTGGAAGACACAAGATTTACCAACCCGGGAAGAATGGCAGATGAAGTTGATGGACTACATGGAACTGGCGGAAATGACTGGCAGAATCCGAGACCAGGGAGAAGAGTCGGTGGAAGGAGATTGGAAAAAAATTAAAGACTATTTACAGAAACACTGTAAAATTAATGAATGTTAGAAGGATGCTGGAATGAAGTTATATGGGTTTAGCAGAAATGCTATAAAGAATTAAGTAAAAATAGACTGTTAATGGGCCAAAGGGGGGAAAAAAATAAGGTTAGATTGAGTTAAGATAAATTATAGGACAAAAACTGAGAAAGATGGAAAGGATTTGCTGAAATAGCTAACTGAACTAGAATACAAAAAAGGGAGGTGTGAGGAGGTCGTTGAAACAAGTAAATGAAAGACAAGATATGGAAATATTGGTGTGTTTTTAATTGTTTCTGTTTCTGTTTTTGTCTTTGTTTTAAGATAAGTAGTGTTTTTTGTTTTTTTATGTATTGTATTGTATTGTTTTGCTTTGTTTACCTCTTTTTCTTTTTTTGTAATTTTTAAACTCTTAATAAATATTACTTTAAAAAAAATATTTGAGACTACAAAATGGGTGTGTACACACACACACACACACACACACACACGTGCACACTCATTTGTGTGGGTGGTTATCAAGCACCTAGCAGGTTACATTACATGGTGGGCACAGTGTTCAGCACAAAGGGCTGCAATTTGCGTAGACCTGAGTGAACAAGTCCCAATAAACGTGGCAAAACTTACTTCCAAGGAAACCTGCACAGGGTTGCGTTGCATGGGCATTTTTGTACAGTGGTACCTTGGTTCTCAAACTTAATCCGTTCTGGAAGTCTGTTCCAAAACCAAAGCGTTCCAAAACCAAGGCGTGCTTTCCCATAGAAAGTAATGCAAAATGGATTCAATGGATTCATCTGTTCCAGACTTTTAAAAACAACCCCTAAAGCAGCAATTTAACATCAATTTTACTATCTAACGAGACCATTGATCCATGAAATGAAAGCAGTAAACAATGTACTGCAGTCACACAATCAGTAGCTGAACTGGGTTCCACACAGTCACAAAAACAAAACAAAAAAGCAGCAAAAACACAAGATAAATAGCAAAAACAGACAGACCTTAGAGTAACACTCAAAACGGGAATATGGCACTCAAAACGGAAGCGTAACACTCAAAACAGAGCATGCTCGGTTTCCGAAAAATGTTCACAAACCGGAACACTTACTTCCGGGTTTGCAGTGTTTGGGTTCCAAGTTCTTTTGAGTACCAAGGCGTTTGAGAACCAAGGTACCACTGTATATGGATCTTTGGCTGACAGGTCATTATCCTCCTGGTTTAAAGTGTGGATTTTTTTCTTAACCAACAAAAATTGAGGGGGGACGGGATGCATAATTAACATGTTCTGTTCAGCTCTCCCTCCCCGATTCATGGAGATCCTTCTGTGTGCTTGCAACTCGCAGATCTCAGCCATGGCGACAATTCAGCCGGTGATCTTGCAAGTTGCTGCAGATCCCGCATTGTGCTGCCCAGGCAAATGGAACAACCTTCATGGGTTAAAACAAGGGTGGAGGGAAACAAGCAAGCAACTTGAAAGGATCATGTGAGCCAGCTCTAACACTTCTGGCATTGAAATATGCTATTTCTGAAAAATCACGCACATAAGGTGACATTAAGCCTAGGTGAGATAAACAGAAAGGTACGTAGAAGGAGGAGAAAATAGAAAGCCCAGTTTTAAAACTTCGAAGTCCCAATGATATCAGCTGGAGAGATTTAGCCTTAACCCATTTTGTGCAGGGGACGACGACGGGCTTTGGATAGGCCACATTCAAGGTTTTGAAAGAAATTTAAACCTACATTTGAGAGAGAGAGAGAGAGAGAGAGCATATAATTCAGGGCAAATAGAACAATTATATTGGGTTTCCCAAACTTAGTTCTCCAGCTGTTTTTGGACTACTATTCCCATCGTCCCTGACCGCTGGTCCTGCTACCTAGGGATGATGGGAGTTGTAGTCCAAAAACAGCTGGAGACCCATGTTTGGGAAACCCTGATAAATTTTTCCTCTATTTGCCATGCACAGAAGTGCGTGCCATCAACTATGTAGCCAAAACAGCACCTCACACATACTAGATGAATCCTAAGGTTTGCAGACGTGCAAAACAATTTAAAAATATCATTTGGGGGTGAAAAACACACCCCTTAGCCCAATGAAAACATTCACCTTAAAACATTCATGAGAGTTTGCATTGCAAAAAACTTCGTCTTCCACCTCCCATCTCAAAGTTTAGGTCTTCCAGGGTGCTAAAATCAAATCTGTTACTTGGTTTAAGTTATGGGCTATAGTCTGATTGAACGCAAGCGAGTAGACGGAGCAAAGTAGGTGCTCAAAAGCCAACCGGAAAGGAGTTTGCAGAAGATAAAATACTTTCTCTGACCACATACTGCTATTTTCCCTACGCAGTGACTGGTCTGCCTATGAGCAATTTCGTTCCACTTAGCCTCAGGGCAAAAACAACCATTTCAAAAACCAGGAACATTAAAACACGCAGGAAGGGGAAGAGAGATGTGCTTGATTTGCTATTTTGGATGCCCAACCAAAGCTGCTTCCTTTCCTATTTAAACTTTGATTTTAGGTTTTTGATCTGAGAGTGGGTAACAACAATATCATCAGAAGCTGAGCCAGAAAAACACATTAAACTAACAAACAAATCTTAGAATAACCTTCCCCAACGTGGTGCTCCCCAGATGTTTGTAGTGACCTCCCACCATCACATGCTGGCCGGGGTGATGAGAATTATCATAGAATTGTAGAGTTGGAAGGGACCCCAAGAGTCATCTAGTCCAACCCCCTGCTATGCAGGAATCTCAGCTAAAGCATCCATGACAGATGACCATCCAACCTCTGCTTAAAAATCTCCAAGGAAGGAGAGCCCACAACATCCAGAGGGAGAGCATTCCACCAACAAACAGCTCTTAGTGTCAGAAAGTTTTCCCTGATGTTTAGTAGGATTCTCTCTTCTTGGAGCTTGAAGCCACTGGTTCAAGTCCTACCTTCCAGAGCAGGAGAAAACAAGGTCCTAAACATTTGAAGGAGAACAGGTTGGGGGTGGCTGACTTAGCAATTGCTTGGGGTTCCAACAGGTTAAGGCTTTCAGTCCTCCCAGTGAGAATTCTCAACACTATGGTTTGCCAAACACATGTGTTTAAACTAGATCTATGTGCAGCAGCAGAAAAGACTTTTTACGTACGCGATGACAGCCACACAGATGCTACTAGCCCAGAGATGGAAAGAAGATAAAGTCTCTACCAGAGAAGAACGGCAAATTAAACTGTTGGACTATGTCAAAATGGCAAAACTGACCGGAAAGCTCAGGAACCAAGAAGACCAAAACTTTAACAAAGAATGGGGGAAATTTATAATTTATCTTGGCGACCACTGTAAGCAGAAGAACACTAGCAAGATTGCAGTAACACGCATAATGTAGCAAGTACCATGGAGATAATGGGTTTATATAGCATATAACTATTGGAGAAGATGCAGTAGAAAAGGTTTCATAGCAGGACACATGGAAAGGAAGGTGAGAAGTCCAGAGGTTCGAGGAATCTTCAAATCTGGATGTATATGGTTGTACTGTTAAAATCAAATAATTTTTTTAAAAAAATAAATAAACTAGACCTATGTACAAATGGACTCTGGAAATTTTCTACCCTATTTGTGGGCAGAGAAATTGGAAGTGTGTGGGGAGGTGAAATTTGCCAAGGGAAGGAAAGTATCTCCCTCAGGGATGAGGCTCACCATTAGCAACACAGCTTCTTCTTTGTGGTTTCAAACCAAAAGTGTAGAAAAGTGCATATATTCAGTGCTTTCCCCCCCAGCTGGAGCACGGTGGAGCACAGTTCTGGTACCTCTCTGGTGGGCGCTATTATGGGCCGGCGCTCCCCCTGCCCACTTCTTGCTTTTATGCTTGGGTGGCGCTGTGGTCTAAACCACCGAGCCTCTTGGGCTGACCGATCGGAAGATCAGCAGTTCTAATCCCTGTGATGGAGTGTGCTCCCATTACTCTGTCCCGGCTCCTGCCAACCTAGCAGTTCGAAAGCATGCCAGTACAAGTAAATAAATAGGTACTGCTGTGGTGGGAAGGTAAATGGCATTTCCGTGCGCTCTGGTTTCCGTCACGGTGCTCCATTGTGCCAGAAGTGGTTTAGTCATGCTGGCCACATGACCCGGAAAGCTGCCTGTGGACAAACGCTGGCTCCCTTGGCCTGAAAGCGAGATGAGCGCCGCAACCCTATAGTCACCTTTACTCCCCCAAAACAAACCTTTCAAGTCAAAATGAAAGCTAGCGAGGGTGTGCGAATCTACACATTTTCCAAATCTATGATGCCTCCTAGTTCCGAGCCGCTCCTGGCCACGATTGGTCAAGCTACAGGGCAAGGCCAATTCATATTTCCTTTTCTTCAATCCATCTCTGAGGCAGCAGTGGCAGGCCTTAAGCTTTCTAGCCAGGCTTCTAGTGTTGCACACATGTGTGTTTGTGCAAGGCCCTAGCTACCTGCCTGAATCCCCTAGAATGCGGCAGGCGGGGATGCATTTATTGGACCTGCACCAGAACCAGGGGCAACCCCCAAACCAGCTAGGAAGACAGCTTGCGATTGTTTTTAGCACCTCCACGGGAGTTGGACGCTGCTGATGTCAAACTGGCATCTGTTCACAGCTGCCTCGAGTCGCCATGGTGAGTTCCCGCGCCTGTTTTTCTTGAAAAAAAGGACTGCATATACAAACCATGGGTAGGCAAACTAAGGCCCGGGGCCGGATCTGGCCCAATCGCCTTCTAAATCGGCCCGTGGATGGTCAGGGAATCAGCGTGTTTTTACATGAGAGGAATGTGGCCTTTTATTTAAAACGCATCTCTGGGTTATTTGTGGGGCATAGGAATTCATTCCCCCCCCAATATAGTCCGGCCCCCCACAAGGTCTGAGGACAGAGGACCGGCCCCCTGCTGAAAAAGTTTGCTGACCCCTGCATTAAACAAAAGTGCTCAACAATGTACCTATTGGGGAACACAGCACTTCCAATATTAAAAACTCCCTGCAAATTAAAAACAACAACAGCATAGCCAATAAAATGCTGAGGTAGAACCTCTTGCCCTGATGTGCTAGGTTTCTAGATGCAGGGAGTGGGTGGTTTGTTTTGCTTATAGGGGAGCTTCCACCAATGGAAACCTCCACCTATCGTTCAAAATAGTATAGCCCATCCATTCTGCTGCACCTCCGGCCTCTAGGCGGTATAGCGTGTTCTCCTTCACGGAGAGCACGTGTTGCGGTGGGGGCCGCCAGGACACTCTAAAGTTGGGGGCGGGCTAATTGATCGTTGGCCACTGATGTGATTGGGGCTTCCCTTGTGGTTGGGAAGAAGTTAATGTTGCCATTTGTTGATTGACAGCCAGAAATGCTAAAACTTCTTGAACGAGGCTAGGGCTTCCTCTTTTCGCCCGTGCATCGGATTGCCCCTCCCCCTCCCTAGAATAGGGTTGTTCGCTTTGACCTTGCTATGCCTGTCCTGGGGTCGTCTGCTCTTGGGGCAGGGGCCTGGTAGGAATTTTGTCCATCTGGCTGATTGGCTGGGGCCATTTGGTTTTTGCCTACTGCGTAGCAAATCGTCACAACTTGTAAGGTTCGCGGTTAGGCATTGGTTTATGGTTTGGTTGGTTGAGGGGCATGGATTGGCTGTGCCTGCCCCTCTAATGCTGCTGCTGCAAGGGATTCCGTTAAAGGAATTGGGGGCTAACTCTTGCTTGTCCACTCTGTCAAGGGGGCTCGGGCCATAGCAATGAGCTCCTGGTTGCATTTGGGCTGAGGGCAGATTCCCTGCTCCGCGTAACCCCCAAGTGCATTCCCCCATTCTGACTTTCGCATCGTGCAGAATGTCAGTCTGTCCCCCACGGTGGGGGCAGATAGTCGCAACCAATGCCTAAGCAACCACTCACAAGTTTGTATTTTAATAAAGTTGTGGCCAAAATTATGCCAAAAATCTTAAACAAAAATTCTGTGTGATGTGTGAGTTATTGGGGTGGCCCTGGGGACCTCGAGACGCAACAGTGGGGGTTATCCCGTTTCCCCCGTCACAACAACCCTGCCGAGTCGGTTAGGGAGAGAGACAAACAGAAGCCGGCCCGTAGGCTCCCTGTTTAGGTGCATGTCAGCCCTGCATGCGCTTTCCCGAAAGGGGTCCGAGAAAGAAAGAAAGAGAAGGAGAAGGAAGATGAACTGTACTCGATTACTATCCAAACAAACCCTGGCATGGATGTCCTGCCAAATAGCAAATGTGTGACTGTGTGCTCCAAGCTGGAAGGAAAGCTTGGCTGGCAGCCCAGGGCTTCACTGTATTTTGCTCATCCAGCCCCAGTCTGGCAGAACAGAGTGAGCACACTCTGGGACACGTGACGGAAGGGTAGCTCAGGCCAAGCTGATTTCCTTGTGGCGGTTAAATGTAATCTTCGCGCTGCACAGACACCGGCAGCTCCGGGGAAATGTGAGAAAGCAAGAGGAGGAGGAGATGGAGGAGGAGGAGGAGGAGGAGGAGGAGGAGGAGGAGGAGAACACAAGACACAGACAAGTACTCTGAGAAAGTGCCTGTACCTTGAAAGAGGTGTATTATTATTATTATTATTATTATTATTATTATTATTATTATTATTATTAATATTATTATTATTATGATCTTGACAACCCACTTACAATATTCAGCCGTCATCTGGAATGACCTAAAGCCTGCTGAAATCTAGCTGGCTTTAAATGGATCTAGACAGCCAGAGTGCAGGATTTTCCCCAACGCCTGTCATTCCCCCCCCCCCAATTCTCAAGTTGCTTTTCCAGGTTTAGCTTGTACAGTGGTACCTCGGGTTAAGAACTTAATTCGTTCTGGAGGTCTGTTCTTCACCTGAAACTGTTCTTAACCTGAAGCACCACTTTAGCTAATGGGGGCCTCCTGCTGCCACTGCCGCTGCCACCGCGCTGCCGAAGAATGATTTCTGTTCTCATCCTGAAGCAAAGTTCTTAATCCGAGGTACTATTTCTGGGTTAGCGGAGTCTGTAACCTGAAGCGTATGTAACCTGAAGTGTCTGTAACCTGAGGTACCACTATAAGGGTAAAGGGTAAAGGGACCCCTGACCATTAGGTCCAGTCGTGGCCGACTCTGGGGTTGTGGAGCTCATTTCGCTTTATTGGCCGAGGGAGCCGGTGTACAGCTTCCGGGTCATGCGGCCAGCATGACTAAGCCACTTCTGGCGAACCAGAGCAGCGCACGGAAATGCCGTTTACCTTCCCGCCAGAGCGGTACGTATTTATTTACTTGCACTTTGAGGTGCTTTCGAACTGCTAGGTTGGCAGGAGCTGGGACTGAGCAAGGGGAGCTCACCCCGTCGTGGGGATTCAAACCACCGACCTTCTGATCGGCAAGTCCTAGGCTCTGTGGTTTAACCCACAGCGCCACCCGTGTACCTGAAGATAACTCAGAAGTGGAGGTGTGCAGCACCAACAAGCCCTTCTAGAAGGAAATATCCTGCTAGGACTTCGCTGTGTGTGTGTTTTCCTTTTCAGACAGCGGCAAAGTAATAGAAATAACGACGGCTGCCAGCCTATAAAGCATATTATTTATCTTATCACCGTTTCATATTGACAATTTGCGCTTGTGCAAACGACTGAGGTGCTTGTAGAAGCAAGCTCGGGCCCATTCCTTAGGAAAGAGAAGGAAAGCAAGGTCTGTGGTTGATGCAATGTTTCTTTCAGCCCTGGGATGGACGCCATGAATGACATCTCTGGCGTGGGACACTCAGGTGCGAGAGACTATTTAGCCGCATCGCTCTGGGTGAGTCAGTTCTTCTCGGCCCTGCCCCCCACCTCACAGGGGTGTTGTGAGACTAAATGCAGTAATAGTATTTGCGCAGCAACTTACGCATCAACTCACGCTGCGTTAGAATAGCATTCACTGGGTGGCCTTACTGAACTTGAACCCAAGTCAAGTGGCAGCAAATCAGATAAAGGTTACAGCCATGGTGATCCATGCAGTGGTCACCTCCAGGTTTGATTATTGTAACTCGTTTCTGGCTGACCCAGAAACTCCAGCGGGTGCAGAATGCCGCTGCGAGGTTCCTTACAGGATCCTTGCCATGGGATAACATTCATCCAGTGCTTTATCAGCTGCACTGGCTCCCGGTGGAGTACAGGATCAGGTTTAAAGTGCTGATTTTGACCTTTAAAGCCCCATGCGGTCTAGGACCCTCATACCTACGGGCAGTGGCGTAGCATGGGGGTGCAGGGGGGCCCGGCCGCACCGGGCGCAACATCGGGGGGGGGGGGCGCTCGCACTCGCAGCTCTCTGCCCCTACCTGGCTCACTCACTCTCTCTCACTGCAGTGCTGGCTGTGCGAATCCAATCCGAGCCACTGGGTCGCCGCCCATTGTGGAGGGGGTGGGTGCCAGACGTGTGGTGCGGAGAGAGAGCGAGGGACTATCTGGGGGAGGGACAGTGCAGCGGCCACCCAGCGCAGCGCTGAGCACGGGAGAGAACCACACCAGACCAGACCAGGCAGCAGCAAGAAGAAGCTGGCAGCGGCGGCAGGTTAGAGGTTGGGGGCGCAAATTACTTGCCTTGCCCCTGGTGCTGACAACCCACGCTACGCCGCTGCCTACGGAACCGCCTCTCCTGGTATGCCCTGCAGAGGATCTTAAGGTCCATAAATAACAACACTTTGGAGGTCCCAAGCCACAAGGTGGTTAGATTGGTCTCAGCTAGGGCCAGGGCCTTTTCAGCACTGGCCCCGACCTGGTGGAACACTCTGTCACAAGAGACCAGGGCCCTGTGGGATTTGACATCTTTCCGCAGGGCCTGCAAGATGGAGCTGTTCCACCTGGCCTTTGGCTTAGAATCACTCTGACCCCTTATATGGGATTTGGTATATAAATTTTCCCTTGGCTTTTTTGCTGGCCCATGTGGGACCAGCATGGATAGTTGGCTCGGGTAAATATCTGATGTTTCCTCCCTTTATGGTCTTGATTTATGGGCTACTACTAAAATGAGGCTGCATTTTAAGCTGTATTTCGAGCCGTATTTTGATTAACTGCTTGTTTGTTGTTGGTTTTTTCCCCCATTACGTTTTATTGTACAGTGGTACCTTGGGTTACATATGCTTCAGGTTCCAGATGCTTCAAGTTACAGACTCCACTAACCCAGAAATATTACCTTGGGTTAAGAACTTTGCTTCAGGATGAGAACAGAAATCGTGCTCCGGCAGCGCAGGGGTAGCGGGAGGCCCCATTAGCTAAAGTGGTGCTTCAGGTTAAGAACAGACCTTCTGAACGAATTAAGTACTTAACCCGAGGTACCACTGTAATTTATATTTGGTGTTAGCCTCCCTGAGCCAGGCCCTGGCCGGGGAGGGCGGGGTGTAAATAAAAATTTATTATTGTTGTTGTTGTTGTTGTTGTTGTTGTTATTGTTGTTGTTACGCAAGATGCTGGCTGTTTCCTAACTTAAGTGTGTTGCTATAATGTCCATGTGGGTGATCCATCGCAAACTAAGCAACCATGTTTTGAGCCGCTTTCCATTTTCTTTTCTTTTCTTATAAAGCAGTATAGAAAAGAAAATCATCATCACCAGAGCCTTTTCCCTGCTAGGAAGTGGGGTGGCGGAATGGCCCCACGCCTCCACAGCAGTTTGCCAGGATTGCCAAGACAACAATCTTCACCATCAAGCACAAAGTTTCCTGGACTTCAGCATGGATACAATCAAAAAAATCACATGATGGCATCTCAGAAACATTCACCTATAAAAATGGCTCGGTCTTCTCTACGTAATTAAGCCTCAGGGTGGGGGTGTTTTCATTTCGCTCCGTGTCAAAACCTTGCCTTGAGATCCTACAGGGACAAAAATCCCAAGGCGGTATTCCATTACAGTTCTGCAGTAAAATAAAAATTGCCGGCATGGTGTACTCAGCACTGCATTGCTTTTGGTAAGTTTTTGGGAAAGCATAGCTGCCGCTGTAAGCAAAAGCAACCACCATTTTTGAGATCATTTCTTTCCATACTTTACCATAAAAGCAAATTCTTCAGGCCCAACGTTCAGCTGTGCGTGGAAATGTTTAATGTGAGCAGTTCCCCGGGGCAAACTTGCTGCTCCTGACAACTGTCCCTGAAATCATCAATGTCTCACTAGGGAATTTTGGAGCAGGTGTTCGGAACTGGGAGCCTCAAACTGGGAAACTGGTACCAACCAGCTCCTTGCTCGCTAGACCCCCCATGGGTCAGGGGACCCAATGGCTCACCAAGCCAACCAGTAAAATTCTCTGGGCAGCATCTTTCCAGCCAGGAAATCATGTGGTAAAGAGGAACCATTTGCATACTGAAGCCACAGGATCTCCTCTTGCACCTCAGCCTGAGCAACAAGATGAGATCAAGGCCCGCCCCCTTGATACCCCAGCACTGGACACCAAAGCTGGAATCTGAATGGCTGATCCCTCTGCCACTCTGGGATCAGATATTATTATTAATAAAATGGCAGGAAGCTGGAGCCTTGAAAGAGCTGGCCAGCCCTGCTGGTTGCTTTGCAGTGTGCACTGGCAAGCGACCTAATAACAATAACAATAAAAATATGGTTTCCCCAGCCACTCTGGGCAGCTTCCAACAGAACATTAAAAACAGAATAAAACTTCAAGCATTAAAAACTTCCCTAAACAGGGCTGCCTTCAGATGTCTTCTAAAAGTCACATAGTGTTTTTTCCCCCTTGACATCTGATGGGAGGGCGTTCCACAGGGCGGGCGCCACTACCGAGCAGGCCCTCTGCCTGGTTCCCTGTAACCTCACTTCTCACAGGGAGGGACCCACCAGAAGGCCCTCAGAGCTGGACCACAGTGTCCAGGCTGAACAATAGGGGTGGAGACGCTCCTTCAGGTATAGAGGGCCGAGGCCGTTAAGGGCTTGAAAGGTCAGCACCAACACTTTGAATTGTGCTCGGAAACGTAACTTGCCCTCTCTGTGCCACACAGCCTACAAGCAAGAGGGAAGAGCCGTGGCAATGCACTGTCACAGACAACAAAAGGTTAAATAAACAAGGCGGGGGGGGGGAGGTTGAGGGGGGGAGAGATTGGAGCAGCCACAGCAGGGTGAGTAAGGGCTGGAGGGGGGGGCAGCTCAAAGCTGGCAGGAGCTCTGGGTGCAATGCCCTGAGTTTGCAGCCTTGCTGCCAAGAAAGCACGTTTAGTTTGTTGGGGGGAGAAACTGGGTGGGTGGGGAATCCCCAGTAAATCGCAACTGGGAAAGATTCCCATGCAAATGCCACCCCTGTCCCAAGTTTGCATGTCAGATTGCTCTTTTTTAAAAAGAAAAACAAGCGTCTTGGGTGGATTCAAGTGCTGCCAGGGGAGAACATAAAACTCACCACAGCGCACCCAAACAACGCATTTAACTACCTTGGCAAAAGCTGAAGGAAGTCTCCCCTGCGCGGCACAGCTGTGCGATTATTCTCCTCCCGCAATACTTCTCTGGCATGAAAGCTCGAGGTCGACACACCCATATTTACAGCACACTGTGTACTGTACCCGTGTGCCCCTTGCCAAGAAACTCAACCTATCTAACTGGCGGAAAAACAGAGTCATACCAGGTTAATCCGATTCTTAAAATTGCACAACTTCTATAAAACCGAAGGGGGGGGGGACTCTCTCTCTCTCCCCTCCTCTCCTATTTTCATTTCCCTCCCTCCTTCTTTTTGATCCTTTCCCTCCTCTCCAACTTGCTGGAATTCATCCCTCTCTCCCTCCCTGTCCCCTTCACAGTCAAGTTTGTATCTCACTTCCAAAATAGTAATAATAGTACAGTGGTACTTCAGGTTACATACGCTTCAGGTTACACACTCCACTAACCCAGAAATAGTGCTTCAGGTTAAGAACTTTGCTTCAGGATAAGAACAGAAATCGTGCTCCGGTGGCGCGGCGGCAGTGGGAGGCCCCATTAGCTAAAGTGGTGCTTCAGGTTAAGAAGAGTTTCAGGTTAAGAACAGACCTCCGGAACGAATTAAGTACTTAACCCGAGGTACCACTGTAATAAAAAGGGTCTTCTATTCCTTAACTTTTAGTAATCCATGGGGGGGGGGGGAGAGGCAGGGGAGAGGAAGCAGCTGCGGGCAGCGGAGGGGGGGGGGGAGGTCGATGCATAGGAATGACGCCCAAGGTCATTTGGACGCATTTCTGCACTTGTGATACGGGAACCGCTTTGATAAGATGAAAGGCTCACGATAGTAAATCCCCAAATTTAAACTCTGGAGAGCCGAGTGCATAATTATTTCCAGGAGGCACCATCTACTAGCGGGAGGTTCCTAAAACTCTCTTCCTACCCTTTTTCTTTTTGTGTGTGTGCCAGCCTCCCATTTAGACCTCTCCATCCCCAATTGTGATCCTTTCAAAACCGTCCATTTGTCTCTTCTCCTCACCCTTTGCCTACAATGGCATCTGCTCGCTCACCCCTCCCCCCCCCCCCCCCCAGGACTCAAGGGGTTTAATGCCATCCCTCCACTGCCAACAGCGTGAGCTCGCCTCAAGCCAGGGATTACTTGGTCGCAAACTGGGAATGAGCGTTTGCTTAAACAGCTGCAAGCAGCCTGCACCTTTTCCAGCAAGCCAGAGCTGCTCTCTCCTGTAATTAACTTTGCATGGGGCATGGCTAACATCTGACCGGCATGTCTGGGGTCATTGTCTGTTACTAGCAACATGCTTTCCAAGCCCCCCACCCCACCCCAAAGCTAATAATAATAATAATAATAATAATAATAATAATAATAATAATAATAATAATAATAATAATTTATACCCCACGCATCTGGCTGGGTTTCCCCAGCCACTCTGGGCGGCTTCCAACAGAATATTAAAAGACAATAATCTATTAAACATTAAAAGCTTCCCTAAATAGGGCTGCCTTCAGATGTCTTCTAAAAGTATTACTAAATAACCCACCGAGACCTTGACGAAAAGCATCACCACCATCAAAATCTTGCATTGCTTCTGAAAGATGCTCAGGTCTGGGCTTGGGCAGACTTTGAAGAGCATATTCTACAACCACTGGAGGGGGCTGGCAATTACTATGAAGACGCTTCCGGTGAGAGCGTGGTGCTGATAATGCCCAGGTTGCAGGTTCAATCCCCGTAAGGGATGGCTGCATATTCCTGCATTGCAGCTGATCTCCGCAGGGTCCATTCCAATTCTGATTCTATGATTTCTCGCCTGCCGTGCTGTTTCCACTAGTTGAAAAAGGCCACTTTTAGTAGCAAGAAACCACCAATGGCTGATTTCAGAGCTTACAGGAAAACAGTAAGACAACACTGAAGGGGTTTTGCTGGCTGTTGGGCCAGTGATGGTGGGCTTTAATGGTTCAGAGTCAACAGAGGCTGACTCCTTCCCCGTACCCTCCAACATTTCTCCGATGAAAATAGGGACGTCCCATTCCACAATGATAATTCTACTATTGATACCCCCCCACACACACACATCTTACCGGGTTGCCCCAGCCACTCTGGGCAGCTTTCAACATATATAAAAATGTAATAGAACATGAAACAATAAAAATACAGGATTGCCTTCAAGCAGCTTGAGGGGTCAGATAACTCCATACCCTCCAACATTTCTCCAATGAAAATAGGGACATCCTGCGGGAAAGCGGGACGTTCCAGGATCGAATCAGAAACCAGGACGGCTTCTCTAAATCAGGGACGTCCCTGAAAAATAGGGTCTGCTTCCCTTTTCCTGTTCTTTGGAATCCATCATTTATGGAAGTAAGAAAAAAAGGAAGGAGGCAGACTCTGTTAAGCATCATCACAGTGCTCAACAACCAGAAAAAAATAAAATACTCCTCCTCTTCTTCTTCTTCTTCTTCTTCTTCTTCTTCTTCTTCTTCTTCTTCTTCTTCTTCTTCCTCCTCCTCCTCCTCCTCCTCCTCCTCCTCCTCCTCCTCCTCAAGCTCTCCTATTGTAAGGTAAAGGGTAAAGGGACCCCTGACCATTAGGTCCAGTCACACACAACTCTGGGGTTGTGGCGCTCATCTCGCTTTACTGGCCGAGGGAGCCGGCATACAGCTTCCGGGTCATGTGGCCAGCATGTCTAAGCTGCTTCTGGTGAACCAGAGCAGTGCATGGAAACACCGTTTACCTTCCCGTCAGAGCAGTATCTATTTATCTACTTGCATCTTGACGTGCTTTCAAACTGCTAGGTTGGCAGGAGCAGGGACCGAGCAACAGGCGCTCACCCCATCGTGGGGATTCGAACCGCCGACCTTCTGATCGGCAAGTCCTAGGCTCTGTGGTTTAACCCACAGCACCACCCGCGTCCCTCCCATTTTGTAGGCC
Organism: Podarcis liolepis; assembly: GCF_965112155.1. Lineage (NCBI taxonomy): Eukaryota > Metazoa > Chordata > Lepidosauria > Squamata > Lacertidae > Podarcis > Podarcis liolepis. The sequence goes on along the minus strand of NC_139555.1, from coordinate 18,939,550 downwards.
ATGCACATTTCTTAGGTATTGATTCTAATTTTAGGACATGCCTCTTTCACCAAAGATAGTGATCTAAAACTAACACCCCCCAATGCTCGGCTTTGTAGAACCAGCCAGACCAAAGGTAAGACCTACTGGGGACGCACACACACACACCGACCTTCTGAAAGCAGCTCCCATTTTGCACAGAGATTGTGTGAACACGGCCACGAGGAGAACCTGATTGACCCAGCGCCGGTGGGGCTCACTGCCTTGTGTCAAGCCCTACCCATTGGTCCACAATGCTTTTGCAGACTGCCTGCCCCTTGAGAGAGGCATGTGGCTGAGCGCCAGTGGAACAGAAGTGTAATGTCTTCCCTCACCCCTCTAGCTTGGGCCACAAAAATATCCAGGAACGAAAAGTGCAGGTTCGCATCTACTTCCCCCGCCGGTGGTTATTTACAGAGCTTGAGCTTCTCAACATTTCCCTCTTAACTCTGCAACGTGTCGAGTTAATAGGCTACCTGAAACACAGCCATTGTCACTTCCAGGTTCTGAAGACCACGGAGAAGGCTTTAAGTGGTTTGTCAGGCATGGCGCCCAATCTGTGCCATACAAGAAAATGGATTTCTCTCCCCTCTTATTTTCTCTCCTTCTGCGCTCTACAGATCGGTAGCTGTATTCAACAGTTTGTTTATCAAATTAAGTGGCACTGAGCAGGGTTGAGATTGTGTGTGTGTGTGTGTGTGTGTGTGTGTGTGTTTCCCTCTCTCTCTTTTGCAGTGCTTAATCTCTGACCTATTGTCCCCAGCCATGTTCCAGGCAAGAAGAACACATTTCGGGCTGTGCTCCCGAAGGATAATTGGGCAAGAAGTTTGTTACGGCCGCCGCCGCCCCCACCCTCCTCGCCCCCTCCCCCCTCAGCTTGACATCGTCAATGAGAGATCCCCTGCCAAAAACAACGCGTGCAGGCCTCCTATTTATGCGGCTGCACATTAGCGAAGGACATTTTGTCACGACTGATTTATCGCCAGAGCTAGTTTCTGACATCTGCCAGTGACAAGTGTGCGCTAATCGAAGGGACACATTGATTCGGAGGCACCTGGCAAGGTCTGCTTCCCTAATTATCGGCCTGTTCTCTCGCCAGCTACTAAGCCCTGCGGGGTTATCCGAGGCACTGTTCCCCTGTCGAGCCCTCCCCGCTGACACAAACACAGCCCCTTCACCAGTTCGCATAGTACTTTCTGCATACAGTACTAGTGAAGAGCAAGCTGAGTTTTACCCAGGCAGAAAATATCAACAAGTTGCAGCAGGGGCTCATGCGCCACATCAGGATGTGTGCATGGGTGCGCATCAGCCCGGACACCGAGGTCCAGCTCCGAGGGCCTTCTGGAGGTTCCCACACCGCGAGAGGTGAGGTTGCAAGGAACCAGGCAGAGGGCCTTCTTGGTAGTGGCGCCCTCCCATCAGATGTCACAAAGATAAAGAACTACACAACTTTTAGAAGACATCTGAAGGCAGTGTTGGGAAGTTTCAAAACGTTTCATGTTTAATTGTTTATGTATATGCTGGAAGGTGCCCAGAGTTGGTCGGGTAACCCAGTCAGATGGTCAGGGTACAGTGGTACCTCAGGTTAAGTACTTAATTCGTTCTGGAGGTCCGTTCTTAACCTGTAACTGTTCTTAACCTGAAGCACCACTTCAGCTAATGGGGCCTCCCGCTGCCACTGCGCCACTGCCGCACGATTTCTGTTCTCATCCTGAAGCAAAGTTCTTAACCCGAGGTTAGCAGAGTCTGTAACCTGAAGCGTCTGTAACCTGAAGTGTATGTAACCCAAGGTACCACTGTATTATTATTATTATTATTATTATTATTATTATTATTATTATTATTATTATTATCCTTCCACTGCCCTTTCCTGGAGTCTAGGGCAGGAAAGAGACAGGGATAAATGTACGCTTGTGTTTTGAGGGCCAAACCAGGCAAAACTGAGAGAGTTCTATGATCTGGGTTCTATGGAGTAGGGGAAGGATTGACTTCAGAACAGTGGCTGGGTTAGAGGTCGGAATCCGATGGTGTGGGGGGCAGTATTTAACCCTTGCCACCTGCAGCATTTTCCTGATCTAAATTGTCCCCGCCTTACTGCTTTTTCTGTCTCACAGTAGAAGGCACACCGGGTTTCTTTTTTCAGACACATTTTATTATTACTATTAAAACACATTTCTTCCAAAGTTACAATACAGCTTTGTTCACTGCCATAATATCACAGAACGATCACGCCGATCCTCAATCACTGTCATGTTGGCTCGCCTAACAGCTCCAATAGGAACCCAAAGTGCATATTGTGACATCGGTTTTTTATATTTTGACCTGGCAATATATTGCGCATCATGACGTGTGCCAAGACGATATATTGTCCAAAACCGGTTTCAACTACATATCATGATATTGCTTCCATTTCTGACCTGGCAATCTATCATAAATCATGACGTGTATGTGTGTGCTATGCAAAAAAAACACAATGTGGGGGAAACCGTGAAGCCAGCCAGCGCATCTATGTAGCTCCATCCTCATTTCAGACATTGTGATATATCAGTATACAGTGGTACCTCGGGTTAAGAACTTAATTCATTCCGGAGGTCCGTTCTTAACCTGAAACTGTTCTTAACCTGAGGTACACTTTAGCTAATGGGGCCTTTCGCTGTTGCCGCACAATTTCTGTTCTTATCCTGAGGTAAAGTTCTTAACCCAAGGTACTATTTCTGGGTTAGCGGAGTCTGTAACCTGAAGCGTCTGTAACCTGAGGTACCACTGTACTGTATATATCACAATGTTGAAAACCAGGTGGAGTCGTACCTCGGAAGTCGAAAGTCTTGCGACTCAAATGTTTTGGCTCCCAAATGCCGCAAACCCAGAAGTGAGTGTTCCAGTTTGCGAACGTTCTTTGGAACCCGAATGTCCGACATGGCTTCCGTGGCTTCCGATTGGCTGCAGGAGCTTCCTGCAGCCAATTTAAAGCCACGCCTTGGTTTCTATATAATGTTTTGGAAGTCAAACAGACTTCCGGAATGGATTCCATTCGACTTCCGAGGCACGACTCTATTGCCCAGCCCTACTCTCAGGACTCCTGACAAACTATAGTTTCCATGATCTTCTGGGGGAAAGCCATGGTGGTTTAAAGTGGTCTCATATTGTTTTCAATGTATGTCATGAATGTGGCCATTATTAATTCAGCACAGTCACCCTATATGCTAATAGCAGGTATCATATCTCTAAGGGCTGAATACCTCACAAGCCAAAATACCTCACAAGAGAAGAGGTACCAGAAGACTTGGGGGAACCTCAGAGTTAGAAGAAGTATTTAAAAAAGCTGGGGGGGATGCAGAGGGAGCAGACCCCCCCCAAATAAAACAGTCCATGGGGGATTGATGCATGCTCAGTTGCCATTGCAAGCTAACACCTATGCATGCCTCTCTGAAATGAACAGCTCTTGCATATTTCCTATTCATTTCTCTCTGTGTGTTGTTGTAGTTTTGCGAGAGGTGTTGTTGTTCCGCGCCAGTCAATTCCAGCGACTTGTGCCAAAAAGGTGCCTCAAACAGGTCTACTCTGGAGCAAGCAGACTGAGGCAGCATGCACATGTTTATAATTGAACAAACAAACAAACAAACACAGTGACCGTTGCCATTTCCCCTTCGCCCCCCCAAAACATTTGAGGGCAAATATGATTAATTGCAATTTTACGGCAACCTTCTAAGTCAAAAAAGGATGTGTTTCTCTCCCTCCCTCCCTCTCTCCTCCAGTCTTTCTGAGCTTGTGTATTCAGCAATTTTCCTTCCCTTGCCCCAGGAGAATCTATTTTTAAATTTGCCTAAATGTATTCTACATCTCCTTTTGATCTAAACTGCAGCTTCTCGCAACCCAGAGAGGGAGGAAGGGAAGCGAAGAGCAAGGAAATCTTTTCTCTCCTGCCCCCCCAATCTCGATCGGCACGGCATATACCACCCGGACTGCGGCTGAACCTTCCCATTCTGCTCTGTGTTTCACTCCAAGGCCGGTCGCGGCAGGGACACGGGCTAAGGGATATGCCTTGCTCTCCGCTGTTCCAGATAAAGTCATGCTCTGCACAGCGTTCTGCCAAATGGTCAAAGGCCTGGAAACGATGCCTTATGAGGAACGGCTAAGGGAGCTGGGCATGTTTAGCCTGGAGAAGAGGAGGTTAAGGGGTGATATGATAGCCATGTTCAAATATATAAAAGGATGTCACATAGAGGAGGGAGAAAGGTTGTTTTCTGCTGCTCCAGAGAAGCGGACACGGAGCAATGGATCCAAACTACAAGAAAGAAGATTCCACCTAAACATTAGGAAGAACTTGCTGACAGTAAGAGCTGTTCGACAGTGGAATTTGCTGCCAAGGAGTGTGGTGGAGTCTCCTTCTTTGGAGGTCTTTAAGCAGAGGCTTGACAACCATATGTCAGGAGTGCTCTGATGGTGTTTCCTGCTTGGCAGGGGGTTGGACTCGATGGCCCTTGTGGTCTCTTCCAACTCTATGATTCTATGATTCTATGTGCCTCGAGCACATGGTGGTTCCGGCTACAAACCAACATTGCTGTGGTTTTTCTCCTCCTTCCTCCAATGTGAAAAGGCAGAGCTTTAGAAAAGACCTGCTTGACGGATTAGCCACCTCTCCTCCTGCACGATCCATGTGCAGAGGCCAAGGATAAGGGAGTTTGCAGCAAAACGACACTCTCCAACCTGCAGACTCGTGAAAGCAGCACACAAGGGTTGTTTACACGTCGTGGAGCTCCGGAGCAGTGTTAGAAACTCAGGTATATAACCTAGGTGCCAAACGGCTCCTTAAAGCATGGTTACAGTCGCCAAAAAGGAATGTCTAGTTGCCATTTTGGGACAAGATGGCACTCAAGTCTTATTTTTCAAAGCAAGAACTGGCTGTGACGTCTGACTAGTTCACATGACAACCTTGAGCTAGGTTAAGAACTTTGAGAACTTAAGGAAGAAAAGTCACTTAATCCAGGGACAGTCCAGATAGATAATGGCCACTTCCGATGGTGACTGCTCCTGTTCAGGCTCCACAACAAAAGGGAATTTGGTTCCAGAAATGCAGCATGCCCAGTTCAGATAGTGTAGCACATGTGGTGCTGTGGTCTAAACCACTGAGCCTCTTGGGCTTGCCGATTGGAAGGTCGGCGGTTCAAATCCCCGTGACAGAGTGAGCTCCTGTTGCTCGGTCCCAGCTCCTGCCAACCTAGCAGTTTGAAAGCATGCCAGTGCAAGTAGATAAATAGGTACCGCTGTGGTGGGAAAGTAAATAGCGTTTCCTTGCGCTCTGGTACTTTTCACAGTGTTCCATGTGCCAGAAGCAGTTTAGTCATGCTGGCCACATGACCCGAAAAGCTGTCTGTGGACAAACACCGGCTCCCTCGGCCTGAAAGCGAGATGAGCGCCACAACCCCATAGTTGCCTTGACTGGACTTAACTGTCCAGGGGTCTTTGTCTTTACCTTTTTTTTTTTAACCATGTTGTACCTTTACAGATCCTGCTAACCTAGCAGCTCTAAGGCACATCAAAGTGCAAGTAGATAAATAGGTACTGCTCTGGCAGGAAGGTAAAAGGCGTTTCCGTGCGCTGCTCTGGTTTTGCCAGAAGCGGCTTAGTCATGCTGGCCGCATGACCCGGAAAAACTGTCTGTGGACAAACATCGGCTCCCTCGGCCAGTAAGCAAGATGAGCGCCGCAACCTCAGAGTCGTTCGTGACTGGACTTAACTGTCAGGGGTCCTTTACCTTTTTACCTTTAGATGGTAAGCCTGCCATTGGACACAGGGCACTAAAGGATTCTGAAGAAGGCAGGGTGATCACAGGGTGATCTGTGGGCCTATGTGATCATCCCTGAATGGGATGAGTAAGGCCAGACTGAGCCCTTGGAGAACAATCCTTGGAGAACAGCTGTGGGAAACCTACTCTGTCAGCGTAGACAGTACTGGCCTACATGGAGAAACAGTCTGACCTGGTGACCATTGGCCACAATGCTCATGGGAGTTGAGTACAGCAACATTTCTGGAAGGCCCCACAAGTCCCCCAGCCCTGCTGTACGGTTAACAAGTTTTAAGCTGGGTATTCAGAATAACTCTTCTATCTTTTCAGTGAAGTCACATAGGACAGTAGATGGGAAGCTACCCTAATACCAGGTCAATCTGTTTCTCCATGTTCTGCCTACTCTGACTGGAAGCTGCACTCCAAGGTGTTTTCACCTGCCAGGGATTGAACCTGGAATCCTTTGGCATTATATATATAATTTTTTTTATAAAATTTTTATTGATTTTACAAATTTTTAAAGACAAACAAACAACTAAAAAGACATACAAACACGTATAGTTTCATAGCATTTTTTCATAAACCTCTTTTCCAGGACTCCCCCATACCCCCCCTTCCTGCATCCCAATGTCCACAACTTTTAAGCAACTTCTGAATGTTCCTTTCCAACCTCTGTCATCTTAATCTTTTCTGTAATCTAATCTTATGTCACTGTATCCCTTTTTTTCCTAAAAACCTCGACATTCTAACATTCATCAAGTTTATAGTAGTCCTTAAGATAACTTTTAAATTTTCTCCATTCTTCTTCCGCCGTCTCTTTTCCCTGGTCACGGATTCTGCCTGTCATCTCGGCCAGTGTCATATAGTCCATCACTTTCATCTGCCATTCTTCCAGAGTGGGTAGATCTTGTGTCTTCCAATACTTTGCGATGAGTATTCTTGCTGCTGTTGTAGCATACATAAAAAAAATTCTGTCCTTCTTTGACACCAATTGGCCGACAATGCCCAGGAGAAAGGCCTCTGGTTTTTTAAGAAAAGTACATTTAAGTACCTTTTTCTGGAATCCTTTGGCATTATAGGAACTGCTCTACCAGTGAGTTATTGTCCCTCCTTACCCAGAGGAAGGAAGGTATTCAACGTAGCGCTAAGCAAGTCTATCCACTGGCAAAAGCATTTCTGCTCGCCAGATGAAACCATCAGTACAAGCAAGAGTAACAAACCACTATTCTTTGTTTATATATATATATTTAAAATGTATACTCTGCTTTTTGAGGAACTTCCTCCACAAAAGCTGCTTACAATCCTTGGCTTAGCGTTGCATCTGAAAGTGGACAGTGGCTTGTTTCACTCAAACAGACCACAGAGTAAACTTTTGTTTCGCATTGCAAATTGGTTTTTTGTTTTTGTTTTCAAGGAAGAAACTGCAAAGCCCAGTGCACATGCAACACTAAGATAGTGTTCATGATTTGCTGCTACTTCTCATAATACAGTGGTACCTCGCAAGACGAATGCCTTGCAAGACGGAAAACTCGCAAAACGAAAGGGTTTTTGGTTTTTTGAGTAGCTTCGAAAGACGATTTTCCCTATGGGCTTGCTTCGCAAGACGGAAACGTCTTGCAAGTTTGTTTCCTTTTTCTTAAAACCGTTAATACAGTTGCGACTTGACTTCGAGGAGCAACTCATAGCACGCGGTGTGGTAGCCTTTTTTGAGGTTTTTGAAGCCTTTGGTGATTTTTGAAGCTTTTCCAAAACTTTCCCGACACCGTGCTTCACAAGACGAAAAAAACCGCAAGACGAAAAAACTCGCGGAACGAATTAATTTCGTCTTGCGAGGCACCACTGTAGCTCGCCACTTCTCATCCATAGGAAGGAGCAAAACAGGAGTCATTTGTACATTCACAATAAACCACTTACCACGGTTTATTGTGGTAAGTGAGCATAGTCAATGATCTTTTAAAAAGTCTTTAGCTAGCTAAGCTAGAAGCTAATTACATTGTTCAAACAATGATCAACTTCAGCAGCTGCTCTTGGACAATGTATCCATAGAACTTTAATTGAAGCCATCATCAAGCAGAAAATTAAAATAACCCCCCCCCCTTTAAAGTAACTTTCTTCTGTGTAAGACGGGGTAGGCAACCTAAGGTCCGGGGGCTGGATGCGGCCCAATCGCTTTCTCAATCTGGCCTGTGGACAGTCCAGGATTCAGTGTGTTTTCACATGAGTAGAATGTGTCCTTTTATTTAAAACACACCTCTGGGTTATTTGTGGAGCATAGGAATTCATTCATTATTATTTTTTCAAAATATAGTCCGGCCCACCACATGGTCTGAGGGATGGGGGACCGGCCAACAGCTGAAAAAGGTTGCTGTTATAAGACATTCCCTGGCTGCTTACCCATCTGGGAAGCAATGTGAAAATTACTTTTTCTGCAAGGTTCCCATTGCAGCTATTACATGTTATTTCTGCTGCTATTTTGGTGTGTGTGTTTTTTAAGGAATTGCACATGTTTTTCTGCCATTACATTCTCTGTGATTTTTTTAAAAATTATAATGTAGTTTTACTTATGCTCTTAAGTATGCTACTTGGCAGCATATGAAATTCACCAGGCCCGTTTTGCACCTGGCTATCTGTCACTTGCCACCAAGTGAAGATGCCCGGGCACCAGGATAGTGCCTGACATCTTCACCATCTGTAGGGATCCTTGGATCCTGACTGTTTTCCCACACTAGCAAGCCATCCTGTAGAATTCTGTTATATTTTATCTGCACAATCAGAATGAATTTCAGGTACCAAAAAGTTACATTGAAAAATACGAATTCCGAGCCATTTCCCCCCAAAATGGCAACGAGGAATTCCATTTTGGAGACCGTAACCCTGGTTTAAGGGACGCGGTGGCGCTGTGGGTTAAACCACAGAGTCTAGGACTTGCCGATCAGAAGGTCGGCGGTTCAAATCCCCGCGACGGGGTGAGCTCCTGTTGCTCGGTCCCTGCTCCTGCCAACCTAGCAGTTCAAAAGCACATCAAAGTGCAAGTAGATAAATAGGTACCATTCCGGCGGGAAGGTAAATGGCATTTCCGTGTGCTGCTCTGGTTCGCCAGAAGCGGCTTAGTCATGCTGGCCACATGACCCGGATGCTGTACGCCAGCTCCTTCGGCCAATAAAGTGAGATGAGCGCCGCAACCCCAGAGTCGGTCACGACTGGACCTAATGGTCAGGAGTCCCTTTACCTTTACCTTTAACCCTGGTTTAAAGAGCCATTTGGTACCTAGCTTATATAACTGAGTTTCTAACACTTGGAGCCTTAACAAGGGATTAACAAGTTCAGTTGATAATGGCACTAAGGATACAGGCTGAAGATCTGCAGAGACGGCTCTGTTGTTGAACCTCCTGCCATAAGAAGCATCTTCTGTAGGGGTAAAAGTCTTCTCTGCCATAGCCCTACACACCAAGGAACAACCTCACCAAGGAAGCCCATGTATGGAAGCTAACATGAAACCTTCTATTTTCAGAAAAACATTTCCTTGTGGCCACCGAGGTGGTACAGTGGACCGCACCACTTCAGAAGGTAGGTGAGAGGAGCACCGTTTTGAAGTCTCTCCTGTTCTTTTTGCTCTGTACCAATTCACACGACTGGTGAGGATTTATGGTGTGACTACCATGATTCCCTACTCCATTCTACCACACTGGTCTGGTCTGGACTCCATATTTACCATCATCTGTGGTCGTTCCACTGCGGCCTTATACTGAAAGCTCAAATACATCGTTCCAAAAGGAGAGAGCCCCACAGTGGTCATGTGAGTTGGTCCTTGGGAGATTTAGTGGGGCAGAATACGTCACAAATTTAAACTTGCTTCTGTGGGGCTTGTCAGTTCTCAACCGCTAGCATGACTCGCCATCATGTCTTCAAAATATTTTTCTTGGGGACTAGAAACTTTTTTTAAAAGGAAACACACTACACAAAAAGTGAGGCACTATGTTTTCTAGCCCCAGAGTACAGAATTTGGCATGTTTCTATCCAAAAACCATTAAGGTTGCCTGAGGACTTATAGAATTTCTTCTGAGAGCAATGTGAAGTACATTTCACAATATTCTGAAAGAATCAGTGTTTGTTTGTTTGCTTGCTTGCTTCCTTGTGCACAAAGCTTGATTTCCAGAATTAATGTGCTGCAGTTCAGTTCTGTCAGGAAAAAAAAGCACCCCTGAATTTGGAAGCTCCCCCCTGCATTCCCTCAAGTTGAAGGACTCTCTCTCCCTCTCTAGTTAACTTAGTGATAGAAGAAATGAATTCTGCGCCTGCTCTGGGACACTTCGATTTCGTTTTACTTCATTTGTTCCAGGGTGGAGGCCTCCTATTAAAAACAGATGCCAAGGCCCAGAGGTACAGTAAGCCCTGGCTGTATATCTATGCCATCCGTGCTACATGCATTTCAAGGGAAGTTTTGAGTCGGCGATCCTTGCCTTTAACCCACATGCACAATGTGCTAATTCCGCCCCAGTGTTTTGCGCATGACTGGCCTAATTCTGCCAAGAAAACTCCTCCAAAGCTCAGTGAACTCGGCAGAGGCATTCCGTTCAAATTTGTCGAGCTTTGATCACGCAGGCCCCGGGTTTTAAGGTGCTACAGGCCTAGCGGGTTTCGTCGCCTGCACCTTAAAGTTCAAGGGATGCAAAACACAAGCCGGGTTCCCAAAGCAACCCTCTAAGACGACACGACAGAATGCATGTGCTTCAGGGTACATCAAGGGTATAATTATCAAAGTGACATCACAGCTTTGCCAACAACACAGGCTGGGGAACGGCACGTTCCCAAGCCCAATAATAACTTCAGAGTTTTGCAGTAAAATAATGCGAAATATATTAGAAAGCCAGCCACAGGGCAAATTTAAAAAGCACAGCCAAATGCTGAGTTAGATCTCCTCGCAGACCCCAAACTGATTTCTATACTCCCCTCTAAAGGAAGCGCTCACATCCAAAGGCTTCTTTTTATCAATTTTTCCTCCAAATTCCGGATTTTCAGAACCTTGTGTTCACCTTCATGAGCCAGATTTAGGAAGCAACCCTATACAAACGTAACCTGGGATTAAGTCCTATTGACTTGCTTCTTCTTCTTTTATAGAATCATAGAATCATAGAATCATAGAGTTGGAAGAGACCACAAGGGCCATCGAGTCCAACCCCCTGCCAAGCAGGAAACACCATCAGAGCACTCCTGACATATGGTTGTCAAGCCTCTGCTTAAAGACCTCCAAAGTAGGGGACTCCACCACACTCCTTGGCAGCAAATTCCACTGTCGAACAGCTCTTACTGTCAGGAAGTTCTTCCTAATGTTTAGGTGGAATCTTCTTTCTTGTAGTTTGGATCCATTGCTCCGTGTCCGCTTCTCTGGAGCAGCAGAAAACAACCTTTCTCCCTCCTCTATGTGACATCCTTTGATATATTTGAACATGGCTATCATATCACCCCTTAACCTCCTCTTCTCCAGGCTAAACATGCCCAGCTCCCTTAGCCGTTCCTCATAAGGCATCGTTTCCAGGCCTTTGACCATTTTGGTTGCCCTCCTCTGGACACGTTCCAGTTTGTCAGTGTCCTTCTTGAATTGTGGTGCCCAGAACTGGACACAGTACTCCAGGTGTGGTCTGACCAGAGCAGAATACAGTGGCACGATTACTTCCCTTGATCTAGATGCTATACTCCTATTGATGCAGCCCAGAATTGCATTGGCTTTTTTAGCTGCCGCGTCACACTGTTGGCTCATGTCAAGTTTGTGGTCAACCAAGACTCCTAGATCCTTTTCACATGTACTGCTCTCAAGCCAGGTGTCACCCATCTTGTATTTGTGCCTCTCATTTTTTTTGCCCAAGTGCAATACTTTACATTTCTCCCTGTTAAAATTCATCTTGTTTGTTTTTGCCCAGTTCTCTAATCTGTCAAGGTCGTTTTGAAGTGTGATCCTGTCCTCTGGGGTGTTAGCCACCCCTCCCAGTTTGGTGTCATCTGCAAATTTGATCAGGATGCCCTTGAGTCCATCATCCAAGTCGTTGATAAAGATGTTGAATAAGACTGGGCCCAAGACAGAACCCTGTGGCACCCCACTAGTCACTCTTCTCCAGGATGAAGAGGAACCATTGATGAGCACCCTTTGGGTTCGGTCAGTCAGCCAGTTACAAATCCACTGAGTGGTAGCATAGTCAAGACCACATTTTATCAGCTTCTTTACAAGAATATCATGGGGCACCTTGTCAAATGCCTTGCTGAAATCAAGGTAGGCTACATCCACTGCGTTCCCTTCATCTACCAGGCTTGTAATTCTGTCAAAAAACGAGATCAGGTTAGTCTGACATGACTTATTTTTCAGAAATCCATGCTGACTATTGGTGATCACAGCATTCCTTTCTAGGTGCTCACAGACTGTTTGCTTAATGATCTGTTCCAGAATCTTCCCTGCTATTGATGTCAGACTGACTGGGCGGTAATTATTTGGGTCCTCTCTTTTCCCCTTTTTGAAAATAGGGACAACATTTGCCCTCCTCCAGTCTGCCGGGACTTCGCCTGTTCTCCAGGAATTCTCAAAGATGACTGCCAGTGGTTCTGAGATCACATCTGCCAGTTCTTTTAATACTCTTGGATGCAGTTCATCTGGCCCTGGAGACTTGAATACATCTAAACTAGCCAAATATTCTTGTACTATCTCCTTAGTTATTCTGGGCTGTGTTTCCTTTGCTGAATCATTTGCTCCAAATTCTTCAGGTCGGGCATTGTTTTCTTTATCGGAGAAGACTGAGGCAAAGAAGGCATTGAGGAGTTCAGCCCTTTCTGTGTCCCCTGTTTGCATTTCACCATCTTCTCCTCTGAGTGACCCCACTGTTTCTTTGTTCTTCCTTTTGCTACGAACATACCCATAAAAGCCTTTTTTGTTCCTTGTAACCTCTCTAGCAAGCCTGAGTTCATTCTGTGCTTTAGCTTTTCTGACTTTGTGTCTACACGTGCTGGCTATTTGTTTGAATTCCTCTTTGGTGGTTTCCCCCCTTTTCCATTTTTTGTACACATCCTTTTTTAATCTTAATTCATTTAAAAGTTCTTTAGATAGCCACCCTGGCTTCTTTAGGCATCTTCCATGTTTCCGTCTCATTGGTATTGCCTGACGTTGTGCTTTTACTATCTCCCTCTTAACAAACTCCCAGCCATCATGAACTCCCTTTCCTTTTAGTATTGCTGTCCATGGGATCTCACCCAGCACTTCCCTAAGTTTTATGAAGTCGGCTTTCTTAAAGTCAAGAAATTGAGTCCTAGTATGCTTGGCTGCTCCTTTCCGCTGTATAGTAAACTTCAGAAGAGCATGATCACTCGCGCCTAATGATCCTTCCACTTCTACCCCACTAACCAGGTCATCAACATTGGTTAGGACCAGATCTAAAATGGCTGTTCCTCTTGTTGCTTCTCCCACTTTCTGGACAATGAAGTTGTCTGCAAGGCCAGTGAGGAATCTGTTTGACCTTATGCTCTTGGCTGAGTTTGACGTCCAACAAATATCCGGGTAATTGAAGTCCCCCATTACTACTATCTCCCTTCCTTTTGCATGCTTGGCCATCTGTTCCAGGAAGGCATCATCTATGTCCTCCGTTTGGCTTGGGGATCTATAGTAAACTCCCACAATGAGGTCTCTGTTATTTTTCTCTCCCTTAATTTTGACCCAAATGCTCTCACTTTGGCTTTGAGGTTCTAAATCTTGGATCTCTTCACAGGTATACACATCCCTGACATATAACGCCACTCCTCCTCCTTTCTTGTCTGGTCTGTTTCTCTGAAATAGATTGTATCCCCCCATTATTACATTCCAATCGTGGGACTTATCCCACCAGGTTTCAGTGATGCCTATTATGTCATATTTAGTTTGCTGTACCAAGAGCTCAAGCTCATCTTGTTTATTTCCCATGCTTTGCGCATTAGTGTACAGACATTGAAGTCCATTAATTATTCCCCCGTGTCTCTTATTTAAGGATTTTTTCCTCCCACCACTAGGTCCGTGTGCTGCTTGCTCCATTTGGTCTATGACATTTGGATGATCATCTTCATTAATTGATAGACTCCTACCTTCAGGAGCACTGTCTCCCTCCCCCACATTAGTCAGTTTAAAGCCCTCCTGATGAGATTTCTGAGATTTTTGGCAAAAACATTTCTCCCAACCGTTGTGAGGTGCAGCCCATCACTTGCCAGAAGTCCATCTTCAAGAAACTGCAGTCCGTGATCTAAGAATCCAAACCGTTCCTGTTTACACCATTTGCGAAGCCAGCTGTTCACTTCCACTATTTTCCCCTCTCTCCCTGGGCCACGTCGTTCAACTGGGAGGACAGACGAGATGACAATTTGTGCATTTAGTTGCTTCAATTTCCTGCCGAGAGCCTCATAGTCTCTTTTGATCTTCTGGAGGCTATTGCTTGCAGTGTCATTGGTTCCCACATGAACCAAGAGGAAGGGGTATTTTTCAGTGGGTTTTATGATTCCTTGCAGTCGTTCAGTTACATCTTGGATCTTAGCCCCGGGGAGACAGCACACTTCCCGAGACATCTTGTCAGGCCCACAGATCACTGCTTCTGTTCCCCTCAGTAGGGAATCCCCTATCACCACTACACGCCTCCTCTTGGGTTTGGTCGGGGTTTTTCCATGAGCTGTCCGTTCCAAGGTCGCCTGCACATTCCCTGAGGACTGACTTTGCTGCTCGTCTTCATATACCTGATCGACTGTAATGAGGGAGAGATCCTCAAATGGAGTCTGCTCTTCGTCCTCCATGCTAGGGGAGAGGACCTCAAAGCGATTGTGTATTTCTAAACAATCAGAGTGAACCCTGGGCCTCCTACTTCTTTGAGTCACGTTTCTCCATATATCTGGCTCCTGTATTGGTGAACTATCCTCCTTCTCAGGGGAGTCCCCTGTCTCCTCCTTGGTGGGGACGGTGTGCTCTGTTGCTTCCAAGAAGAGCTCCAGCTCTCTAATTCTTTGGAGCGTAGCTACACGTGTTCAGTTTCTGTTAATTGGTTCTCGTGGGAAACTTGCAGATTCTAGCTTCACCAATTAACTCAAGCTGGTGTCAATTTACTCTTGGCAGAAAGCCCAGGTCTGCTTGACCTAGAAACTACTCACTCTGATTGGTTAACGACCAGCACTCAACTCTGTTATCTAGGATTGCTAGCACAGTTTGGTGTGAGGTGTGTTAGGAGTTAGAAGTGCTGTGTATGGTTTTGAGAGAGAGAAAGAGAGGATTTATTTTGCTTTTATTTGTATGCAGAAACTCTGCTGGTTTTATTTTTTCCTTTTAATAAATCCTGTAAATAGTTATTCTGAGTCTAGCTGACTAGTCATTACCGCCGCAACTAGCTTCCTCGCTGTGCAGGAAAACTCTGCTACGTTTGGGCTAAAGCCAGTAGGGCTATGCCTGACACTTCAAAGTTCCATGAGGTTATGGGCATTGTGCTGCCAGCCTGAGTTGCGGTGGTGTCAGCATCAACGGTGTTGGTTCCAGTAGTTCCAGAGGTTGTTGTTCCTGGCTGGTTCCTGACCGTGGTGAGCTGGTGACGCAGCGGACAGAAGGACAACAGCTGCAGCGTGTGAGTGCTGGGTGCTGTGGTTCCTGTTTTCTCTCTCGGTGGTCGTGAGTAGCTGGTTCCGGGTTCCAGGGACATCGCTCTCAAGATGGCCTCACAACCAGTTCAGATGGCTTTTGAGCGTCTGAATGACTCCAATTACTTGCTGTGGTCGGAACGCATGCAGGCAGTGCTGCAGAGGGATCGTCTCTGGCAAGTGGTGAGTAAGTTTCCTACGAAGCCTGATGATGAAGACCTCGATAAAGACCAAAGAGCAAGGGCCACAATTGTCTTGGGGCTGGAAGATTCCCAGTTGCCGTATGTGAGGGGAATCAAGACAGCTAGAGGTGTGTGGCAAGCACTTAAAGAACTCCATGTGCGTGAGACAGCGGTTTCCAAGCTGTTCATTCGCAAGGCATTGTACAAGGCAATGTTACAGCCTGGGGTTACAATGCAGGAACACCTACACAGTTTACAGTTAAAGTTTTCTGCGCTACAGGAAAGAGACTGTGCGTTAGACCAGCAGGAGAAGGTGGCTATTATTTTGAGTTCTCTCCCGGAAAGCTGGAACAATTTAGTTTTGTCTCTAGAAGGCATGCAGGAGCATGATTTATCAGTCAGTTACGTTACTGGGCGTTTGATTGAAGAATGGCAGAAGAGGCAAGAAAGGTCGTTGGCTGCAGAGGCTTCTACAGGTGGGCGGTTTGGAAGGAGTTCTCATGCCGTGCCAGAGGTGAAGCAAAAGCAGCGTACTGGTGAGGAGTCAGCGTTTGCTGTTAGGCGTTGTTTCCGATGTGGGTCTTCAGCGCATCTAAAACGACAATGTCCGGAGTTGGTCAAGTCTCAGTGGCCGGTGCAGGAGCAGAGACGAGATCAGCAGCAGCAACAGCGTAAAAGGAAATTCTTCAAACGAAAACAGTCGGCTCAGCTGGTGACCGGCGAGGTCAAGATTGCTGATGAGAAACAAGTGGTCTGGGTGGTCGATTCGGGAGCATCTCGCCACATCGTGAACTCAGATGAATTGTTTGTTTCCAAGAACTCAGCACAGCGCAGCCAGGTGGCTCTAGCAGACGGAAGTACTTCCGAAGTGATTTCGGGGGGTGCAGTTTTTGTTCCTTGTCTTCGTGAATGCCTGCAAAATGTACTTTGTGTGCCGTCATTAAGGAGCAATCTGATGTCTGTAGATTGTTTGCTAAAAGCTGGGTTTAAAGTGTATTTTGAAGGAGACAGTTGCATTATTAAGAAGGCTGGTGAGATTTTAGGCACTGCTAAGTCAGAGGGAGGCTTGTTTTGGCTTAAAGCAGGATCTCAAGTTGCAGCAGTAGTCAGTAAATCTCAGCCTGCAGTGAATAACAAAGCTATACATGACAACTGTGTGCACTTATTGCATAGGAAAATGGGGCATGCTTGCTGGAAAAGTGTACTAAAAATGTCTGAATTGGCTGATGGGGGTAATTTAAAGAGTTGTAACAAGTACCTTGATTGTAATGTCTGTAAAAAGGTTAAAACCCACAGAGTCTCTTACCCCAGAAGTGACAGAGTTAGTGAGTCACCGCTACAGCTGGTTCACATGGACGTAATTGGTCCATTTGCTGTAAGCAGGGGTGGAGCGCGTTTTTCACTAACAATTGTGGATGACGCCACGCGTTATTCCTGGGTTTTTCCCATGAAGAATAAGGGTGACGTGTTCACTAAGTTTAAAGGCTGGGTGGCATCTGTGGAAAGATTTCTGTCTGTTAAACTCAAAAGGATTCAGACGGACAGAGGTGGCGAATTTATGTCAAATGCCTTTAAAGATTGGTTACAAAAGCGTGGCATTGGGCATAGAAAAACGAATGTTTTTTCCCCAGAGGAGAATGGCGTTGCAGAACGAAAAAACAGATCTTTACAAGATATGATGTTTGCCATGCTTGAAGATGCTGACTTACCCATGTCTTATTGGGGGGAGAGCATGCTCACCGCGTGTTATCTCCAAAATAGGCTCTTTCATCAAACAATAGGTACAACCCCGTACTTTAAATTGTTTCAGAAAAAACCTAAAATTGACCATTTGCATGTGTTTGGATCAAAAGCCTGGGTATTAATTCCGAAACAAATGAGAAAGAAGGGAGATCCTAAGACCAAACAGTTAGTGTTTGTGGGTTACCAGGAGCTGGGAAAAGGTTTCCGCTTTGCTGAAGGGACAAATGGCATTGTGATCTCCAGGAATGCCAGTTTTTGTGAACATAGTGGCTGGGAGAGACTACATGCCAATACTGAGGTTTGGTTTGAACCTTCCCAGGAGCTTCATGACTCTGAAAGTAGACACAGAGAATCAGAGTCTGAGGGGGAGGAAAGTTCAGATAAGAGCTCTCAAGAAAGTGGAGTTAGCCAGAAACCAGTTGCTAAGCAACAAAAGAGAGGTCGTAGTTCTGAGGAGGAAAGTGGGTCAGAAGAAAAATTTTCTCCCAGAAGATCTAAAAGACAAAACAAAGGAGTGCCTCCGGTGCGTTTTTCTCCTGATACTGCAAATGTGTTTAGTGTAATTGCAGAACCCAAGAGTTTTCAGGAGGTGTTAAAGTTACCAAAAGAGGAGGCAGAGCGCTGGAAACAGGCAATGGAGGAAGAGATGTCCTCTTTGAATGAGCACAAGGTTTTTACACCAGTAGCAGCGCCTGAGGGGGCAAAGATTGTAGGCTGCAGGTGGGTGTACAAACTTAAACCTCTGGTGACAGGAGAGTACAAATACAAAGCTCGTTTAGTGGCTCAAGGATATTCTCAGAGGCCTGGAAAAGATTATGACGAGACTTTTTCCCCTACTGCTAAGGGGGACAGTGTAAGGCTGATTTTAACGCTTGGAGCAAAGAGAAAACTCCTGTTAAACCATTTTGATATCCAGACTGCATATTTACATGCATCAATATCAGAAGACCTGTATCTAGCCGAACCGCCTGGTTATGAGACAGGTTCCAATAGAGTGTTGAAATTAAACAAAGCTCTATATGGTCTCAAACAGGCTGCAAGATCTTGGAACAAATGTTTCCATGAGGCCTTAGTGTCATTTGGTTTCAAGCAGAGTACAGCTGACAATTGTGTTTATGTACGTGGTACAGGCAGTGATCAAGAGTTTTGTCTGATTTATGTAGATGATGTATTGTATGCCTGTAAAACAGATAAACAAACTAAAAGATTTGCCAAGCAATTGTCCAGTAAGTTCAAAGTGAAAGACTTAGGCCCGGTTAGGACATATCTAGGGTTGGAAGTGTGCTGGGCCCAAGATGGCAGCTGCCTAATTAGTCAGCAGAACAAAGTTAAACAACTACTGACTACATACAGGATGCAGGATTGCAAAGGGGCAGCGGTGCCTATGGATCCAGGTTTCATAAAAACACTTCATATAGATGAGAGTCCTGAATTTGAACATCCTGATGTATATCACTCTGTAATTGGAAGTTTATTGTATTTAGCACAGTGGTCCAGACCTGATATTAGTTATGCAGTAGGCATATTAAGTAGATTGGTCTCAAAGCCCACACTAAATGCCTGGAAAGGGGTAAAACAAGTTCTGAGGTATCTCAAGCAGACAATTGGCTATATGTTACAATTAAATTCTTCAGAGGATGAAATGTTGAGTTGCTACTGTGATAGTGACTGGGGAAATTTGCCAGATAGAAAATCTGTCACAGGACTAGTCATAATGGTCGGTGGAGCTTTAATCAGCTGGCGGTCACGCAAGCAAGACATTGTAAGTGTGTCATCAACGGAATCAGAGTACGCCGCATTGAGTGAATTGTGCAACGAGGTGATTTATTTCAAGCATTTGTTAGCAGATTTAAATGTAAATTGTGGAGAACCAGTACAAGTTTACATTGATAATCAAGCTTGTATAACCTTAAGTAAAACAGAGGGTTTCAAATCGCGTTCCAAACATATCTCTGTAAAATACCAAAATGTACGTTGCTGTGTACAAGACAATGTAATCACCTGTACTTATGTGTCAAGTGAAGAAAATGTAGCAGATGTGTTAACTAAACCATTGGCAAAGATAAAGAACAAACGAATGTGCAAGGGTTTAGGTTTGCTGGAAAAATAATCTCCTACATAGGTGTATTTGGAGTTAATTGTTCAGCAGAATCTGTGAGGGGGTGTTCAGTTTCTGTTAATTGGTTCTCGTGGGAAACTTGCAGATTCTAGCTTCACCAATTAACTCAAGCTGGTGTCAATTTACTCTTGGCAGAAAGCCCAGGTCTGCTTGACCTAGAAACTACTCACTCTGATTGGTTAACGACCAGCACTCAACTCTGTTATCTAGGATTGCTAGCACAGTTTGGTGTGAGGTGTGTTAGGAGTTAGAAGTGCTGTGTATGGTTTTGAGAGAGAGAAAGAGAGGATTTATTTTGCTTTTATTTGTATGCAGAAACTCTGCTGGTTTTATTTTTTCCTTTTAATAAATCCTGTAAATAGTTATTCTGAGTCTAGCTGACTAGTCATTACCGCCGCAACTAGCTTCCTCGCTGTGCAGGAAAACTCTGCTACGTTTGGGCTAAAGCCAGTAGGGCTATGCCTGACACTTCAAAGTTCCATGAACACGTTCCTCCAGTTGCTGTACTTTGTCTTTTAAAAGGGCAATCAACATGCAATTGCTGCAGGTAAAGCTGCCTGCAACCTTTGGCAAGATGGCAAACATTGCGCAGGAATCGCAGGCGACTGCAGCTGTTCCCTCCCCTTCCATCTTGAGATCGTGTTGTTGGGGGTGGCTACAGAGGTCCTCCATCATAAAAAGCTTGAAGACAGGACAAATAACTTCCCCCACAAAAAACAAACAAACCTAGATCTCCCCCAACAAGCGTTTGAGACTAGCTCCCCTAAATCTAAAAGATGGGTATAACTGCGCGCGCCGCTGCCCTACAAACTCTGATAAGCTCCTCCCACAGCTAATCCCCTGCCTCAACAGAAACCCTGCCCCCTCTGACCTTTACACAGGGAAAACAGCTAATCAGCCACAAAGAAACACACACACACAAGAAAACCCTTTTTGCTCCTTCTTCAACTGCTGCCCTACAAACTCTGATAAGCTCCTCCCACAGCTAATCCCCTGCCTCAACAGAAACCCTGCCCCCTCTGACCTTTACACAGGGAAAACAGCTAATCAGCCACAAAGAAACACACACACACAAGAAAACCCTTTTTGCTCCTTCTTCAACTGCTGCCCTACAAACTCTTTATACTTTATTTACAACATGGTCCACAACAACTCATTCTTCTTCTTTATACTTTATTTACAACATGGTCCACAACAACTCATACATACAAAGAAACCCACCACCATCAACAATTTAATTATCAAAATTAAACTCCTATCCCCTTAAACAAAGAAAACATAATATAAAAATAAAAGACATCCTTTATCCTGCAAATGGCCTCCTTATTTACTTCTTGTATACTGTTTCTTTTATATGTGATTATTACAATTTTTCCTAATTATGACTTATAAACCGCAAAGTCTCCTGTAGAAATTAATCGAAACAAATCCAGGTGTATATTTTGGGGCACTGTCTGGTAAAGTATTCTCTGCATTTTCCCCATTCTTTTTGAAATTCTTGTCTAGGTTGTCCCCTAATTGTCTCTGTTAATCTGGCCAATTCAGTATAATCTGATAATTTATCCTGCCATTCCTTTTTTGTTGGCACAAATTCTTTTTTTCCAATTTCTGGCAATTAAGGTCCTCGCCACGCCTGTGGCATAAAGGAATATTTTCCGATCCTCTTTTGCTATACCTGTGTCTGTTATTCCCAACAGGAAAGCTTCTGTATTTTTCACAAAGTTATATTTAAACATTTTTTTAAGTTCATCACATACTATATCCCAGAAGCTTTTGATTTTTTCACAGCTCCACCAGATATGTATAAGTGTCCCTTCTGCTCTGCCTTGCCTGGTGGAAGACAGACTTGGGTATAAAGGTGAAGCCGGATTTCTTACTTGAAAACAGCAGCCCTTATTCGTTAACGGTAGAAGTGACGAGGGAAGGAGATGGAGAAATGTAAATCACAACTCCAGAAGGCCACTGAGCTCGCCACTGCTTTAGTGGCTTTCCGACTCTCAGTACATGGGTCTTAATTAAAGTCTGTTGCTTATTCTAACAGTTTTGGGCAGCAGGGACACAGGTGGCGCTGTGGTCAAAACCACTGAGCCTAGGGTTTGCCGATCGGAAGGTCGGTGGTTCGAATCCCCGCGACGGGGGTGAGCTCCTGTTGCTCGGTCCCTGCTCCTGCCCACCTAGCAGTTCAAAAGCATACCAGTGTGAGTAGATAAATAGGTACTGCTCCAGCAGGAAGGTAAACAGTGTTTCCGTGCACTGCTCTGGTTCGCCAGAAGCAGCTTAGTCATGCTGGCCACATGACCCGGAAGCTGTCTGCGGACAAACGCCAGCTCCCTCAACCTATAGAGCAAGATGAGTGCACAACCCCAGAGTCATCCACGACTGGACCTAATGGTCAGGGGTACCTTTACCTTTACCTAGCTCTCCAGAACCCTCAGCACAGGTCTTTCCCATTACCTGCTACTGCAGGGAGCTGGAAACTCATAGCTCTCTGGACGTTGCTGTGTTGCAAGTTCCATCATCCTTGCCCATTGGCCATGCCGGCTGCATCTCGTGGGGCCCAACAACACCTGTAAGGCCACAAGTTCCCTATCCCTTTACTACTAGGTCCTTTTAACTGAAAGCTGTTGTCCTGGGGTAGCTCAGTTGGTAGAGCTTGAGACTCTTAAGCTCAGAGTCGTGGGTTCAAGTCCCACATTGGGCAAAAGATTCCCCACATTGCAGGGGGTTGGCCTAGATAATCCTTGTGGTCCCTTCCACCTCTACAATTCTTTTATAACATATTTTATTAAATTTCCCATAAGGTTCCAATTCATAATATATATTTTTCTTTTGTTCTATCAACTTCCCATCCCATTTCCCATGGTGGTTTTTTTTTTTATTCTATCCCTTTGCTGTACCCTAGCGTCACTGTTTTATTTTTATTTTTATTTATTTGATTTTACAAATATAAAATTATAACAATCCCAATGCTCATCCATATACAGAGATAACTCTGAATCTCCCCCACCGCCTTCATGGTTCCTATTGTCAGCATTTACAACTGTATATTATTCTATAATCTATATTTTGTATCTATCCATATTGTCCATAGTATTTATTACATTACAAGTGAGATTTAAATCCTGCTGATGTTTTCATCTGCTTGCAATGGTCTCTTGAATAAATTGTATTTTTTCCCCATTCTTTTTAAAAGTTTTTTTTTGTCATTTTATCCAAGAGGACTAGCTTCACTGTTTTCTATCATAACCACAAGACAATAATCTCTCATTCTGGATGTTGCTCGTAGTTCAAATCCTGCTTGTGAATTGATCATATTATAATATTTCTTTAAATGGTCTGGAAAAGGCTTCCAATTTTCCATAAAACCAAGTCTATGACTCTATGACCTCCCACAAGCCCCAGGCCAGGGCTGGATTTAGGTTTGACGAGGCCCTAAGCTACTGAAGGTAATGGGGACCTTTATATGTCCCCCTGTCCTTTGTCAACAACCAACTGTCGCTGTTTTTTGTGCTGAATATATGCTATATGGTAATTTATGGACCTAATAGGTATCTAAATCCATTTGCACATAACAAAATATGTATTTTATCAAAGTAATTATTGAATTACTCTTATATTTTGGAAATGTACATCCAGTTGTTTTTTCCCTTTATTTTTTTGGGGGGCCCCAAGAGAGCGGGGCCCTAAGCTATAGCTTGTTTAGCTTATACATAAATCCAGGACTGCCCCAGACAACATGGCCAGTGGTCAGAGATGATGGGAACTGCTATCCAACAATGTCCAAAGGACACCACACACTGGCTACCCCTGCGTGCGACTGAACCTCAGGTCCTCTCAACAGGAATTCAGCGCTCTGCCACTGAGCTAGTTTCTACAGTGAGCAGAGCTGAGATTTCCTGAAAGTCAATGTCCAGAATACCAAACCTTCCAAAATCCCAAAGCTCATAAACGCTACTTGGGTCACTGAGCGGTGAAGAAAATGCACTCTCCACATGCCCCAAAGCCCCTTTCCTTGTTATTAGTCTCGCATGTTGCCGAGCTAAACTGAAAACAACTTTCCTGGACTTAAGCCCTGGTGAGTCAAAGTCAGCCTTGGGCCTTGTTCTTTCAGTATGAGAGGAATCCATGAATATTAAAAAAGGAAACCTGCAACCAGAACAACTTTGCTGAAGGAAAAGTTTATCAGCATGCTTGGAGATTTCCAACAGTGCTGCATGCAGACTTCGGGGGGGGGGACGACGAGTGGGACGGGGGGGAGGCTTTGAATGACCAACCGAGAGCACAAATCACACGAATGACTGACCCATAACAGAGGTTGCAAATTAACTCTGACAGGTGATCATTAAAAAGTTGGCAGTCTCCCGAAACAGAAGAAGATTGCCGTTCTAATCATTTGCCCTCCCCTGCGACACGGCCTGGTGCTTGTGGCTTGTGTTAGAGAGCTGATTCAAATGTCCGGCAAGGCAACTGGTACAGTCCTCCCAACTTGTTGAGCGGTGTGGAAGTTGCTTATCTGAATGTTTCTCCCTGTATCTTGAAATAACAGACATGCCAAAGGGGCCCAGCCGGGCCTTTCAGCAAAACCTTCTCTCCCCTTATGTTTGAGGCTCAATTTTACCTAGACAGCCTTATGCTGCTGAGGACCCCAATACAGTGGTACCTTGGTTCTCAAACTTAATCCGTTCCAAAACCAAAGCTTTTCAAAACCAAGGCGCGCTTTCCCATAGAAAGTAATGCAAAATGGATTAATCTGTTCCAGACTTTTAAAAACAACCCCTAATACAGCAATTTAACATGGATTTTACTATCTAACAAGACCACTGAGCCATAAAATGAAAGCAATAAACAATGTATTGCAGTCACACAATCAATCAATAGCTGAACTGGGTTCCACACAGTCACAAAAACAAAACAAAAAGAGCCGCAAAAACAAAAACGCAAAATAAATAGCAAAAAGCGACAGACCTCAGCGTAACACTCAAAACAGAAGTGTGGCACTCAAAATGGAAGTGTTTCACTCAAATCGGAAGCGTAACACTCAAAACAGAAGTGTAGCACTCAAATCAGAAGCACAACACTCAAAACGGACCACATTTGGCTTCCTTCCAGGTTTGCTGTGTTTGGGTTCCAAGTTGTTTGAGTAACAAGGCGTTTGAGAACCAAGGTACCACTGTACCTCAAGGATGACTTTTCCCCACATAAACCAAACAATACCTTGCAATAATAATCTGAAGCCCTTCTGTGTGTTCCCCCTACGATGAGATGCAGAGTGTGGGCCTTCTCAGTGGTGGCTCCCTGCTTAGGGACCGCTCTCCCCAGGAAGGCTTGTCTGGCACCATCATTATGTATCTTTCAGTACCAAGCAAAAACATTTCTTTTCAGCCAGGCCTGAGGTTTTTATCTGTGGCTTCCTTCAGTGTGTATGATATTTTAGTTCCGATATATATATATATATGTGTGTGTGTGTGTGTGTGTGTGTGTGTATGATATTTTAGTTCTGAGATAGATAGATATATATATGAAAGTTCTTTTTTACCTTTTGCTCTCCTTTAGTTCTATATGAGCTTTGATGCACGTTCTGTTATTTGTAAGTCACTCTGAGTTACCTTTTGCACACACACACACACACACACACAAATAGCTGAGGGCTAAACCACGTGCCTTTCTAAACATTTTAATCGGCTCTTGGAAACAAACTGTCGAATTTTTGTTGCCTTTTCAAATACGCACGCAGATTGAACACACCTTTGAAACAAAGAAGCAAGGAGACTTTTCTCCTTCTCTCAGGGCTGACCTACATAGAACAAGAGATGAACTTCTGCTGGAGGTTGTGGTAGGCATTCACAGGGAACAATCAACAGGTTGCTCAGCCGTTCCTATGCCACTTAAGGATCCATTGGAAAAGGTCCTTTTGGTCCAAGGACTGTAGCAGAATCATAGAATCTTCGAGTTGGAAGGAACTCCAAGGGTGCAATGCAGGGATCTCAGCTAAAGCCTCCATGACAGATGGTCAGCCAACCTCTGCTTAGGGACCTCCAAGGAAGGACAGTTCACCACCTCTCGTGGGAGTCTGTCGAACAGCTCTTACTGCCAGAAAGTTTAGGACTCTCCTTTCTTGTAACTTGAAGACATTAGTTTGGATCCTACCCTCCAGAGTAGCTTGCTCCATCTTCCATGTGACAGTCCTTGAGATATCTGAAGATGGCTATCATATCTCCTCTCAGTCTCCTCTTTTCCAAGCTGAACATACCCAGCTCCTTCAACCACTTCTCATAAGGCTTAGTTTTCAGACCCCATATCATCTCTGTTGCCCTCCTCTGCGCATGTTCTAGCTTGTCAACATCCTTCTTAAATTATGGTGCCCAGAATTGCACACAGTATTCCAAGTGTCTGACCAAGCCAGAATAGAGTGGCCCTATGACTTCCCTTCCTCTAGACCAGCCTTTCTCAACCTGTGGGTCCCCAGATGTTGTTGAACGACAACTCCCATCACCCCTAGCTAGCAAGGCCAGAGCTCAGGGATGATGGGAGTTGTAGTCCAACAACATCTGGGGACCCACAGGTTGAGAACCACTGATCTAGACACTACACTACTGTTGATGTAACCTAGACTAGTGTTAGCTCTTTTTTTTTGCTACTGCATCACACTGTTGACTCATGTCAAGCCTGTGGTCCACCAAGACCCCTAAACCCTTTCCACATGTACTGCTAGTAAGCCCAGCTGGAGGAAACCTGGCAATGGAGGTTGAGAATCAGCAAGACCCAGGAACACTTAAGCACATCTGTCCCATTGAGCGATTTCTTCCCAAGCAAATTTGAATTGGGGAGCATGTAGCTCAGGAAGTCTTAATAACATTTTCTATCAACACTCCTTCACACACACAAACTTTTTATTTATACATCTAAAAAAGCAACAGTGTGACCCATTCACACTTGTGGTGCATGGAACTGTGTCAGTAAGTCCAGATTGGCTGTGGTCCTCTGCCATGCGCACGTGTGGTACAAACACACACATTTTTATTCCGTGGGCATGACACCGCAAGCAGCTTTTGGAGGCCAGGCGAAATTACATAAACTGCAAAGTGCAGTCTTTTCAACTCAAGGTAGCCACTAGGGAGCCATTTCACACATGCGTTCAGATCACTGGTTTACTCAACACTTGACGACACTTAAGGGAAAGTCCTCCATCAGAGTCAACTTCATTCAAAACACAAGTTTTATCTGTGATGGCACAAAAAGTCATCAAGCAATGCTATGACATTAGGCCCTGTTTTCAGAAGAACAAAATGAACAAAACTAACCACAGGATAAAAACAACGCCAAGTTAGTGGCAGAAGAACCAAGCACAGTTCTAGCTTTTCACGGACAAGAAACATGTTTTTATAGGTTCCTCAGGAGGAGGTTTGCACCATGTTCCACTCCCAACGCTGGTCATTCTGTTTATTTATCTGGACTTCTTATCTCATGCTTTTGAAAACAGTCTCAGATTTGAAGCCTGTCCCAGGATAGGGGAGAGTGGAGCAGTTCCTGCTCCAGGAAACTGCGTCTGGCTCCAAATAAACACATTTGCGTGCGCAATTTTGCCCAACGCACACATTTTTGCAACGCGATTTCCCCGAAGATAATGCTTCAGGAACAGATGCGTTTATCTGCACACTTTAACCCATGCTTGTACACATTACTTGCCTGGAGAAACAAAATTCGGAAAAGTGCTCATTTCGAAGGGTAGCTAAATTTCAGTTAGCGTATTGTTTCAGAAAGTGAATCCTTACTTCCGAGTAAGGATTCCTAGGGTCGTGCTAGAAGGCCCACTATATTCAGTGAAGCTTATTCCCTATGAACCACATTTTGAACCTTAATTTGAAACCACTTCCAGATTGCTTCACTATTATAAATGCTCCGAGCTGTTTTGCAATTTTCTTTCAGAACTCACCAGCCCCGGGGCCGTTTGCAACACGATGTTCCGAGCTCGCTAAGAGGCTTTTCGAAGTTGTCATGTGAGCACTTCCAGAAGGAAACGTTAGGTGGGGAGGACAACCTTTCCAGGATGAGCCCATTGACAAGGCCTCTGCCAGGGGAAATCCTGCTCACAGATGCCACTCAGGACAGGCCCTATAGATAACTAATCCTTTTACAACAGTTCCATGCAAATGATCTCATAACGCTGCCTGTGCAAATGAGCCCTTGCCAAGAGAACATAAATGCAAGGCTGCTTTTCCAAGGGAGAATCAGCAGGTGGGAGGCAGGCCGGCGCAACCCTCTCCTGCTAATACCCACCAATTCCCCATTGCACATCCTTCCCCTAGCACTTTTAACTCACAGCAGGGCTTGCTTCCAGTTTCGCAGCCCAGCTGCAGGGCAGGGAGCTGCAGAAGGAAAGAATCAGGAATCGACCAAGCTATTCCCCACTCCCATTCGCTGTATCAGGAAAACGCCAGTTAGGAAAGCTTGCTTTTCTCACAACATCAGCCCCCAATGAGGCCCCACAGTCCCTTGTTTTGGAAATCCAGACTCGTGGCTCTCTCCTCGCAAGCCAGGTCCTTGGCATAATCTCAGCAAAAAACAACAACACCTCACTAATATAAGCCCTTGCTGGCACATGTTGCTGGCGGAGCAGCCAGATACTGCTTTTTGAAGGTTGCAAAAGAAAAGGGGGGTAAAATCCAAGCCAGAAATTTCATCTCCTTATCAAGATCCATTAAAT
The DNA here is from genome assembly GCF_965112155.1 of Podarcis liolepis. NCBI lineage: Eukaryota > Metazoa > Chordata > Lepidosauria > Squamata > Lacertidae > Podarcis > Podarcis liolepis. The sequence goes on along the minus strand of NC_139555.1, from coordinate 18,911,381 downwards.
CTCAAACCGTTTTCATTTTCTAGGCTAATGTGCAATAGGAAACTGAATAGTTAGATGACTTTCTCCTACGGAAAGCAAATGAGGACTTGGTTGCTAAAAATATAGCAAGTTCCGCTTGCCTGCAAAAGCCTTACATGGAAGATGCAGATTTCATGATGTTTTCTGTGTTTGACAGTAGCTCCTTTTAGGAGTTCTTTCCCACTGATGGAGAACCCATCGTTCGAAAGCCCTGGGGCGGGAATCTAGAATTTCATCCATTTTAAGTCGTGACCGACAGGCCAGTCTCGACGCAAAAGAACAAATGGATACAAACCTGGCGCCAGAAATGGCAAAATGAATAAGTAAATAATAGTGGGGGGTGGGGGAGTATTTCAGCCACCCTGGTCACCCCAGAACTGACTTTAGCAGCCATCTTTCAACAAAGAAACTTCAAAAGGGAAAACGCAGCTTGAAACCACAGAATTGCAAATCGTCAAGAGATTTGGTGCCATCCACTTGTAGATTGAATCAAAGGATTTTTATCACACTGTATGTGTTGATTGGCTTACCAATGTTGGGGTTTCTGTGTTATAAACAACAACTGGGTCTGGGTTTTTTGTTTTGAAGAAACGCAATTCTCACAGCCTGTACTTTTCTGCATTCCATCTCCTGCTCACTTCAGCTACATTTCTCTCCTTCCACCCCACCCTAGAAACAGCCAGGAATGCATATGTATGTATTTGCAAATCAGGATAACACTTCATAACATTTGGTGAAGGGGACTGCGGTCCACAAAAGCTCGCGCCGTAATAAAACTGTTGCAGCAAAAACAGCAGTTTTTAAATCTGGAGGGCCATGTCTGAATGGGAATTGGAACCCCTCGTGTTCTTCCTGGACTAAAGCACAGTACATTTCCAAGCACAATTCAAAGTGTTGGTGCTGACCTTTAAAGCCCTAAATGGCCTTGGCCCAGTATACCTGAAGGAGCGTCTCCACCCGCATCGTTCAGCCCGGACCCTGGGGTCCAGCTCCAAGGACCTTCTAGTGGTTCCCTCGCTGCAAGAAGTGAGGTTACAGGGTACCAGGCAGATGGCCTTCTCGGTAGTGGCGCCCGCCCTGTGGAACGCCCTCCCATCAGATGTCAAGAAATAAACAGCTACCTGGCTTTTAGAAGACATCAGAAGGCAGCCCTGTACAGGGAAACTTTTTAATGTGTGATTTCAGGGCTTGTTTTCAGCTGGAACTCACTTGGACTCTATTCCGGCACCTCTCAGGTGGGTGCCACTGCTATCATAGAAGAATAAGCTTCATGGTGAGTTCTGGCACCTCTTTTTCTAGAAAATAGCACTGTGTGATGTTTTACAGTAAAACCTCGGTTGTCGAACGTAATCTGTTGCAGCAAACCGTTCAACTTCTGAAATGTTCAACAACCGAGGTGCAGCTTCTGATTAGCTGCAAGAGCTTCTTGCACTCAAGAGGAAGCCGTGTTGGACGTTCGGGTTCCGAAAAACATTAGAAAACCGGAGCATTTACTTCTGGGTTTTCAGCATTTGGGAGCCGAAACGTACGATAACGGAGGCGTTCAGGAACTGCTGTATTATGTTTTTATATATGTTGGAAGCCCCCCAGTGTGGCTGATGCAACTCAGTCCAATGGGCAGGATGTTGCTATCCTTATTATTGTTATTTTATAAAGGTTACTGAGATGGCACGGGAAGTAGCTGCTGGAAAAGCAAACCTTGTTGCTAGCAACATACAAACTGGCCACAGAAATAAACCTCCTTGAATAATCTGGAACTTTATTCCAAATTAAGTAAGTTCATGATCAGGGTATGTTGTGTGCAAGGCTTTTTTTTCCTGCCAGAACTCTTTTTCTAGAAAAATAGCACTGGTTGTGTAGAATTCACAATCAATGGGTGGGGTGTGGGGATGTAAGACATGGGGTGGGATAAAGAAGCTCTGGGAGGGGGTTGCGCTGCCCCTTATATAATGAAACAAGAGAACGATTTTTAGCACCTATAATGACAAGGTCCCCTGGCCAGACCCCCTCTGGTATGATTTTATATCTCCTCACAGACATAGATAAGCATGTGACCTGGCATGTAGCACTCTTTGCAACTGCCGCTAGGAAAATTAGAGCAAATTATATAGCCAAGATAGCCACCAACTGTAAAGGAGATGAATTTATTTGACCCTATCTACATCAAGCTATATTCTATCTTTATCACCAAACTCTGAATATAATTAACATTATTTTTTAATATGTTAGTGGCCATGTGGTGATTTTAGCCGATACATTTTATTGTTTAATGTCTTAACCTGTATATTAAGGTACTTTTATAGCTCTGTTTAAGGGACGCGGGTGGCGATGTGGGTTAAACCACAGAGCCTAGGACTTGCCGATCAGAAGGTCGGCGGTTCAAATCCCCGTGACGGAGTGAGCTCCCGTTACTCGGTCCCAGCTCCTGCCCACCTAGCAGTTCGAAAGCACGTCCAAGTGCAAGTAGATAAATAGGTACCGCTCCGGCGGGAAGATAAACGGCGTTTCCGTGCGCTGCTCTGGTTCGCCAGAAGCGGCTTAGTCATGCTGGTCACATGACCCGGAAGCTGTACGCCGGCTCCCTCGGCCAATAAAGCAAGATGAGCGCCGCAACCCCAGAGTCAGCCACGGCTGGACCTAATGGTCAGGGGTCCCTTTACCTTTATAGCTCTGTTTAGAGTAGGTAATGTCTTGATAATATAAATGAATTTTTGTATTAATCCAGCATATTTTCTTTTAATTGTTGAATGATTCTTGTGTACATTGTGGCAGCCTTTGGCTATGTGCAATAAAACTGACTGACTGACTAGGAGGGGGTTGGTTGCTGAGGCACAACAGCCCCTAGTGTGTATGTATGCGCGCACACACACTCACACAAAAACACACACAATCATTCTGTTTGTTTGCACTCGAGTCTCCCCAACAAATCTCCTACGGCTGATTTACCTGGCCTGACTGGACTCTGCATGCAGTTCTGAGAAACCATGGTTGGGTGGGCTGACGTGGATGCTCTGCTGCTGAGGTCCATGACGGAAGGTGACGCTGAGGTAGATTGCTGAAGAGCTGGTTGGTGCGGGCTGTGGTCATGCTGGGCCGGGCTGGGCGGAATGCCGTTCTCCGAGAGAAACTCTTCCAGGTCCATGTATTCCAACTGGAAAGTGTCGCCATCGTAGGGAAGGGTCTTGTCCCATAATGTAGGACCCAGGAAAGCAGACTGTGGAACCATAGCATTGGTATTGTCCTCATCCAGCTTTTTCTCTTTGTCTTTTTCTTTATAAAACGCTGAAAGGGAAAGAAAGAGAAAGAGAGAGGGGACAGGGAGGGGGCGAAAAGTCAGTACGTCCACAGAGGAGTTTGTTTGTTTTGTTTCCTTGCTTTATAGGAAAACGACAACAGCAACCCTAAGAGTCGGTTCTCTTCCTGCAATTACAGCGCTCTCCGTATGGAAAGCTCTACGTTTCGGTATAGGGTTTTGAAGGGCCTGGGATAAATTATTTTCGACTCATTAAATATATGCAGGGTTTCCGCCTCTGTTTCTAATTAGCAATTCATCTGTACACTTGGCTTTGAGCAAACGTCAAGATCCAAACAACACTGTGAGGTTTCATCAGAGCATTCGCAGCAGAAGACGGAATTGGAGGCGGGGAAAGGGGGAAGTGGGAGAGAGAGATGATAGAATTGTAGAATCGGAAGGGACAACAAGGGTCATCTAGTCCAATCCCTTGCAATGCAGGGAGAGAGGGAGAAATTAGAATAAATATTGCCTAAAAGGACATGCTCCACAAGTTGAGAGTGTCATTTTAGAGGATGAAACTTAATTTTTGCCAATTTATTCAATGAGGGGCGGTCTTAAAATAGTGTGTGTGTGTGTGTGTGTGTGTGTGTGTGTGTGTGTGTGTGTAAGTCAAACCTGCTATTATTTTTGTGATTGGGCAACACTTCGCTTTGCAACTCTACGTCTAATTAAAAAGCACATAAACAGCTCTCGGGAAAACCAAAGAGATTTAATTTTACCTTCTGAAAATGCCAGGTAACGCTAAATGATATAATGATAATGATAAAATCTGCAAGTGCGTGACAATCCTTTTCAGTGATTTCCGTGCAATTTTACACACATTTTCCTTCCCAAGCAAAACTAGACTGTCTTCATTTCAGCAAAACATCTTCTGAATTCCCAAGTCATGTTACAACTTTTTAACACCCCTCGTTTGGAGAATCTGAAAGTTGAAAAATCCAACAGGCCCTTACTCTGCCAGCAAGTTCTCTTGCACAAAGAACACTGAGATGGATCAGAATCTCGCAGGGTTCCAGTTTATCCCAATAGGGTTTTAACGGGAGAACTTCCGAAGAGCTGAAATGAGAAATTTGATCCCCACCCCACTCCTCTCAAAAAACCTAATTGTCTGGCTCTGAAGAATGACCTGAATTGTTTTCTGTTTTACAAAGTTGCGGAGCCTATAGCTCACAAGACATACCATGGTCCCATTGATCGAGACAAATAAATATAATAGCCTCTATCGTCCACAAGAAAGCAGAGTTTGCAATATACTAGAATGTCCTGGTGATTAAAAGCACGAAGCACACAGGCAGAAGTGGTCTTTGATTGCAAAGATGTAAACGAGCAAACAAAAGGTTATTTAATGTGGAAGGAAATCGTGTGATTTAAATGAATCTTTCCCAACAAAAAACAGTGGTCGCTGTACTGCATAGGATGTTCCCACAAACTACACATTGATCTCTCTTGGTTTTTAACTAAACTGCTTTAGCAGCAAGAACAGAGAGCTGGAAAGGCAAGGCTGAAGTCCCCCACTTCTGTATCTACCATTGTCCTGATCTATTCTGCCCCATACACCCAAAACATTTGGGTGTTGGTTTGGGGGGGGGCGGGCAGTTGTTGCAGCGTTTTGTTCTTCACAGCTCACATTTGCTTGAAGCCACGGATGCATATGAACTGTTTGCCCCTTAGGACTGAGGAATACAGGCACTTTAGGACTAACAGCTGCCATAATTTAGGTTTTCACTGGGGAAGTGGCTGTGGGGAAAGGGAGACGGTCAACACACCCATTCTTTCCACTACTCAGAGTAAAGCCACTGGAGTCAGTGTAGCATAGTGGTTAGAGTATCAGACTAGGACCTGGGAGACCAGGGTTCAAGGCCCCGCTTGGCCATCAAGTTCACTGGGTGAGCTTGGGCCAGTAACCGCCTCTCAGCCTAATTTACCTCACAGGATTGTTGTGGGGAATAAATGGGGGGGGCATTAACACCACCTTGAGCTTTCCCAGAGGAAAAGGTGGGATATAAATGCTATACACACACACAAACAAATATGTTCACTGCATTCCACAGCTGTGTTTCAGTACAGAAAGAAGAGAGACCTAATCAAGGGTTTCCAACGTATCTTGTAGCTCAGTCTTGATTTCCACATAAACTGGGTTTAAGATTGAGATGCATAAAAAGAGATTTCCTGTCATTATGCTGGATGAAAAAGGCACTATAACAGCCCAAAGATTCAAATAAGCAGAGTTACACATCTACTCAGACATAAGTTCTGTTCAATGGGGCTTACTCCCTGGTGGGTAGAGGATCCTATAGACAGGCTAGACTGCAGCCTAAATTTCTAAGGTAGTTAAGAGCCTCAAAGGACACAGTGGTCAACATATTGATCAATATACAGTGGTACCTCAGGTTACATACACTTCAGGTTACATACGTTTCAGGTTACAGACTCCGCTAACCCAGAAACAGTGCTTCAGGTTAAGAACTTTGCTTCAGGATAAGAACAGAAATTGGGCTCTGGCAGTGCGGTGGCAGCTGAAGGCCCCTTTAGCTTAAGTGGAGCTTCAGGTTAAGAATGAACCTCCAGAACGAATTAAGTACTTAACCTGAGGTACCACTGTATCTTTCTTTAAAAAAAGGTTTACAGACCCATATATGTTTCTAGGATTTAGGGAAAGAGATCAGCTGTCCACAATTGACCGTTTATGATTCGCCATGATCTTGGATTAATTCTGAACTTTCCTTCCAGATACGCTCCCTCTGGAAAAATCATTATAATCTCTGTGTCCTTTTCTTATTTATGGATTTCGTGGATTGCTGTGTGTCACTCACAAGACCGAATGCTACAGGTCCATGCGCACCACTGAACGAAGTGCGACTTGCTCTAAAGGAAGCATGCCTTGGATCAGCCTGCACAGGCGATACTCAAATATCACATGTGGTTATATGAACCTGTCTAGAAAACTACAGGGAAATACTGAGCGCTGCGCAGTCTGCAACAGCTAACAAGCCCCATTGCTGTGGCTTCTAATGGAGTGTGCATTGCACCCTCTGTGTCAAAAACACCACAAACACTCACACTCTTAGAACCTACAAAAGATGTAGAATAAGTCCTTGCTAACGTATTTACAAAAACCTATTGCAGCTTCTTAGTGCAAAGAGGTATTTGGTAAGGGTTCTGTTTTGCTTACGTGCAAATCCAGAAGCATAGCTTCCTTTAGAGCAAGTCGCACTGCGTTCAGTGGGACTTACTCCCAAGTAATAGACATTTTGTGTGCCTTCTTCTCTTTAAACTTTAAAAATAATAATAATAATCTAACACATAAATCCATTCTCCCACGTGAGAGAAAGACTGAATTTTTTAATAGCTGTAATTCTAGGCATGCACTTCCTTGGAACTCGGGTCCACGGAAATCAAAGATTAAGACTTCCAAGAAAACCGATGGCAGGAGCTGATTGATATCTAAAAGCACTAAGACGCCAGCGCCTTAACTTCCCATTTAAATCACCTTCAGAAGTAGTGTTCCAAGTGTGCTTTACAGACAAACAAGGAGAATAATAAAAAAGCAATAAAAATAATAATCAGCTGGCTTACTCTTTAACTACACATGCCATAGTAAACAAATTAAAGTCCAACCCTATGAATGTTTCTATTACAGGAACCCCACGGTTACAGCACAAGCCTAACGCATAGACTCCGGCTGCGCAATTCTAAATACACTTCCTTGGGAGTGAGCGCCCCTAGACTCCAGCTGAGCAAAACTCAGCAGTATTTTCCTGAGAGTAAGCACGGCGCCTCTCAACAAGCAACGGAGTTGTAGGATCCGCAACCTAAAGGAAAGCGCTCCGGCTCCTGCCCGGGGCGCCCGGCGGACGCACCGCGCTCTGCATTGATGCGCAAACTTAAATGTGGGCTTTGCGCGCTTGCACGAAATGGGCTTTTGCGCGCTGCTGCTGCTGCTTAGCCAGAAGGCAGTCTTTTAAATATATTTGCGCTCTGTACCGTGTGTGTGTGTGTGTTTATATATTGGTCCAGAGGAGAGGAGAGGAAGAAGCAAGCGGGATAAAGCGGGAGGGGGGACCCTAAAAACCACTACCCCAGCCTTTATTTCCCTTGCCCCCGCTCCCCATTTCTCTCACCGTCTTCATGCTGCAACGGTAGCTTGAGCGGGTTTTCCAGCAGAGATTTCAGCACCCCGTAGGTTGGAGGTAGGAAAGTTGGATTCAGAGGCAGAGGTCGAGCCATGGTCCTGATCTCTCTTTCTCGCTGCCCCCAAATTATTCTTTTTCAAACCAAGAATAAGAAAAAGGAGGGAGGACAGGAGGGCGGGCGTGGGTGGGAAACCCCAAATTAGGAGGTAAAAGGAAGAGAATGGGAGGGAAGGGGGGAAGAAAAAAAACCCCACCCCACTGCTAATAATTTTTCTGAAAAATAAAAATAAAAATAATCAAGGGCTCCTCCTTTTGGCGAAGTTCTAGCCGGCTCCAGACGCTCCGAGGAAATGGGGACGTCCTTTTGCTCGCTTGATCCCCTTTCGCATCAACAACAACAGAGGCAGCAGGAGGAGGGGAGTAAAGGGGGGTGGGGGGAGAGAAAGAGGAAAGAAAAGAAAGAAAAGGAGAGAGGCAACCCTGACAGCCAGGCAGCCAGGCAGCCAACCAACCAAGCTCGCTCGCTCCGCCCAGACCGGGGAGCTGCCGGGGGCCGCCTGCGCCGCGCTCAGAGCAGTTGGCTGTCCATGTGCGGACGCCAACGAGCGTGACGCCCAGGGAGGCGGGGTAAGGGAGGGGCCGGACAGATCGCCGCCCCCGGCCCGCGATCGGATCCCGCTTACACGCCGCCGCCACCCCGGTTGTTCTTCTCGGGCGCTTTTCTCCTCTTCTGCGCCGGAGAAGCGGCGGGAGAAAGGATGGGCGAGAAAGGACTTTTAAAGGCATTGGGGGGCGGGGGGGGGAGGGCACCGGGGAGAAGCTGCAGCTGCATCCAGAGGAAAAGAAAGGATGGGGAAGGGAAAGGTTACATTCGTTTCGGAGCGCCTGTTTTGCAAGATGCACTTCTGGAAACAGAGAACTATAGAGTTGGAAGGGAAGCCTGAGCAGTGCTTCCCAAACGCGGGTCTCCAGCTGTTGTTGTTGTTTGGACTACAATTCTCATCAACCCTGACCACTGGTCCTGCTAGCTAGGGATGGTTGGAGTTGCAGTCTAAAAACAGCTGGAGACCCAAATTTGGGAAACGCTTAGTTCTAATCCAACTCCCTGCACTGCAGGAATATGCAAGGATCGAACCTGGAGCCTTGGGGTTATCGGCACCATGCTCTAACCAACTGAGCTATGCAAGCTTTCTAACTTGGTTGCCCTGTGACAGCTCCATTTAAAAAACTAAAAAAATAAAAACCGTGTGAGAACAAAACAATTTGCCACATGAGCATGAATGAATTTGCGGCAGATACAACTGCAGTTTAAAAGAGGCAGCGTCAAGAAGGCCGTTCAAAAGTTGGTGTCCTCAGGGCAAGTTCTTGCCCGAGGGGAAAGAATGGTTAGCCATCGTTGTATTTGTTTGCTTGCTTCTTTGGTTCACAGGGCGATTCACAGAAAGAGTCTTGGGAGACTGCAGTGGGCTATTCTTCCTGGCGCATGCCCCCTCCCACAACTCGCTGGCCAAGTGCTGGTTCCCTTGGTCCGTACAGTGATGCCGATCCCACTAACATTTCTCCAATGAAAACTTTGTTTAGTCGTCTTAGTCGTGTTCGACTCTCCGTGACCCCATGAACCAGAGCATGCCTTGAAAACTCTCCCTTCTCAAAGCTTCTCCTTTTTCATGTCCATGGAGTTTTCTTTTATACAGAACAACAAACCCCTGTGTTGCAAACTAAACGCAACAAACAATACAAGCAACATGAAGACCAGTATACTAGATAGCACTGCAATCCTTATTGTATGATATACATGATTTAGTACAACAAAAACACAATACGTACACTTGTAAATTCTCTAATATACAGTGGTGCCCCGCAAGACGAATGCCTCGCAAGACGAAAAACTTGCTAGACGAAAGGGTTTTTCGGTTTTGCGTTGCTTCGCTAGACAAATTTCCCTATGGGCTTGCTTGCGCTTTTTTTTTAAAGCCGCTTGAAGAGGCGCAGTTGCGACGGACTGTGCTTCGCAAGACGAAAAACATCGCAAGACGAAAAGACTCGCGGAACGAATTCTTTTCGTCTTGCGAGGCACCACTGTAGTTGAAATCAAATGAACACACGCCTGTCAATCTTTGAAAGTCGGTAGAAGTATAATAAATCTATGGTTGAAACAAAGTAATAGAAACAGAGCTTTCTTGGCAAAATACTGGAGTGGTTTGTCAGTTCCTTCTCCAGGTGGATCACATTTAGTCTAAACTTTCGGCTATGACCTATCCGTCTTGGGTGGCCCTGCACAGCATAGCTCAGAGCTTCTCTGAGTTATTCAAGCCCCTTCACCACAACTAGGCAGTGATCCATGAAGGGGCTGATGAAAATAGGGGTGTCCTATTCAACAACAACAACAATTTTACTATTTATATCTCTCCCATCTGGGTTGCCCCAGCCACTCTGAACAGCTTCCAACATATATGAAAACATAACAAAACATTAAACCTAAAAACCCCCAACAACTTCCCTATACAGGACTGCCTTCAGAGGTCTCCTAAAGGTTATACTTATCTCCTTGGCTTGGGGTACACATAACTCCATACTCCATACTCCATACATTTTTCTGATGAAAATAGGGGTGTCCTAAGGAAAAGTAGGACATTCTGGGATCAAAACAGAAACCGGGACGGCTTCTGTAAATCTGAGACTGTCCTTGAAAAATAACTTGGAGGGTTTGTGATACAAAAACATTGTGGGTCATGCAGATGGAGGTGTCATGGTCTTTTTCTAGCTGCCTGGTTTGTTCCAAAAAGTGTCCCAGGTTCCGTCACATCATAAGTTGTTCTGCCATTGCCACATCTTGATTGACGCCTTCCACTCATGTGCAACAAAGGGTCAATGTGCAAAATCGTGATTGATGGGTGACAGTTTCCAGGGACGCTGTGGGAACATTTGTTGGCATTACCACATTAGCTTTGATTTCTGAGCTGTGGTTTCTGCCGTTGGTCGTGCATCGATGGAATCACACCTATGTTGTACCAGTGCTAGCAGGGGCATAATATCATCCATCAGCTTCGCAGGACCACAGGATCAGTCTTAAGGATCATCTCTTAAAGATTTAGGGGGCCTTCTTCAGCTGTAGACTTAACACAGCTACTGTGCTACAGTGTTTTTCCTGTGCATATCAAAAATCCCAAGATTTAAAAGTATGCAGCAGGTATTTTAGAGACAGATGATGATTGCCAGTGCTAATGATACTCAGAGTAGAACTGCTTAATTGAATGGACTCAGCCTGGATAGCTCAGTTGGTTAGCACGTGTTGCTTCTAACACCAAGGTTGCGGGTTCAATTCCCGTATGGGACAGCTGCATAGGTTGGACTAGATAATTCTCAATGCGCCTTCCAACTCTATGATTCTAATTTTATTGAGCTCAACCGGTCTGTTCTGACTATGACTTGATTGTATATCACCTGGAGAAAATGCCTCCTAATAATGCTGAAAATAATTACAGAGAGGCTATTAAAGAGGCTTGATCATGGATCCATCATGGATTTCTATGGAGAGTTTCAGAGCATAACATGGGCACAGTGCGTTAAAAGCCATCCCACTCAGGAAGGACCACTAGATTAAAGATTTGGACACATCCATGCTATGCAAAAATTACTAGTTACTGGACACTTAAGTACATAAATACAGGGCAGTTGACACCAGCAAGGGGGAATGGCTGGCACTGCTGCATGGGGAGATATGGTACATAATGAATTCCTATTTGATATGCACATAAATAAAGACGGAATGAAGCCTTTGAGAGGTTTAGGGTTAAGGGAGAAAGAAGGTAAACAGAAATATAAGCTCCAGGAGGAAAGGAGAATCTGAGAAGTGCTGATAAACAATATTAATCTGAGATTAGTCTTAGAAAAAGAATCCCTTGAGAAGGGAGCGCAGGACAATTCGAACTTTTAAACGTATATTTTCAGCCCAAAGCAACAAACACACAGCACAATGTTATTAGATGAAATGTGATATTCTGCTGGACAGGAAAACCAAACGGACCTGTCTCCTTGTTAGATTGCAATACAAACTGTTGGTTCCTGTGAACCAGAAGAATCTAATCACTAGCACAAAAGGGTAGAAAGTGACCTGTTTATTAACCATATAGGTAGGTTCCACGTCCACCACATGTATCACACCATAGCTGAGATGTCCTGAGTGTCAGGGAATCACTGCCACAAAGCAAAGTGTTGTTGTGCAAATCACCCAAGCATTCTCTCTGTCTGGAGTCTGGAGCCTACACTCAGAGCATGGACTGCAGGGATATGATGCAGCAACCCTGCTGAAGGTAAGGTCTAACCCTGCATGGATCAGAGACAACCAGGGACCCCAAATAACAATGAATTATTATCATTACTCTAGGCAGCTCCCAACAAAATATTCAAAACACCGCCCTGAGTTCCATGGAAGAAACAAAGAATATGAATGTAATAAACAACCATCCAAATCCACTCTCAATTAGGGATCTACTCTCTGATTAGGGATGGTGTGGGGAGGAGAAAAACATGATTCAGCTTGTACTGAAATACAAATTTATCTATTTCGGAGCTTCCAAAATTTGCAGTTTACAAAACAAGTGAACTGAAACACACCCATCCTTCAAAATTTGCATTTCTCCCAATCTGGCAATGCAATTCTCCAGCCGAAGCAATGTGCATATGCAAAATATACAATATACAAAAGATGTGTTATATTGGGGAACACCGCTTTGCAAATGTGTGTCAACGAAGCAAAATTGCACACAAAAATGTGTATATTAGGAGACTGTCACACTAAAATTGTGGTGAATTTTCGTGAGGAATTTTATAAATAATAATCCCAAACTGATGTGAAAATTTGAAGAACTGAATTTAAGACTGGAAAAATGAGGAATCGAGAGAACCCAAAATTCACACTTTAACCCACCTCTCATTCTCTCACGTATGAAAATTTGAGTCTGCACGTTTCATGTTGGGTTGTAAATTTGCCAGAGTCATGTTGGTAAAGGGACCCCTGACCATAGCTGTCAACTTTCCCCTTTTCTTGCGAGGAATCCTATTTGGAATAAGGGAATTTCCCTTTAAAAAAGGGAAATGTTGACAGCTATGCCCCTGACCGTTAGGTCCAGTCGCGGACAACTCTGAGGTTGCAGCGCTCATCTCGCTTTATTGGCCGAGGGAGCCGGCGTACAGCTTCCGGGTCATGTGGCCAGCATGACTAAGCCGCTTCTGGCGAACCAGAGCAGCACATGGAAACGCCGTTTACCTTCCCGCCGGAGCGGTACCTATTTATCTACTTGCACTTTGTCGTGCTTTCGAACTGCTAGGTTGGCAGGAGCAGGGACTGAGCAATGGGAGCTCACCCCATCATGGGGATTTGAACCGCCGACCTTCTGATCGGCAAGCCCTAGGCTCTGTGGTTTAACCCACAGTGCCACCTGCATCATGTTGGTATTCAGCACCTAATTCCACCACCCATTATCGGCTCCCGAGGAAGTGAAGCAAAAACCACCTAGCAGCACCCATTCGTGCAAAGGGCTGTCATCATTCTGCATCTAAAGGACTGCACTTTGATTGGAGATGACCGGAGGGGGGAGGGACTACTGCTGACATGCAGGATCATAGCAAAGGAATCGCTCAGCTGTACCGCTACATGGCAGAGAGATTATCAACCTCCTAGGTAAAAATCAACCAGTGTTTATGTTCCTTTTACTGCTGTTACTTTCTTCAGAGGAACTCGGCGCGTTTGAAGGTCAGGTTCAAGGAGTGCGTTGGAGGAAGCTGTTACCCACTTTATTACTAACCAATTAACAATTATTGTGATGGATGATGGGGGGTGGGAATATGTGTGCTTGCGGTCCACCGTGGAAATCCTTCCCAATAAAGGCTGGGTCACCCACTCGGCCTGGGATAGCTCAGTCGGTAGAGCACAAGACTCTTAATTGCAGGGTTGTGGGTTCAAATCCCATGCTGGGCAAAAGATTCCTGCATTGCATGGGGTTGGACTAGATGACCCCTGTGGTTCCTTCCAACTCTATACCAGGGGTCAGCAAACTTTTTCAGAAGGGGGCTGGTCCACTGTCCCTCAGACCTTGTGGGGGATTATATTTTGAAGGGGGGGATGAACAAATTCCTATGCTCCACAAATAGCCCAGAGATGCATTTTAAATAAAAGCACACATTCTACTTACGTAAAAGCATGTTGATTCCCGGAGCATCCGCAGGCTGAATTTAGATGGCAATAGGGCCAGATCTGGCCACCAGGCCTTAGTTTGCCTACCCATGCTCTATACTGTGCATTGTGCACAGAATGCAAGGGAATTATAGCTTTAGCAACTGCCCAGCATCATTGCTAGAGATGCGGGTGGCGCTGTGGGTTAAACCACAGAGCCTAGGACTTGCCGATCAGAAGGTTGGCGGTTCGAATCCCAGTGACAGGGTGATCTCCCATTGCTTGGTCCTAGCTCCTGCCAACCTAGCAGTGCAAGTAGATAAATAGGTACTGCTCTGGCGGGAAGGTAAACGGTGTTTCCATGTGCTGCTCTGGTTTTCCAGAAGTGGCTTAGTCATTCTGGCCACATGACCCGGAAGCTGTATGCCGACTCCCTCGGCCAAAAAAGTGAGATGAGCGCCGAAACCCCAGAGTCTTTCACGACTGGACCTAATTGTCAGGGGTCCCTTTACCTTTACCAGCATCGTTGCTAACTACATTTCCCAGGTCCCGTTTTTGGAACTTTCACTATACAGTACTTATCAGCCATTGTGATGGGTGTTCACCACTGGAAGCATGAAATTTAAAAATGGAAATGAAGAGCAGTGGTTAGATCAGCTTTTGCCAACCTGATTCCGTCTGGGAGTTTTGGACTGCAACTTTCAGTCAGCCCCAGGCAGCATGGACCATGGGCAAGGAAGCATAACAGCCAAGGAACTCTGCTGCTCTATCCTTTCTTAGTCTGCACAGGAAAATTGCAATTTGCTCTTTTCCAAAAGCTCTGTCGGTGCATGCATTTCGCAGCTAAGTCACAAGGCCGGCAACTTCTACTATTTTATTTCGAACCATGCTATTTTTAGAAAGCTACTTAAAGCCTAAAAACAGAGACTCGTAGCAGAACCAAAGGAATTTCAGACTTCACGTTAAAAATCAGAGCGCGCTGTTTTTAGAGCTGAACACCTGGGCTGTCTCAAAATTACACTTGGAGGTTAGAAACTGGACCATCTGTTGACGTTCCTTGACCTCTAAACCATCCTCAGCCCCGTTCTCCAAATTCTGAGCAAGCCGTACATAGTCGTGCTGTTACAGGATATCACGGTGCGATCAACGCGGGGAGTGCTTTTGTTTTAATGGCGTGTTTTTGTTTATTTAAATGAGATCACTGGGATGTGCCTGGGGAAGGCCCATGACTCAGTGTCACAGCATCTGCCTTTGTATATACAGTGGTACCTCGGGTTACATACACTTCAGGTTACATATGCTTCAGGTTACACACTCTGCTAACCCAGAAATAGTGCTTCAGGTTAAGAACTTTGCTTCAGGATAAGAACAGAAATCGGGCCCCGGCGGCGCGGCGGCAGCAGGAGGCCCCATTAGCTAAAGTGGTGCTTCAGGTTAAGCACAGTTTCAGGTTAAGAACGGACCTCCAGAACGAATTAAGTACTTAACCCGAGGTACCACTGTATAAGCATTTGGGTTCAACCACAGCATCTCCACATAGGAAAATGGGTTGAAACTCTTCCAGTCAGTCTAGACAGTACTGAGCTGGAACTGGGTCTGACTTGGTACAGATCTGCTCTTTTGTGTGAAAAGCTGCACACACATCCAGCAGTGTAGCATTGGCTATCAGTGCCCAGGTGTCTAGGACATGGGTAGGCAAACTAAGGCCCGGGGGCCGGATCTGGCCAAATCGTCTTCTCAATCCGGCCCGCAGACGGTCCAGGAATCAACGTGTTTTTACATGTGTAGAATGTGTGCGTTTATTTAAAATGCATCTCTGGGTTATTTGTGGGGCACAGGAATTTGTTCATCCCCCCCCGCCCAAAAAAATATAGTCCGCCCCCCACAAGGTCTGAGGGACAGTGGACCGGCCCCCTGCTGAAAAAGTTTGCTGACCCCTGGTCTAGGAGGTCAGTCAAGTATATACTTCCAGAGTCAATGCTCAACACATTACCTCTAGTAAATGAGCGACCATAGCCGCTAAAGGGCTGTGAAAATTTGTGTTCCAGGCTTTTTAGACCCATCTACCCATGTATTATGGGACGCGGGTGGCGCTGTGGGTTAAACCACAGAGCCTAGGACTTGCCAATCAGAAGGTCAGCGGTTCAAATCCCCACAATGGCGTGAGCTCCTGTTGCTCGGTCCCTGTGCCTGCCAACCTAGCAGTTCGAAAGCACGTGAAAGTGCAAGTAGATAAATAGGTACCGCTGCAATGGGAAGGTAAACGGTGTTTCCATGTGCTGCTCTGGTTTGCCAGAAGCGGCCTAGTCATGCTGGCCACATGACCCAGAAGCTGTACGCCGGCTCCCTCGCCAATAAAGCAAGATGAGCACTGCAACCCCAGAGTCAGTCATGACTGGACCTAATGGTCAGGGGTCCCTTTACCTTTACCCATGTACTATCTCAGGGATTTCCAACCGATCAACCCCCAGTTGTTAGAAGTCGATCGCGGTCAATCGCGGGCTCAGTTTCCTTTGTGGGGGGGAAAGGAACATCCGTCCCCGCCCCCCTCGCTCTCTCCTTTAACCACACACATTTTCAAGAACCACACACATTTTCAAGAAGACCAAGGAGACCAGAAAGAATGGGGAAATTTTTTTAATTTATTTAGGAGACCACTGCAAGCAGATGAAAACATTAGCATTATTTCAATCTCACTTGTAATGTAACAAATACTATGGACAATATGGATAGATACAAAATATAGACTATGAAATAATATACAGTTGAAAATGTTGACACAAAAACCCATGGGGTTTGGGCGTGGGGAGTCTTGAGATTCAGAGAAATCTCTTTACAGTGGTACCTCAGGTTACAGATGCTTCAGGTTACAGACGCTTCAGGTTATAGACTCCACTAACCCGGAAGTAGTACCTCGGGTTAAGAACTTTGCTTCAGGATGAGAACAGAAATCGTGCTCTGGCAGCGCGGCGGCAGCAGGAGGCCCCATTAGCTAAAGTGGTGCTTCAGGTTAAGAACAGTTTCAGGTTAAGAACAGACCTCCAGAACGAATTAAGTTCTTAACCTGAGGTACCACTGTATATGGATATGTATTTGGTATTGCTATAAATTCATATTTGTGAAATCAAATAAAAATGATTTCAAAAAAAGAAGGAAACACTGGCAGAGACCAATTTATTCAAAAAGAAATAAGTTACATGACTCTAGGAAATGAACTTAGGAGGAACAAGGTTTATGATGAGGACGACAATGACGTGAAAGCTGTTGGTCCTTTCATTATAACTGCAAAGCCTTTTTTTTTTTTAACAGAACAGGTTGTGTGCCGGCAAATTACAGCAGAGCAAATCAGGCAGGAGGAACCGTGTGTGGAACATGTGACGATTTACCGTGGAAGAGCAGCCAGTACTTTTACATGGTCATCTGAATCCCGTTGCTATGCAACGGGGATAACTTGCTCGACATCAGGCCCCGTTCAGATACAGTAGATAAGCACAGGGTGCTGTGCCCACACTACTCATGAAACCTCTTTTGCTAAGCAATATTTATGGGGGGACGGCGATGCGCATAAAGGGGCATGTTTGTGGAATCAAGGCTATCCTATGCTGCCAATAAAGCATGCTGTTTGCAAGTGCTAATTAAAAGTGGAAACCATTCCTGCTTCAGCTTGTTGTTGTTTAGTCGTTTAGTCGTGTCTGACTCGTCATGGACCAGAGCACACCAGGCACTCCTGTCTTCCACTGCCTCCCGCACCTTGGTCAAACTCATGTTAGTAGCTTCAAGAACACTGTCCAACCATCTTGTCCTCTGTCATCCCCTTCTCCTTGTGCCCTCCATCTTTCCCAACATCAGGGTCTTTTCCAGGGAGTCTTCTCTTCTCATGAGGTGGTCAAAGTATTGGAGCCTCAGCTTCAGGATCTGTCCTTCCAGTGAGCACTCAGGGCTGATTTCCTTCAGAATGGATAGGTTTGATCTTCTTGCAGTCCATGGGACTCTCAAGAGTCTCCTCCAGCACCATAATTCAAAAGCACCCATTCTTTGGTGATCAGCCTTCTTTATGGTCCAGCTCTCACTTCCATACATCACTACTGGGAAAACCATAGCTTTAACTATACGGACCTTTGTCAGCAAGGTGATGTCTCTGCTTTTTAAGATACTGTCTAGGTTTGTCATTGCTTTTCTTCTAAGAAGCAGGCGTCTCCAGCTACTTTACCGTTACTGTGGTACCACAGGTTAAGACTTAATTCGGTCCGGAGGTCCGTTCTTAACCTGAAACTGTTCTTAACCTGAAGCACCACTTTAGCTAATGGGGCCTCCTGCTGCTGCCACGCCGCAGGAGCACAATTTCTGTTCTCATCCTGAAGCAAAGTTCTTAACCCGAGGTAATATTTCTGGGTTAGCGGAGTCTGTAACCTGAAGCGTATGTAACCTGAAGCATATGTAACCTGAGGTACCACTGTATTTGGCTTGTTTCGTATGACTGTAGGTAGAATTCAATTTGCAGCTCATGCTGGCTTTCTTTGCATCCGGCATTAAGCATTCGTTTGGCCAACCAATCATAGGAATGAGCACAGATTGCTGACAGGCACATGCCAACATCCGCCACCCTCCTCCCCTGCAATCCAGAGATGAGGAAAGTTCAACTATTGATTTCTGCCTGTCATGTCACTATTCAAAATACAGGAGCTCGTCCAGGGAAAAGAAGAAAAAAGCTGGCATCCTAGTGACAAGCCGTGTGGCATTTCCTTATGCTGCTGACGATTGGTGATCTGCGCTTGAAACAAATCGAGTGACACTAAACACCGTTTTCAGTACACATCTGAAACATAACAACCCCCAAGAATGGCTTGAGTGGAAATAAACTCAGTTTGCCACGGTACGAGGCAAGCCATTCATGCACTTGGTCGGGGAATGTGCAATTTCGACACGTTCTCTAACAAGTAAAACAGATGGCCAGGTGTCAGGGGTTTAGGAGCAGAGGCACGGGCAAGGGAGGAAACAGAGAGCGAAGGGGAGGAGGCAGAAGAAAAGATGAGTGATGACGACGACCCGAGATCTCCTAGTCTTTCCAGTGAATCAGAGGATTCACAGAAAGGAGCACCAGTGGCCAGGGCAAGGGGGGAGTCTAGGGGGGCACCCCAGGAAGATAGAGCCAGAGGGGACTCAGGGGGGAGCAGCTGGAAATCGGGACCAGCGTCACCGCCAGGAAGCAGGGAAGAGGAAAGGAGCCAGGGGGGAAGCGCTGGCAGCTCACCACAGGAGGGAGGGCATGAGTCAGGAGTGGCCACACCTCCATCGGGGAGCGAAGAAACGGTTAAGAGGAAAGTGGAAGGTTGGGCGCGCGCGCCAAGTTCAAATGCAGAGGAAGGCGGCGCAGTAAGCAGCCCCGAAAGGGAACCAGGTCCTAAAGCCCGGCGCAAGGAGGCAGGAGGGTCCGGGTCAGCGTCAGAAGAATCCCGGAAGGAAGAAGCCCCGGGGGGTAGAGGGACCCAGAGGAGGACAGTCAGGCGGAAAAGGTGGAGCAAGGCTAGGATATTAAGTTGGTGCACACGGGGCGGAGACTCAGACGGAGCTTCGCCGATCTAGCTACTAGACGTAGAGTTGCGCGCAGCAGCGTGAGAATGGAAACTGTAATTCAATAAAGACTTTTACTTAATGATCGCTGGCTAGCGTGATCCTCTGTGAGCTAGGATCTTCAAGCAGCTCTGACACCAGGGAATATGTTTAAAATTACGAGCGGCTCTATAGAATCATAGAATTGAAAGGGATCATAAGGCAAGAATCTTTTGCTCAATGTGGTGCAGCATCCTCTGCCTTGTGAACCATGGTTTGTGTGTGGGCTGGTTCTGGCTACTCACATAACCCAGAGAGGGCACTGTAAATGTGCTCCAGATATATCCCATATCTGAGCTATGGCATTAAAAAAATAAGTTTGGTAGGTCTAAGCCCCTGTGAGTTCTGATTCAAGTTGAACTCTGGATGCTCTTCCTCTCTCCCTCTCCCCCTCCCTCTCTCTCCCTCTCCCCATGTGTGCTTGCAGTGGGGAGTGCTTACCAGGAGGACAAGGCAGTCAGAATTGTGAATGACAAGTTGCTGCTCTTCTAGACACCCTGAATCTGCATAGGTAGAAAGCTATGTAAGAACGTGCTGGAGCTTGCTTTCCCCTCCTTCCTCCCATTCCTTTTCCCCTCTCATGACATGTCTCTATTTCACTTCTTAAGTTCTCTATGTTTTTTAGCAGTTCTTGTTCTTAACTGTAAGTTGTCTTGAGTACCATCAGGCTATGGTATGTATAAACAACAAACAAATATTATTTGTACCACACCCTAATAATATCAATATCAATTTTAGTATCCTGTCCATCTGACTGGGTGGCATTTAGCATATATAATACATACATACATACATACATAACAAAACATTATACAGTAAAAGGCTTCCCTATACAGTGGTACCTCAGGTTACAGACGCTTCAGGTTACATACTCCGCTAAGTCAGAAATATTATCTCGGGTTAAGAACTTTGCTTCAGGATGAGAACAGAAATCGTGCAGCGGCAGCGCAGTGGCAGCAGGAGGCCCCATTAGCTAAAGTGAGGCTTCAGGTTAAGAACAATTTCAGGTTAAGAACAGACCTCCAGAACGAATTAAGTTCTTAACCCGAGGTACCACTGTACAGGGCTGCCTTCAGATGTCGCCTAAAGGTTATATAGTTACTCATCTCCTTGATATCTGATGGGAGGGTGTTCCACAGGGAGGGGGCCACTACTGAGAAGGCCCCCTGCCTAGTTCCCTGTAGCATCACTTCTTGCAGTGATGAAACCTCCACATCAGTTTGTATTGATTAAAAAGTAGATTCAAAACTCATTTTTATACATTATTGCCACACATTCTTGTTACATTTTTATTGATGGACTGATTTGCCAGCCAAGATTGTGAGGTAGCACAGGTCATGTTCCACTTATGGGGGTGAGGCGGGGGCAGATTTTCCTGATGCTCATGCACAAAGAGACTTTCACACGCCAAACTGGCTCTGTTCTGACAACGTGCTGGCCAAACAGTATTCTTTTTCAGACACCCTGGCAGAAAACTGATGGATGGGGAGACTCTTAACGGTGAAGAGCAATTTGAGAGACCTACAAAATTCATATGAATAGGTAAAGGTAAAGGGACCCCTGACCATTAGGTCCAGTCATGGCCGACTCTGGGGTTGCAGCGCTCATCTCGCTTTACTGGCCGAGGGAGCTGGCGTACAGCTTCTGGGTCATGTGGCCAGCATGACTAAGCCGCTTCTGGCGAACCAGAGCAGCGCACGGAAATGCTGTTTACCTTCCCGCCGGAGTGGTACCTATTTATCTACTTGCACTTTGACGTGCTTTCGAACTGCTAGGCTGGCAGGAGCAGGGACCGAGCAATGGGAGCTCACCCCGTCAAGGGGATTCAAACCGCCGACCTTCTGATCTGCAAGTCCTAGGCTCTGTGATTTAACCCACAGCGCCACCCATGTCCCTTGTTCATATGAATAGCCGGCAGTGAATCAGATCTAGCAGTCCCCCTGTAACAGGGACCTGTCAGATGCTCCTGGGGAGCTCAGAAGCAGAGCAAGATGAAATGGCTTCTTCCACCACCCCTCTGCTGAGGGATAAACTGCTGCTGAAGATGGAGGCTCCATTGCTTGTCACTGGAAAGAATCCACCTCTCTTCTTCATAGCAGAGACTGAGGTCGAGACAGGAGCCAAAATAAGACGTCCTCCTCCTCCACCCATTCTTCATAACCCAATAAAGATCTTAATTTGTTTCTTTAAAAGGAAAACAACAGGGGAAGCTCTTTGGCCACCAGTGGGTCCAGCACCTACATTAGAATATCCTCCAAGGTCAACCAGCATACAATTGCAGACTAAAAGTATTTTCTGCAGACAGTGCAGTATCTTTTGAGGGGAGGTCCATTAAATTTGGTTAAAGGGGACCTTGGAGGGTTTGTTTTTTGGCTTGTCAGAGGGGAAGCAGGATCTGTACAAAGTGGTTCTTCAGTGATGTGGTTCTTCGGTGATGCAGTCACCGAAATAAATTTTAAAATGCCTTGGACAAGCATCTTCTAAAAGCAAAAGAAATGTCTCTAAGCTTACCATGAGCTAGCACCAGGGTGGGGTGATAAGGAAAAGAGAGCAAATACCACAGTGGAGAGAGGGTGAAGAGAGAGTTTTTATTGTGACTAACAGGTCAAGCTTGTAATCAGCTTTGTCCAGAAAGCAAATCCCTTCCCAAGCCCAAATCAGTTTTAAATGTGCTCGGCACAAAAGTACCTAAAACCGTATGTTTGCAAAATAAAAAAAATCCTTCCTGTTGCACCTTAAAGACCAACTAAGTTAGTTCTTGGTATAAGCTTTCGTGTGCATGCACACTTCTTCAGATAACTTAGTTGGTCTTTAAGGTGCTACAGGAAGGATTTTTTTTATTTTGACTATGGCAGACCAACACGGCTACCTATTTGTAACCGTATGTTTGCAGTTCAGGAAGTGTTTTTTGTTTTTGTTTTGTTTTACCCAGGGGCACCTCTTTCATCTCTGCAGTTTTCAGACTTGCAAAATGCTTGGGGAGATTAAGTTATTCATTTTCACACACCTTAAAACTCTAACAGCTGCCCTCGTGGGAAATTACTGCAGCTCTTTCTCACGAAATTTGGCAAGATTTGTGACCTCAGAAGACCAACCTTGCCTGGAAATTTCACCAATTCTGCAGCAAATATTAAAAAGCTATAGACATCTCATTAAGAAAGTGTGCTTGCACGAAGCCCCTGAAACTATTTACCTGTAATTTGCCAGGCTCTATTCACTCTGAGAATGCCTGCAAATTTCATCCACTTCTGCCAAAGGAAAAACCAGCAGCTGTTTTTCAAATTTCCCTGTAGTAAATTGTGGGAGCGGCGAAAATGAAGCAGACTCAGAAAGAACTCAAGCCAAACTAGGCAGCCTACAAAACACCTTGACACCAAGGTGTTTTCCAAAGCACTGGATCAGAGTCTGAACAAAATCTTGTGACTGGTGCACACACCCAGTTTTAAATTCTGCTGCTGAACAATTTGTGGTAGTTTTACTCCTGCTCCCTTTTAAAGGTTGATTTGTTTTGTATTACAACTGTATGTATCCATTAAGGTTTTTATGCTGTTTTCTGTTGGCCTGTTGCTTTTATTGAATGCTACTTCAAGTGCCATTAGGCAGAGAGGTCACCTACGCCTGAAAGTAACAAAGCACAATATTTTCAAGGACGAATAATATTCTACACAATATATCGTGATTTTGTTTAGCATGTACATTGTAAAAATAGCAAACTATGGATTTGTGCCAGTGAGTCTAATTTACAGATGGACTGTGATACAGTGTCCTGAGTCAGGCATACCCCAAGGTAAGTCCCAATAGTGTACACAGTCCCATGGGCAATGCTTGAGAGGAGTCCAGTGGTCAAATACATGTTCAGGTCTAATGCAACAAGAAAGATTCAAAGTCAAACTGTAAGGCCAGGTACCCATATCTGAAGAAGCTCCAGGGTTAGAATCCTAGGGTTAGAATCCTAAATGGCCTCAGCCCACTAGGAGCGTCTCCACCCCCATCGTTCAGCCCGGACATTGAGGTCCAGCTCTGAGGGCCTTCTGGTGGTTCTCTCACTGCGAGAAGTGAGGCTACAGGGAACCAGTCAGAGGGCCTTCTCGGTAGAGGCGCCTGCCTTGTGGAACACCCTCCCATCAGATGTCAAGGAAATAAACAACTATCTGACTTTTAGAAGACATCTGAAGGCAGCCCTGTACAGGGAAGTTGTTAATGTTTGATGTTTATGCTTTTAATATTCTGTTGGGAGCCACCCAGAGCGGTTGGGGAAACCCAGCCAGATGGGCGAGGCATAAATAAATTATTATTATTATTATTATTATTATTATTATTATTATTATTATTATATAAAATCACAGTCCAGTTGAGTTCATCATTACGCCCCATCAACAGTGAGAGTTGAGCAGAGAGTTTGACCATGTCGAGCCGATAGAAACACACAGCAGTCTTCCCCTATTACAGGCAGAAATCCTGGTGTTATTAGTCACAGCCTGACTTTGTCACTGGTGGCCTTGAATTGCTTTCAACACACTAAGCTACCTTCTACTGAGTCAGCGCATAGGACCATCTAGGTCAGGCTTGTTTACTGCAGCTAGCAGTGCCTCTGCAAGGTTTCAGGAAGGAGTCTCTCCCAGACTACCTGGAGATGCTGAAGACAGAACCGCTCACCTTCTGCATGCCCTACCGCTGAGCTGCTCCAGAATTTTTAATTGTTGCTTTGCTTCCTCTGCTTGGCTTGTGGCAAAGGAAACACACAAATGAACCCTCATGAGCAGAGAGCAAAATAACTGTTGAATGAACTGTCTCCTCCTCCTCTCTCCCTCCCTCCCTCCTTTACCCCTGCTCCGCCTGTGCTTAGAGGAGCAATTGAATGTGGGAGAGGCAAGTTTGGAGCTGTTCCCGGGCCAATGGCAAGAGTGGCTCCTGGCGTGGTTCCAAGCTGCATTCCTGTTCTCAGAAAAATAGGTGTTGTTAGTCATCACTTAAGTGCCCGTGGACTGAAAGATTAATAGGGTGTCTCCACCCCCATATTCTCCCTGCCTTGCCAAAGTTTACGGTCGGGCTTGAGGCAACAGCAACATGAGTGCATGTACTTTCATGGGCGACTGACCTTGTTTGAACTGTGCAAGAGTTATGATGCAGAGAGTAACTCCCTTTTCAGAGCAGCGCTTCGGAGGTGGGCAGGGAGCCCAACAGCCACCCTGCGAGAGGGGCAAAAGTGGAGTAAGGACATGGATTACCGTATTTTTCGCTCTATAAGATGCACCAGACCATAAGACGCACCGTGTTTTTGGAAGAGGAAAACAAGAGAAAAAAATATTCTGAATCCCAGGAGCCAGGACAGCCAGCGGGATCGCAGCATTCCAGGACATGTAGCCAGAATGACTAAACTGCTTCTTGTGCAACGGTTACCATGACGGAAGCCAGAGCGCACAGAAATGCTGTTTACCTTCCTGCTGCAGTGGTACCTATTTATCTACTTGCACTGGTGTGCTTTCGAACTGCTAGGTTGAAAGGAGCTGGGACAGAGCAATGGGAGCTCACCCTGTCGCGGGGATTCAAACTGCCGACCTTCTAATCGGCAAGCCCAAGAGGCTCGGTGGTTTAGACCACAGCGCCACCCGCATCCCTTTCCCAGGAACTGTAGTTTACCCCTCACAGAGCTACGTTGCCCAGCATGCTAAGAAAACTACAGTTCTCAGCATCCTTTGGGGAAAGCCATGTGCAACAATTCTCATTTGGCATCTGCTAGCTACAATGGATACATTGGATATGTGTTGTGCAGCAGCATGGCATGGGTTGCCAGTGTCTGGGGTGGGCAAGCCACTGATGCTGCCAGAGCACCCCTCCCCTCCGGAGCCAAGAATGGCTGTGTTGCACCTTGCCTGCCTTCCTCTGTCCGTGGGCCTGAGCTGCTCTGCTGCCTTCGCCAGATTCAGCAAGGTGAGCACAAGGTCCAAATCAGGGATTCTGTTTGCAGCAATGCTAACACACCCCAGCTTTGGACTCTGCTGAGTCTAGGGACTTGGACATAAGCCCTTTGCAACATACCTGGGCTCCTCCTATGCTATTTTGATACAAGGATGGGGCACAATGATTTTCTTTTAGAGGGGAGCTGGCCTTGTTTGCTTCTCTGGGTGAGATGCTTTTCTCGGTTCGCCTCCATCCCATCAGGATTCGCACTCAGACCAGAGATATCAGCACCGAGCACGACACAAAAATGTGCAACAGAGAAATGTGTTAAAGAACATGTTGTTTTGGTAGGCATAGGAAATCAAGCTGTAGTCTCCCTCCTTCTCCATTTATGAAGGCTGTTCCTAAACCTTATCAAAGGCAGAAATAGAAGACTTTTTATGTGGCTGCTTGCCAACATTACTAATCAGGTTTTTAATTAGGGTTTTTTAAATTAAAAAATGAGGCCTAATTTAAGTCCAATTAACCGTTTACAAAGCAAACATTCTATGCCACGAAGAGAAGTGATTATATTTTCTGCTAATTATATAGAATTTACATGTGTATCTGTTTCCTAGAGGAAATGTCAGCTAGAAGCTTGATATGCTCACTTTTAATTTACTGTACTCAGACATCTTGCTTGATCTGCTCCAAAGAATGTTGCCTTTAGCAATGTGGATCTACATTGTTGTTGTTTTGATTACATCTGTAAAGTGGTCACACATGCCATATTTCAGTGTCACCCCTACAAACCTCTGATACCAGAAGTACGCATTTCCCTGCTCCCTGCAATAAAATTGGAGGCATGCTTCACTCTTAAGCCTGAAGATGGTTCCAGTGGGAACATAAGAATTAGCTGCTCTAAGAGGTGCTCAGCTTCTTGTATTTTCTAAATGAGTTGGTGTTCTGAATGTGTGACCCCTGATTTGGAAGGAGGGGAGCCCAGAGCAGAAATTTATGCAGAGTAGGTAATTTGGGCTGAAGCCCTGCATCAAAACAGTGTTTCAGTGATTCACTTAAAACCTAAGGTGTAGGTGCACCAAGCCAAGAACAGGGATGGGGAGACTGTGGCCCTCCAAATGTTGTTTGATGATGTTGCCCTTGACTGTTGGCTATGCTGGCTGGGTTTGATGGGAGTTGTTGCACAGCAACATCTGAAGGTCTTCAGGTTCTCCATCCCTAGAATCATCAATCCCTGTTGATGTAAGGAAAAAAATAGGTCTAAAAGGAGAATTCTCTGGAGACCTAGATCCAGGTTTGGGGCACACACCCTTTGTTGATATTTAAAATCTCCTGGCAGAGATTTAAAATCACAAAACACGCAACAAAGCAAAGCATGGAAATCTAGGCTGTTAGATCTTTAAAATATGCCCACATGAGTACCAAAACTCCCCTCTTCCCTTAGCATAGAAAAAGACCACACGTTTGGTTTACTTACAAAACCTCCAAAGGTCCGATGCATGTGCTTTCTCATACAGCATTCAGAAAAAGTTGCACAGGCAGGAAAACTTAGTTCGGTGGTGAAAGCTCCGGAATTATTGGTATCGTTCTGTGTGTGGGAAAGATGCCCCTCCTCTCTTTTTCTCACGTTCTTGCAAGATGAACCAAGGTGTTGATGTTGTGTTGGATCCACACAAGGAAAGATACAGAGTAGGCTGAGGTGATATTTTGTTAGCGCTATGTGTTGGTGGGGAAAGTTTTGTCGGGTTTTCTTTTTCAAAGCTAACTTTATTGTGCTCGCTTTCTCTCTTCTGCCTTGCAAACAAAAACAAACCACCTGTTGGGGAACAGCATTGGAAAGGTGGGTACACAATGTCAATGAGTAAGCTTGCTGTTATTGTACGGATATTTTTGAGCAGCCAAAAGTCTATGCGTACATTTGGGGGTGGGGAAAACTGGCAGCTATTCACAGCCTTTAGAGACGAAAAGCACGAGAAAGAAATACATATGATTAGAAACATGTTCAGGCTTTAAGGGGAATGTAGGAAGAAGAAGAAGAAGAAGAGTTTGGATTTGATATCCCGCTTTAGCACTACCCGAAGGAGTCTCAAAGCGGCTAACATTCTCCTTTCCCTTCCTCCCCCACAACAAACACTCTGTGAGGTGAGTGAGGCTGAAAGACTTCAGAGAAGTGTGACTGGCCCAAGGTCACCCAGCAGCTGCATGTGGAGGAACGGATACGTGAACCCGGTTCACCAGATTACGAGTCTACCACTCTTAACCACTACACCACACTGGCTCTCGACCCAAGTCAGACCATTTGTCCAGCTCTCTCAGTATTGTTTACACCAGAGCTGGGGAACCCATGGTCCTCCGGATGTGGCCACACTCTGACTCCCATCATTGACCATTGGCCATGCGAGTTGAGTCTGACGGGAGTAAGAGTCCAAGAACAACAGGACAGTCACAGGTTCCCCAGTCTTGGTTTACACTGACTGGGACCACAGCTGCGTTGTGTCCTGTTCCTTCTATCATATATGGAAGCAGTGGCGTAGCAGTTGCCCCGGGCACAGAATTCTTAGGGGTGCAAAATTTCAACACTTGGTGCTGCTTCAGTACAGCTGCATGCTTCCGGTGCTGGGGTCTGTTGAAAATGGTTTCTCCATGTGAACCAGGAAGTGACCTCTCCAGACAATGGAACAACTCTTCTTTTCTCTGTGACTGCAACCTCCTGGGTGGTGCAGACACTGTTAGGCAGTTGAATGCATATGCATACAGTGTCAATTCCCCCCCTCCACGTGGCCCAGGGTGCCAGCAACCCATGTTACACCACTGCAAGGGAGAAATTTGGGCAGCTGTATCTTCTGTTAGTGCCAGATGCATCCAGAGAATTATTTCATCAAACAGTCACAGCATTTGATCGAATGGAGACGTAACTGCTCTTAAACAGTCCTGGCTTGACGTCACCAACAACATGCTATCTGGTGGGGCCCCTTATTTTAGTGGGCCCTCATGCTACAGGCTTACCCAGTGGCTGGGTCCGGGAAGCTGCCATTTTGAATTTCCCACAATGCCCTGGAGTGCCTGACATAGCATCCCTTCAGGGCATTGTGGGAATTTCAAATGCTGGTTTCCCACACCCAGCAGCTTGGAATGTATTTGTGCCAATAGGGCTCATCACAGCCCTGGCAGCTGCCTAACAGAACCAGGTGCTGATGACAGGCCTGCATTTCAATTTCCATATGGCAGTGTGTACATTTCTTCAGCTGTGTAAATACTGCGTTTGCTATGCTTGTAAAAATAAGAGCGAGCCACAGGACAGGGCCAGACAGGATAATTTTGTGTACTTTCTGGACAGGGCTTTAGCTCATTTGTATTAGAAATAGTTGATCTTTATTTTATTTCTTTCTCCAAGTCAGAGGACGAGAATGGAATTTTGATAACTCTTTCCAGATGTTCATGTGCTTGAATGTCAGCTTGCCTGGGATTATGGCAGGAGTGGCTAAGCTGTGACCCACCAGATCATAGAATTGGAAGGGACCCAATGATAATCTAGTCCAACCACCTAAAACGCAGGAATCCCAGCTAAAGCATCCATGACAGCTGGCCTTCCAACCTTCGCTTAAAAACCTCCAAGGAAAGAGTCCACCACCTTCCAAGGGAGACCGTTCCACTGTCAAACAGCTCTTACTGTCAGGAAGTTTTTCCTGATGTTCAGTCGGAATCTCCTTTCGTGTGTGTGTGTGTATATATATATAATTTTTATTAAGTTTTCCATTTAACAATCCAGTCATGTCACATTAATTAATCTGAATTATACCAATACATAACATAACATCCAAATATTTTGCCGATTTTTTAAAAAAAATTGTTGGGGGTACCCATGCTTCGAGTTCAGAAAGGGTCCAATCATCTCATATTTCTGCTGCTTTGATGTTCACAAGTCCCATCTTTCCATCTCTTTGTTGTTATCCTTTACAAATCCCGTCTTCCAATCTTCTTGTTGTTATCGTTTTTCTTCTTAATTTCCTCTGAGTTGTTTCCACAAGCGAGTTGAAGCAAACATTATTATATTCCTGTGTGGATTTTCACGCTGATCCAAAAGTCCTATTCGGGCGGCAGGCGCCATTTCGGCAGTTCCGATGAAATACAGTCTAAGTGCCTGCTCATTAATTTTCCCAGACCTGTTGCTCCATAAATCAGCCTTTCCAGGAGAGTTTTTGCCAAATCAGACGTAGAATCCAAACATGATAACAGAACAGCGGCTCGCCTCCCGCTTTGACTGTAAATCTCGCAACAAAGTCTGTCTCATAATGGCGGATCCCGATTAGAACTGCATCACCTAAAAGCCTTTCGTTTCCTTTCCAGATCTTCCGCAAAACAAAGCCTTTAGTTAATATTTTTATTTCCACACAGTTTATTTTCCAGTCTCACTTGCTATCAATCATGGGGTGGTTCTTCTAGGGGAGGGGTTGTTAGGTAAATCATATTGAAGAAGAGAAAAGTCCCCCCCCCCCTTTCCGTTCCGTTTCAACATACCGACATAGCTGTGATTCTTTGATGTAGTCTTCCGTTCAGTCTCCTTTCTTGTAATTTAATTGGTTCAAGTTCTACCCTCTAGAGCAGGAGAAAGCAACCATGCTCCCTCTTCCATGTGGCTGTCATGACATGTCTTGTCATTGTTGGCCAGATGAGCCA
Source organism: Podarcis liolepis (assembly GCF_965112155.1). Taxonomy (NCBI): domain Eukaryota; kingdom Metazoa; phylum Chordata; class Lepidosauria; order Squamata; family Lacertidae; genus Podarcis; species Podarcis liolepis. The sequence goes on along the minus strand of NC_139555.1, from coordinate 18,881,572 downwards.
TTTGGTATTAGGCTTGCAGTCAGGTGGATATTCTCCATGGTAGAATACCGAGCAGGTCTCGTGCGCACAGAACATACAAAGGTTGCACACAAGATTTGCATACCCTCCAATATTTCTCCAATGAAAATAGGGACGTCCAACCATACCCGTCAATCTTTATCCAGTGAAAATAGGGATGTCCTAAGGAAAAGTGAGACATTCTGGGATCAAATCAGAAAACGGAACAGCTTCTGCAAATCTGGGACTGTCCCTAGAAAATAGGGAAACTTGGAGGGTCTACATTTTGTGAGATGGAAGACACACAGTGGCCCAATTTGCACATAACATTAGGCCTAACAAGGCAACCGCATACCCTCCAACATTTCTCTGATGTAAATTGGGACGTCCTATTCCAGAATAATAATAAAGATGTTTTTTGTACCCCACCCATCTGACTGCGCTGTCCCAGCCATTCTGGGTGGCTTCCAACATATATAAAAACATTACATTAAACATTAAAAAAACCTTCTCTATACAGGGCTGCCTTCAGATGTCTTCTAAAGGTTGAATACTTACTTACCTCCTTGGCTTGGGGGGTCGCATAACTCCATACCCTCCATCATTTCTCTGATGAAAATAGGGACATCCAAAGGAAAAGCAGGACATTCTGAGATCAAATAAAAAACAGGATGGTTTCTGTAAATCTGGGAATGTCCCTGGAAAATAGGGACGGTCTGCAACTGTGTGGTTGCAGTTGTTTTGCTTCTGCTCTTGTGCGCTGCCGCCATGCTCCTCTGAATGACTGAGGACCATGGGGCAACAACATTAGCTCTGTCAAACTACCTTCTGATAAATAATTACATGATGTTTCTGGCCTAGGCGCTCTGAAATGAATGATTAGCAGCTGTGTTTTATTACTTAAAGGTGGAACTAGATGTTATGGGGGCAAAGGGAGGGTTCTCAATTGCATGAGCAAGAAGGGACTGGGGAGAAATGCAGTCCACACTTTAAGGCAGACCTTTCTAATTCATGCTCTCCAAAACAAAATGAATGGAAGCAAAGCCATTCAGCCAACCTTCAAACCTTACTGAATTTTGCAATGTGCTTCTCCAGCCAACTAAGGTGTACAAAAAAAATGTGTGCGCTGCTTTAAAGTGTGCTCAAAATATAGTGAAAATGGCATGCAAATGGGTGTAAAGTAGATTCCAATATATATTATATTTGGGGGAAATGTATATGACAGAATTGCATACATATAGGGGTATAGATAGGGACGCAGGTGGCGCTGTGGTGTAAACCACTGAGCCTTGGGCTTGCCGATCGGAAGGTTGGCAGTTCGAATCCCCGTGATGGGGTGAGCTCCCATTGCTCGGTCCCAGCTCCTGCCAACCTAGCAGTTTGAAAGCACGTCAAAGTGCAAGTCGATAAATAGGTACTGCTTTGGCGGGAAGTTAAACGGTGTTTCTGTGCGCTGCTCTGGTTTTGCCAGAAGCGGCTTAGTCAAGCTGGCCACATGACCTGGAAAAACTGTCTGTGGAGTAGACAAACAATGGCTCCCGGCCTGTAAAGCGAGATGAGCAACCCCAGAGTCGTTCGCGACTGGACTTAACTGTCAGGGGTTCTTTACCTTTACCTTTTAGGGGTATATTAGGAGAAAGTTATACTAAAATGCTGAGACGTTTTCACAAGGACTTCTTCTAAAAAACAAAACAAAACCACAAGCTGATACATGGAGAACTGAACTTAAGATTGGGAAAAGGAGAAATGGAGAGAAAACAGCCTTGACAGATGCACCTAGCCCTGTGCTAAACGCTCTTCCCACCTGCCAATTCTCCCAAGGACAGACTCTCCAGCTTTGCAAAAAAAACCCCACCTTATTATTATTTGTCACAGCAAAGCTCTGGGAGAAGTAGCAAAAAAACAGCTACAGCAAAAAGCAAAACCCCAAAGCATTTGTAGGGGAGAATATGAAGGCATGGGGAGAATTTAGCACCTCTCACTGCGACTGTCACTTCTGTCCCTGCATTCATATGAACCAGAAGATGCGTGTTTAAAATGCACATGCTCACCTGCATAATGTGTACTATTACCCCAAGGCAATAGTTTAAAGGGGAAACACAGAGCATGAGAGACAGTGTGGGGTAGTGGTTAGAGTGTTGGACTTGGACCTGGGAGACCAGAGTTCAAATTACCGCTTGGCCATAAAGCTCTCTGATTGACCTTGGGCCAGTCGCTCTCAGCCTAACCTACCTCACAGTGTCCTTTACCTTTACCTTTACCTTCAAGGTAAACCTCACAGGGTTGTTGTAAGGATTAAATGAGGAGGGGGAGAACCATGCCTGCTACTTTGAGCTCCTTAAGAGAAAAAAAGGTGGGATGTTGATGCAATTAATAAAGAAATAAGCAAACAAACAATTCTATCCATATTGTAAAGCTACACTGTGGCACACAGGAAAAACACCCTAACTGGACAGCATAGTTGGTTGCAAGTTACAATACGAAAAATGGGAATCGGTCCTTGAAGAGCGTCATGCTATGCTGACTGGTAAAGCACTGCATTATTGTGGCGGGAAATGCCAACCTATATCCCCCAGTTGAAGAATGTTATTGATAGCCACAACATCACAAATGTCCCTGCTTAATGCAATTAACTCTGCTAGGCAGCATCTTAAAAAGCAGAGACATCACCTTGCCAGCAAAGGTCCGTACAGTTAAAGCTATGGATTTCCCAGTAGTGATGTATGGAGTGAGAGCTGGACCATAAAGAAGGCTGATCGCCGAAGAATCGATGCTTTTGAATTATGGTGCTGGAGGAGACTCTTGAGAGTCCCATGGACTGCAAGAAGATCAAACCTATCCATTCTGAAGGAAATCAGCCCTGAGTGCTCGCTGGAAGGACAGATCCTGAAGCTGAGGCTCCAATACTTTGGCCACCTCATGAGAAGAGAAGACGCCCTGGAAAAGACCCTGATGTTGGGAAAGATGGAGGGCACAAGGAGAAGGGGACGACAGAGGACGAGATGGTTGGACAGTGTTCTTGAAGCTACCAGCATGAGTTTGACCAAACTGCGGGAGGCAGTGGAAGACAGGAGTGCCTGGCATGCTCTGGTCCATGGGGTCACGAAGAGTCGGACACGACTAAACATCAACATCAAAGTCCACTGAACGTTGCACAGGGGCTGTGGATAGGACTTCTGACAGTGTTTTGTGACTCTCGGCAGCCCGCACTGCAAACAAACAATTCAACTTTCTTTCGATGCTGCTAGGAAAAGACTGTTTTGTGAGCTTCTCAAAAAGCCCACTCGCTACTTCAACTGGCTTTTACAAGAGACGTCCCTCGTGTTTTGAAGTGTTGGCTGCCAGCTCCACTCCAACATCTGGCTTGGTCCAGAGTCTCTACTCAAGAGATAGGGCTGTTAAGAGGATTTGCACGTCCAGGCAAATATGACTCACTCTCCTTTCCATTTTCGAACTGACTAGCTTTGTCCTCCGTATTTATCCTGGTCTGGTGAGCTCCTCACTGCTTGGATACCCTTCAACCGTTCCTTGTTAAGTGAATGTAAGTAACAGCTGATCGACACATCTGGTGGCTGCTTTTCTCTTGCAGAGTGCTGTATGTGGGCGGCATTCAGCTTAAAAGTTGCTCTGCAGCAGGATTTTCCAAACTTGAGTCCCCAGCTGTTTTTGGACTACAGTTCCCATCTTCTCTGACCACTGGTCTTGCGATCTAAGTTAGAGAAACACTAGTTTAGTCCAAGGGAACCATTTGCTGTGGCAAACGCCTACTGGGTTTCAAGTTCCACGGGGAGCTGAATGGTATTTTCCATCTTAAGTGCATTGGCCCAAGCTCTTCAACTGGCCTAATGAAAAATCTTTACACCTGTCCAGGAAAGCAGTTGCTAGTTCAATACGCAAATATTCCCCTTTCCTGTTCCTGTTTCCTTTCATATATAATTTTTATTAAACATTCTGTCTTACAACTGAAAATACTCATTTTACATCCTTAATATATCAATGAATTCCATTCTTTTCTTTCCGTGACTCATTTTACATATCATAAAGCCCTGCATATTTTACAAAAACAATACCATTCCGTATTCCATTATTGCATCCGTCAAAACTTATTTACACTGCTGAATTTATCTTAAACCCTGCCAGCATTTTCAGCTGTACACAATTATTTGCCATATATTCAATAAACGTTTTCCAATCTTCTTTAAACGTTTGTCATTCTTGTTCTCTTATTCTATCTGTTAAGTCTGTGAGTTGTGCATATTCTGTCAACTTCAGTTGACATTCTTCTTTGGTTGGGACCTCGCTCATTTTCCATTTTAGGGCTAACGAAACAAGTGCCACAGTAGTAGCATACATCAATAACCTTTTTTGACACCTGGGAAATTCTGTCTGAATTATCCCCAACAGAAAGGACTCTCCTGACCTGCGATCAGCCCAATTCTGAAAGTTAGTATTTGGCAGGTTTTTCTTCTCTGAGTCAGCGATATTTCTTGTATTTCTACGAAAGCTCCCTGGGGGAAGGGAAAGCAAACCAGAGCGTGTCTGTATATAAGCCTATCAGAGCTGCAGATTGAATGTGGAGTAGCATAATTAATTGATCTTCACTAATGTGCCTTATCTGAAAGAGATATACCGGTATATATCTCTTGATGCAAAGCAAAGCACTCCTGTTGTACTGATAACACACCGCTAGGGTTATGTGCAGAGGCCGCCAGGGATGCATTTGTAAACAGCTCTGTAGGAGGTCAATCCTCTTTATATAATTAGAAGCTAGGAGAAAAGCGATGACAAACCTAGACAGCATCTTAAAAAGCAGAGACATCGCCTTGCCGATAAAGGTCCGTATAGTTAAAGCCATGGTTTTCCCAGTAATGATGTATGAAAGTGAGAGCTGGACCATAAAAAAGGCTGATCACCGAAGAATTGATGCTTTTGAATTATGGTGCTGGAGGAGACTCTTGAGAGTCCCATGGACTGCAAGAAGATCAAACCTATCCATTCTTAAGGAAATCAGCCCTGAGTGCTCACTGGAAGGACAGATCCTGAAGCTGAGGCTCCAATACTTTGGCCACCTCAGGAGAAGAGAAGACTCCCTGGGAAAGACCCTGATGATGGGAAAGATGGAGGGCACAAGGAGAAAGTGATGACAGAGGACGAGATGGTTGGACAGTGTTCTTGAAGCTACCAGCATGGGTTTGACCAAACTACGGGAGGCAATGGAAGACAGAAGTGCCTGGCGTGCTCTGGTCCATGGGGTCACGAAGAGTCTGACACGACTAAACGACTCAACAACAACAACAACAACAGAGAGGCTGGTTGCCTTCAGCTTCAGGTCTCAGTGCTGTTCTCTTGGTTCAAGCCCCATCTACTTCCATGACCTTTTCTGGTCAGTAGAGTGCTTTAAAGATCACTGTGCAATGGAAATGGCATTGATGTTAGCCTTTTGAGATACACGGAAGCAGCTGTGTGTTAGCAATGATTACCCTTGTTTGTGTTCTAAGCAGGTGTTAGAGGCCTGATCCTGTCCGATGCTGATCATGCCAGTGAATCAGTGATGACAGCGAATCAGTGATATCTTTTTTAGGGCACTTAGCACCAGCCATTGCAGAGTTACAACTCTTGATTCTCCTGCAAATCCGAGAACCATCACATGAAAAGATACTTGATTTTTCCCGGGTCATAACTGAATGTGGCCACTTCATTCCTTGGTTTCGCTGAAGTCTTATGACATTTTGGAAGCTCTCCAAAGACTGCATTACGCTGCCCAGAATAGTTCAAGAGCCCTTTGGGTGTATTCTAGACGAGGCAATCTAATGGATTTCCTCTAACTTTCTTTAAGGGGAAAAAGTCACTTTCACAGGGTTGAATGATAACCTTGTGGGAGCAAATGAAGGAAAGAAGACTGAAGCCATTGATGGGGTGAAATGGCAGGGGAGCTGGCATGAGAGATCATGAGATATGGAAATGCGAGAGGCAGTGTTGGGCGTGTAACAGGGGAGGAGAACTGCAGGCAGAACTGAACAGGTGGCAGAACTGAGGCTAGATGAAAGAGACCTGAATCAGCGAGAAAGGAAGATCAGAAAGGAAAGAATTCTATATACATCAAACCGGGAGAGAACAAGGCTACACGCCCAAGCACGTTTACACACAGTGGTTACAGGTAGGTAGCCGTGTTGGTCTGCCGTAATCGAAACAAAATAAAAAAACCCCTTCCAGTAGCACCTTAAAGGTAAAGGGACCCCTGACCATTAGGTCCAGTCGTGGCTGACTCTGGGGTTGCGGGGCTCATCTTGCTTTATTGGCCAAGGGAGCTGGCGTACAGCTTCTGGGTCATGTGGCCAGCATGACTAAGCTGCTTCTGGCGAACCAGAGCAGCACACGGAAACACCGTTTACCTTCCCGCCGGAGTGGTACCTATTTATCTACTTGCACTTTGACGTCCTTTTGAACTGCTAGGTTGACAGGAGCTGGGACCGAGCACCTTAGAAACCAACTAAGTTTGTTATTGGTATGAGCTTTCGTGTGCATGCACACTTCTTCAGATACACTGAAACAGAAGTCACCAGACCCTAATATATAGTGAGAGGGAAGGGGTAATAAGACAGGTACTTTGAGATCTTGTACAGAATGTCCTGGGAGATTGAAGTGTTCTCCTACTGGTTTCTGTTTCTTGTGATTCCTGATATCAGATTTATGCCCATTTATCTATATTGGACAAACAGGCCAAACCCTACGCCAAAGGATAAATGGACCTGAATCTGATATCATGAATCACAAGACACAGAAACCAGTGGGAGAACACTTCAATCTCCCAGGACATTCTGTACAAGATCTCAAAGTACCTGCCTTATTACAAAAGATTTTCAGAAATAGATTGGAAAGAGAAGATGCTGAATTGCAACTTATTACCAAACTTAAAACCATGGAAAGACCTAATCTGAATAGAGACATTGGATTCTTATCTCATTATACATGTTATTGCTATTTTTAGCCATCTCACCCCTTGCTTTTTCCTGTAAAACCAATGGCAGTCGTTAACAGTCGTCAACAGGTTTACCACACCTATCAGCCAATCACCCATTCCCACTACCCTTCTGAGTAATATCCCACCCCAACCTCTCACTATATATAAGGGCCTGGTGACTTCTGTTTCAGTGTATCTGAAAAAGTGTGCATGCACACAAAAGCTCATAACAATAACAAACTTAGCTGGTCTCTAAGTTGCTACTGGAAGGAATTTTTTTTATTTTGTTACACACAGTGGGATCAACTTCTGAGTCATGCATAAGATTATGTTGTAGGAGAACAAAGCAATACCTTTGCAGCAGGAGTTTAATGAACCCTTTTTCGTGTCTGCAATATATTGAAAAAGAAAGAGAAGAACCTAAGATATATTCTTAAGATTTTTATCCCAGCCTAGAGGCTCTCAAGGGGCAGTGAACACAACTGTATGGAAATGTGTGCATCACATAACAAATGTAATGTCAAAATCACAAACAGGAACGGCAAAAGCATGCCACAGCGGACACAACTGCACTGTAGAGCATACAAAAATGAGACTTTGGAGCACAGGCGGAGGCTCTGTGGTGCCCCAGATGTTGCTATGCTACAGTGCCCTCCAGATGTTGGGCTATAACTCCCATCAGTCCCAGCCAGTAGAGCTTGTGGCTAAGGATGATATACAGGGTTAGGCCCTTTATACCTAAAATAGTGTCTCCATCCTCATCATCCAGCTTGGACACTGAGATCCAGCTCCAAGGGCCTTCTGGTGGTTCCCTCACTGTGAGAAGTGAAGCTACAGGGAACCAAGCAGAGGGCCTTCTCGGTAGTGGCACCTGCCTTGTGGAATGTCCTTCCATCAAGGAGATGAGTAACTATATCACCTTTAGAAGACATCTGAAGGCAGCCCTATATCAGGAAGTTTTTAATGTTTGATTTTTGGTTGTGTTTTTATGATGTCGAAAGCTGTTCAGAGTGGCTGGGGCAACCCAGTCAGATGGGTGGGGTATATTATGATTATAATTATTATGGTTGTATTCCAGCAACATCTGGAGGGAACTGTGTTGGGTATCCCCATGGCACCATAATTCCCATCATCCCTTATCATGGTACTAATTCTTGTGTGTACAATTTAAAACCAATCCTGAACCCCCCCTACATTTAACCATCACCATTTATTTGCATAATACCTTTCCATCATTAAACCATGTTTGTGTGTGTACACGCACACACACACCAAAATCCAGTCACAATATATAACATAGTTTTTGTGATTATAAACAATAAACCAGGGTTTCCCAAACTTGGGTCTCCAGCTGTTTTTGGAGAGGAGGAGGAAGCACTAGGCGGGTGACGGCTGATGGACACAGTGTCTTTAGAAAGCATTCCAGACCCCCTCTCACCCAGAACCTGGCGAGCCTTGAAAGTAGGAGAGCAAAGAGCTCAAAGGCAGAAGGCACCTAGCAGCACCCATAGGAGAGACAATGAGAATGATGAATGAGGAAGTGGGAGAGATGGGGGGTAGGGTGGATAGGACAACACCATTATCCAAGAGGCTGGGTTTTATAGCCTCTCTCTGTAAATACTGAATAGAAAATGGAAGGCAAGAAACATTTCCTTGTCTTTGTACATTCCTGGGCAACCAGCCGTGAGTCGCTGGCAGCAGCATGATCCAAGGTGATGAGAGTCTAGTGTGGCTCTTTTCTTCTGCATCATGACATTGTTTGTTGTGCACTGGATCCTGAGAATCTGATGGAGATTCAATAGGCACACATGGCGCCCCCCCTTTTTTGCCTGTCCCATGCCAGGAAGTCTGCTGAATGTGCCTTACCTTCCACATTGACGTTAAAACTGTGTTGCATGGTTGGTGGCTGGATGTAGAAGTTGAACAAGGAAAACCAACATCAACTCAAGCTTAGCTGGACTCATGGGAAGTGATGCATGAGTTTGAATGGCTCACCTGACTCACGTCCTCATATGTGACTATTCCCAACAATCCCAGTAATTATGGTCTTGGGACATAGTTGTGCTGTTGACCTCTCACCTGCTGGTTTCCCTGTTGAACTCATCCAACAAGTTCTGTAAGTCCTCTTCCTCTTGCCCTTGGGTGCCATTCAATCCTGGCGCTGGGTGCAAGGGAAGAAAGCTCAGTTACAAGAAAAGGAAATGCTCAGATTTTAAATATTGGCATTGAGCTGGAAAAGGAAACAACACCCAATGAAAAGAAGGGAGCATCTTATATAACAGTATTGCACATCTCTGGAAGTGCCCATATTTTATCCTTCTGTTGTAGAGCTACCGATGGCTCGGGCAAGAAAATAACTGACTGAAAACTGAGAAGCAAGGGAAGATAATACACTGTGTTTTGGAGGGGAAATGGTTTGAATAGGAAAGATTATATACACATCCACAACCCTCTTCCATATGAGAACCTCACAGGGAAAGAGTTTTCTCTTTGCTGAAAGGATATGTTAGTAAGGTCAACTGGTTAAGTCCAGTTTAATTTGACTATGGCTTTCAGGCCAAGGGAGCCGGCGATTGTCCACAGACAATTCCAGGTCATGTGGCCAGCAGGACTAAATTGCTTCTGGCATACGGAACACCGTGACGAGTACCAGAGTTCACGAAAATGGTTTACCTTCCCGCCACAGTAGTACCTATTTATCTACTCGTGCTGGTATGTTTTTGAACTGCTAGGTTGGGAGGAGCTGGGACAAAGCAGCAATCAATTGTATATAGCCAGGCCTTACATTACAGCTGCATCTGTTCCAACTCTACAGACAGGGATTCTCACTTAAGAGATCTACGGCAAACATTTTTGGAGCTAAAATATCCACCTGATGAAGTTAAACAACAGATCAACAAAGCCAGACTGATACCCAGAGAGAACTTGCTGCAAGACAAACCCCAAAGAGAAAATAACAGAACATCACTAGTAATCACATACAGCTCCCAAGTTAAAACAGTTCAATGCATCATCAGAGATTTACAACCTCTCCTAGACAATGACAGTTCTCTTTCTCAAGCTCTGGGAGGAAGACCTTTCATTGCCTACAGACAGCCACCCACCCAATCTTAAACAACTCCTCACCCACAATAATACAGCAACCAGACTTAACATGGACACTGGTACCAGAGCCTGCAATAAACCCAGATGCCAACTTTGCTGCCACATACACCCAGACAACACCATCACTGAACCAAACAACATCAAACATACCATCTCAGGCCTATTTAATTGCTCATCTTATAACATTGTGTATGCCATCAAATGCCAACAGTGCCCTTCAGCTCTCTATATTGGACAAACAGGCCAAACCCTACGCCAAAGGATAAATGGACATAAATCTGACATCAGGAATCACAAGACAGAGAAACCAGTAGAACACTAGGAGAATCTCCCAGGACATTCAATACAGTATCTCAAAGCCGCTGTCTTATTACAAAAGAATTTCAGAAATAGACTTGAAAGAGAAGTTGCTGAATTACAACTTATTACTAAACTGAAAACTATGGAGAGACCTGGTCTGAATAGAGATATTAGATTCTTGTCTCATTGCACATGCTAAAGCTATTTTTGGTCATCTGCATAATATCCCATGCTTTTCTCTGTAGAACTAATTGCAGTCATTAACAGTCGTCAACAGGTTTACCATACCCATTGAGTCAATCATCCACCTCCCACTACCCTTCTGAGAAAAACCTCACCCCACCCTCCCACTATATATAAGGGTCTGGTGACTTCCGTTTCAGTGTATCTGAAGGAGTGTGCATGCACACAAAAGCTTACACCCAGAACAAACTCAGTTGGTCTCTAAGGTGCTACTGGAGAATTTTTTAATTTTTAAAAATTTTAAAATTTATTTCAACTTCGTCAGACCAACATGGCTACCTACCTGAATGTAAAAGCAGCAGGAGTTCACTCCATTGCATGGGTTCGAACTGCCGACCTTACAATCAGCAGGCCCAAGAGACTCAGTGGTTTAGACCACAGCGCCACCCGCGTCCCTAGTATGTCCCTACTAACAGCGTGGGTGGCTTCTGATGCAACAGCGTTACTAACAGTGTTAGTAACGCTGTTGCATCAGAAGCCACCAATCACTAGCTTAATCTCACGTCTATTTCCATGTCTAGCAGCCAACACAACTTGCTCTAAAGAAATAGGTGAAGCTTACCTTCCTCTTCCAGGCCCTGAAGCAAAGACTCCAGAACAGATGGGGACACAGTGCTGAGCAATAGCCAGTGAAGCAACTGTTTGGAACTATAAATAAATGCAAGCAGAAAAAAACAAAACAGGAAGGGAGGAGGGAGGGAGGGAAAGAAGAGCAGGTCAACGTCAACCAAGGGTGAATCCAGACCAACATTATTTTCAATCACATACTGAAAATTCAGGATGGGAAGTGACCGTTTATTGGAAAGTCTTGTACAGCATCAAGGCCACTTCCCCGAAATACCACTTTTTATTTGGGCAGTAAGGAAAGTGATGGGGAAATGTGCCATGAAGTGTGTGACAACACTGGCTTTTACCCATCATCTAACCTTCCAGCAAACAAATCGGAATGGCTGCTCAAGGAACGGGTTGTTCAGAAATGCCACAAGAAGGGAAGTTTAGGCCGGCACTCGCTCAGTTATAGTCTGTTCTTATGGCCACATTTTCATATGCATTCCCATCATCTGATGGTTGTCTCACGGGTTTACATAGTCTTTAATCAAACTAGCCACAGCATAGCAGTGAAATACAGAGGACTGTTGCTAGAAGGACTTAAAAGTGGACAATCATCCTTTCCATGCTAGGCACACATTCATTTTCCTTTTGTCCCAATCTGCTGAAGTTGATTTTGCAAGATCTGGGGAATGTGACCAGATGGCAGTACATTTAGTATGCACACCATGTAGTAATAATAATAATAATAATAATAATAATAATAATAATAATAAATTGTAGCCCACCCATCTGGCTCGGTTCCCTCAGCCAGTCAGTTTATGTACAGAAACATAATACAACATTTTTTATAAAATCTCTATACAGGGCTGCCTTCAGATGTCTTCCAAAGGTTGTATAGTTACTTATCTTCTTGATATCTGCTGGGAGGTCATTTCACAGGGAGGGTGCCACTACCGAGAAGGCCCTCTGCCTGATTCCCTGTAACTTCACTTCTCACAGTGAGAGAACTGCCAGAAGGCCCTTGGAGATGGATCTCTGTGTCTAGGCTGAATGATGGAAGTGGAGATGCTCCTTCAGGTATGCTATAGTGCACCAGACGCTCTCTCACGACTGCTGTGGAAATGCTCCTTCATTCATTCTGCTGATACCCATCAACATACCCCCTAATCCTACTTTACAGTTTCTGGGAGTGAGCCCCAGCAGTGAAACAGATTTTGGAGCTATGCAATGCTTCTAATTCACCTCCAGGGACCCAAACCATCTTGTTGATGAGCAAGTAATCCTTGCCATCGTCTCTCCTTAGCCTTCTTCTCAGTCTGCCCAGAAGTGATTAATGGATTTAAAATCTGCCACTGGTCTCCTGAAAACAGCCCCCAAACCACTGTGAATACTAAGCAGGAAAAAATGAGCAAAGGATTTAATATGAAAGACTTCAAAGGGTTTAAATTCAACGCTGGATCGTTTCCTCTTTAAAACTCTTCAGAAAAATTATGGAGGGTAGAACGGCTGCACATTACTAGGCAAAAACATGCTGGGTTTTAGGAGCATCCCAGAATTTCATATTAATCATTTACATATCAGATACTTCATCTTCCTCCTCATTAGAAAATCTGCAGCGCTATGATTACTAGAGTGTCATGTAAAAGCTCACAGGGCAACAACTTCCAAGAACTGTCAATAGAACAGAGTTCTGCTTCCTGGGCCCTTGAGATTTGATGCATTTCATATAAGTAACATTCCCTCCCATTCTTAGCACTGCACTCATAACAAAAGAACAGAGCTAATGGCACAAACAGAGGAAGACAGCTTAGATGCTCCAGAGGGCAGAAGCAGAACCAGTTTCTTTCTTTCTTTGTTTAAATTTATTATTGGGAAATGATATATAATGAAATGAAAAGGATGTTTAAAATAACGTTTGTAAAAACCCCAGAAGCCTTTCTTCTGGGGATTATAGGGATAAAACTACCTAAATTGTATAGAAATAGCGACAAGAATGTTACTTGCCCAAAAATGGAAAGAAGAAGAAGTCCCAGCAAAGGAAGAATGGATACAAAAACTTATGGAATATGCAGAAATATCAAAACTCACTGGAAGAATAAGGAATCAAAATAACAAACTTTTTTTTATAAAAGAATGGAAATGGTTTATTGAATATCTACAGATAAATTGTAAACAGATAAAAACACTGGCAGGATTATTGTAATAACCTGCAGCTATATACCGGGGTGTGTGTGCGTGTGTATGTGTGTGTGTGTGTGTGTGTATGATAAATGAGGAAGTTAATTTGGATATGCAGAAGATAGTAAAAATAAATTCATGGAACCGCAGAAAGAAGGGGAAGGAAGTCAAGTTTTCAAATGTCAACATGAATGTAAAATTAGTGAAATGTATATATATCTGAAAAGTATAAATTATATATATAATTTTAGAATTTACATTTATACTATACCCTTGAAAATCAATCAATGCGTTCCTATGGAGACCGTCCGGGGACAGAGGGGAAGCGCCGCACGCCTTCCCCTCTGTCCCCGGACCTGTTTTAAAGCAAGGGAAGGGGCAGCGGGGAGAATCACTTCTCCCCGTTGCCGCCCCTTGGTTCAAAAGGGGTCCGGGGAGAGAGGGGAAGGCGTGCGCGCCTTCCCCTCTGTCCCCGGAGATTGCGGGGCTGGCAACGGGGAGAAGCGATCTTCCCCCACCGCCCCTTGCTTCAAAAGAGGTCCGGGGACAGCGGGGAAGACGCGCTGCGCTTCCCCGCTATCCCCGGAGCTTGCGGGGCAAGCTTCGTTTTGCGAAGCAAGCCCATAGGGATATGCATCTTGCAAAGCAGCTAAGAAAATGAAAAACTCCTTCGTCTAGCGAGTTTTTCGTCTTCCGAGGCGTTCGTCTTGTGGGGTACCACTGTACTGGTTAAACATTAGGAGAAGTTAAGAGATGCTTTACAACAGAACAAATGCCCTTGGGTGTGTTGGGGGTCTCCTCTCAAGCAGAGGCTGGCTCTGCAATTGCATCCTGCGTTGAGCTGGGGGTGGGGGCTGTCCTGGATGATCTTCAACATGCCATTCAACTGTACAATTCTATGGAAGATCTGAGACACTGAGCTGGTTTCGCAGAACGCGGGAAGCCAAACTACGATTTCTCCAGAGGGGAGATTGCAGCCACGCTCCTCCACTTCTTAAAGTTAGCCAGGTGGGACTGTTCATCTTGGGAAAGGTTTCCCCCGTTCTTCTCCCTTTTAAAAATAATGTTCATTTCACTTGATTCACTCTCCCCCCTCCAAAAACACCTCTTTCCCCACTGTGACACACTCCCTGTCTGCATGCCTGAAGCTGATGTAAAATAACAAACCACAAATTTGTGAACCGTGGGGTGGATTGCATGGAAAAAATGACGATTCTGGTTGACTTCATGTGGAGCAGTGGTGAGAGTCGGCTGAACAGGCCTTCTGGAAATTGCTGGCCACTTCCCTCACTATGAAGTGGAAAAAGCAGAGAGAGTGAACGAGAGGAGGGGAGAGAGAGACAGACGGACGGACAGACAGAGGACCACACTGCAAAGATCCATCCTGTATTATCAGCTAAAAGATCTACTTCGAAGTAAGTCCTGATGGGTCCAATGGAACCTACTCCCATGTCAGCGTACAGGATTGCAGCTGAAAAGCATTCTAGTGGGTTATCGTTATTCCAGATGTTGCTGCCTCTTGGTAATCCACCGTTCCCGTGATCTAATTATATTCTGAAGCAAAGATCTGATTAATATGAAGAAGATATGGCAAGTGCGGGATGCGGGTGGCGCTGTGGGTTAAACCATAATAATCAGCCTAGGACTTGCCGATCAGGAGGTCGGCGGTTTGAATCCCCGCAACGGGGTGAGCTCCCATTGCTCGGTCCTTGCTCCTGCCAACCTAGCAGTTCGAAAGCACGTCAAAGTGCAAGTAGATAAATAGGTACCGCTCTGGCGGGAAGGTAAATGGCGTTTCCGTGCGCTGCTCTGGTTCGCCAGAAGCGGCTTAGTCATGCTGGCCACATGACCCAGAAGCTGTACACTGGCTCCCTCAGCCAGTAAAGCGAGATGAGCGCCGCAACCCCAGAGTTGGTCACGACTGGACCTAATGGTCAGGGGTCCCTTTACCATTGGCAAGTGCGTTTTGGGGACAGATAACTTCCTTTCCTTTTACAGCTTTCTGTTGGCTCAAACTTGTTCATTCGGCAGCACAGATATATGTAGAACTGATGATACGGTGATTTGCAGATTCACGAGCTTTGATGTGGACACAGAAGTCCCCTTGCTCAAGTGGATTCGCTGCTAACTTCAATGGTGCTAATGTCTGTGCAAGTGCAAAGGGATGTGTTGAGCTAACAACCTCTACTCCCCCTGAAGTGCACAAAAAAGGCACAGAGGATCTTTAGGGGATTGTCTGAAGCTGTTTTTCAGACACAACTGAATGAGGCTAGTCCTCATGATTGCTAATGACAGCTTTGCCCCAAATTTTGAAAACTTCATTTATCCAATCCAATCCAAATAATTTTATTGTGCTAGCCACCGGCCTTGACAAATCTGAACCAAAAATTAACACAAGCAATAGGGGGGGTGTCGTGCCACAAATAATAGTCTCTATTTAGATCTCTGCGTCTCCCTTACAGTTCACTGCTATATTGCCCAGGGTCTTCTTTCTGGCCACCAAAGCAAAAAGGGTGACTTTATGAGTCACTGAAGTGTTTACATTGCTAAGAAACCATTGGACATTCTCTGCTGGGGAGACACATCTTTCCTTTACAGACGGTAAGGTGAGAAATCGCCTTCTGGGTCCAATGTATAGTGGGCAATATAGCAAATAGTGCTATATGTATTCTGGCTCTGATTACCCACATATACAGAGCCTGTCCTCGCAAGATTCCATCAATGGTGTCTCTGAATTTTTTTTACACATCACTTGGGAAGACTGGCAAACTAATGCCAGTGTACTGGAAGAAGCAAAGATCACCAGTGTCGAAGCAGAGATTCTTCAACATCAACTTTGTTGGACTAGTCACATTGTGCGCGTGTTTGATTATCATCTTCCAAAGCAACTACTCTATACTGAACTTAAAATTATGAAGCATAATGCTGGTGGTCAACAAAAGAGGTTCAAAGACTCTGTCAAGGCAAATCTTAAAAAAATGTAGTATAAACACCAACAACTGGGAAACACTGGCCTGCAAGCACTCCAATTGGAGAACAGCCCTGACCAAAAGTGTGATGGGCTTTGAAGATGCTTGAACTCAGGATGAAAGGGAGAAATGTGCTAAGCGGAAGACACACTTGGTAAACCCTCACCAACTCCCACCTGGAAACCTATGTCCCCACTGTGGAAGGACGTGTGAATCCAGAATTGGCCTCCACAGTCACTTACAGACTCACTGTTAAAACCATGTTCATGGAAGACAATATTACTCAGCTACGAGTGATCGACAAAGACGAAGATACAGAGCCTGTCTTTGTGTGGTACCCTGTTATATTGTCCATCTAGGACAGTGGAGGGCATAACATGAAAACGCAGCTCAGTAAGAGCAAATCTTAGTGAGGCTGTTCAGAGATTCAACAGGTAAAGGTAAAGGGACCCCTGACCATTAGGTCCAGTCGTGACCGACCGGGTTGCGGCGCTCATCTCGCTCTATAGGCCAAGGGAGCCGGCGTACAGCTTCCGGGTCATGTGGCCAGCATGACTAAGCCGCTTCTGGTGAACCAGAGCAGCTCACGGAAACGCCATTTACCTTCCTGCTGGAGCGGTACCTATTTATCTACTTGCACTTTGATGTGCTTTTGAACTGCTAGGTGGGCAGGAGCAGGGACCGAGCAACGGGAGTTCACCGTCGCGGGGATTCGAACTGCCGACCTTCTGATCGGCAAGTCCTAGGCTCTGTGGTTTAACCCACAGCGCCACCCGGATCCCTTAAATTCAACAGGTAACTGGCTCTAAAATGGACTGTTTTTAGAAGGGGGGGCATTTATCCAGAGACTATGACTGAATGCAAGGACAGTACCCTATTCCCCTGCCCCCCAGCCAATGATATGCCTTAAGCAGAGAGGAAGAGTGGGTATGTTGCACAAGCCACAAGCCCTGAATAGTTTAGGAAAAGAAGCCATCCAGATGACCAAGGCACGGGAAAGGCAAAGAATAAAAACCAAAAGTTAGCACAATCCGTTTTATTACAAACTTCTAAAAGAACATTATTGTTTGACATCTGTTACAAACTGCTGAGGATTTGTATCGTCAATCTGTCATCTCTACTTACAGTTCTCTGCGTAATCAAATTTACCTTGTGACTTAACACAGAAAGCAAGCGAGGCAGGATTGCAACGTCTTATGCTTGTAAACATAATCTGCTTTAATATACACTCCAGGTATCGATTCGTGGTAGTAAAAATTGTGATCCGGTGGTAGCTTATGTGACCAGCTAGCATTAAGAAGCGGCGAAGCGGGAATAGCAATCCACTTCAGAAAAGCCATTAACTAGAAAGCAAAGATACAAAAACCATCTCCAGATTGCTGAAACATGATCAGGTGGAGATGAAGATTGTAGCTATGGCCATTAGCGGGATAAAAACCTTGACCTAATTAGACTCAGTTTATGCCTTGGTTGGAAAGGCAATGAAACTGAAGATTTGGAGCTGGGAGGAAAATTCATCCATACTTTGCTAGAAGCAAAAATTGCTTCTGCTTCCTTTAACAGAAGACCATTTCAGATTAGAACCATGACCACTGTGCTGGATTGCCCTGAAGCAACGCTGTCTGAATTGGGCTACAGATTTGAGCTAGTTTAGTTGCCACGGCGTTTCTCAAGGACCCTGGGAACATTTGCTGAAGGATCATACTGAGATCCCTGCTAGCTTAAAGAGTGATGGTTCTCTAGGGTCCCTCATTGTGTGGAAACCATGGCAGGGGAAGTGATTTAGGATTATAGGTGTTGACTTAAGAACCCTGTTGGGTCAGACCAAAGGCCCATCGAGTCCAACCAGATGCCTCTCTCCACTTGTGATCCCCAGCAACTAGGATGCCCTTAGCTCCATGTCCCCCCAAAAGGCAACCCACTAGCCACTTGGCGCCCACTGAGTCTTACCCACTAGGGCTGGGCGAAATCTGGTTTTCAACAACGTAGCTAAATACCATGATACACTCCCCACCTTAGAAGGGGAGGAAGAAGCAGTCAAGATATAGCCCAGGCCTACCGAGCGAGCTCTGATGCCTCTCTGGCTTATGTGTATCTGTCTCAGGCTCTGTCTCACACGCATCTGTCACAGGCTCACGTTCTCGGGCTCCGTACGTCTGTCTGCCTTTGCCTTTGCCCGAGTGGGCAGGCTGAGTCTTTCCTTCTGGAGCAACTGACTTCCCCAAGTGGAAATACACTGCCCAGCCACTCGGGCGAAGGCAATTTGAGCAGCTGATACATCAAAGCTGCTGGGGAGCTCAAAAAGTCTGAAACCTTTATTGAGATGTGAGCACCATATTGGTTTCAGGCAGTAATTCGGAGTACAGTGGTACCTTGGTTCCCAAATGACTTAGCTGCCAAGGAAATTGGCTCCTGAACGCCACAAACTCAGAAGTAAGTGTGTTTGCAAATGTTTTTCGGAAGCTGAACGTCCGACGCAGCTTCCACGGCTTCCGCTTGAGTGCCAATCGGAAGCCGCGCCCTGGTTTTCGAATGGTTTCGTGAGGCGAATGGACTCCTGGAACGGATTAAGTTCGAGAACCTGCTACCCACTGAGACTCTGGATCATCCCCTAGCAAAATGGCTAATCATGATGAAAATCTCCATCCGAAGATTGCAGGGCGGTGTACAATATAAGAACAGAAAAATAGGTAGCATAACAAAAAACAATAACAATAACCCCTCCCTCCCCACAGTTTAATAGGCCATAGATTGTTTAATTTGCCAAAGAGGAATGTCTAGTCTGGGCTATCCTGTCCAAATCATCCAAGAAGTATGCTGCTGAGTCATTAAGCCGATACTCTCTTGATCTGTTGAAACAAGCTTGAACACCCCTGTGTTTCCATCGTCTCTTGATAACTCCAGCAGATTCTGTCGTCTTAAAGCCTTCCTCTGCTGATCCAGCTGGAACAAAAAGTGGACGAGCGTCATCCGCTCTGGGAGAATCCCCGAAATCTGCCAAAAACCACGGTCGCCGAGGCCTGGGTCACACCATCAGGGGCAGAGGGCAGATTTCGTGCAAGCCACAACTTTGCCCGTGACTGTATTGCTTTATTTTTCTCCGTTAATGGCAACCATCTACACACATATATGAGCAAAAAACCTACTGGTGGAATGTTGGGGATTGCCTTTTATACAAACAGGCTATAGATATACAAAGGACCAATAGCATTAGATGGAGAAGCAGGTGTGAATTGCCGCTGTTTTCTTTAAAACCCAGATGTGCTTGCAATCCTTGCTGCAAATCACCACAGGTGCTTGATCTGTGCGGCTGGGTTTATCTATACGCCAGAGAAAGTCCGTTGACGCAGGCAGCGCCTTATTTAGCAGGCAAACCACACAAGCGAGTTCATGGGAGCTAGACTACTGGAAGTGGGTCATCTCTTGACAATTGGGATGATACCACCATTTGCATCTGTTTTTTGCCAGCTGATGTTCTCAGCCTTTGGGATCCGGAAGCTCTCTGAAGCTCTCTTCCTCATCCTCGTTCTCTTCGGACCGTGGCAAGGCCAGTACGTGGGTGACAGGATGGATCCAGGACGTTGTCTGAGTCACATGGCTGGAGGGGAGTAAAATAAAATAAAATAAAATAAAAAGAAAGAAAGAGTGAACAAACAACAACAACTACAACAGTACAGTGGTACCTCGGGTTAAGTACTTAATTCATTCTGGAGGTCCATACTTAACCTGAAACTGTTCTTAACCTGAAGCACCACTTTAGCTAATGGGGGCCTCCTGCTGCCGCTGCGCCACCGGAGCATGATTTCTGTTCTCATCCTGAAGCAAAGTTCTTAACCTGAAGTACTATTTCTGGGTTAGCGGAGTATGTAACCTGAAGCGTATGTAACCTGAAGCATATGTAACCCGAGGTACCACTGTATTTGTATCCCGCCCATCTGGCTGGGTTTCCCCAGAGGCTTCTGGCACATATAAAAACATAATGCTAAGCATTAAAAACTTCCCAATACAGGGTTGCCTTCATATGCCTTTTAAAAGTTGTGTAGTTCTTTATTTCCTTGACATCTGATAAGAGTTTATCCCACAAGGCGGTGCTACTGCCGATAATGCCCTCTACCTGGCTCCCTGTAACCTCACTTCTCGAAGCGAGGGAACCGCCAGAAGACCCTCAGAGGAGGACCTCGGTGTCCCAGCTGAATGATGGGGGTGGAGATGCTCCTTTAGGTACCCCAGGGCCCAGGCCGTTCAGGATTTTTTAGAGTCAGAACCGACACTTGTGCTCGGAAATTAACTGCTTACCAATGACACATTTAAAAGCTTACCAACTGAAGACCTTTCCTGACAATAAAGCAAATCATGCTTCCCTATAAATAGTGGCTTCTTCCACCAGCCCCCCTCAAAGGAGAAGGGAGAGCCACTTGTAAAGGGTGTCCTGGAAGTTACAAAGACTCAAGGGAGCTATCAGTAGGGTGGCCCTGCTTATAGGTAAAGGTAAAGGGACCCCTGACCATTAGGTCCAGTCGTGACCGACTCTGGGGATGCAGCACTCATCTCGCTTTATTGGCCAAGGGAGCCGGCGTACAGCTTCCGGGTCATGTGGCCAGCATGACCACGCCGCTTCTGGCGAACCAGAGCAGCGTACGGAAACGCTGTTTACCTTCCCGTCGGAGGGGTACCTATTTATCTACTTGCACTTTGACGTGCTTTCGAACTGCTAGGTTGGCAGGAGCAGGGACCGAGCAACGGGAGCTCACCCCGTCGCGGGGATTCGAACTGCCAACCTTCTGATCGGCAAGCCCTAGGCTCTGTGGTTTAACCCACAGCGCCACCTGCGTCCCTGGCCCTGCTTATATGCATCAGCAAAAGAGGAACGCAAAATCTGCGGACAGAGGTGAATGCAGGGGGTGGGGAGGCTATAATTTCAACAGATATAATTCACCTCTCTGATCTGTTGCCCAGGTGCTAACTGTTGATGGGAATTTCCTGGGGCTCTTCCTTCTTATGGTTCTTGACCTTGGGCGGGGACAACCTTCAGGAAGAGGACACCTCCAATAACGGGCTGTCCTCTGGACAAGGTAAGGTAAAGGTAAAGGACCCCTGCATGGTTAAGTCCAGGCAAAGGCAACTGTTGGGTGCGGTGCTCATCTCACTTTCAGGTCAAGGGAGCCGACATTTGTCCGCAGACAGCTTTCCGGGTCATGTGGCCAGCATGACTAAACTGGTTCTGGTGCAACGGGACACCGTTGACAGAAACCAGAGTGCACGGAAACACCATTTACCTTTCCGCTGCAGCGGTACCTGTTTATCTACTTGCACTGGTGTGCTTTTGAACTGCTAGGTTTGCAGGAGCTGGGACAGAGCAATGGGAACTCACTCCGTCACGGGGATTCGAACCACCAACCTTCCAACCGTCACGGGGATTCGAACCACCAACCTTCCAACCTTCAGTGGTTTAGACCACAGCGCCACCTGCGTCCCTGGAAAGTAGGACATATGGCTACCCTAACCATCACATACCCTAGTGGCTTCATTTGCTGTTCTCCTGTTGTTGTTTTAAAATGTAAAATTGTAATTTATTTCCCTCCTAGTATCCAGAATAGCTCATCAATAAACAAATGAACAAAATGATGCTGATGCAGAAGGAAAAGGATAAGGCGGTCGGATCGCACCAAAGGAAACCCAGAAGTCCTATTAAGGTGATAACCCAAGTTAACAGCATGCTACTGGCCTTGTCAACACCTTCATTGGGATTTTTAAAAGAAGTTTTACTTAACAATCTGATGAAATAAGGACATCGGAAAGATGTTGTCCGAAATGATGCTCACATATTTACAAACTGGCTCTGAAGCTGAATGATGACATCCTCCCCCCTTTTTCTTTTCTTTTTGTTTGTTGGCTTGACAAAGTAATAATAATACATAAATGAGAATAAAAATCTGCACCCCACCACTGAGCCCATTCCATTGTAACTATCCAGCCTCCCAAAATTTCAACACCTCTTGCAATGGTTTGAAGCTTTTCCGTTTTAACAGTACAAATTTTACAAACACTTTCCATATCTCCTCAAAATCATTTCTCCTGCATATTCCACATCTTACCTTAATGACACATTTATCATTAATAGCTATACCTCAAGCCTCTTTATACCACTCTTCCATTTTATATTCTGCTTGCCCCTTCCACTTCCTAGCTATGATAATTCCTGCAGCTGTCAATAAATTTGTGAGCAAGTCTTTCAAAGCCTGATAACCTTCCACCCGGTCGTAAATCGATAATAATGCTACCTCTGGACTTTTGGTCAGCTTGCTATCCCTCCCTTTTGCCTTTCCTGGCTCTGCCCCACTGCTAGAGTTCCCATAAGTCTGCCTCCATCGCTTCGTTAATAGGGGTGGGAGCCAGCAACTCCACAGAGGGGTCTCAATGCCATTCCCTTTTATTACCCTAAATAAAATGGAGAGGGTTGGGGAACGCGCTCCAGCCAAGAGGTTGAGTAAAAAGTAGGTATTCTTCCACCTGTAACCACCTTAGGCGTCCTCTGAAAAACTGCCTATTTTCCTCAGGGTGCTTGCCCGAAACATTCATTTCCATTTTATTTCAGCTTAATGCCAGTGACCTGCTTTTCTTTCCAACAGGAAGTCCAAAGTCAGTTAACAATAACATACCACAACGAAGGCAATAACAACGAAGGAAACAACCAACAAACCAATAGGAAAGACGATTTAACAATCAAAATGCCACAATAGCCTCTCAGTAAGGTTTCCACCTACTGCATAAGGCGGGCCAGGAGAAATACAGTTAATAAACCTGTTGGAACACCCATAAACAGCCAAGTCAATAAATTCAAACCGTTTCAATGAATAACAAGGGAAGTAATAAATCGCAGCACATGTTTTACTCAGAAATATCCTTTTCTTCCCCCCTCTATATAATTTTTTTAATTGAATTTCCCCCCAAAATTATTCAAATTAAATGGTTACATTTTTCATGTATTGACTCCCCACCCCCTCTGTGTTTCGTTCAAACCCTTTTCTCCTGCATTATATATCCAACTCTTGTCTATTTCAGAAATCCCTCTAAAACAGTTACCGTATTTTTTGCTCTATAAGACTCACTTTTCCCCTCCTAAAAAGTAAGGGGAAATGTGTGTGTGCATCTTATGGAGCGAATGCAGGCTGCGCAGCTATCACAGATGCTTTCACTGCGCAGCGATCCCTCTTGCTGTTCTGGCTTCTGAGATTCAGAATATTTTTTTCCTCGCTTTCCTCCTCCAAAAACTAGGTGCGTCTTGTGGTCTGGTGCGTCTTATAGAGCGAAAAATACGGTACTTGATCATTTTTCTTCCACTGCCCCTTTCTCGAATCCTGCCCGCAATCTCGTTTGCCTGTAGTGCTTTCCCAAATAGTCCAGAAAAGGCCTCCATACTTCTATAAAAAGTTCATCTTTCTGACATCTTAATATTGCTGCCAGCTTTGACATTTCCGCATGGCCCATTACTTTTTAAAGCTATGCCTCCTTCATTGGAAGAAACGTCCTTTTCTGGAAACCTCCAGCCCAGCAGCCAGTGTGCCAGAACTTTTAAGAAATGCCTCTGTCCATTAGTGGTGGTGGAAGGGGAGACGGGTGATGGTTGTAAATTGCCTCTAGACTACTATCATCCTTAACCATTGGTCATGCTGGCTAGGCTGGATGGATGCTGGAAGTCCACTGCATCTGGGAGGCATCAGAAAGTGAAAGGTAACTCTAGCACAGAAGTGGAAAATACTTTTTGGCCTGAAAGCTCAATTGCCGAATGTGGAATTTTCAGGAACAGAGAGCATATTTATAATAATAATAATAATAATAATAATAATAATAATAATAATAATAAGTTATTTATATCCCGCCCTCCACAGCCAAAGCCGGGCTTAGAGTGGCTAACAACAGTATAAATAACACAGTTTACATAAAATCACAATCAATTAATTGAAATACATTCTAAAATCAATTCAGAGTCAAATCAATGGCAACCATTGGGCTAGCGTTCTATGAGGATTACCAGAGGAGGAGGTCAGGCTGTGCCTGGCAGAACAGCTCTGTCTTGCAGGCTCTGCGGAAAGATGTCAAGTCCCGCAGGGTCCTAGTCTCTTGTGACAGAGTGTTCCACCAGATCAGGGCCATGGCTGAAAAAGCCCTGGCTCTGGTTGAGGCCAGCCTAACCTCCCTGTGGCCCGGGATCTCCAAGGTGTTTTTATTTGAAGACCGTAAGGTCCTCTGTGGGACATACCCCCTTCCCTCCCCTTGTCCCACTTATAACTTTGTACCAAATACAGCATGTATACATATACCACATGACTTCCCTTCCACCCTTTTCCTGGTTCCTTTTGCTTTTCTGCTACTCTGCGTAATCCACATTTTCAATCATCCAATTTGTTATCTATTAAATACTCTATCTATTTCAACTCTGTCGGATTGACTTGAGACCTGCTGAGCTATGTATTTTTCTATACTGGTTCTTAAAACATTCAATAGACGTTATCCATTCCTCCTTATATTCCTTATCTTTGTTTTCTCTTATCCTGTTCATCAGACCAGCCAGTTCAGGATATTCGAACAATTTACACTGTCATTCTTCCTTAGCAGGTACTATACTTGTTCTCCACCTCTGTGCCAATAAGGTTCTAGCTGTGGTGGTGATGTATAGTAATAAACTCTTTTGGTGTTGTTGTGGGTTTTTTGGGGGACCTCTGTTGTTACCAACCCCAAGAGAAAAATCTCAGGGGAAGTTTTTTTTAAGTATCTTTTTAAATTCATTATATACAGTTTCCCAATATTCCTTAATTATTTTAGAGGACCTCTACAATTTCATCCCTCAATTTCATTACATTTCCAACATACAGTCATACCTTGGTTCTTAAGCAGAATGCGTTCCAGGAGTCTGTTGGACTCCTGGAACCGTTCAAAAATTGGCTTCTGAAAATTGTTCGGAAACCAGAACACTCCTGGGTTTCGATCGTCCGGGAGCCGGTTTGTTTGGGAGCCAAGGCGTTCGGCTTCCAAGGTACGAATGTATACCTTTCCCCTTTTAAAGACATTTTTGCCAATCTGGTGGGTGTTAAATGCTATCTCCGAATGGGGAATTTTCAGTGAGTCGGGGGCTCATACCAGTGGTGACTAGGGACAGAGGCAAATGTGGATGCAGAAACGGACGTGACTCTTAATTTTACAGAAAATAAATCAAATCCTTGTTTCCCTGACCTCCTCATACCTCCCTTTTTTGTGTTCCAATTCAATTAATTAATTCAGCGATTTCTTTCCCTCCTTATTATCCTGATCTTTAATCTTAATATATTGTAACATTAAATTTTTACCTATTTAGAAATCCAATTTTCCATATTCTTTTATATCATTACAGCTAGAAACCACTTAACTTCAATCAAACATCATTCTAACATTCATTAATTTTGCAATATTTCTGTAAATAATCTTTAAATTTCTTCCAATCTTCTTCCACCGACTCTTCTCCCTGGTCTTGGATTCTACCAGTCATTTGTGGAGTTCTTTATCTACTTGACATCTTATTGTCAGCGCAGCTGTGATGCAGGATTCAGGGTGGGCGGGGAGACTCTCTGGCATGCTCAGTACAACGTGGCCGAATCTTGACACAATACAAAACCACCTGACTACAGTCTGGGATTACCATTGTTTGCTCCACGAAGGAAGCTTGGTTACGAGATGTGTGCTAAATGAGCACAGCAGGAGCCTGCAAGCCTCCTTTGCAAAAAAAAGTCCCATTGTGTCCGGAAAACAGTTTGCATGGCGAGACGGCATGAAGGCACGGTGTGTGCATGGGGGGGGGGGGAGAGCAAAGCGAGGGGACATTGACGGCGGGGAAACACGAGGCAAAGCACATTGCACCCCCTGTGTGTTCATGCATAGCCAGCCCGAGGCCCCTTGAGAGCGGTGGGAAGGCTATTCCTTCTTCGCCGCAGCAATCGCTCGGTCACGTTTCCCCCATTCAATAGTTGAAGGCTAGCTTTTGCGTCACAGGGCTAGAGCCCTGACTTACCGGTGGAGAGATCCCTCTGTTCTGAGGATGATGGGTAAATGAATGACGGCATCACCCCTCTATTCCTGCCTTTCTCCCGGCTGTGCCAAGCTAATGTTAAATTGAGCATGACAGGCAAAAGCAGAGACGAAGGAGGTTGTCTTATTATTATGACCGCGAACACTATATAAATCCAGACCGGGGGAACTCTTTCCCATTTTAAACTTGAGGTGTGTTAATTAGATTAACCCATCTTTCGAGCAGACAGGCCGCATATATCTCTACTACTACAATCAAGGCTGAAGGTTTTTGCTTGTTGCTGCCAGAATTGCTTCTCAAATGTAGACTGGATAAGCACATCAGGATTTGGCTGGCTGAGGTGCTTCCTTCCACTTTTCCGTAGCCTTTAATGCTAGCAGGTTCAAGAGGAGAGCTCAGGATGAATGTTAAGCCGCAGATAGACACACAGTAAAGGTAATTATGACTGCTAATCATACCTTTATTTAGTTGCTAAAATTTACTACTGCTACGACTAATTTCAATATGTATTCCATTGAAATTAGGGGACCGAGCAACGGGAGCTCACCCCGTCACGGGGATTCGAACCGCCAACCTTCCGATCGGCAAGTCCTTATGTCGCTTGATTGTAACAAACCAACCAACAACAACACTCAAAGTGGTTTGCACACATGCAAGTTTTTGCTTGCTTCCTGAAAGCAGATGACATTGACCTCAGCCGGGCCCAGCTTTGTAAATCTTGGGGACAGTTATGGAAAGTAACATTTGCATTAATGCAACTGGGCAGGGAAACCTTGGTAAATTGGAAAGGCATTTTCTTTTTTTGTTTCCAGAGCGTTTTGAAAGCCCTTAAATAACTTACGTGTTGCCAGGCAGTAGAGAACAAATTTCTGTAGGTTTGGAAGCTACTTCGGTGAAGGGAGAGGTGCAGTCAAGGAGAAAATATATTTCTTAGGAACCTCCTTCGGATGGTTATAATCAATAATAAAAGCATGGTATTCAACTAAGGGTTTAGGACGTGGGTGGTGCTGTGGTCTAAACCACTGAGCCTCTTGGGCTTGCTGACTGGAAGGTCGGTGGTTTGAATCCCCATGATGGGGTGAGCTCCCGTTAAATTTCAGTTAAATTCACCCCCCTTCTGAAAGTTGATGAATATCCCTTCCCCACCCCCAAACTACTTTTCAGAGGCAAATAGCCCTGCAAAAGTGTGTGTGTGTGTGTGTGTGTGTGTGTGTGTAATATTCAGCACTCCTTCCTTTCAAATCACACTTAGAACATTATGTCTGTCTTCAAACGTTATTTCTGTCTTTCAACGTTATGTATGTCTTCACCACATATTTTTGTTTGTTTACATTTCTCTATTTTTATTCATTTTAGAACATTTTAATCTCACCTTCGCATCCAATAAATACTCAAAAGCTGCTGACAAATAAACAAATCAGAAAAAACCCTGTTACATCAACTGTCTTAATTCGAATAGGGTAACAATTAACAGAAGCACAACTGAGAACTTAAAACGCTGTAATAGCCAAAGGCAAAAATCATTCAACTCGTAGCTTCAGGACATTACTGTAAGCTGCAAATATCAAATCATATCACTATGAGGATCAGGGCTTGGCATGCAATGGGCTTAAATACCAGCCATAATATTTCAAAAGCTATGGATCTGTGCTGCCTGTGTTCTGTATCATAGCAGTGCTACTGCACTAAATCTGAGGCTTAGTTCAGACGTCTTCCCTTAAAGATCTAGAAAGGTTCCCCCCTTGTTTTGTTTGGATTGATGAAGAGGGGCCCCATCAGTGCTCAGAGCAGTCATTAGGTGGAAAAGGGACCTTAGGCCAGGCATGCCAACTCTTAGGGGTGGAGGGGTCTTTGACCCCCTCAATATAGGGGGCCAGGCCTGTTGAGGGGATGGGGAAGGCCAAGCACAATGCGGTCCAATGGTTGGCTCCTCCTCGGTGTGAGAGGAGGCCGCACTGTGCCGGGCTCCCCGAATCGGCTTTTTCCTGAGGGTGAGATGTCGTGCATCAATCGCCTCCAGAGGAGGAACAAGCCAATCAAGCACCTGGGGCATCGCGTGCGCCCTGTGCCCAGGGGCAGGGCCAACTGGAGCAGGACGCTCTGTGGGGCCTCCGAGGAGTCTGCCTGCCTCCTCCCACTCAGATGACCTACAGCTGGGGGTGGGGCAGTGGGCAGACCATTTGGGGCAGTGCGCCCAAGCCCACCGCATCACTCGCAGGAGAGACGTTTGGCTCGGGCATGCTGCAGGCCCTGTAGTGAGTGCCACCCGGCATTTGGTCACCCCCCTCAGTGGTGACACCCGGGGGTAGCCCGCCCCCACTGCCCCCTTTCCTCCACCCCTGATTGCCTCCCTCCCCAATTCTGGGTGCAAGACAGCACCTCTGCCTCTGAGTGCATGGAAAAAGCTGTGGAAAGCACATATGGAATTTACTGCTTGTGGTGCTGTGGGTTAAACCACAGAGCCTAGGATTTGCCGATCATAAGGTCGGCGGTTCGAATCCCTGCAACGAGGTGAGTGCCTGCTGCTCGGTCCCTGCTCCTGCAAACCTAGCAGTTTGAAAGCACGTCAAAGTGCAAGTAGATAAATAGGTACTGCTCCGGCGGGAAGGTAAATGGCATTTCCATGCACTGCTCTGGTTCACCAGAAGAGGCTTAGTCATGCTGGCCACATGACCTGGAAGCTGTACGTCGGCTCCCTCGGCCAATAAAGCGAGATGAGCGCCGCAACCCCAGAGTCGGTAATGACTGGACCTAATAGTCAGGGGTTCCTTTACCTTTACCTTTATGCTTTAAAGGAAAATTATATGAAAATGATGTACAGTGGTACCTCGGGTTACATACGCTTCAGGTTACAGACTCCGCTAACCCAGAAATAGTATCTCGGGTAAAAAACCTTGCTTCAGGATGAGAACAGAAATTGCGCGGAGGTGGCACAGCGGCAGTGGGAGGCCCCATTAGCTAAAGTGGTGCTTCAAATTAAGAACAGTTTCAGGTTAAGAATGGACCTCTGGAATGAATTAAGTATGTAACCAGAGGTACCACTGTATAGATGCTACTTAACACCTAACAAATTATCTAATTATCTAACAAATTACATATCCATCACTAGAAATGTAAACAGCTAGATGAATCTTTTTTTATAGGTGGTGGACTTGCAAGAATGTGAGGGTATTTTGGGAAATGTTACAAGATGAAATAAAAAAGATGTTAAAAATGAGTATATTTAAAAAGCCCGAAGCGTTTCTGTTAGGGATTATAGGGGCAGAAATCTCCCCCACCATGCTAACGTTGTTTATGTATGCAACAATAGCAGCTAGGATTTTTTATGTGCAAAAAATGGAAGGAAGAAATAGTTTCCACCCAAGAAGAATGGATAAGTAAGATAATAGACTATGCAGAACTGCTAAAATTAACAGCAAAATTAAGAGAATCTAATGATGAATGTTTTATGGAAGAGTGGATGCCCTTTTTGGACAACTTAAAGAAATATTATAATATGATGAACTCGCAAGCAGGATTTGAGATATGAGCAGCAGAAATAATTAGAGTGTAATATTGTGGTTATGATTCGACAGGCAGAAGATAGGGTGTAGCAGAAGGGGAAAAACAAAAATGAAAAGCAGGGCGGGAAATCGACAAAAATAAGATGGAATTGTGTTTTGATTGTGTGTGTTAAAAATATTGAAACTTAATGAAATATAATGGAGGGGGAGAGACAGCACCTCTGCCTCATGGACTGACTGGCTTGCCATCGTCGCCTCATCTGCCACTCTCAGAGAAAGAGAGAGGGAGAGGGAAAAGAAGATGGTGCCATTATTACACATCAAACTGCCCACCACAGCTGGAAATGTAGAGAAATGAAAAAAATTTGGGAAATGATATACAATGAACTGAAAAAAATGTTTAAAATGACATTTAAACTGACAAAAAACCCAGAAGCATTTCTGTTAGGGATTCTAGGACAAGACCTGTCAAGAAAAATAAAAAACTTATTTATGTATGCTACAACAGTGGCAAGAGTCTTGATAGCACAAGGATAAAAGAACAAGGAAATTCCAACGAAAGAACAGTGGCAAGAAAAATTGATGAGTTATGCAGAACTGGCTAAATTGACATACAAGCGGCAGGACAAGGACAACTGTGACTTTAAGGAAGAATGGGAACTTTTTACAAATTACCTAAAAAGACAACAAAATGAACTAGACTCCTTGGCAGGGTTTGAATAAACAAACACAAATTTATTGGTTGATAACATGATAGATAGATAATGTACGGATATGTACATTTTATAACATGCAGAGAATAGCATGTGTTGAGAAATCAGAGAGAGGAGCTGAGGGAAGTCTCTTTTTGATGGGGGTGGGGGAAAAGGGGGGGAAATAATGAATAGGATATGTTTTGAAATTTTGTCATGCTGAAATTGCTAATAAAAAATACTTTCAAAAACAAACAAACAAACTGCCCACCACAGCTGCTATGGCTGTCATTTGAAATAAAGGTGAATCGCTTGTCTCAGGCAGCCGGTGCATTTGCCTGGTCAGAAACTCCTAATGGGGGACACACACACCAATGTGTATATAAGCTTGCTGAATTTTAGCACGTTTGAAGAACTTTTGCCATTAGCTTGGATGAAACCTTTGTGCACATGGAACTACAGGTGTGTGTCCTCTGCAGTACTTTGGCTCGGGGCCTTTTGTCTCTTCCACCCTGATCCTGCCTCTTCACTGGAAAGCAAATGCTTACAGGTCAACCCTAAGTCCACCCAACATCACGGACCCAGCCACACAATATAGCAGAGACGGCTTACGCACAGAAATGATTACTGCCTGCCTTGCCACTTATTTATAGCCCTCTGAGAGTGCTGTGGCTAAAGAGCTTTGACATAATCAGTCCAATGAGATAATCCCAGATTTACTGTTTTGGGGGGAACATTGTGATATTGGAAATACGTCCTCCGGGACATGCATGTGGGGAACATCAGTGAAGAGGGCTAGTCTGGGGTGGTGATGATGTGTGCATCCATGGGTGTGAGGAGGGAGGGTTCAAATTTTCCCTCTAAGGTTGCATTTAGTGGGAGGACATATTTTAGAAATGTGCAAATCTGTCACGGGTCCAGCTAGCCCACTGTTTTCTACTTTGACTGAGAGTCTCTCCAAAGGTTGCGGATGGTTAAATGCATGCCCACACATTTAAAATGCAAATTGCATTGGAGGAGGGGGGGCACTGATAATTTAATAGAATCCAAGCCGATGTGCAGGGGAGAATTTAACCCTTTTCTCCCTTGTGCTCCTCTTCAGAAGCTGGAGTTCCACTCAACGAAATACTAACATCTGATGAGTGATATTTCTTAGGGCTGCAGTGGGAGAGAAAAGGGTTAAACTCCTCCTTATTAGTCCCCACAGCAGAGGCATTTTGCTTTTTTTTAAAAAAAAAACCCCTGCTTATTAAGAGGCAAAGACACATTTAACAATACCATCAAATAAATTCCTGACTCTCAGGAAGTGCCTTTCCGAATCATTTTGTTACCTGAGGTCTTTGTGACTGGAGATATCAGGGAACTGAATGGGAAATCCAGAGAGCTTTGGACAGAGACAAATAGAAATTCCGACATGTAAATACCCTCCCCTCCCCGAGCAAAAACAAATAAAAATGTTTTCCATTTAACAACATGCTTTGGGAAAATATCAGTCTGAGCAGAGGCAATAACCGGAACAATCAACAGACCTATTTGAAGCACCGGGTGGATTTTCAAAGGCCTTGTTTTTCAGAGGTTAATTTAATCATAAGGTCTGCTTTGCTGTCAAAATTTACAAGTAAGTTCATCAAATCCTCTGCTACAGTGAAGTTAGAAGAAAAAAATATTGGAAAGATCAGAGAAAGCAACAGGTTTTCTGCTGCAGGCAAATACACAACAATACGGCTTCTGAAAAACGAAACAAGGGAATTGATGATCGAGTCCTGCATGGGACTATTATGGGCTATCACTTCTACATAGGCATCTGGGCACCGAAGCAGATGTACATCTTATGGTTCTGTATATTGTCAAGTATTTGCCAACACTGAACTGTAAAAAGCAACGAGGGATGAAGCCCAGAGGCAAATGTTTGTATTTCAGAAAATGAAATAAGCTTGCACCAAAGAGTTCAGACTATAACAGAAAAAAACAAGATGGCAAACCCTCCAGCTACTGACTCCAAGAACTGGCTCTGATAAATATTTTTTATGTGACAAGCCACACTGGGATGCAACGCTTATCCTGCGTTTTCATTTGCCATATATGTTTTGATATGTGCTGTAAGCCGCCTAGAGTGGCTGGGGAAACCCAAATGTATTTGCATCGAAGTTACGTCTATCATGAGAC
Organism: Podarcis liolepis; assembly: GCF_965112155.1. Classification (NCBI taxonomy): domain Eukaryota; kingdom Metazoa; phylum Chordata; class Lepidosauria; order Squamata; family Lacertidae; genus Podarcis; species Podarcis liolepis. The sequence goes on along the minus strand of NC_139555.1, from coordinate 18,848,846 downwards.
CATCTATCAAGTATGCCAGGCATGGCCAAACTTGGCCCTCCAGCTATTTTGGGACTACAATTCCCATCATCCCTGAACACTGGTTCTGTTAGCTAGGGATGATGGGAGTTGTAGTCCCAAAGCAGCTGGAGGGCCAAGTTTGGCCATGCCTGAAGTATGCCAAGAGAGGAAAAAGGAATGACAAAAAAAGAAAAAGAAAAAAGGGATTTAGTGGAGGCTCAAATGTGGCAAAGCTGTGTCTCTAAAAAGCTAAAATTCTCCAACACATGGGAAATTCAGAAGGAAAGTTCAACATGCAGAAAAAGCACAGCACGGTGATTTTACATTAGCAAAAGCGAACCAGAGAATCGGGAGGAAGAAAATCCTGAAGACTGAACGAAGTCTAACTGATCATTTATGCAAACATGTTTGGCTTTCGTGTAGGGACCAAAGGAGTAAGTCGAGATCGACCAAGGTTTCTGCTAAAGCTGAATAGCTAGAAACTGAACTGTTCTATTTCTCCCGAAGCACATATCCCGAAACCCAGTCTTTAGCTAGCAACTGTCCTTTGCTACACTGTTAATTTTCTGTAAGCCGAACGCTGGGTTTGCTAGCAACACTTACGGTAACTTGCTGCAGTGCTACAGTGTATTGATGCTTAACAAAGCGCCAACCCGATTCGCGCCTTGGTGAGCATCACGGCACACGCTATCGGAGCTTGGTAGAGAATGATGCCTGCTCTCAAGCAGAAAACCAAGGCTGGGGCACCACATCACCCCCAAGCCTAGGACTGAGCTGCAAAATCAATGGGATCATGTGGCATAGAGCTAGTCAGACTATATAGATTTGCATTGCATATTTAAATGCTCTCTGTGCACCTATCTATGGGCAAATGTAAAGCAATATGAAACCCTCCTTCCTTCTAGAAAACTAAGGGTTATCTTCTTGGCATACTGTATGCTGAAATAAAATTACATGAAAATGATGTACCTGACTCCTAGTAAATTAGCATAAATGTACAAGACAAGTACAAATACCTGCTGGAAAAGTAAAGAAAAAGAAGGCACTTTTATCATATGTGGTGGATGTGGAAGGTAATAAAAGCATTCTGGGAAATGATATATAATGAATGGAAAGAAATGTTTGAAATATTTTTTATAAAAAAAAACCAGAAGCTTTTCTATTAGGAATTATAGGTACCGATATTCCAAAGGAGCAGAAAAGACTTTTAATGTAGGTGACGACAGCTGCACGGATGTTATTAGCCCCAAGATGGAAAGAAGACAAAGTCCCTACCAGAGAAGAATGGCAAATTAAGCTGCTGGAATATGCTAAGATGGCAAAACTGTCCGGAAAGCTCAGGAACCAAGAAGACAAAAACTTCAAGAAAGAATGGGGGAAATTTGTAACTTATCTGGGAGACCACTGTAAGCAGATGAAAACATTAGCAGGATTGCAATAACATTTGTAATGTGGCAAATATTATGGACAAAATGAAGTGACTTAAAATATGGATTATTGAATAATATGCAGTTGAAAAGGTTGACAATAGGACCTGTGGAAGGGAAGGTGAGAAGTTCAGAGATTTGCAGGAATCTCTAAGTATGGAGATGTATTTTGTATTGTTATAATTTCATGTTTGTAAAACCAAATAAAAATTACTTCAAAAGAAGAAAAAGAAAACCAAGGCTTGCAGTCAACGAAGTCCTACTCAGAGCAGACCCACAGGGTGCAATTCAAGTGTGGCACGCATGTGGCGAACAAGGTCTGCTTCCTCAACAAGCCTTCCTCCCTGTGCAGTCCCTAGACCAGTTCTGGAGTTTCCCCCCAACCTGCCAGAGCAGATTTATGGGTTGCAGGGGAAGAAGAAGTCCTGTTGTGTGAGCAGACCTTGCTCCATGCACACAACAACATAGATGAATCCCACCCATGAGAATCAATGACCGCAAGTTAGTCATGTCCATTAACTTCAGTGGGTCCGGTCTGAGGAGCACACTGAATGTCACCCTAAATGTCAGGAAGGCTACAAGAGAACTTACTGTATTTTTCGCTCCATAGGGCGCACCGGACCATAGGGCGCACCTAGTTTTTTGGGGGGAAATAAAGGGGGGAAATCCACCCCGCTGGCTGTCTTGGCTTCCTCTTTAGCCACGCGCAACCTCTCCAACCAGGAGAGGCTGCGCGCGGCTTTGGCAGAAGCCAAGACAGCGAGTGGGATGGATCCCGCTTGCTGTCTTGGCTTCGTTTTTAGCCGTGGGGCTGGGGCGGGGGAAGCCCGAGCTTCTCCTGACCCCAGCCCCCAAAACATGTCCAGGAGCGGCGGCAAGATTGCACGCAACCTCGCCGCCGCTCCCGGAGCTTGCGGGGCTGGGAACGGGAACTTCCGCCGTGCTCTGAAGGCTTGCGGATAGCTGCCTGAAGCCCGGGGAGCGAGAGGGGTTGGTGCACACCGACCCCTCTCGCTCTCCAGGCTTCAGCGAAAGCCTGCATTCGCTCCATAGGACACACACACATTTCCCCCTCATTTTTGGAAGGGGAAAAGTGCGTCCTATAGAGCGAAAAATACAGTATGTGTTACGTGTGACATGGGAAGTTTCCGTACAAAAGGAGCTTGATGGGAGGGATCATTGAAACATGTAGTGCATCTCCTGCAGACTACAGAAATATTATTCAGCAAGAGTTGCACAACAACTGGGTAGTTTGGCTCTTAGTGCTATGGAGCGTTTTATGGAAGAGCTCTAAGCTCCTGGGAGAAAGGGTGAGATCCAAAAGTGATAAACAAACATAGTATTGCCTTATGAAAAAGCAAGAGATGGGCTGGTTTTGCTACCCTTCGCAGGATTAAATCACTTTCGTCTTCATCGCAATGTTTCTGCTTTCCAGATTTGCAGGGGGATGTAAGGTCCAAAGAAAGCAAAAGAACAAAAAGCGAAGCAAGTACAGTAAATCTCTCTCAGGAGCAGCTGGCAGAGACAATTTGAAGGGACCCAGAACACGCCGACAGCTTGGGAAGTTACTTATTTCTACAATCAAAACCAGATGGCTTGACCTTAAACATCAACATGTCTTTTAATAACTTCTGTTTATTTGGTAGCCAGTTGGCCTGGGGTCACAGGAGAATTCTGGATTTTTTAAAAAAGGGGGAGACACCCGTTGAAGATGAAGAAGGCCAGCAAGGCTCACCTGACCATTAGCCATTCCACCTTGGTGCAGGTACCTGGGCTGTGCTGGGACAACAAGGGAACAAAGGAAGGACAGAATGCTATGGGAAAGAATGGGAAATGGACCAGGAATCCTCAAGAACCAGATGCCAGGCAAGGAAGCAGTGTCTTAAAGAAAAGAAAAAAGGCTGGCGGTGGCAGCAATGACCACCAATTCTTGTGATAAACAGAAGAGAGGGTGTCTGGAGCAGCTATGTTAAGGAAGGCCAACATCTGGCCCTCCAGATGTTGCTGGCTGGACCACAACACCCACCATCCCTGATCATTAGTCATGCTGGCTGGGGCTGATGGGAGTTGGAGTCATAGTTTTTCCACCCCTTAGTTAGGTGAAGCATTGGTAGGGATGAGGGGCAAAGGGAGTCCTGATTAGGACCAGACTAAAGGCTGAGGAGGCTCATTGATTCCATCTGAAGTGTTCAGAATGACTGAGATGCTATGAGTTGTGTTCAGTGCTGGTCCCACTCAGAGTAAACCCAATGCAATGAATGGACTTGAGTTGGTCATGACTTTTAATTTCAGTGGGTCTACTCTGGGTAAGACTAGCATTGGAGACAACCCTGTGTATCTGATGGTTTCAGAGAAGACCAACAGAACCTCCACTCTTCTTTTGCCTTTCTAACGCTGCAGAGCCTGTTTACCTATTGTAAACGGCATCTCAAGATACATAAGGTTACTCCAGGTCTTTCAAGTTATTGCAACCAGAATCTCCCATGAAAAGGGATACATGCTTATTTACAGGCCTTGGTATACACTGCGTAAGTATATGCAATATGTATACCCAACCGATCACTATGCTCTGCGTGAGAGGACAGCTGAAGACAGCATCTTATCAGGATTGTCCATTCTGCCTGATGTCAGAATTGGGCTTGTGGTGTGGTGGCAGCTACCATTTCAAACCCCCTCCCCAATTTATATCAGACAGACACAACCTCTACTGTCTTTCCAGTATCTATTAAGATTTTCTTTTTTCAACGGATATTTTTCCAGGTTGGAAACTGCATTGGATTTGAAACTTTTATATATGTAACCATTTTACAATGTTTTTATCCATTCTTTTGTTCTATACAGTGGTACCTTGGTTCTCAAACTTAATCCATTCCGGAAGTCCGTTCCAAAACCAAAGCGTTCCAAAACCAAGGTGTGCTTTCCCATAGAAAGTAATGCAAAATGGATTAATCTGTCCCAGACTTTTAAAAACAACCCCTAAAACAGGAATTCAACAGGAATTCTGCTATCGAACGAGACCATTGATCCATAAAATGAAAGCAATAAACAATGTACTGCAGTCACACAAACAATCAGTAGCTGAACTGGGTTCCACACAGTCACAAAAAAAGAGCCACAAAACAAAAACTCAAAATAAACAGCAAAAACAGACAGACCTCAACATAACACTCAAAACGCAAGTGTGGCACTCAAATCAGAAGCGTAACACTCAAAACGGAGCATGTTTGGCTGCTGAAAATTTCACAATCTGGAACACTTACTTCCGGGTTTCCAGTGTTTGGGTTCCAAGTTGTTTAAGTACCAGGGCGTTTGAGAACCAAGGTACCACTGTATATGGTTTTACTGAAATTGTGAAATCACTTTGAGATGGTTCATAAATGATAAAATGTTCAGAATCAGTAAGGGGGCTATGGCAGAGTGAAAAGGAGGTGGGAGCTTTAGGGTGAAGGGAAGGTAATAAATGGAAATAAAAGCCTTGGGCCATCTTGCAGTGATCTGGTGGGCTGCAGATTCCAAAGGGGAGCCATATTCCAATCAGCACCGGGATCCATTTGCTGTGGGTCAGTTAAAGCTGCTTTGGATCCCTAGTTTCGCATGCTGTCAGGCTGTCAGGCTTGTTATTTTACAGCCCAGTCTTAGGCATATTTACTCATGAGTAAGCCTCAGCGCATTCAGTGGGAGTTACTCGTGGGAAATTGTGCATGGGATTGAAGCTTTGACTACCTTTAATCAATTAATTGACTACAATTAATCCAGAATGCGGCAGCTAGACTGGTGACTGGGAGCGGCCACCGAGACCATATAACACCGGTCTTGAAAGACCTACACTGGCTCCCAGTATGTTTCCGAGCACAATTCAAAGTGTTGGAGCTGACCTTTAAAGCCCTAAATGGCCTTGGTCCAGTATACCTGAAGGAGCGTCGCCACCTCCATCGTTCTGCCCAGACACTGAGGTCCAGCGCTGAGGGCCTTCTGGCGGTTCCCTCACTGCGAGAAGCCAAGTTACAGGGAACCAGGCAAAGGGCCTTCTCGGTAGTGGCGCCTGCCCTATGGAACGCCCTCCCACCAGATGTCAAAGAGAAAAATAACTACCAAACTTTTAGAAGACATTTAAAGGCAGCCCTGTTTAATAGGTTATTGTATTTTAGTGTTTTGTTGGAAGCCACCCAGAGTGGCTGGGGGGACCCAGCCAGATGGGAAGGGTATAAATAATAAATTGTTGTTGTTGTTGTTACTTCTTGTTCAGCTACTTTGACCAGCATCTTGCAAAAGAAAAGTGGCACTGATATTTCTTTTCAAAGTCTGATAGGGCTTGCAAACGTTTTTGCAAATGAAGGGCTCTCTCTCTCTCATGTTTGTGTAGAAAAAACAAACCCTTAAGATATTAGGGGTTCAACTCACATTTGCTTTGGCAAAGGGCCTCACTTTAAAAACAGTTTCCAGGTCACAGGAAGCGTTATTCTGAACAGTGGCTTCGAGGAATACTCATCTAAAACATTGCTACCTCTGACAGTAGACAGTGTATTTGAAAGAGCTGGAGCTTGCTTTTTTTGTTTTGTTAAGGCAGATAGCAAAGCAAATTTGATAGGGGCAAAAATCCTTTGAAATTTTACACATATGCAAGCGGTGGGCGGGCGTGGGAGGATAGCAAGACCTTGCCTACTTTGGGGAGTTAGTCTCATGATGCTGAGCTACAATATGGCAAAGCTGAATACGGTAGGAGGATAGAAGAGACTGCCTGCGGTGGCTTGCTTCGAAACGTGCAGGTGTGGCTACTATGTTCTTTGCTGCTGTGCCTGCAATATAGCCCATTCAAAACTATGTGTGCTTTGCAATTGTCTCGCTCCCACATGCTCTTTAGAGTGGGTCCAGGTGGGAGATTAATATAGTCAGCAGGTTATTCAGATCCTGCAAATGGACTGTTGCCAGCACTTCTTCTTTTTTCCCCTTTTTTTAACGGATTGCATTTTCTACAGAAAGGGCAAATCAGAATAAATCTGAGAGAGAGAAATAGGGGATGCCATGGGGGGGATACATGAGCAGAACTGATACAACAACATGTCTGAAACCTTAATCTCCACTAAGACAATCCAAAACCACAGCGTGAAAAGCCAGTTTCCCTGATCTGCATAAATTGTGCACATAATTTGCGTCCTTTACTTATTTTGTGTAATAGGTACCGTAAAGGTAAAGGACCCCTGGATGGTTAAGTCCAGTCAAAGGTGACTATGGGGTTGCAGCGCTCATCTCACTTTCAGGCAAAGGGAGCCGGCGTTTGTCCACAGACAGCTTGTCGGGTCAAGTGGCCAGCAACGCCAGAAGCCAGAGCGTACGGAAACCGCGTTTACCTTTCCGCCGCAGCGGTACCTATTTATCTACTTGCACCGGCGTGCTTTTGAACTGCTAGGTTGGTAGGAGTTGGGACAGAGCAACAGGAACTCACTCCGTCGCAGGAATTTGAACAACCAACCTTCCTATAGGCAAGCACAAGAGGCTCCGTGGCTTAGACCACAGCGCCACCCGTATCCCTATTTTGCATAATATATTCTACTAGGCATAAGGCAAAGCACAGGCTTCTCTAAGACACTGAAGACCTATCCTATGACGGCTGTATGGTCCTGCTCAGAAAGGGTTCAGAAAGGTTGCGAGGAGCTGATAACACATTTCTAAGCCCATCCTTACTGAACTATGCAGTTTTGTCCACCTGTCAAACTGGGCTCACAGAGGTTGAGGGAAGACAAGAATCTGGCCCGCTGGCTGGGTTCAGTTCCCCACCTGTGCCTCACATTAAAGTTAAAGGGACCCCTGACCATTAGGTCCAGTCATGACCGACTCTGGGGTTGCGGCGCTCATCTCACTTTATTGGCCGAGTGACCCGGCGTACAGCTTCCGGGTCATGTGGCCAGCATGACTAAGCCACTTCTGGCGAAACCAGAGCAGCACACAGAAACGCTGTTTACCTTCCCGCCGGAGCGGTACCTATTTATCTACTTGCGCTGGGTACTTTCGAAATGTGAGGTTGGCAGGAGCAGGGACCGAACAACGGGAGCTCACCCCGTCGCGGGGATTCGAACTGCCGACCTTCTGATCGGCAAGTCCTTGGCTCTGTGGTTTAACCCTCACATTATTGACCTCCAAAACTGCTTGGAACCGGGGAAATCATAATGCCAGATTGAACTGTATGGCTGTTACCTTTGGACGTTTCTGTGTGGCTCTTGTCATGTGAATCGGTCAAAATAATGTTCCATAAATTGGATGATCAAGTAGAGATAGAATCTGACTTCATGAGGGACCTTATGAATTACGCTGGATGGGTTGGGTTTTGTATTTTTTTAATGCTTCAATGTTTTATTGTTTTTATCAGTTCCAGCTCACAGGGATCAGAAATGTTTTCCCCATCATCAGCATGTCTTTGTATAAATGTTTCATTCCTGTCTGTTATCCACATCGAATGTGCTCCACTGTCACATGCAACACAAACCAGCTGGTTGAGCTCCTTCTAAGCTCTGATTCTTCATGCAGTGCTTCATCCTGCTACACCACTCTGCTTCAGAGATATTTATAGAAACTTAAGCAGCATGCTCTTCCAGGCTTATGGGATATTCAGCTGCCATACTCCTGGAGCATTTATTGCATTCAATTAACGGCTACCCAAATTAATAGATTCAAGCTACTGGCTACGTACTTGGTACTGAACCAAACATTTAAAGGACCCCATTACCCCACAGCGAACTAAATACTCCCCCCCTTTTTTGGGGGGGGCATGGTGTGAACTTATAATGAATCCACAGCCACCTCCAGTTCCTATGCAATATGGAGCAAAGCACAGAACCAAATAAGGTTTAGAGGATTCAGATGCAGTGCAGATCAGGAATTGAGAGATTTGGGGGAATTATGATTGTCATGACAACCAAGACACGTTTCTGTATCTAATTTTGTGCTCTGGAAAGAAACCAGTGGTAAAATAGTTCTAAACTCCTCATGACTGCTGCTCTTCCAAATACCAGAGAGCGAAAGAATGGATTGAAAATTCACAGCCAAGCAGTACAAGAGGGTTATAGTATTAGCAGGAGTGCGGTTAATACCAACCATTCCACTAATCCCTATTTAAATACACAACAGTTATATTAAAGCCCATTGAATGGGATCATCTGATCAGAAGCATTTCCAAGTATGTTCTCCTCCGGAGAAAGGATACCTTTGTCACCGGACAGAGGCTTTCTTGCGGAAATCTGGGTCACAACGCACTAGGGTTGTGGGGTGGCTGCCTTGCTTCAATGGGTCAGGGCGGAAATGAACTTGCTGATCCTACTCCCTGGCTTTCAGCCACCAACTGTGCACAGAGCCCTATATGTTCACCCCCCGCCCCACTATGCATAGATGCTGAACACGTAATCTGTAGCCACGGTTATTGCAGGGCACAGATCACGCATTTAGGATGCAGGTCACATTCCAGCCAATGGAGGGAGCCTGTGGTGTAGGTGTGTGGGATACCCATGAAGGGGTTAAGACCACAGAGTAGGCTGTCCTGCCCGGCTTAGCTAGGTCACTTCATTTCACCTTGGGAGGAAAGGTTACCAAACTCTTTGTTCTCTCACACATTCCACATGCTACTAGCAAGGCAGTCTAAGCCGGATGCACCAAGTTTAGACAGCGTGGCTTAAGCAAGCAACGTTGGTGCTTCTATACAAATAATTTTGAAACATTTGCCATTTGGGAACCGAAGTTATACTGCCTGTTTCTTCCTGCTGCTGCTGCATGGAAAAGCACATGAATCTGACCTTTGCAGAGTTTGTCAGGAAACCATTTCTAACTGACCAAATGTGTGCTCTCTTTCTTTTCTAAAGGTAGCATAGGTACCAGACTCAGGAAGGCAAGAAGGATGCTAAAAATGGCATCCTAAGAAGCAGCAGACAATGCAAAGCAGTAACAGCTGAAAATAACCAGGATAGTGGAGGTGCCACATCACTCTGATCCCCTGGCTTCCCCATGCGCACAAGGGCCTGACATGCACACAAAGGTAAGCAGGTACATATTTTCTTCAGTGGGGCTGCCTGCATAAAACTTTCTCTCGCCCGGAGAGTCCTGGGCATGTGGAGAGCCCTCCAGAGATATGCCACTCGTTTCAAGTTGCTACCAGGCCCTGATGAGACACAAAGTCTTTTCAAAGACGGCACTTGAAATTCTTTAAAGATCCTCCTACAGCTGCCAGTTCTCTTTCAAGTCCATTTGATTCATCTCAAGAGGCCCTGCATCTATGAAATTCATTGAGGATCAGCCCGCCCCAAAAGAAAACGATTAAGGAAACCCTTTAATTTGGGGGAGGACAAAAGAACAAATGGGGAAATAGGACTGGATCTTAATTCTTTGCAGGTTTCTTCTTTTTAAAAAACAAAACAAAAACCTCTCCCCAGAGGATCGTCCCTTTTCAAGTTTTGGTGAAATCTGACATTGTGTTTCAGATGGTGTGTTACCGCAAAATCTTCTCAATGTCAGCTCTGGCTTGCGTCTCACGAGGGATTTTTAAAAGTAATTCGTTTGCACAGATTGTCTCACTTTCCCCACATATGCATATTTCCCCCTTAATCTTTCCCCCCCTTTTTTTCCCTTTGATGATGCGAGTTTTCTATTAGAACACTGAGCATATTGGACATTTTGAAGTGATGCCTTGTTATTGACTATGACAAAGGAAAGACAGGCAGGGAGGCACACATACATAACATGCAAGCAAGCAAAAAACAGGCAGAGACCTCAGCTTTTCTCACCCCAGCCCTGCTTCCTAGGAAGAACTTCTTCTACCGGGTCGTGGGTTCAAGCCCCACGTTGGGCAAATAGATTCCTGTGTTACAGGAGGTTGGACTAGATGATCTTTGGGATCCCTCCCAACTCTACAATTCTATTATTATATCAGGAAATGCTATCACTGCTTCTATAGGTAAAGGTAAAGGGACCCCTGACCATTAGGTCCAGTCGTAGACGACTCTGGGGTTGGGGTGCTCATCTCACTTTATTGGCTGAGGAGCTGGCGTACAGCTTCCAGGTCATGTGGCCAGAATGACTAAGCTGCTTCTGGCGAACCAGAGCACCGTTTACCTTCCCGCCGCAGCGGTACCTATTTATCTACTTGCACTGGTGTGCTTTTGAACTGCTAGGTTGGCAGGAGATGGGACAGAGCAATGGGAGCTCACCCCATTGTGGGGATTCGAACCGCCGACCTTCTGATCGGCAAGCCCTAGGCTCTGTGGTTTAACCCACAGCGCCACCCGCATCACTGCTTCTATAGGAACAGGCAAATAAAGATGCCGAGCAGCTGAGTGATCTTTTTTCACCTAGCCTTGGAGCTGTATGCAGACAAGCATTATTAGCCCCACTAAAATGTTCAAATGTGGTTTAAAAACCACATTTCTTCCCTGTACTGTGGCCTAATCTTTGAAATCCACCAGCGATGCACATCTGGTGGTCCCTGACAGTGTTAGATTGCCCTCAACCATGAATTGTGCATTTAGTGTGGTGGCCTCGGGGTTATGGGATTCTCTACCTAGTGAAACAAAAGCTGGATGAGAGTTTTAGGCACTCATTTCGGCAAGGAGCATTATTTGCTCTTTTTGCCAAGCAAACCTGTTCTGCTCTTCGGCTTCTTCCACGTGTTTTCCTTCCATTTTGTTTAGCTACCGTTGTTTTGGTTTCGAGATCTTGTGCACTGCATAGATCAGGCTTGGCCAAAGTTGGCCCTCCAGCTGTTTTGGGACTACAACTCCCATCATCCCTCGCTAACAGGACCAGTGGTCAGGGATGATGGGAATTGTAGTCCTAAAACAGCTGGAGCGCCAACTTTGGCCATTCCTGGCATAGATATATTTTACATGAGTTTTGGGTATAGCAAGGATAGATTGAATAATATCCACGTTTGTGACTGCAATGCACCTTTCAATCGGGGCTGAGTTTACAACGCAGGATAATAATAATTTAATAATAATTTATTATTTATACCCCGCCCATCCGGTGAAGTGAGCTGTTTCAGTTGGCAACATGGGAGGGTGTGTGTTAGATGAAGGCAGGAATTGGTGTCTGAGTGATACAGTAAGGCTTTTACAAATAAAATGTGATTGTTCAGCCCGGACACTTATATCCAGTGCTGAGGGCCTTCTGGAGGTTCCCTCATTGCGAGAAGTGAAGTTACAGGGAACCAGACAGAGGGCTTTCTCGGTAGTGGCGCCCGCCCTGTGGAACGCCCTTCCTTCAGATGTGAAGAAAATAAGCAGCTATCTTCTTTTTTAAAGACATCTGAAGGCAGCCCTGTTTAGGGAAATTTTTGATATTTAATGCTGTACTGTTTTTAACACTTGATTGGAGGCCGCCCAGAGTAGCTGGGGAAACTCAGCCAGATGGGCGGGGTATAAATAATAAATTATTATTATTATATTATTATTATAATGATAATAATAATTCCAGATGAAGCAACGTAGTGTGTGCTCTCTGTGTCCACCATTTGGGCTTCACTTCAGGCAACATAATGTTTTAGACTGGCACTATTTTTAGTGAAAGGGAAAATCTGGACTCCTATAGCAATGCCTGCACTATTTTGTGCCGAAACCCCTTGCCTACAACCTGGAAACATACACTATTGGAGTGTATGATGAGGCACAGCTGCCCTCTCAATACTGACCCACCTAGAGGAGGGGTAAGGTGTGACAAGCCAACAGAGAGGTTGGGTCAACTAGGATATCAGGTTATGCCAAGGATCTTAAAATCACCTCGCATGTGGCAGTGAGACTCACGATATGTCATAATTCCAATTTTATTCTAGCACAGCTGTTATTGATGTGACTGGAGTGTTTAGCCCTCCGATTTTGTGTCTCCCCATGAGAAAATTGCTTTGACTATACTATCGGTATATTACAAAAAAAAACACCACCACAATCATAGAACCCAGCAAGATATTATTCAATTAGTTTTTATCTTGGTGCTTCAAAGGAACAGACTAGAGCTGTGTTTCCAATGGTTTGGTGTTTCAAAGGAACGTGCTCCAACAGTTTGGTAACCAAAATCCCACTGACTGAACTGTCACGACTTAAACTTAAGAAGTTACATTTCAGCTCAGCACCTTAATTTTACAGATATGCATTGCTGTTATAATTCAGAGAGCAGTTCAGCTGGAGGCTGATTTTGCTACCTGCATGAAAGATAACACAAACACATTGGTCACTAGGGCTGGGCGATATCTGGTTTTCAACATCGTGATATATTAACAGCTAAACTTCACAGTATCATGATGTCTGAACTAAGGATGGAGCTATGGCTGGCTTCACGGTTTTTCCCACACAGTGAATTTTTTGTGGCACCTCCTCCTGCGATCCGCTACCCCTTGCATGAGGCAGGGGAGAACTGTGCTGGCAGAGGTCACAGGGGCTGCAGGAATCGAGAAAATCATTGGCATACACACACAGACAAAAATGTCATGATTTGAGATACTGTATTTTTTGCTCTATAAGACCCACTCCCCCCCAAAAAAAAAAACGTAAGGGGAAATGTGTGTGCGTCTTATGGAGCGAATGCAGGCTGCGCAGCTATCACAGAAGCCAGAACAGCAAGAAGGATTGCTGCTTTCACTGCACAGTGATCCCTCTTGCTGTTCTGGCTTCTGAGATTCAGAATTTTTTTTCTTCTTGTTTTCCTCCTCCAAAAACTAGGTGCGTCTTGTGGTCTGGTGCGTCTTTTAGAGCGAAAAATACGGTATATTGCCAGGTCAAAAATTATGAAACTGATATCACGATATGGACTTCAGACAGGTTTGGGACGATATATCGCCCAGCCCTAGTGACCACATTTATTAAAACATGCACCTCACATGTAGATCACATTTTTATATTGCCAGAAGCCTTTTAACCACCCCACTCCCTACTAACAGAAACATTGTTGTCCGCTGTTTTCCAGATAATGCTATTAATTGCATTCAGACAGTTGATAGTGCTACTCACTTGATGAAGTATTTGATTCCATCTGCTGTATAGGCCTCTTCCCATCCATAAGGCAGACCTAGATGGATGTCGGGGGGGGGGGGGACAAAATAAAAACCCATCACAAATCTCAGTCAGCACTTTCAAGCATAACATGGATCTGCATTTCTGAAGGGACGCCTGTTATAAATATGCACTCCGATAATGAAAAGTTAGGTATAAATCAATAAATAATAAGTTATTTATTATTTATGACAATATTCATATACATTAGGCACAATATAGAGGTGATATGCATTTTAAAAAACACAACCTAAAACTAATGCAACAATATAAAAGCATATATAAAAGGCGGGGAAAAAATTGATACAGGGAATGGATGGGCAAAAAGATAAGTCTCTGCAAGACAAGTGAAGCAACTGATGTTTGCTGTTTCACAAATGGCAGAGAGAATGGCATTCTGCAGTACAGGGACAACAGGAAAAAGCTCCCGTTTTCAGGTCCCCACCCGACAGTCTGTAAAGTGTAGTGCCTGAAGTCAAATTTCCCGAGATAATCTCAGTGATCCTACAAGTCTCTGCAAGGACAGGAGGTCTGTCAGCTGACAGAGCCCCAAGAAATATGTGTGTGAGAGAGAGACAGAGAGAGAATCTATATGTATATTTGAATGATTTTCCATATATGTGTGTATGTGTCTTTTTTCAGCTGAATCTTGCTGGCGCGGCTGCCGAGACCACATAACACTGGTCTTGAAAGACCTACATTGGCTCCCAGTATGTTTCTGAGCACAATTCAAAGTGTTGGTGCTGACCTTTAAAGCCCTAAACAGCCTCAGCCCAGTATACCTGAAGGAGCGTCTCCACCCCCATCGTACAGCCCGGACACTGAGGTCCAGCTCCGAGGGCCTTCTGGCGGTTCCCTCACTGCAAGCAGCGAAGTTACAGTGAACCAGGCAGAGGGCCTTCTCGGTAGTGGTGCCCGCCCTGTGGAATGCCCTCCCATCAGATGTCAAGGAAATAAACAACTATCTGACTTTTGGAAGACATCTGAAGGCAGCCCCGTTTAGGGAAGTTTTTAATGACTGATGTTTTAATGTATTTTAATTTTTTTGTTGGAAGCTGCCCAGAGTGGCTGGGGGAACCCAGCCAGATGGGTGGGGTATAAGTAATAAATTAAATAGCACTCTCACGCATGTGTGTATACACATACACACCACAATTCGTTTAATAATTGTAAACAGTGCTATTTTTCTAGAAAAAGAGGTGCCGGAACTCATCACAAACTCCTCCCTCATTCTCTTAAAATGGCAATGGCGCCCACCTGAGAGGTGCCAGAACTAGGTTCCGGCAAGTTCTGGCTCAAAAGAAAGAAAGAAAGAAAGAAAAAAGCCCTGGTTGTAAACCTGTTTTTTTATGCTTTAGTAAAGTGTCCTTCAAAATAATTGCATTCAGCAGCCATAAGCACTGTACTGTCAATGAAGTACTTGATTCGATCCTAGAAACTGTCAATACACAGCCAGAAGCGTGAATTCTGAGAACTGTCTGATTATTAAACAGCCAGGTGTCACCATATATAACGGTGTCATCTAAAATGAGTGGCAAACTGTCACCCCCCCCCCAATAATTACAAATCAGACACTTGCTTCTTTGGTAGCTGCCTCTCCAGCCATGACAATATTATCGTGGACTTCTCTTGAAGAATCAAAGATTACCTTTTCCAAAGGTCTCAGAAAAAGGTAAGTTTAGGAGCAGGGCTGGGGAACCTGTGGGCCTTCCAGATGTTGTTGGACTCCTTTTTAAATTTATTTGGTTTTTCAAATTAAAAATTTACAGTCATGTATCCAACTTACGACATAAAGACAAGATTCCAAGGAATCGC
Organism: Podarcis liolepis; assembly: GCF_965112155.1. Taxonomy (NCBI): domain Eukaryota; kingdom Metazoa; phylum Chordata; class Lepidosauria; order Squamata; family Lacertidae; genus Podarcis; species Podarcis liolepis. The sequence continues at coordinate 18,833,584 of NC_139555.1, read as the reverse complement.
TCAGACTTTCCTCCTTTGGCAATCACTCATAGCCAAGTAAGATTGTCTTCCATAAACGCGGTTTTAAATATGAGTCTGTAAGTGACGGTGGAGGCCAATTCTGGATCCACACGTGCTTCCACAGTGGAGACATTGGTTTCCGGGTGGGAGTTGATCACGGTGAGGGTTGGCCAAGCATGCCTTCCTCTTAGCGCGTTTCTCCCTTGCGTCCTGAGTTTGAGTGTCTTCAAAGCCCATGACACATTTGGTAAAGACTGTTCTCCAATTGGAGGTCCTATTGTTAATCATTTCCTCCTGCATCTTTTGTGATAATCCAAAATCTTTTACCTCTCCACTGTGTCCAAAATTCACCAATAAACTACAAGTGTTATTCCAAACCTACTGATCAGAGATCAGGAAGACCAAAATTTTAATAAGGAATGGGGGAAATGTATACTTTATCTGGGCACCACAGTTCAAGAAGCACACTGACAAACTGGAACGTGTCCAGAGGAGGGCAACCAAAATGGTCAAAGGCCTGGAAATGATGCCTTATGAGGAACGGCTAAGGGAGCTGGGCATGTTTAGCCTGGAGAAGAGGAGGTTAAGGGGTGATATGATAGCCATGTTCAAATATATAAAAGGATGTCATATAGAGGAGGGAGAAAGGTTGTTTTCTGCTGCTCCAGAGAAGCGGACACGGAGCAATGGATCCAAACTACAAGAAAGAAGATTCCACCTAAACATTAGGAAGAACTTCCTGACAGTAAGAGCTGTTTGACAGTGGAATTTGCTGCCAAGGAGTGTGGTGGAGTCTCCTTCTTTGGAGGTCTTTAAGCAGAGGCTTGACAACCATATGTCAGGAGTGCTCTGATGGTGTTTCCTGCTTGGCAGGGGGTTGGACTCGATGGCCCTTGTGGTCTATTCCAACTCTATGATTCTATGATTCTATCTTAAAAACCATTGTAAAAAGCTAAAACCATTAGTAGGATTGGAATAACACTTGTCGTTTAATGGTGAATTTTGGACACAGTGGAGATGTAAAAGATTTGGATTATCAGAAAAGATGCGGGGGAAATGATTAAAAATACGACCTACAAAGGGAAGGAGGGAAGTCCAAGAGATTCTTTGGAATCTTGTTTTTATGTTGTGTGCTGGATATGTGATTGTAAAACTTTAATCTGAAAAACCAAATAAATAAATTTATATAAAAAAGAAGATGGCAGGCAAACGGGGAGCAAGGAGGAGGAGGAGCAGGCCGGGGGGGGGCTTGTTTTGGCCCCCTTCCTGGGGTGTGGGCCCTAGCAGGTATCTGACGCCAGCTTCGAGTGCCAATCCTGCTCTCAAGGAGAAAGAGTTGGAAACGCAAATTGCAGGCTTGCTCTACAGACAGCATCTAATTTTCTCCTGCTCCGAGCGCGAATTTCCTCGTGAATTGAGGGAAACGTTTCATCGTGCAGTTCATGAGCGTACATATTTCAGCTGGTGTACACAAACCCAGACCTTGACTCCTTACGAGCTTGCTATTCATTCGACAAAGGGCTGCATTTACAGACTGGAATGCTGGCAACTTATACAAAGCCTGTTGATGGAAAACAACCCTCTTTCCCCCTCCGCTTTGCTTTCAGCCGACTCTCGGAAAGGGGCCCTGAAAGCTTCTGCAGGCTTTTTGTGCGCCACAGACTGTTTCCAAATCGCACAAAGCCACGGAGTTACAAGTGCACAGCTTAATTTGTAGCTTTGTGCCCCAAGTGCCAATTTGAAAAGAAATTCCTCCATGATAATATTCCAGCCTTGATAGAATTTCTGTCTGGAGAAAGCAGCTTGGTTTCAACTGGGCAATTGACGCAGGCTATAAATAACCAAGCAATGCAAGCATTTTCAGGGAAAGGTAGCTAAGTGAGAAAGCAAATAGTTGCTTAGGATGAAACGCGGGAGTGACCAAGCTAATGTATTTTCACTTGTTTGTGCAAGTGACGTGCCCGTTGTCGTGACCCAACAACAGACCCAACAGAGATCTCTACCTCCCCGTCAGAAAGAAAATAGCCAAGTAGAAGCAAGACAAGCCACAGATCCATCAGGCTCCCTCTCTTTAAAATAAAAAAGTGTGGCAACCAGCCCACTTCAGTGTCCAGGGCCACCTTCTCACAGCGTTCGAAATTTGACAGGAGTGTTTTGCACCTGGCTATCAGCTGCTTGCAAGCAAGCGAAGATTGCCTTGGCGCCAGGGTGACACCTGATGTCTTCACCATTTGGAGGCGCATGCCTGGGGACGCTCGGATCCTGACTGTTTTCGCACACAAGCAACACATCCTGTAGAATTCTATCTGTGATATTTTATCTGCACAATCAGAATGAATTTCAGGAACCAAAAACGTGACTTTCGAGCCGTCTGCCCCAAATATGGCAGCTAGGAAATTCCATTTTGGCAACTGTTAAGAAGGGGCCATTTGGTGCTTAGCTTATATATTTTGAGTTTCTAGCACTGCTTTCTCGTTTCCACGCCACCTCTACGAGACTTAGCACTGCACTTTGTGTGGGAGCCAGTGTGGTGTAGTGGTTAAGAGCGGTGGACTTATAATCTGGTGAACCGGGTTTGCTTCCCTGCTCCTCCACATGCAGCTGCTGGGTGGCTTTGGGCCAGTCACACTTCTTTGAAGTCTCTCAGCCCCACTCACCTCACAGAGTGTTTGTTGTGGGTGAGGAAGGGAAAGGAGATTGTTAGCTGCCTTGAGACTCCTTAAGGGGAGTGAAAGGCAGGATATCAAGTCCAAACTCTTCTTCTTCTTCAAGCTGGGGAGAGTTCAGAATGCTTGTGAAGTGCTGCGGACATGGCAAGATTCCTCCTCCCTTGCCAGCAGCACACAGTGGCTGAATGGACTTCGCTGTGTTAGGCTGCAGCAATACATTGCAGGGGGATGGAATAGATGACCACCGGGTCGCTTCCAACTCTACAATTCTATGATTTTATGAGAAGTTCCACAAGTTATACCACTCTGCTTGGCCTACTGCTCCTCTGATGTTTAGAGTTGTATTTCTCCAGCAGGAAATAAAGATGAAAAGCCCATTAAACAGCGGTTCTCAACCTGTGGGTCCCCAGATGTTGTTGGACTACAACTCCCATCATCCCTAAGCTCTGGCCTTGCTAGCTAGGGGTGATGGGAGTTGTAGTCCAACAACATCTGGGGACCCACAGGTTGAGAACTGCTGCCATAATACTATACTGACTTGGAAAACGCACCCCACATGACATCATTCCATACTATTTCAATAGCAATCCATATATCCTGTGCCTGTTTTGCACTCCTTTCAAGGCTGTGTCAAACGTAAGCATCCTACTCTGCTTACACAATGCTGCCTTGGTACTCCTGCCTGCCCTTCCTTCACCCTGTTCATAAATGCACACCCCTCGCTTAGGACCGCAACATGAAGCAGTGACTTGCGTGCCTGAGTTATGTGGCATGCCAAGTGCTGAAGATGGTGTTTTCATTTCCCCGCAAACGCAGTGCTCTTCGACAGAGGCGATTCAGACATTTAGCTTGGACCTGCCAAGTAAATAAGTGATGACAGATGGAACGATACAGAAGCACACGTCAGCCTACCCAGACTCTTCCTGCTTTTTCCGCACTGTTCCACTCTGAATTGGCAACTTGATGACCAAATTCAGCACCATTTCCTACTACAGTGGTACCTCGGGTTACGGACGCTTTGGGTTATGAATGCTTTGGGTTACGAACACTGCAAATCCGGAGGTAGGTGCTCCGGGTTGTGAACTTTGCCCTGGGATATGAATGTAATCCACTTCTGGGGCCGCGGGAGGCCTATGTAGGAAATGTGCGCCTTGTGTTAAGAACGCTTTGGGCAGCTTTCCACTCCAATGGACCCTTCAGTGAAAGCAGTGAATGTCCCATGTGAGTATCTGGAGGTGGTTGGTGGTAGATGGCAGTGAACAGATTGAGGTTGAATCTCGACAAGACAGAAGTACTGTTTCTGGGGGATGGGAAAGTGTGGGGGGCTCCCTGTTCCTGAATGGAGTAACTATGGTCCTGAAGGACCAGGTGCACAACCTGGGGGTCATTTGGGACTTGCAGCTGTCCATGGAGGTTCAGGTCAATTCTGTGTCCAGGGCAGCTGTCTGCCAGCTTCATCTGGTACACTGGCTGAAGCCCAGCCTGCCTGTGCATGGTCTTTCCAGCTTGGTACATGCTCTGGTTATCTCCCGCTTGGATGACTGCAATGCGCTCTATGTGGGGCTACCTTTGGAGGAGACTTGGAAACTGCAACTAAGCCAGAACGCAGCAGCTAAACTGGGGGAAGAAGGAAATTTTAAGATGGATTCTCTCTTCAAGCAGAGGACTAAGGAGGCCGAGTAATGGGAGTGCGTCCCTGTAACATGCCCTAGAATCAACTTCACGGAACATGGCAGATGGCTCAGGCAGATGCTTAGTTACGGGAAGTGCTTCCTGAAGGCAGAAAGCTTGAGGACCACAGACTCAGGAGCAAGATTTGACATTTCCCCAGAAGTACCGTATTTTTCGCGCTATAGGGCGCACCGGCCCATAGGGCGCACTTTTTTGTGTGTGGGGGAAATAAAGAAAAAAAATTATTTACCCCCCGAGCTTGCCGGGCTGGGGGCTGGGGAAGCCCAAGCTTCCCCCCACCCCAGCCCCCAGAAGGGGTCCGGGAGCGACGGTGAAGTTGCATTCAACCTCGCCATCGCTCCCAGATCTTGCGGGGCTGGGGGTGGGGGAAGCCCGAGCTTCCCTCAACCCCAGCCTCCAGAACAGGTCCGGAGTGACGGCGAGGTTGCATTCAACCTCGCCATCGCTCCCGGAGCTTGCTGCTATCCGAAGCCCGGGGAGCGCGGCGCTGTAGCCTGCTGCACACCCCCGGGCTTAGGGCAGCTATCCGCAAGCCTGCGGCGCCCGGCGGGAACTTGCGGATAGCTTCCTGAAGCCTGGAGAGCGAGAGGGGTCGGTGCGCACCGACCCCTCTCGCTCTCTAGGCTTCAGCCTGCATTCGCCCCATAGGACGCATACACATTTCCCCTTCATTTTTGGAAGGGAAAAAGTGTGTCATATAGGGCGAAAAATACGGTAAGTGCATCCATCAGGTCTTGGTGAATACAGCAAGAATGTATGCACAGATTCTCCAGTTCCCGTTCCTGCTACAGTGACATGGAAGGTCCTCATTTCAGCACAACTAACGCCCCCCGCCTTCGTGTACAGCAGGAAATGGAGGAATGCAAGCAACCGACATAGGAAGAATCCTGGCCTCCTTTCATGCTTAAGAGCTCAACTCGATGGGAACTGACAACAGCTCTCCCTCCATGGAAACATGAAAGCCAGCAGGTCTTCAGCTTCATTTCCTGCCGAGCAGTGCTAATATCCACAATCTGCGAAGGGAGAAGAGCCCTAGAAATACGAAACTCCAGGGCTCCTTCCCTCCGCTCTTCCCCTACTAGTTCTTGTCTTCCACTGAAGTGTGTGCATGCGCCAGATGCCAACTTTCCACTCCAGGAAGCAGAGCTGGTGTTCCATTCTCCCACCCCAGCTGTGTTATTCTGGGATAAGACTCCTCTTTGACACCCACATGGAAGACCTGTGACTTGGAGGCGTACGCTTTCCTTCCATTTCCCCACTTGCCTCTACGCCTGCTTGTTGCGGATCATTTCTAGGAGGAGATACTGCCTGCTGGAAAGCCGTCCCTTTTGTTCCTCCTTGGCTTGTCACTATTGATTCCATTGCTCTTGGCTGCCTGTTGACTTTCTCGGCTGCATTCCTCCCTTTAATAAAGTGGGTCAAAGCTTGGCACTGAGAAAGTGCGCTTTCTGGGCCTGGTAAGAGACTCTTTAACCCACCCACCCCCCACTGCAACAGCATATAGACCACATGTCACGCAAACGTCTGTCCATTATGGAGCAATATGGATTTCTTAGAGCTTGCATTTATGAGACAGGGGGTTGTATGAGATAAATTGCACAACCCTATAGATGTCTACTCTAAAGTGAGTTCCTCCCCAGCTTACTCCCAGGTGAGTGGGCACAGGACTGCAGCTACAGTTACAAATATTTCACAAAAGGAAAAGGGGGGTGCTTAATTAAAACAGCAACTGCCAATTCCTTTGTGAATGGTATTTATTTAGATTAATTGCTCTTCCGATCCCAATGGGAGCTATGATTCAGTGACAGAGCATTTGATTTGCACACAGAATGGGGTCAATCTCCAATTTAGGGGTAACAGGGGATACAAATGGCCTCTGGACTAAGGGGGTAAAGCAGGCATCCCCAACCTGCGGCCCTCCCATGATTACTAGCTAACAGGACCAGTGGTCAGGGATAATGGGAATTGTACTCCAAAACATCTGGAGGGCTGAAGGTTGGGGATGCCTGAGGTAAAGGAACACATAGCGCGATGGTATCAGATCATATGCTGCACTCTATTGCACATCACTGAAGAATGCTGAAAGAAAACACAGATCACTAGCAGCAGATCACCACACCAGACGTTATGTAGGACACTCACGTGCTCAGTTTTGGATTACTGAGACATCTGGCTTTCAGTTTGTCGGCAGACAGTTTTTCCAGATTATGTGGCCAGCATGAGTGAGCTGCTTCTGAAGAAACCAGAGCAGCACACAAAAATGGTTTTTACCTTCCCGCCGGAGCAGTACCTATTTATCCACTTGCACTGGTATGCTTTTGAACTGCTAGGTTGGCAGGAGTAGGAACCAAGCAACGGGAGCTCACCCCGTCATGGGGATTCGAACCGCTGACCTTATGATCGGCAAGCCCAAGAGGCTCAGTGGTTTAGACCACAGTGCCACTCGGGATAATGTGAATTGTAGTCCCCCACAAAACAGTCGGAAACCTAAGTTTGGGAAACCCTTGAGGTTAAAGTTCTTTGTTTGCACCAAGAAATCCCGTGGTGATTTTAACTTCAGGCAACTGTTTTTGGTAGCAATTAAAGAAAGGTTCTACAAGGTTTCAGTAACCCGGCTTGAAAATCACCATGGGTGCTGGGATATCAAGAATCCTGTTCCACACTTTTCGCAAAAGTGGGCAGCCATTATCTATCTCACAGAAGGCATTCTGACCTGTTCCTTTTGTGCAATTCTCACCAAATAACAGCCTTACCTAAGGCATTGATTTGTTTTTCCAGACACTCATTAGCGTTGCTTTTTGTTTCCTCAAAGAAAGATTCACACAACTGCTGCTTGAATAAATCCAAGGAAGGACTTTTGAATCTACAGCCATACCTTGGAAATCGAATGGAATCCATTCCGGAAGTCTATTTGACTTCCATAATGTTCGGAAACCAAAGCGCGGCTTCTGATTGGCTGCAGGAAGCTCCTGCAGCCAATCGGAAGCCGCGGAAGCCCCGTCAGATGTTCAGCTTCCAAAAATAGTTCGTAAACCGGAACAGTGACTTCCGGATTTTTAGCGTTTGGGAGCCAAAATGCTCAAGAACTAAGCTGTTTGAAAACCAAAATACGTCTGCACTGGTCCTCAAATTTGGCTGGAGAAACTCTAGAGGGAGAAGATCTTGTTGGCACAAGGAACAGAGCCCTTTTCTGATGTAGCTAGAGACTCTTGGAGTCTTCCTGAGCAAGAACTGCAAGTGACCTTGTTGACTTCAGAAAACAGGTATCTCACCCAACCCTGTTTTTGGGGGGATGGTTATTAGTGTATCCACAGACAGCTGCTCTACACTGATAGGGAAATGTGGGAAAAGGCAAAAAACTTTTTGTGATCTTATAGAGAGGTTTATGCTGGACAGACTATATAGTCCACACTGGTTTTACAGCAAGGAGACTGGGTTTTGAACGGATATTTTTTTCCACTCTTAAGTTCATTTCTCCACAATCCCACATCAGTTTGCAATCTATATATTTTTTCAAACACCTCATGAAAATTCAGCTGCGTGCTGGTGTGAATTTTTCCTAACCTCATATATTTGGATGCCATCTGGTCTAACATGTTTAACAAAGCAGTTTCCCCCTAATGTAACAAACTTTTGTGTAATTTCCACTAACACATGCATTTCAATCTACACTTTACCCTAGTAAATGAATTTTTGCACACATTATTTGGTTGGCCAGATGCACTGCAAAATTCAGAGAAGCGTCAATTTCAAAGGATGGCCGTGTTTTGATTTGCATATGGTTTTTGAAAGGGTGAGTTAGGCAGGTTCGCCTATAAAAGCAAGTTGAACCAAATTTCTCCCCTACCCCCAGCTGCAAGTCCTACAAAACCCCAGGTACTTCACACTAAGAGCAACTCACCATTACAAGATATGGGGAAAAGATTCAAGATCCAAGTTTGAGAAACAAAATGTGTGCCTGCAAGTTTGCGTGCCTCTCTGTTTTTTAAAAGATGCTTCTAGCTCTCTCTCTCCCCGCCTAAACAAATATGTATTCTCATCTTAATAAGGCTCTGCTAAAGGGACATTCCATTCTCTTTTGTCTGCATTGCAAATTCCATTTTAAGCAGTGGATTGACTTCTTGGTTGTTGCTGCTGGTTTGGAGGAGATGGCGCGTCACAAATGGAGGCATCAAGGACACCAGGTCTGAGTGTTTGATGCTGCCGCCCCAAACACCCACATCTCCACAGGCCTTACGTTTCAAGACAGCATTGAGGGACAGGAAAAGCCTTATGCTCAACCACGTTATGTGGCTAACATGCATCTCAAAGCCGTATCAGCTCAAGGAGAAAGAACATGAATGCACATTAGTTAACAGTTTCCCCCTTGAAAGTTCTCAGACTCATTTGCCCTTAGCCTTGCAATGTACAGAAGTATTGCTAATGAGGAACTGTGACTGAGAGGAGCATAAATGTGCTTTAAAAATGTGTATAAATATTGTCCCTTTAACTTACTGTCCTGAATATTAACAGGGAGGCGTTTGTCTTCCAAGAAAATCACCGGCACCATAAACAAGATAAAATAAAATACTGAATAGAAAGGCAGCGTGTCCCAGTCAAACAGCAGCCTTTCACAATTTAAAACCAGAGCATCCATCATAGATCTGGACAGTTATTCAAATCAAAAGTGGAGGAAAAACCCAGCTGTGACAATTTTTTAATCTAGGCAGGAGTTTAAAATTGAAAGAAATGAGAACACCCCAAACCGAGCAATAAATCGATTTTTCTTGCTCTACGGACGGCACTCACAAACAACTGATTGTACTCAACTGTTGCATTCAACAAGCTGAAACCAACGACGTTTGTAGCATGTACTTAAAGCTAAGTATGTAAAAAAGCACTCCTGAGTACACATTTACATGAAGAGAACGTAATTTAAATTAAAGACCATTTTTTCCTTATTCCCAGCTCTTTGCCCGCTTGACTAGGTTGGCAGGAGCAGGGACCGAGCAACGGAAGCTCACCCCGCCGTGGGGATTCAAACTGCCGACCTTCTGACTGGCAAGCCCTAGGCTCTGTAGTTTAACCCACAGCGCCACCCGCGTCCCTTAGGACCTGGTAGATCAGGGTTCAAATCCTCACTTAGACATGAAGCTCACTGGGTGACCTTGGGAGTTGTAGTGTAAAACATCTGGAGGGAACCAGGATGGGAAAGTCTGTTCTACCTCCTATTTTCTTGGATGGAAGAAAAATCACACACACATACACACACACACACAGAGAGAGAGAGAGAGAGAACATCCATAGTTCAACTTGAATCAGAATTCACAGTGTCAGGGACCAGGCAGAAGAGGAATGGTGGAGACCACCTCCCCAGCCTGACCCTTCCAGAGAAGAAGAGGACAGTTCAGAATGACAACAGGGGTTTGAGGGAGATCACAGCTCAGAGGCAGATGAGGGGAAAAGCTGGGAAATAATGGGAGAGGAGGAGGAAGAAGAGGAACCACCAGGACAACAACAGCTGATGGACATAGTGTCTTTAGAAAGCATTCCAGACCCCCACTCCCAGAACCCAGAGAGCACTGAAAGTAGGAGAGCAGAGAGCTCAGAGGCAGAAGGCACTTCTCAGCACCCTTAGTGATGACGCATGAAGGGAGAGAAGGAAGGGGTGGAGACTCACTCGAGGCAATGTCATTATTCCAAGAGGTTGCACTTCCAAGCCTCTCTGTGAATATAGAATAAAAAGCTATTCGTAAGAACTTTCCTTGTCTTATCTGTTCCTGGCAACCTGACACACAGGGGCTTAGAACCACCAAACTTATTTTTAATGCCACAGCTCAGATGTGGGATTTGTTGAGCCTCTTGGAGCACATTCACAGTGTCCTCTCTGGGTTATGCGAGTAGTCAGAACCAGCCCACACACAAACAACAGTTCACAAGACAGAGGATGCTGCATCTCAACAGGACTGCAGCTCAATACCTCTCATTTTAGCTATCAGCCACTAGGGACAACTCTGAGCTTTCTGGGTTAGCGGAGTTTGTAACCTGAAGCGTATGTAACCTGAAGCGTATGTAACCCGAGGTACCACTGTATCATGAAACATTAATGATGCAGCATCTGTTCTCTGGATTTCCCTTCCTTTTCAAATTAGACAAGGGCCAACCAAACCGGTATGTTAGCACCTATTGAAAACTTTTTTATTTAGGCAAGCCTTCCTGGGGTGAAGCCATGCTTCTTGTCAATTTCTGGGATTCAAATATGAATTTTATACATATACAGTGGTACCTCGGGTTACATACGCTTCAGGTTACATACGCTTCAGGTTACAAACTCCGCTAACTCAGAAATAGTGCTTCAGGTTAAGAACTTTGCTTCGGGATGAGAACAGAAATCGTGCTCTGGCGGTGCGGCAACAGCAGGAGGCCCCATTAGCTAAAGTGGTGCTTCAGGTTAACAACAGTTTCAGGTTTAGAACGGACCTCCGGAACGAATTAAGTACTTAACCCGAGGTACCACTGTGTGTGTGTGCGTATATATATCTCCATGTACCATGTATAAGACTAGGTTTTTTTCTATAAAAAATAATGTCAAAAATTAGGGGTGCCTTATACACAGGGCCATCTCCCCCCATTTTCTTAAATCTGAGTTCCCAAAAATAGGGGGCGTCTTATACATGGGGGCATCTTATAGAAGGAGAAATTTGTGTGTGTGTGTGCGTGAGAGTTTTTTTTTTATGAAGTGATCAAATTTTGCAAATAAAGAAAGAATGAAGTGTGCCCCTCAGACAGGTTGAGTGGGTGGGTGTCAGGAGACCCCACCAAAACAGCTCTATGGGGGAGTGGGCAGATCGTTCTATCAGGCAAGCAGAAATGCATATGCAGATACAGTGATACCTTAGTTTTCAAATGTAATCCATTCCGGAAGACTGTTCAGCTTCTGAAACATTCGAAACTGAGGCACAAAGGGTGGTTTGCAATTGCAATGACGAAAACTGGGGGGGGGGGGGGACTCAGCGGAATCCATTTGACATCCGAGGCGCATTAAAAACCGGAAGCAATTACTTCCGGGTTTTCAGCGCTTGGGTTCTGAAAAGTTCAGGTTCCGAGATGCTAAAAAACGGAGGTTCCACTGTAGATCTCATTTGTACGACACTGAATTTCTCCCTACATTCTCAGGCTGGCACTCTCTCCCTCTCTCTCTCTCTCTCTCTCTCTCTTTAAAAAACAAAAATGAGGAACACATCAAAATTTTGATTGGCACATTTCACTTTGGAATTCATCTGCTTCTTTTGCTTAGTGGAGTAACTCTCCTTTGTAACTTATTATACCATCCGCCCACCTCTGCCATTGTCGTTTTCTATTGCTCACTGACGCATATGATTTTAAAATACAAGTTCATATATATATATATATGCATTTATTGTTAACAAATCCAATAGTGTCATCTAAATTTAGAATGAGGCATACACTGGCTATATTTTGCAGCAGTTACAAGGCTGAACCACAGACAAAAATATCTCCGGGTATAGGGCGGTATATAAATTCAATAAATGAATGAATAAATGAATGAATATCTTGACAATGACTAAACAACAACATTTCATGCTCCAGTAGCCAATGAAGGAGTAAATACACAGAGACATTCTTCTTGCCCCTGAAGCCAAGTACTCTTCCTAGCACTGATGGTCTTTGGAGAATTCTCCACCACCATCGTTCAAGCCCGGACACTGAGATCTAGCGCCGAGGGCCTTCTGGAAGTCCCCTCATTGTGAGAAGTGAGGTTACAGGGAACCAGGCAGAGGGCCTTCTCGGTAGTGGCACCCGCCACTGTGGAATGCCCTCCCATCAGATGTCAAGGAAATAAACAACTATCCTTCTTTTAAAAGACATCTGAAGGCAGTCCTGTTTAGGGAAGTTTTTTATATTTAATGCTGTATTGTTTTTAATACTCGATTGGGAGCTGCCCAGAGTGACTGGGGAAACTCAGCCAGATGGGCGGGGTCTAAATAATAAATTATTATTATTATTATTATTATTATTATTATTATTATTATTATTATTATTATTTATTATTAATATTAGTTGGAGTCCAATGACATCAGGAGAGCTGCAGGCTTCCCAGTTCTGCACTAGACATTTATGCATAAGTTTTAGACCTCTGAAGCCTTTTCTGGAATATACGCTTCCATTATGCCTGCTAGTGAAGGCTGTCCACTTACAAATGTAGACTTTAAAATGTAGATTATCTTCTAGAAGAAAGGCTGCCAGGACATGCTCAGGGAATTCTTCCCAGGAATTGGGCGAATCTGGTAATTTCAGCTTCACATTTTCCCAATCTTCTATCCGTTCTCCACATTTCCACACCAGTTTGTAATAAATCCTCATGAAAATTCATCAGCATTCTAGTAAGAATTTCTCCCAATAGGCACATTCTTACAAGGGAATTCCCCCTACAAGTGCTCTTTTGTATACTATCGAAGCTAATATATTCATTTCAATGTATACTTTACCCTAGTATATGCAGTTTTGTAGCAGACTGGAGCACTGCATTAGAAAATGTAGGAAAGTGCAAATTGCAATGGATGACTGTTTTGGTTCAAATACAGTTTTGCAAAGTGTGAATCAGATAGGTTAGCCTTTGGAGACAAATGGAACTGAATTTCTTCCCCACCACTAATTCTTGCTCAGAAAAGCTGGGAGATAACCGCTAAGAGTTATTTTGAGAGATTCCTATTTGGTCTGAGCACAATTTAAAGGGCAGGAAATTACCAGAACATTAATGTTTAAACCAGCAAGCTTTACTTATTTAGTAGATGCCCTTTTTCCAAAGTCTGCATACCGAAAACTAACAGGGGGAAATCACATACAACTTCCTTGCTTGACAATGCAACCCATGCACGTGTTAACAATTTTTTCAAAGGCCAGTGTAAAGAAGTTTCATGCCATCAGCTGAAGCTCCCCCCAAAACAAACAAACAAACAGGATCAATTTAGTATTTTGTCCAGTTCTGCCTATATTTCTAAAGGCTGTAGAAACTAGTTTAAGTTAATGAAGATTAACAACAACAACAACAACAACAACAACAACAACAGCAGCAGCAGCAGCAGCAGCAGCATACCCCACCCAGCTGGCTGGGTTGTCCTAGCTACTCTGGGTGGCTTCCAACACATATAAAAACATAATAAAACACCAAACATTAAAAACTTCCCTATTCAGGGCTTCCTTCTGATGTCTTCTAAAAGTCAGATAGTTGTTTATTTCCTTTCCTTATTTTTGATGGGAGGGTGTTCCACAGGGAGGGCGCCACTGCCGAGAAGGCCCTCTGCCTGGTTCCCTGTAACTTCACTTCTCACAGTGAGAGAACCTCCAGAAGGCCTTTGGAGGTGGACCTCAGTGTAGATAAAAGACCTTGATACTCTGGGATGGTTAACATGCTGACTAGGCTGGGGACTGACAGAAGACCATCTTAAAAGGCTGTGTTGTCCCATGTGAATTTGCCTGGAAGGTATGACCTGTGCTAGGTGTCATCTTCCAGGTGCCCCCACATTCAGAGGTTATGTATGTGGTGGTGATCAGGGAGAAGGTCTTTTCCGTGGCGATGTCCTGAGCATTGAGCACTCTCTTCAGACAGCAATGCTTTCATAATTTACGTGACAGGTCAAAACCTTTAAAAAAAATTATTTCCCAAGAATTTTAATGGTCGACTGACAATGGCAGTTTTAATGCTTTGTACTTCTTTGGTTTCCCATGATTTTACACTATATAGCTATGCTTCTTGGCCAGGTGAATGTATGAATCGGCCCTATGATTCCTCCCATCAACTATGTGAACATTATGTCAGCGAGTATTGTTGAATTCGGCAATGCAAAATAGCATCATCTTTCTCCAAAGCTGCTGGTGCCGAAGCAGCAAGAGCAACATGTTCACATTCAAACCAGTCAGAGTGTGAGAAAGCCAAAGGCCTTCTGGCGGTTCCCTTCCTGTGAGAAGTGAGGTTACAGGGAACCAGACAGAGGGCCTTCTCAGTAATGGCGCCCACCCTGTGGAACGCCCTCCCACCAGATGTCAGGGAGATAAAGAACTACACAACCTTTAGAAGACATCTGAAGGCAACCCTTTTTAGGGAAGTTTTTAATGTTTGATGTTTTATTTTAATATTCTGTTGGGAGCTGCTCAGAGTGGCTGGGAAAACCCAGCCAGATGGTTGGAGTATAAATAGTAATAATAAATAGGAATAATAATAATAATAATAATAATAATAATGAAAGTTGCTGGGGACGAGACAAGAACTCTTCCATAAGCTGGTCCCAGAAGCTCCACATATCACTGGATTCATGCAGCCCTTCTGTGCAATGCCAAAAGCTGTGCCAGACACAATCCTAACCTGGCAAAACAAGGAAAGAACTCTTCCCTACATCTGGAGATCCAGGTGTCCTGTTGCCGTCATGCTTATATTGCTCACAGACCTAAAATGAATGAAGATGTAGGAATCCGTGGTACCACACCAGAAATCCCTGGGGTAATACTGAGATGCGAGCAGGGCAAGCTGATCATTGTTGCAATTTCTAGAGCGCCGATCGTGCATGCACATCCTTAGGTAGCCTCATACTGTTACTGGTGTGTGGCCTTGGGGGCTGATGAAGAAGGCCTGGAAACTGTGGCCTGCACACCCCTCCATTAGCTGACAGCACTGGGATCCCCAACCTTGAATGCTGCCAAGCCTTGCTTTCCATATGCAAAGTCTCCAAAGGCTATGGGCACCGACAGAGCCTTATCGCGTTCTCCCATGTGCCAGCAAGGTTGCCCTGAGACGGCAAGCCGTGACATAATAATATACACAATATATAAAAACGTAAGATCTCAAGAACCAAGGAGAGAGGAGGGGTGGGGGAAGGGCTGCCACTGTGTTCCGCACGGCAGCTGAGCAAAAATGGCCTCTTCTTTCTCGTTCTCCCCGATGGGTTACTTGTGTTCTGCGTTTTGTTTGTGCCGCCTGTACATTGTTTGCTATTATGCTGCACAGAGCATGGCCGTGGGTGGCGAAGGCGGTTTTATAAATAACATTATCCCTTTCAATTCAAGGCAGAAATTCAACGCCACCCACATTTCCTGAGCTCGAGGGTCCTGATTCCCATCTGAAACCCGTCCGTTTTACTTGCTGCTACATGGTGACGTGTTTCTGTGTGCTTTGCATATAAATGAGCAAAGTGTGAGTTTTCACTTACGATTAATTCCCCCCCCCCTTGCTACAGAACTTAAATCTAAAGATGGATACTGCATCAGTACAGCACAGAAGCACCTAACCATTGTTGATGCAAATATCTAGCTTTAGGGGTCCCTCCCACTTTCTAGGACCGTAAAACTACACACACATCTGAATCTTGCACCAGTGAGAATTCAGCAAGGATCTCCTGGGGGCTGACCAGAGTGAGAACTGCCTGCAAGTCTGGCTCAAAGGAAACCAGCTGAAGTCCTCTGTATCTGTTGGTGAGATTGACTGGGAAAGAGAGGCTAGGGGTAACTGGCTATTAAGTTAAATAGGTTTAGGAACTAAGTTTCATCAACAAGCCTAATGCAAACCTCTGTCATTTAAAGATATACCCTTATTACAGCAAATCTAAGTAAATCTTATAGTATCGAAGTATAATAAATACTTCATAGCAAATAAAGAACACATTGTCACTTTTATTTAATCTAATTGTAAAAGTTTGTTTGACTTGTTTTGTATCGTGTCTAAATTGCCCCAGCTACTCCGCCCATCTGACTGGGTTGCCCCAGCCACTCTGGGTGGCTTCCAACACACATAAAAACATAATAAAATATTAAGCTTCACTATACAAGACTGCCTTCGGATGTCTTCTAAAAGTCAGGTAGTTGTTTATTTCCTTGACATCTGATGGGAGGGCATTCCACAGGGTGGGCGCCACCACTGAGAAGGCCCTCTGCCTGGTTCCCTGTAGCTTCATTTTTGCAGTGAGGAAAGTGCCAGAACTTCCCTTATGTTGGATTGTTGCTATATTGATCTCCCCGGGGGGGGGGGGATGGGACGGGACGGACGGGGACAGGACCCAAGGTCCAAACATACAAGAGAGGCTGATGCTACTCTACCAGTTTGAGTCGACCCTAATACTGAGTGAGTGGCAAGGGAATCAATCACCTTCAAAGCAGTATTGCTTCAAAAAGGCTTAGGACAATACTGCTCAAAAGGCTGTACATTCCAGTCTACTTTAAAAAGACAAATCCATGAAGCATAAGGCCACCAGTGATAACTTAGCCATGATGCAGTTACAGATAGGTAGCCGTGTTGGTCTGCCATAGTCAAAATAAAAAAGATAAAAAAGTTCCTTCCAGTAGCACCTTAAAGACCAACTAAGTTAGTTCTTAGTATGAGCTTTCGTGTGCATGCACACTTCTTCAGATACACTGAAACAGAAGTTGCCAGATCCTTCTATATAGTGAGAAGGTGGGGAGGGGTATTACTCAGAAGGGTGGTGGGAATGGGTGATTGGCAGTTAGCTGAGATGAGCCTGTTGACGACTCTTAACGACTGCAATAGGTGATGATGATGATGATGTTCTACCCTTCAATGTGTGCTTCTGAATGGCAGTTGCTGGGAATAACAAGAAGGGGGAAGCTGTTGCACTCGGTCCTGATTGCAGGCTTCCCGGAAGCATCGGGTTAGCTATCATGAGAAAAGGAGGCTGGACCAGACTGGCCTTTGGCCAATCCAGCAAGTCTCAAGTGATGTTCTTATGGCATGACCTGCTACTCCAAGAGCCATCAGGACTTTGCTTGTGGTAGATGCTGGTACCCCAGTTCCGGCTGTCGTGTACCTGATGTGTTGTTGTTGTTTAGTCATTTAGTCGTGTCCGACTCTTCGTGACCCCCTGGACCAGAGCACGCCAGGCACTCCTGTCTTCCACAGCCTCCCGCAGTTTGGTCAAACTCATGCTGGTAGCTTCAAGAACACTGTCCAACCACCTCGTCCTCTGTCGTCCCCTTCTCCTTGTGCCCTCAATCTTTCCCAACATCAGGGTCTTTCCCAGGGAGTCTTCTCTTCTCATGAGGTGGCCAACGTCTTGGAGTCTCAGCTTCACGATCTGTCCTTCCAGTGAGCACTCAGGGCTGATTTCCTTCAGAATGGATAGGTTTGATCTTCTTGCAGTCCATGGGACTCTCAAGAGTCTCCTCCAGCACCATAATTCAAAAGCATCAATTCTTTGGCAATCAGCCTTCTTTATGGTCCAGCTCTCACTTCCATACATCACTACTGGGAAAACCATAGCTTTAACCATACGGACCTTTGTTGGC
Source organism: Podarcis liolepis (assembly GCF_965112155.1). NCBI lineage: Eukaryota > Metazoa > Chordata > Lepidosauria > Squamata > Lacertidae > Podarcis > Podarcis liolepis. The sequence continues at coordinate 18,815,933 of NC_139555.1, read as the reverse complement.
AAGGTGACCCTGAGGTACCCATTAGGAAACAAGACAGAGAATTTCGTACAGCAAGCAAGGATCCTCTATGCACAGAAATGGAAGGAGGAGAGAACGCCCTCAAAAGAAGAATGGTTGATGAAAATCTTGGAAGAAGCAGAGATGGCAAAACTGATGGCACTAAGAGACACAAATTTAGAATCCTTTAAAGAAGACTGGAAGCCCTTTCTAGAGTATTAAAAAAGCTACTTCCCATATGTGAAGACCACAGTGGAGTTTGAAGTGCAAGAAAATAGCAGAATATATTAAGAAACGTGTTAAAGAGGATGAAATTAGATAAGACGGAACATTAAAATGTAATTTTATGCGATTGGGTTATAAACATCGATGTTGGGTGAGCAGGAAGCCGCTAGTCTTGTTGAACTGGAAGATAACTGTTGAGGAACAAATGCAACTGGAAAAATAAAAATAAAACATATTATTATTTTAAAAAATTAAATAGGACAGCTGGGAGTTTGACGCCACTGACTACCATGAGGAGTGGATCAGAAGCTCGAAAAAGTGGTTGAAGAGGAACAGAAGGTGTTAAGAAAACGGGGCCCAGAAAATAGCCAGTCTGGAATCCATAGCTGCTGCTGTTGTTGTTTTGTTACAAGAACTCCTCACTTAGCATTTCACATTTCTCTTGGACAGGTTGTATCTGTCTCTTATTTATAACACTCGGCTACATCAGCTGTTCATATGCTTCTAGTGCTCACCATGGGGGTGGGAGTATTGGTGGCTTGTTCCTCAGAGCCTTCGTGGGCACAGAAATGTTTGATACCCTCCTATTCCCTGCCCCCTTGCTGATAACTGCATTTCACCCTGTGCAAAGCTGGCATCAACAGGATTCATTTAAGGAGCCTGGCAGGTGTTGGGTGGCGTTGGAATTCAACAACCAGCCCACAAGCAAGCTGCAGAGCACCAGTGACGGTGGGGCGAGGCGTCACTGGCCGGCTGGTGTTAAAGAGCGCTCCCTAAATGCTGCCTGGGAGACAGATGGCTGGGGTCCTGATCCTGCAGCTAAGAAGCTGGAAGAGCAAACAGCTCTCCAGCGCAATGCAAGGAGCTTGCAGTGTAACACGTTGACATCACTGGAGCTGGAGAGCCAGCCAACAGGATGTCTCATGGCAGATGGGTTAAGAGGCAGATTGGAGTTTGCAACTGGCAGGATAAAGGACAACAACCCAGAGCTGAGCCAGCGAACGGTGAGAGCTGGCAGAAGAAGCCCTAGATGTTTGGAAGACCTTTCAAAAGGCAGCAGCGGGGAAATTCATTGCATGCTTGAGGGGAGTCGGATGAGCTTCAGTAAGGGATATGGTCTTCAAGGACAGAATGGGTAAGAAGCCATCACTCAACCTGGGTGATTGAGTAAGTATATGGACAGTCTATGCAGAAGATATTTGTATTTCGAGGAGTTAGTGATCTAACTCCTTCCTACGCCCTGTTCCTTCCTTTTCCCGAACTTTTGTTAAGCTCTTTCATGGCTGAGAACAGCTTATAATGTCGTAATCTGTTGGAAGGAAGAGATCGTGATGAGTACTTTCTTTGATGTTGGACATTGTTTGGAGAAAGTGAAGCATTGGAAGATGGTGGCTAATGAATAATCTGCACTAGCTAGTAATGTATTCGAATATCCTTTATTAGGCATAGCAAACCGCACATTATCAAACAGACAAATTGTGCAAAATACGAGCTCAGCATAACAAGGTTTGTCTCAGTCAGATTTTTAACTCCACAGAAAATCAATTTGCATAAATAATACAATACAATACAACACTACCACATCACTGATCAATTAAGAACCACTAAATCTCTTTATAATGGCCCAGTCTTTCTACACGGACAGCACTCAAAAATTCAGCCACTATTAAAGTAATTTGATCATTCCTGTCCGAGAGCAGGTCCTGAACCGTAGAATTGAGCCTGTTGAGTTGTAAGGCCTCTAATAATTGTCTTCTGGCATAAATGCCAAAATTACAAGAAAAGAAAATATGCTCCAAAGTATCAGGTTCCTGTTTACTACATTTACAGAGACGCTCTGATTCTGGGGGAGCTAAACATCTTCCTCTTACTATCATCGAGGGAAACATTAAATCTAGCCAGTAATGTATGATTGCATGTAGACAGTCAGGCAAGCCACATGGCCTGGCTAGCTATCTAGCTATCTATAAATCGGATGGTATTGCTTGCTGTTTAGAATAAAATCTTTAATCTTCTCACTCACTTGTGTTTTTTTATTACTTCTGAATCTCATTCTAACTTCCAACTAAGGAAGGCGGCTTTGGGCTCCCAAATCTGGAATCGTATCACCAGGCTTACCTGCTGAGTAAGACTAATTATTTGAGAGCTAGCAGGAATCCCAACTGGGCTACTCTCGAATATAGTTTTTTTGAACCTTTTGTAGGGTGGACTAAACTCGGCTTCAATTTTATGAAATATCCTGGAGACTATTAAAGCACCTATAAAAATTTGGATGAATATAAATAAAAATAATAAGGATGAGCCCTATCAGCATGAGAAATTAACAATATGGGCCAACCCAAAATTAAAAATTGGAAATCAAGTAAGAATTTGGCAAAATTGGGTGAAAAAAGGTATTTTGACATTGAATCAATTAATTCATGAAAATTATAAATTTGTGGAATATAAGAGTTTGCAAGTAAATATGGATTAACCAGTGAAACACAATGACAATACATCCAATTGAAACATATGTTGGAAAGGCAGTTTGGCCCTGATGCTATAGCAGCATCGGAAACACCCATGCTGCTACAAGATTTAATCTCTGCAACAAAAACAAAAAACTCTACACTTCCACTCTATAAAACCCTACTCAACAGGAAGAAATATGATTTAGAATATGATAGACAAAAATGGAGTGAAGAGTTAGAGGTACAGATAACAAATGATATATGGGAGTCAAGTATAAAATCAACAGAAATAGCCTCTATGGATCTAAGACTAAGATTTATTCAACAGAAAATAATATTCAGAGTCCACTGGACTCCAACAAAACTATACCAGAAGAAAATAACAAGTGCAGACAACTGCTGGAGATGTGGGAGTAAAAATGCGAACTTAGTACATATGTTGATTAACTGCCCGATGATAAGATCATTTTGGTGCGAGGTGAGGATATTTATAGCAAGAGTAATAAAAAGAAATTGTTATTTAGGGGAACTGAATTTAATTCTAAATTATGTCAGGAAACTGACATCAGAGCAACAGGAGAAGGAGAGGCTCTCCGATTCTGCAGGGGAAGGTACCAGCACTAGGGGGAGACGCAGCTTGATGGAGGGGGAAGGAAATCAGCGTAACACCAAAGATCCAGGAGAGCAAATGGGAGAAGAGGTGGAAGGGCTCCGGGATTCTTCCTTGGAAGTCAGTGAGGAGAGCCCTGGTCCTCCACTGCCCATGCCTTCCTTGCGCAGGAGACTCCCGCGCAATGAGAGGCGGAGACGATTGGGAGTCAAACAACTCTTATGCTGGCAAAGGTTTAAGGAACGCCCACAGACAGATTCTGCGAGCGACTGAGGCAGCCACGCTGAGATGGGCTGTGTAGTCAGGACGGTTTAACCCAGGCAGCCAAGCTCCAAAAGGGGACAGTTTATGCACGAGTAACTCCATACCACTACAAATTATATTCTGGAAACGTGGGAGATTTCAAGGTGTCAAAAAAATATATGGATGTACAGTGCTATATTAGAAACAAAAAAACTTGTTTTGATGAATTGGAAGAGCCGCAAAAAGATTCCATTGAGCACATGGATTGATAATATGGACAAATTAGATACATACGAATGAATTGCATGTCAACGCAAAATAAGAATGGATAAATATGAAGAAATCTGGAACGAATATTTAAGCGATAAGGTGGATTGTGGTAGGAAGTAGGGGGAGGAGAGAAAGGTGGAGAAATATTGTTTAAAAAGGTGTAGTCATAGGTATATCAGTGTATTCAAATCTGAATTGTCAAATTGTGTTGTTATTATGGTTTTTGTTGTATGTGTCTTTTGCGGTTGATGTTTGTATCGAAAAAATAAATTTAAAAAAAACACCTTCTGAATCTCATTCTAAAAGAATCACTTTGTACTTGGCAAGACAGTAAGTGAGGGGCTGCCATGTAACCACATAAACACACACACACACACAGAGAGAGAGAGAGAGAGAGAGAGAGAGAGAGAGAGATGGAGATGAAGAGAAAGAACAGTCCTCAGAGAAAAAAAGCTCTGCTATAATCAAACAGCACATTGTAGAAACTAAGCCCTGCTCCTAAACCGCTCACTGCTTGAGGACATGGTTAGGGACACTTAATGTTGCCATCAAGAGATGCATTAGTTCCAGTTTTGCACATGATGCAAAACTTTGTCTCAACGGAGAAAGTGTGAGAAAACAATGGGTAAGTGTGCAGCCTTTAGTTCAAGGGTTATTCCTGCACAAACACCATTCATATGAACACGGCTAATGAAAGAGCAGAGAGATCACAGACATATTTTGCAATCTGATCACCCCCCCAAGCAATTGGAAATTACAGTTACAGACCACAATCTGTAAATTTAGTTTCTAGTTTTATGTGCACTCGTGTACATATGCACGCACATGCACACACACACACAAGCATTTGTATTGCATACAGAAATGTCACAATGTTGCTTTTGTGAAGACGACACACACCATGCTGCATCCTCAGTGATGGACTGCGTATTTGAACATCTTATCTTTTCAAATCGCTCAGCCAACTAAACCAAAGGTAGCTTGTGGGGAGCGTGGAGGGGTGAAAATTACAGAGAAGGGAAAGTGATGTTTCATAAGCAAAAGTAAGACCCCTTTTCAAAGGCCTATCAAACGGCAAGTAATGACTGCTGTAAACATTCAGTGTAGCAAACAGGAGATTGACTTGATTCAAACAAACATCTGGTTCACATGGAGAGTCTACAATACATGAAGACAGATGAAAATAGCGGAAGCCTGTTGCAAGTGTGTGCCACTGCAATAGCAATTTGAAGAACTGGCAGTAAGAAGCTAGCCTGGTGTGTCTGTCCAATTCTCTTTCAAATTCTCACACTCTGAGCATTCACGGAGAACTCTAAATGTCCTCAAAGGCAGGCAGCGAAAGAAAGACGGCATGGTTCTTACAAGTGGCTAAGATTCAAAATGGGACGCGAGTGGCGCTGTGGGTTAAACCACAGAGCCTAGGACTTGCCAATCAGAAGGTCGGCGGTTCGAATCCCTGCAACGGGGTGAGCTCCCGTTGCTCTGTCCCTGCTCCTGCCAACCTAGCAGTTCGAATGCACATCAAAGTGCAAGTAGATAAATAGGTACCGCTCCGGCGGGAAGGTAAACGGCGTTTCCGTGCGCTGCTCTGGTTTTCCAGAAGCGGCTTAGTCATGCTGGCCACATGACCCAGAAGCTGTACACCATCTCCCTCTGCCAATAAAGCGAGATAAGCGCCGCAACCCCAGAGTCGTCCGCAACTGGACCTAATGGTCAGGGGTCCCCTTTACCTTTACCTTAAGATTCAAAATACAGAAAAGGAGAAATAAAATGTGTGTGTGAAGAAGTGTGCATACACACGAAAGCTTATACCAAAAACAAACTTAGCTGGTCTCTAAGATGCTACTGGACAATTTTTTTAAATATAAAATGTGTGTTTGTGTTTGTGTGTGTGTGTGTGTGCGTGCGTGCATGCACCATTTACACCTAAGCAAAACTGGGTTTTAAGAGATGGTGGGGTACCTAGTCTACCATGGAAAGGTTATTCTGCAGCAGAGGTTGCCAATATTATTATTGTTATTTTGACAGAGGGCACGTTTCAAATTTGGAGAAAGTGCCATGGCCTCCAGTCACAAAACAACTGTGGGAGACATGGCATAATGCAAGACGCCTGCTAAGGGGTGTGTGATGTAGCCAAAAAATGGCTGCCATATCTAAAACAGCATAGAGACAGGACCACAAAACAGTGGAGGGCACAAGCACCTCCATCTTCTGCTGCCACACTCACTCATGAGAAAAGCTCTTTGCATCTCTCGTCTGTGCAGGAGAAGTCAAGCCAATGCAAGTAGGAGCTGAGTAAGGAGAACAGTCTTCCAAGCGTTGTGGGGGAATTTTTTTTGCTGAGACCCTTTTGCAGCTGCCACAGGAGGTGCTACTCCTTTGAGTCACATGGAAGAACCAGCTAAAAGACCACTTAGGCTTAAGCATCTGGCCTTAAACAGAGACATCTATCTATACAGCAGACACTATAGCAAAGTTCTTGTTCCTCTCTCTATGCCGAAGTCCGATAGTATAGTATGGCATCTTGCGTTTCTTTCTTAAAGTGAGTACAGTGGTACCTCAGGTGACATACGCTTCAGGTTACATACGCTTCAGGTTACAGACTCTGCTAACCCAGAAATAGTGCTTCAGGTTAAGAACTTTGCTTCAGGATGAGAACAGAGATTGTGCTTCGGCGGCGCAGCAGCAGCAGCAGGAGGCCCCATTAGCTAAAGCGGTGCTTCAGGTTAAGAACAGTTTCAGGTTAAGAATGGACCTCCGGAACGAATTAAGTACTTAACCCGAGGTACCACTGTACATTATCTGTTCCGCTTTATGTAGCCTGTAAACTGGTTTAAGCAATCTGATGGGAGCCGTGCCAATGAAGAAAAATCTACCGCGGCTCAGCCTAAGGAATTCAGATTGCAGAATGCCAGGTGAAAAGACTGCAGTGGGCATTAAGTGGTTTCGGATTAAAAAGCATTATACTGCCTGGGTATGCAAAGCACCGGTTCACTTCACTCTTTAAACTTTTGCACAGACCGTAAATATTTAAGGAACAATTTACTGTGTCTTTCAAGCAGCATGCTGTGACGACTACAGATCCTGACGCAGGCAAGCTCACAGATCTCCTCGGGCTTTTCTGTTTCTTAGGAAACGCATTTCTCCCAAAGCAAAGCAAAACAAAGCCCTCAACTGCACATTCTAAAGGGGCTCAAAAAGAATAAAGACCTCAAGGGCAATGACATTTACTGTACTTTTCCATGTATAAGACGAGGTGTTTTTGTTTTTTTTTACTCTAAAATAATGTTCAAAAGGGGACGCGGGTGGCGCTGTGGGTTAAACCACAGAGCCTAGGACTTGCTGACCAGAAGGTCGGCGGTTCAAATCCCCGTGACGGAGTGAGCTCCCGTTGCTCGGTCCCTGCTCCTGCCAACCTAGCAGTTCAAAAGCACGTCAAAGTACAAGTAGATAAATAGGTACCGCTCCGGCGGGAAGGTAAACGGCGTTTCTGTGAGCTGCTCTGGTTCGCCAGAAGCGGCTTAGTCATGCTGGCCACATGACCTGGAAGCTGTACGCTGGCTCCCTCAGCCAATAAAGCGAGATGACCGCCGCAACCCCAGAGTCGGCCACAACTGGACCTAACAGTCAGGGGTCCCTTTACCTTTACTAATGTTCAAAAACGTGCCTCGTCTTATACACGGATAGTGAATGGGGACGGCAACGTCCACAAGCAGGAGCTTGCCAGCGACGATTTGGTGGGTGACTGTTCCCTGCTAGAAGGGCTGCTTTCGATTGGCTGCTGCTGCTCTAATTGGGTTGGTGATTGGTTTCTGCAGCAAGGACTGCGGTGGATTGGCTGTCGGTACCGCGATTGGCGCCTGATGTTTTGGGATGCGTGCAATTGTCAGCGGACAGCTTTTCTCAGGCAGCTTAGTGGTTTTCTGCTGGGGAAGGGTATGGTGGCGATTGGCTGTCGCTGTGGCAAGTGGGCGTTCTATTGTCGTCTGCCTACGACTGTCAGCGTCGGTGCTGCATGTGAGCAATTTTTGGCAATCCCCCCCCCCAAAAAAACCTCTGGGCAATCTGTACAACTCTGGGCACCCCCCCCTCAAAAAAGGCAAACAATTCTGGGCACCCCCCCCAAAAAAAAGATCAACAACCCAGAGCCATCTCCCCCCCTTTTCTTAAAATTGAATCACCCAAAACAGAGGGTGTCTTATACATGGGGGCATCTTAAAGGGAGAAAAGTACGGTAAATCTATTAAGATTAGGGTGTTTTCTTAAACACACACAAACTACTGAGCAGCTTTATGAGGTTCACAATCTGAGCCAAGGCATGTTTGTTCTGATTTAGCACTAAAGAGCGGGTGGAAGCGGCAAGCCAAAGCCAAAGGCAAAACTGATGCGACCCTTGCTTTCTAGGCATGGAACAAGTGGGTAAGTCCTATTAAAGGCACACAAGCTCTGTCCACCTCTTGCATCTGCCCACCCTGAGTGTAGCGGAGTAGCTTTCAGACACAGGGAAACATCACCAGTGTCAAAGCAATGATTTTTCAGCATCAACTTCGCTGGACTGGTCATTTTGTGCAGATGCCTTCAAAGCAACTACTCTATTCCAAACTTAAAAATGGAAAGCGTAATGCTGGTGGTCAACAAAAGAGGTTTAAAGACTCTCTCAAGGCAAATCTTAAAAAATGTAGTATAAACACTGACAACCGGGAAACACTGGCCTGTGAGTGCTCCAATTGGAGAACAGCCTTGACCAAAGGTGTCATGGGCTTCGAAGACACTCGAACTCAGGACGAAAGGGAGAAAAGTGCCAAGAGGAAGGCACACTTGGCAAACCCTCTCCAGAAACCTAGGTCCCCACTGTGGAAGGATGTGTGGATCCAGAATTGGCCTCCACAATTGCTGGCAATGTACCCCCAGCATCACTTGACCCACCCACAAGAAAAACAACAAAATTATTCTCATCTATGTAGATTCATTCTCCTTATATCTATTTATGTGTATAATTTTGCCTTTGAAAAAATGTTTCTGAGACACACTGTAGTCCTTTTGATGTTTGGCTATGCAATAAAGAAATATGGATTGACTTCGGAAAATTGGTCTATACTTCCCTTAGGGAAATACAATCTGGACTAACAGACCTGTCCACGGTTGCGATGAAAAACAGCTTTCCTCAAAAATGCAGAAAGCTCCCCTGTCAATTTGCCACTCCAGGGCAGTCACGTAAATGCTCTTGAACCATGTACAATTTTATAAGCATAATTTTAAATCAGGGCAAAAGAAATCTATTTGCATGGCAAGGTCCCAAACCCACCTAGGAAGTGGAATAAAGACACATGAAACAGTATTTTAGGTTAATGGGCAAAAAAGGCCACAACTTTATTGGTTACAGAATGTGAGTGGTATTGGCTTAGGCATTGGAAACCGCACAACTATATCTGACTCCTGCCTGTCTGCAGGAGTCTTGGAAGGGTTAAATACCAGTAGGGAGAGCCCTGCTGATGCACATCAACTAGGAACTCCCCCAGGGTCACCGCTAGGGGTCGTGCCATGGCCCTAGCCCCCTGTCTGGGGCTTCAGCCAAAGACCACACACCCCAGATTCCTTTAATGGAATACCCTTGAATTAGGAGGGTAGGTGATGGTCACTATCTCCCCTCCCCTTCAACCTAATACTCCAATGCCTAACTGCCAAACCTTACAAAGTTGTGACGATTTGCTACGAGGTAGGCGAAAAACCAAATGGCCGGTGCCAATTTGCCAAGTGAAAAAAATTCCTACTAGGCCCCTTGGACAACCAAGGCGACCAACCGAGGTCCATAGCAAGGTCAGGAAATAAAGAGCCTCCCAATTAGTTGGAAAGCTTGCAAATACCAGATAGGCTTAAGATTAAAATATATAATGTGATGAATAAATACGTTTAAAGCTGAATTGTTAAGAAAGAAAGATGTTAAGTGACTAAGTTTAATTTTTTAAGAATCTAGGTTTTGGAAAACCGTTAAAATGATATACACCAAAATTCAACCAGGGGGATACGAGGAAGTCGCCTAACAATGTTATGAAGTTCCATTCGATTACAGTGGAGATGTATGTTTGCTCGTCTGTTTATTTGTTTGTTTGCTTTAAAAAAAATTCTGGAAAATTAATAATTTTTTTGAATATAAAAAAAGAAATAAAGACCCTTACCTAAGGGAGGGAGGGCGGGACAACTGACCGAGAAGGGAGAAAACAGGGGCGAGTCCTTGGCGGCAGGTAGTTTAAATAGCCCGTGCCATCCCCCCGGACCGTCTGGATTGGACGGCCTAAGGATGACGTGGCGGAGGAACAACCAATGGCACAGGGGCTATCCCACCCAGTGTGCGTGGGGAGGACTTGCTCCCAGCCAGCAATGTCATCTCCACAGGAAGGGGAAATGGCTTTCCCATGTCAGTATTTGGGATAGTTGTGACCAACAAAAACAAAGGGTGTTAGAAGATTCTGCTGATGAATAATCAAATTCATTAGCAGGTAGTGGGGATGTCTCAACCTGAGTTGAGCTCTCACTTAGAAAGGTGGAACAGCAACTACTGGAATGAGGGAGAATCTAACGAGAAAACCTGCCCAAAAACACTGAGTGATTCTCTGTGGTAGCACCTTGATCCTGGCTTGTCCTTTCAAAAGATATAGGGCTTAGTATCCTGTATACTGTTCTACACTAGATTAATTTGTCCAGGCAATCCTACACACGCTTATGGATCCTTAAAATATACAGTTGCACCTCTAGATATGAACAAGATTCCAGAGCCCCGTTCACATCCTGAAGCGAACGCAACCCGCGCCTGCGCAGGTCGCAATTCACCACTTCCGCGCATGCGCGTGACGTCATTTTGACCGTCTGCGCATGCACGAGCAGCAAAAAATGGAAGTAACACGTTCTGTTACTTCTGGGTCGCCACGGAGTGCAACCCGAAAGCGCTCAACCTGAAGCAACTTCAACCCGAGGTATGACTGTATACTTTTTAGGTGCTGTAATGGTTCTAGGGGTAGCTCGTGCGTAAATCGGCGCCACACCTGGCTGGGTTGCCTGAGTGAACCCTTTCTGTCTAGACAGCCACTCGCCCGTGGCTGTCTCAATCGCTGGCAAAATCCGTCAGTGGGCGTTTCTTGAACTTCTTCCAGCAAAGAAGCTCTTTGACGCCTAGTCTCCGCCTAGTCTCCCTGCGCGGAAGCCTTCTGCGCAGGGAGGGTGTGGGCAGCGGAGGACCCGTGCTCTCCCCGCTGGTCCCCGGCGAGGAGTCATGGAGCCACCTCGCCGATTCCCCCATCTGCCCCCCTTCTCCACTGGTGCTACGCTGATTTCCTTCCCCAGAAGATGTGCTGCTTCTCTCCCTCCCAGGACGCTCTCCGGAACCCCTCTGGAGCCCTCTCTCTCCCTCTGGCTCCGATGGCAGTTCCCTGACAGGTATCATTAAGTGAAGGCTCTTATTCTGACAGGTCTCTGGGAAATGACTGCTAAAATACAGAGAAAGTGCTTTAATAGTGCTTTGATTTTTATTAATATCTGTATTTTCATAGATTTGGTTTTTTTCATACTGTTTTAATTCTGTAGAGTTTGATTACTGTTTGACGCTTACCTTTCATATGTTTTTAGCTTTTTGTATTTTATCTGTTGTGTTTTAATTCGTGTAAGCCACCTTGAATCCCACCTGGGAAAAAGGTGGGATATAAATAGGATTTATATCTGAGGTCCAGCTCTGAGGGCCAATTGGCAGTTCCCTCACTGTGAGAAGCAAAGTTACAGGGAACCAGGCAGAGGGCCTTCTTGGTAGTGGCACCCACCCTGTGGAATGCCCTCCCATTCGATGTCAAGGAAATAAACAATGATGTGATTTTTAGAAGACATCTGAAGGTAGCCCTGTATGGGGAAGTTTTTAATGTTTGGTGTTTTATTGTGTTTTATTATTTTGCTGGAAGCTGCCCAGAGTGGCTGGGGAAACCCAGTCAGATCGGAGGCATATACTGCAAGTAATAAAAATTATTTATTTATAAGTATACCCCATTGAACTCAACAGAGCTAACTTCCACACTGATGTGTATAGACATGCACTGTTAGAGGTCGAGATGTTTTACTACAAACTCCGCTTCATGGTGATTTCCCCCATCACTCTGCAAAAAGCTTGGGATGCTTTCATTCTTTAATCTCAGATTCAGGCTCAGCTGAGCTTGTACATATATTTGGAATGTTTCCCAAGTCAGAATGAACCCAGAGGGATGATGCTCAATCTTTAAATCCTTCTCTGCGCAGCTATTTTTAACTTCCAGGTTCAGAAAATGGATCCACCCTCTGGCCCGAGAGCTTTCTAACCAATTCCTACCTATTACAGTCGACACAACCAGATGTTAGTCCTCAGCTGCATTTAGGACTAAAGTTTTCTTTTGCATGACTTCTCGCACAGCCTGCTGGAAGTAATTGAACGTGGCAGAACATTTCCATCTGCATTCCCTCCATCGCCCTCCTCATCTCAAAAAGAATCTTTGTTCCTAAATAGTCATGAGCTATTGGCACTGTGGGTTAAACCACAGAGCCTAGGACTTGCCAATCAGAAGGTCGGCGGTTCGAATCCCTGCGACAGGGTAAGCTCCCGTTGCTCGGTCCCTGCTCCTGCCAACCTAGCAGTTCGAAAGCACGTCAAAGTGCAAGTAGATAAATAGGTACCGCTCCGGCGGGAAGGTAAACGGCGTTTCCATGCGCTGCTCTGGTTCGCCAGAAGCGGCTTAGTCATGCTGGCCACATGACCCAGAAGCTGTACGCCGGCTCCCTCAGCCAATAAAGCGAGATGAGCGCCGCAACCCCAGAGTCAGTCACGACTGGACCTAATGGTCAGGGGTCCCTTTACCTTTATTGACTATGGAAAAGTGTGAGCTGCTGATAGAATTCTCTATTGCTTTCCAGTGATGCAACATGTTGCATATATGTGTGTGTGTGTGTGTGTGTGTGTGTGTGTGCAATCAGAAGCTGTGATATCAAATCAAATTAGCCTGTCATAATGTATCTCTGCTCCTGTGATCCAAGCTTTGCTGACATGTTGTGAAAACCTGGCAACATTTGAACACATTCTTTATATATTTCTGTGTACACAGAATAAGGAAACAAGTCCCGTATCTGATAAGAGAAGGCGCTCAATTGACGCTTACCCATTTTTCATTGGGACTGCTTTAGAAGATGGAAGCCTCCTTCAATTAATCATTCAGAATTCTATCTTGAGGAGCTGCTTCTTTTTATCTCTGAGAAAACGTACCAATCGAAGTTGGATTTACATTGGTACAACCCCTGAAAATCACGTTCTTGCCTTGAAATCGTATTATGAATTGCAGACCATCTGCTGAGACCCAATGCTGTAACCTGCAGGTAAGGTAAAGGACCCCTGGACGGTTAAATCTAGTCAAAGGCGACTATGGGGTTGCGGTGCACGTCTCGCTTCAGGCCGAGGGAGCCAGCGTTTGTCCACAGAAAGCTTTCCAGGTCATGTGGAATGACTAAACCGCTTCTGGTGCAACGGGACACCATGATGGAAGCCAGAGCACACAGAAACGCTGTTTACCTTCCTGCTGCAGCGGTACCTATTTATCTACTTGCGCTGGCGTGCTTTCGAACTGTGAGGTTGACAGCAGCTGGGACAGAGCAATGGGAGCTCACCCTGTTGCAGGAATTTGAACCACCAACCTTCTGATCAGCAAGCCCAAGTGGTTCAGTGGTTTAGACCACAGCGCCACCCGCACTTCAGTCTGATAACTCTGCTTTTAGGTGAGAAGGTGGCGCTGTGGTCTAACAACGGCTCCCTCGGCCTGAAAGCGAGATGAGTGCTGCAACCCCATATTTGCCTTTTACCGCACTTAACCATCCAGGGGTCCTTTACCTTTCCCTTTTTTGGAACCAGCAGCATATAAGGACAAATCTACCTGTGAGTTTGTTGCAAGAATGCAGAAAGCAATGCACGGAAAAGAGATCAGGTTTCTATTATTAGCTATGGCACTTGTGCTAACTCCATAATATCTCACGCAGCACAGGTCTGACGTACAGACTACCATAGGATCAGCATGGACTTTGCCATATAGCTTGAGTGGATGAGACATGCATCAGAACCCAGAAGGGACAAGAAAGGTCATGTTCGCGGATTAGACATCACGAGATCTAACACAGCTGAGTGGATGCACACCAGATTCTTCTACCCTGGCAATGAGATGGAACAGAAGCCCCCTAGCACCACCTTTTGAAACATTCCCCTGTCTGAAGTGGAGAAACCATAGCAACATGTCTCCTAAAGCTAACACAGATAGCTGATCCACCATTGATGCCAGTGCAGAACTGAGCAGCCAGGTCATCGGAGCAAGGTGGTTTGAGCATATTACACCGATCCTGGTCCAACTGCAATGGCTACCAATTAGTTTCTGGGCCCAATTCAAAGTGCCGGTTTTGACCTCTAAAGCATGAAACGGCTCAGGACTGCAATACCTCAAGAACCGCCTCTTTCCATATGAATCTACCCAGACCCTGAGATCATCTTCTGAGGCCCTCCTTTGTGTGCCTCCTCCTTGAGAGGCCCAGAGGGTGGCAACATGAGAACGGGCCTTCTCTGCAGTGGCTCCTATCTGTGGAATGCTCTCCCCAGCGAAGTTTGCCTGGCACCTTCATTATACACCTTTAGGCACCAGGCAAAAACGTTCCTTTTTAACCAGGCCTTTGGTTGACCTGATCAACGTCCTATACACTTTAAAAATGTATCTCTTTTTGGGGGGTTTTATTGGGTTATTCTGGGACGTGGGTGACGCTGTGGTCTAAACCACAGAGCCTAGGGCCTGCCGGTCAGAAGGTCGGTGGTTCGAATCCCCGCAACGGGTGAGCTCCCATTGCTCGGTCCCAGCTCCTGCCAACCTAGCAGTTCAAAAGCATGTCAAAGTTCAAGTAGATAAAAAGGTACCGCTCTGGCGGGAAGGTAAACAGCGTTTCTGTGTGCTGCTCAGGTTTGCCAGAAGCGGCTTAGTCATGCTGACCACATGACCCAGAAGCTGTACACCGGCTCCCTCGACCAATAAAGCAAGATGAGTGCCACAACCCCAGAGTCGTCCGCGACTGGACCTAACGGTCAGGGGTCCCTTTACCTTTAGCTATTGGGTTATTGTATTTATTTTGATTTTATGTATTGTGATCTTTTCTGTGAACCACCCTGAGACCTCTGGGTGTAGGATGGTACAGTGGTACCTCGGGTTACAGACACTTCAGGTTACATACGCTTCAGGTTACAGACTCCGCTAACCCAGAAATAGTACCTTGGGTTAAGAACTTTGCTTCAGGATGAGAACAGAAATCGCACGGCGGCAGAAGGCCCCATTAGCTAAAGTGGTACCTCAGGTTAAGAACAGTTTCAGGTTTAGAACAGAGCTCCAGAATGAATTAAGGTCTTAACCCGAAGTACCACTGTATAGAAATTCAATAAATAAAAATACTGAATGTTACTGAGAGGTCTAGGGAATCTGGTAGGGCAGTGTTCTTCCCATCCATTGTCTATTGAAAAATTTGCACATCACCCAACACTGCCTGGAGTTGTCCAGCAACCACTCGCTCCACCGTCCTGCCCCAAAACACAGACAGGGCAGTAATTTTTTCACACTAAAGGAACCATGCATTTGCCTTCTTCAACAGAGGTTTGACTACTGCCTTTAGGACAGCAGGGGCTGCTCTAGCCCTCAGGGAGGCAGTCACATAGAATCACAGAGTTGGAAGGGACCCTGAGGATCATCTAGTCTAACCCCACACATTGAAGGAATATGCAGATGTCCTTTAAGGTGATCGAACATGCAACCCTGGCAATATCAGCACCATGCTCTAACCAAATGAGCTAGCTGGTGTATTCAGCACCTTCAAAGTTCACATACAGTGGTGCCTCGCAAGACGAAAAGAATCCGTTCTGTGATTCTCTTTGTCTAGCGGTTTTTTCGTCTTGCAAAGCAAGCCCATTGACGGATTAGCGGATTAGCGCTATTAGCACTATTAGTGGCTTTTAGCGGCTTATCAGCTTATCGGATCAGCCGATAAGCGGCTTAGCGGCTTAGAAAAAGGGGGGGAGGGGAAAAAACCCGCAGGAACTCGCAAGACATTGTCGTCTTGCGAAGCAAGCCCATAGGAGATTCGTTTTGCGAAGCACCTCCAAAACGGAAAACTCTTTCGTCTAGCGAGTATTCCGTCTTGCGAGGCATTCGTCTTGCGGGGCACCACTGTACTTGTTTTTATATCTCATGATAATCTACACTGAACCTAAACCTAAGATTAAATTATAGTAATTCTGAAGGATAAGAGAATTACAGGAATATGTCCAGAAAGCGCTGTTACTGAAAGGTATTATAACTCCCATTATATTTTGCTTCCTGCCTAGAAATCGAATCGAGTCAGCGCCTGACAATCCGTTCTGAACACAGAACGTGTTTAGCAAGCTGTTCAGATGGCCATCCTAATGAGAAAGTGTCTAGGGTGAATTTATACATTGTTATTTTCCAATTTAAGGTGTATTTCTTCTGACACCCCACAATGAAAATTCACACGGAGCCTGGTTTTATCAATGAGTTCCGTTTGGTTGCCTAGTCATGGCAGTGCAGGATTATTATTTTAAATAAATTATGGGGCATATGACCACTGGGAAGAGACTGCAAGGAAACAACTTGCATGAAAACTGTGATTGTGTGAACACACCTTTAGTTTTCTCTTCTGTCACAACTTACACGGGGAGCAAGCTATATAGAGGGAAGAGCCAAATCCACAAATCTAGAAGAGCGCTTGGTGCCTTAGGATAGATCTGCAGATTTGGAGCCATGGAATAATAATAATAATAATAATAATAATAATAATAATAATAATAATAATAATTTATTTGAACCCCGCCCATCTGGCTGGGTTTCCCCAGCCACTCTGGGCAGCTTCCACAGAAACCAAAAATACACTAAAATATCACACATTAAAAACTTCCCTGAACAGGGCTGCCTTAAGATGTCTTCTGAATGTCAGGTAGTTGTTTATCGCTTTGACATCTGGTGGAAGGGTGTTCCACAGGGCGGGTGCCACTACCGAGAAGGCCCTCTGCCTGGTTCCCTGTAGCTTTGCTTCTCGCAATGAGGGAACCGCCAGAAGGCCCTCGGCGCTGGACCTCAGTGTCTGGGCAGAACGTGTTACGGAAAAGGAGCAATGCGGCAGCGAGCTGCAGCTGGCTGGAAAGCAAAATATGATGGGAATGTTGGGACTGTACCGTGGGAACAAAGGGACAATCTATTCACAATGCTGAGCACCGGATTTAGCTCAGAGTGTAATTTGACCTGTACAGGAAGTACAGGAGGCGGAGTTTGTCTCTCTGCTGTTGGAGTTTGAAGAGAGCAGACGTGTTTCTCTGTAACGCTGCAAAGACAGAAATAAAGGCATGTAAATACATTTCTGTCTATCTCTTTCCCCTCCCTGGGGGAACAGGGAGCAGGGAAGAGTGGTGTGTCCTTCTCACGCTGAGGAGGATCGCCGATCGCGACCTAGCCTGTATCCTGCCGGGGAACGCAGACAGGGAGGTCAACAAGGAGATCAAGCCGGGTGCCTGGAGAGTGGCCAGTTTCTCCTGATAAGGCTTGAATTTCCAACAGAACGATGCGGGTGGAGATGCTCCTTCAGGAAGAGCACCAAGAGCTCACCTCAAAGCCTTATGACATGGTTTCAGTGCAGAATTGCCTTTCAGGGATCAGGATTTCAGAGTAGGCTGGGCAAATTATCCTCTCCTTTTTATATGCAGGGATGCTACTTATGAGTGTAGGGGGCCAATACTGGTACAGTGGTACCTCTAGTTGCGTTACGCTCTCATTACGGACTTTCAGCTTACTAACACGGTAAACCCAGAAGTGTTTACTTCTGGGATCGGCATGCGCAGAAGCAATCTGCGCGCTTCATGCATGCACAGAAGCGCTCGATCACACCACGCACATGCGCAGAAGAGGTGCTCTAGTTGCGGACTTTTCAGGGTGCAAACAACACCCCAAAACGGATTAAGTCCACAACCAGAGGTACCACTCTATCTTCCCATCAGTCTCATATGAAAATACATCTGTTGAATCATGGCTGTCTTAATTTCATGATGTAATATTCTGAGTATGGATCGTAATGAGTGAGGGTTGGATTTTACCCAGGGAAGAAGGTATATTATTTCCCCTGTTAGCCACTCTGGCATTGAAAGTTAGCAGCCATGCTATTCACTTCCTATCCTTTTAACAATTTTGCCAGCGGATGTTTCAAAGCAAATTTCCTGGCCTTGCCGTTGTATTGTAAAAGCATTTGCAGCTTTCTTCCACCCAGCTGCTAGTGACGTTGAAAATTTCAGCAAGGTCACAACGAAAACAAAAGGTGCACTGAATATTGCGTAAACATCATATTCTTCCAGAATCTATGATAACTGAAGCTTTACGCAGTCTTGAGGGAGTGTATTTTCCCTTATGATCCATCATATTAGCTATTGAGGCTTTGGAGTGCATTGAATCTGCATGCACAGCTAAATCTGCAAGGACTCAGAACGTTGTAGAGTCCATCTCCTTTTCCACCACCACAGCTACAGAGGTTTCTGCAGGTATCACATTCCAGATTTAACTTGAGTGCATTTTACTGCGGTGGTGCGTATTTGGTTCGGATTAATCCCAAAGTGAAGTGAACCACTTTAGAGAGAATCAAGGTGTTCTTCAAAGCAGATTCAACAGACTTGGGCTCTTTCTGGGAGCTTCTGGACTCATTAAAAATTATCTGTGGTGGTAGAACCATGAAAACTGGTGTCTAGATCTTGGGACATCACACCAGGACTAAGTAACAGTCACCTAGCAATCACGACTTTGCCATGTTGAAAAGGGACATAAGAATCTGGCCTAAAGTGACTACAATACAGTGGTACCTTGGTTCTCAAACGTAATCTATTCCGGAAGTCCGTTCCAAAACCAAAGCGTTCCAAAACCAAGGCATGCTTCCCCATAGAAAGCAATGCAAAATGGATTAATCCGTTCCAGACTTTTAAAAACAAACCCTAAAACAGCAATTTAACATGAATTTTACTATCTAACGAGACCACTGATCCATAAAATGAAAGCAATAAATAATGTACTGCAGTCACACAATCAATCAATCAATCAATCAATCAATCAGTAGCTGAACTGTGTTCCACACAGTCACAAAAACAACAAAAAGAGCCACAAAAATGCAAAATAATTAGCAAGAACAGACAGACCTCAGTGTAACACTCAAAACAGAAGTGTGGTACTCAAATCGGAAGTGTAACACTCAAAACAAAGCACGTTCGACTTCCGAAAAAGGTTCACAAATCGGAACACTTACTTCCGGGTTTGCTGTGTTTGGGTTCCAAGTTGTTTGACTTCCAAGGTGTTTGAGAACCAAGGTACCACTGTATTAAGAAATATTCAGTTATTTTTTCTTATGGAAGTACCAGTTGGCCTGCATCTTGCTTTAACCGAGTTTTTAAAGGGATTGTATTATATAGAATTTACCTTTTTTGGCAGAATTATCAGTCTCCTGTAAACCTTTTGCTATAGCATATGTCCTTCGGCGAGTTGGGAAACTCATCCTGCTTGCATAATCGAGGTCAACTATTATTTCTCTCAGTTGACTCTAGAATATGAGTGCAATTAACTATTCTCTCCCAACTTAAAGCGAACAGATAATTACTATTATGACTTTAGCAAAGATTGGTTGGGGGGGGAGGAGCTAATTGAAAAGGCAAATTATACACTTCTCTCTCCAGAAATGCTGCCACTACAGCTGCCTCAAACGCTGAGCGACTCGTGAATAGCTAGAACCAAGAATGGGCCACACTTCTCAGAACAACATCTGTGATAGCTAAATTGTAGGAGAAACATGTTAAAGAGGCATTAAAGGTAACAATAATAGATTTCATTACATCAAAATACCTTCAACCAACATTTGCCAGTGTTCCCCAGTTTCCATGTTTTGGTTGAAAAACTCAGATTTTGGGAGGGTGGAAGTTTTTTCCCCCTGAAGCAGGCTTTAAAAAAATATTATTTTTAAGCCATTGCAATCTATGCCAGTTGCCTTCCTAACTGCCAGCACAAATATGGCATCAGCTAGCAGAAGAGTTGGACAGCAAAGGATATTTTATTTTAGGCACCTGCTAAGTAAAATGTTTATTGCTAAGTGTACACTTCATTAAAATTGTGTGCGGCGTTGCTTTGTTTTTCAGAGAAATATTAATTCGTCATGTTTCACTCCCCCCCCCCCTCTTTAGAACAAGGGTTGGCAACCTGTGGCCGTCAAGATGTTGTTAAGATTCCCAGCTCCCATCAGTACAGCCAACGTTGGGAGCTGAAGTCCAAACATATCTGGACAGGCCACAACCAGGTTGTGTCCTGGTTCCCACCCAAAACACACAGACAGAGCCTCTTGCCTTCGCATAAGAAAGAGACCTTTGTTAAGGAAAGTAATGGCACAGGCTTGGTAACAGACACACTCAGGAGTCACGATTCAGAAATTCAGGAGCAGGGCCAGTAGTTCAGAACTGGGCAGAAGTAACCAGACTGTCCCAACAAGTTTCTCCACGCCCCTGCCAAACTTTTAACGACGACATGGGGTGACTCACCTTTTAGACTCTCTTCCCTTGGGGGAATGTTGGACTTACAAGTGTGAGCTCTATCGGGGTGGGGCTGTCCTCATCTGCAAATGAGATGCCTGGTTCTGCGTGGCATGACCATGCCCTCTAGTTCAGTCACTGCTGCCAGATGTTCAGTATCCCCTCTCAACTGATCAAGACCCTCTCCCAGTTCTCACTGAGGTGATTGTTTGCTTGCTTGATTGATTGAATTTATATACCACCCTACACCTGGAGGTCTCAGGGCAGTTCACAGAAAAGATCACAATATATAAAATCAAAATCAAAACAATAACCCAATACAGTCATACCTTGGGTTACAGATGCTTCAGGTTGCGGTTTTTTTGGGTTACAGACCGCCGAAACCTGGAAGTACCAGAACGGGTTACTTCCAGGTTTTGGCTGTCACGTATGCGCAGAAACGCTAAATTGCGCTTTGAGCATGTGCAGAAGTGCCGAATCACAACCCGTGCGTGTGCAGATGCGCCGCTGCGGGTTGCGAACGCTACAGGTTGTGAATGTGCATCCCGCATGGATCACAGTCACAACCCAAGCGTCCACTGTAACGCCCCCCCCCCCAAAAGAGCCACATTTTAAAAGGGTCTAGGATGTCGATCAGGTAAACCAAAGGCCTGGTTAAAAAGGAACCAGGTGTATAAAGGTGTATAATGAAGGTGCCAGGCGAACTTCCTTGGGGAGAGCATTCCACAAATGGGGACCCACTGCATAGAAGGCCCCATTCTTGTGTTGCCACCGTCCGGACCACTCAAGGAGGAGACACACGAAGGAGGGCCTCAGAAAATGATCTCAGGGTCCAGGTAGGTTCATATGGAAAGAGGCGGTCCTTGAGGTATTGCGGTCAGGAGCCGTTATCTGATCTGCAGAAGGATTGGAGGCGAGAGCTGGTATCTCTGCTTCCCTCTCCAAAGCAGGGAAGTCAGGGTGGAGAAGAAGAATAGTTTGGATTTGATATCCCGCTTTATCACTACCCTAAGGAGTCTCAAAGCGGCTAACCATCTCCTTTCCCTTCCTCCCCCACGATAAACACTCTGTGAGGTGCGTGAGCCTGAGAGACTTCAGAGAAGTGTGACTAGCCCAAGGTCACCCAGCAGCTGCATGTGGAGGAGCGGAGACGTGAACCCGGTTCACCAGATTACGAGTCCACTGCTCTTAACCACTACACCACGCTGGCTCTCACACTGGAGAGGGGAGACCACCTTTCCTCTAACCCTGATTCCTACCCTCCAGCCCCCTGCCCTCATTTCTTCCTATTTTCCTCCATCTGACCCCATCAATCCAAGCCCAACCCTGACGGCATTGTGGGGCTCATGAAAGGTTGCCTGCCCCTGTTTGGAAACAACAGTGTCTGAACATTACAGAGTTATAAGCAATGATAACCACTTCCAGAATCCTGCCGTGGCTCCTGCTATTCTTACTGCCTCTTGTGGTAAGAGCACTACTTATCCGTTAGACATTCCCATTCTCTCCCTTACCTCTTAATTTGGTCTAGCTTGTTAAACAAAGCTACGGAAGCTATGGCAACGTAGCTTAAACCGAAGCTCACGCACCTAGCAATGAGAAGCCTGCAAATAAGCTGCTTCCCACACCCAAGGGAAGACACTGCATTTTGTTGCATGGGGGGGGGGGAGGTGGCTATAGTGACTTTATATACAACCATCAACTTTTCAAATGTCTTAGTCCATACAAGAGAGGGTAGACAGAAGATTCTGGCAAAATGGACACTAGACTACGAAAGCTAGGGATGTGGGTGGCGCTGTGGGTTAAACCACAGAGCCTAGGACTTGCCGATCAGAAGGCCGGCGGTTCAAATCGCCGCAATGGGGTGAGCTCCCGTTGCTTGGTCCCAGCTCCTGCCAACCTAGCAGTTCAAAAGCATGTCAAAGTGCAAGTAGATAAATAGGTACCGCTCCGGCGGGAAGGTAAACGGCGTTTCCGTGTGCTGCATTGGTTCGCCAGAAGTGGCTTAGTTGTGCTGGCCACATACCCGGAAGCTGTATGCTGGCTCCCTCGGCCAATAAAGTGAGATGAGCGCCGCAACCCCAGAGTCGGCCACGACTGGACCTAATGGTCAGGGGTCCCTTTACCTTTACCTACGAAAGCTTACAGCACAGTTAATCTGGCAGCCTAAGGTGCCATTTTATGGATGTTTATAGTTGCTAGGAGAGGATATATTTATTAGATATTATCCTTCCTTCCTCATGTTTGTGAGTCCAGTAGAGTGCCATCCCTTTGCAGCTTTAAAGGGAAGCTTAGATAGGCTAGTTTTAGCCTTTGAGTTTAAGTAATCCAGGATGCTTTAAGGCAGACTGGATTCTCCTGGTGTTTTCCCCCTTTCCTCCCCCTTAAAAAAATATTCACAAAAACAACCTTGTAAAAGCTAAAAGTGACATTTACCCACTCAGAATGCTCGCTGATGAGTAAAAGATAACAGCAGTTTTGTTCAGGCAAGCTTAAAATGGCAATCCAGTTACAAAGACACACTTTAGTCTGGTTTGAAATGGGGTTCTGAATTGTTCTACATTGCTGGAATGAGGTGAAAGAGCAAAGAGGAAGTGCTCAGCCAGGTGAGATGATGAATGGCTACAGACAGTGGGTGTGGCTCTCGGAGTCCTCTCTAGCCAAACTTCCAGGAAAACTCTGTGAGCTTCAGCTCCTGTCATGTGCCTATCTAGCAATCAAGCATGCATTGTTGGTTTGATTGCTTTGTAAATATCACACAGCCTTAAGTCTCTTCGTTGTTTTCATTCACTGACTGTCCCTTCAAGGTGTGTCAGAACAGGAAAATAAGCCCACTAAAATAAAACTTTGGCAGATAACAATGCGCCGACTGGTGATTTATTCATGGGAGAAAAGACTCAGGAAGCCACAGCAGCCCACAAGTCAACGTTCACAAATAGGCACCGAAAATTCGTTTGCTATTGGACTGGGCATGTATAAAGGATATACTTTGGTGTTAAAAGACCAATGCTGGAGGTGAGCTGCAAAGAAAAGGACACCTGGTCATCTGGGGCCAATTCAGGCTCACTCCAGGTGACCAATTTCAGACTGCACTGAGTATCTCAGAAACATTTTTCCTTTGCCTCACGTTCGCTCAAGATCACACCTCTGCTTCATGGAAACAGAAGATGACTGCTCAGGAAGTTTGACAATAGTCTTATAACCATACCATCCACACTTCAAGGACAAGGACAGCTGCAGAGATGTCCCATGCAGCTTTAGTCACTGCTAATTCTGAAGCCACCATCATCTGACCAGTTCAGAAAGCACTATATAATCTCAACATTTTCATCACAAGTTGCTCTTCTCAACCTTTTGCCTTTCACTTGCTTTGCACGCGTTGAACAATACTGCTCCCTAGAATAGGCACAATTACGGAACAGGGGTGTTTGCATTCCATATCAGCAGTTTTCTATTTCAATAACCGAATTCTTAATTTCGAAGCACAAATACTAGAATTACCTGAATTGCTATATTTATTTTCACCCTTTGAACATCTCACTGATTGCTATTTTCTTTTCCTTTTGACAAACCGCACACTGGATGCATGGCACAACCCACAATTAGCCAAACATTTTTCTTGAGAGAGAGAGAGAGAGCGAGAGAGAAATGGGGGGAAAACATTTAAGACTCACACTCTGCTTCTAGAATGGCACGGACAGATTTAGTAAGTTCCTTAGCTTCTGCTGCAAGAGATGCTGGCAGAGTGCGTCCATTCCGTCCCAGGCGTGCGATGAGTGTTTTAGAGGAGAATGTGGCTTTGCTGTCACTGAAGGAGACACACACAAAATGGCCATGTTACAGTTGCAACACTGCAGCATTCTTGCACATGGCATTGAATGCATGATCATTTTCAGCTATAACTATGCTGCACCAGAAGTCAAGAGAGTGAGCTAGAAGAACGCACTGTTCTGAGCCTTCAACATAGCTTTTTATTTTTAACTAGGAAAGTGCTAATGGTGTGTGTGTGTGTGTGTGTGTGTGTGTGTGTGTGTGTGAAGGCGAAACCACCCAGTATGAGTACTGAAGGGCAGGCTTTACATTACTGCATCACTGTCATCAAGCACAGCGCTTTACTATTTTCCATGTGTCAGTGAATGGCAGCAATTACCGTATTTTTTCCTCTATAAGACTCACTTTTTCCCTCCTAAAAAGTAAGGGGAAATGTGTGTGCGTCTTATGGAGCGAATGCAGGCTGCGCAGCTATCCCAGACGCCAGAACAGCAAGAGGGATTGCTGCTTTCACTGCACAGCGATCCCTCTTGCTGTTCTGGCTTCTGAGATTCAGAATAATTTTTTTCTTGTTTTTCTCCTCCAAAAACTAGGTGTGTCTTGTGGTCTGGTGCGTCTTATAGAGCGAAAAATACGGTATATGGAAGTATGCTCCCAGTACGCTTCTGAGCACAATTCAAAGTGTTGGCCCAGAATACCTGAAGCAGAGTCTCCACCCCAGTGGTTTAGCCCAGACACTGAGGTCCACCTCCAAGGGCCTTCTGGCGGTTCCCTCACTGCGAGAAGTGAAGTTACAGGCATAGGGCCTTCTCGGTAGTGGTGCCCTCCCTGTGGAACGCCCTCCCATCAGTCGTCAAGGAGATAAAGAACGACACAACTTTTAGAAGATATCTAAAGGCAGCCCTGTATTGGGAAGTTTTTCATGTTTGACATTTCATTATGTTTCTATATGTGATGGAAGCCACACAGAATGTGATGGAACCCAGGCAGATCATTGGGATATAATAACAATAGCAATAATAAAGAAAGCAAAGAGACATTGATTCCTTCCATCGGACTACACAAATACATTCTGGTCCTTTTGAATGGGCCCCTAGAAGCACTCACTCTTGGCTGAATCCCTTCCAACTGGCATCTGGAGTTGTAATGAGTTTCTATGGCCATTCGGTATTTGGCGGCCATTCTTTTGGGTATCTCCTGAACACAAACAGGGAGGGCAGCTAAATCCAATGAACCCTGGCTATTTAGAACCTTCTGGTTGGTGTGTGTTTTTTGGGGGTGGGAGAGGGGGAGAAAAAGGGCCACAGCCCGGTGGCATGAACATGCTTTGCATCCCAAGGGTCACAGGTCCATTCATTGCAAATTTATTCATTTATGTTATTCCGCGATTCAGATGTCTGCCCCAAAAGCGGCTTGCATCAATTTAAAGCGTTGGAAAGGAGGAGAGGTGGGGGCATCCTGCAATCTGACTTTACAAAGACGCACATGAGTTGGGAAGTTGTGAGAGACCCTAGTGGTGCAGGATGTCCTTCAACTTCCCTGGAAGACTTGCCCTCACAACCATCTTTGGACATTCCTCATTTCCTTGAAGTCTCAACATGGGAAGAACCCATGATGCCAGCGCCCCTCCAGCCTGAAGAGGCCATATTGCCTTCCTTCGGACTCCAGCTCAGAGCTCATAGCAAAACCGGGCTGCCACTATACCACCGCTCCTAAAAGTGGCAGGGCTCCTTTAAGAGTAGAGGATCCACTCAACAAGAGTGGGCCTAGCTGCTAAGAGGAAGCTGCTGTCCTGCTTAAGCCTCAGGCTGGTTTGATTGGTTTTTTGAGTGGCAGTCAAGCAACTAGCCAAAGCAACATTGGGAGCTCTCCAGGGTGCTACCTGCCCTGCTGATCTTTTGGGCATGGACTTATGCTTTGCCTCACCTTCCTTTGACATGGTCCCAATTCTGCTAGGCTTGACTTACTGAAGAAATGAACCTATGCTGCCAATTCTCGCAGTAGACCAGTATAAACTAAACAGCACATAAGCGGCACACAAAACACTACCAAACCATTCTACGTTCTAAATCTTATATTAATAATCCAAAAATTGAGAGAGCTATGTACAAGATCTAGTAAATGAATAAATGCTTACGTCAAGAAAGAACTTAGCATATGAAGTTGAATGTTTATAAATATATCAAAACCGTGAGAGAGATTTTACTGAAGAAGCCCGAGACTCTTCATGGGTGAAACAGGTGACAAACGCCAGCACCCTGTCTAACTCTTGTGCGTAACATCACCGACACTTCGTTTGATTAAACTTATCCTCGTTGATATCTAACCCTTGAGCACAACATTGCCAACACTTCGTTTAATCAAACTTACCGTATTTTTTGCACCATAACACTCACTTTTTTCCTCCTAGAAAGTAAGGGGAAATGTCTGTGTGTGTTATGGAGGGAATGCCTATGGGTGGCATGCCTACGGATTTTCCTCCTCTAAAAACTACGTGCGTGTTATGGTCGGGTGCGTGTTATAGAGCGAAAAATACGGTACCTTTGTTGATATCTACAGGAGCCTGGCTAAAGGAACTTTAAAGACTGAATCTTCCTTTTGGACACAATTTGAATGAGTTTTCTGTTTGTGGCTTCTGTAGTAGATCTTGTACATAGCTCTCTCAACTTTTGGATCATTAATATAAGATTTAGAACGTAGAATGGTTTGGTAGCATTTTGTGTGCCGCTTATGTGCTGCTTACTTTATACTGGTCTAGGCTTGACTTACTGGCTACAAAACTGGGGCTACTGACTTGGGGTTCCTGTCATCTATGCTTAGCAGCTCCCCATTCCATTTGTCCACTGGCTGGAGCACTGCCTGGAATGGAACAAAGAACTGGACTAGATTGCCTGCAAGCATTCCTCCATCTCTTAGGTTTCTATTAATACGTGGTGAGTAGTCATTAATGGGTTTTTTAAACCCCAAACTGGTGGCTTTATTTGTAATTCCAATGTTCCTGAAAAGGAACAGGTGTTAGCTCAGGCACCCCAACCTGCGGCCCTCCAGATGTTTTGGGACTACAACTCCCATGATCCCTAGCTAACAGGACCAGTGGTCAGGGATGATGGGAATTGTAGTCTAAAACATCTGGAGGCCCGAAGGTTGGGGACGCCTGTGTTAGCTGGACTCAAAACTGAGAACCGGGGTCAAGCACCCCCTCTACTACAGCCTCAGTTGTGCGGCTGTTGGCAAGTCACTGTTTCCCAGCCTCATTTTACTCTGGGTTTTAAAAAAAAAGCACGACTAATTGTCCTGCCACACAGGACATTCTTAGTATTAACACAATAAAGATGATAAAAGTCCTGCAAACTGAAAGCGCTACAAGAGGTGACTAGCAGAAATAGTAATTGTAAGATTCAGGAAGTGTTTCAGTATGTATTTATATTTATTTATAAATATTTATGACGTACTTAGGATAATTTCACTAAACAAGCTGCAATGGCACATACCAATCTTAGGTTTTCTCACCTTAAATTGGTCAATGAAGTAGAGGTATCCAGCAGCACTTCCGGCAAAACCTGTTGGCAGATAGTCAAGAAATACGGTTTCAGAAAGTTTGCTACAGCATCATCTTTTTCTCTGCTTAATAGGTTGCTAAACGTGAAACATTGAGACTTGTGTACCTTGCACTTAAGATGACCTTTGCCCTATTGGCTGAAATTCACATCTGACCCGAATTGGTAGCAAAGTTGTTTTTCATCCTAATGGTTGCTGGATTTTCAAGTTGCTTTCTTGAAGATGGGTTGCCTGATCCTACAAGGGCCTAGAAGAGTTGTTGCTGCATCAACACAAGCTAGGCGGCATTCAGCTTCTAGCTGACATTCTCTGCCCACATCACATTATACTTGTGGCTGGAATCTAAACCAGTGGCGAGCAGATTTCTGGCTTGTTGGATCTACCGTATTTTTCGCTCTATAGGACGCACCTTGTTTTAGAGGGGGAGAACAAGAAAAAAAATTCTCCCTCTCTGCTCAGCGCCCCTTCAGCGAAGTGGCAGGAGCAACGGAGCCCCTTCCATTTCTCCTCCCACTTCGCTGAAGGGGCGCTGAACAGCTCTCCCTCTCTGCTGAAGCCAGGAGAGTCTTGCTCTCCCGGCTTCAGCAAAAGGAACCCAAAGCCTTCAGAGCGCAGCGCGAGTTCCCGCTGCGCTCCAAAGGCTTCAGGCGGCTATCCCTGAAGCCTGGAGAGCGAGAGGGGTCGGTGCGCACTGACCCCTCTCACTCTCCAGGCTTCAGCGAAAGCAACGCGTAGCCTCCGGAGCATGGAGTGAGCACTCCCTCTGTGCTTCGGAGGCTTTGCATTGCTATCGCTGAAGCCAAGGAGCCTGCATTCGCTCCATAGGACGCACACACATTTCCCCTTAACTTTTGGAGGGGGAAAAGTGCGTCCTATAGAGCGAAAAATACGGTACTTTTCTTTTCTTTATTGCTAGAAACCAAAGGGCTTCATGTCAGAGTCAGGTGCAAAAGGCATATAATTCAATAATTTTGCTCCTCGGTGCACATCCTTCAGCTGGCTTTCAGTATCAGAGCTGGACTGAGCGTCATCTCACACAAGAGTCCACTCATTGTATTTATTTGTTTCAACAGCCAAATTCGGCTGGGGAAAAGTCATTTGGTTCCTTTTGTTAAATAGCTGGGAGATGGAGCCACTGAAAGTGACCCAGAGATCTACTAGTAGATTTTGCTTTGAAATCTTTAATGTAATTAAGTAACTTTTAAACACACCACACTACCTATGTTTATGTTCTGGCTGTCCTTCAATAAAGCACTCCTTTGCTCACCACAAAATTTCTGGCTACAGATTTACTGCTTCTAAAGAGGCCCTGCCGCAGCAGTTTGTTTTAAATCTGGACTTTGCAAACCACAGATGATGAATTCGTTCTTGACTTTTATTGTGTTTGGCTCCAACTGTCAGATCTGAGGTATGAAAAAAAAACAACCCCCCACACACCCAACAAAAAATGAATATAAATCAGCACGCCTTGCTCCTTTCAGGAGAAGGAAGTTGCCAAAAGCGCCTTTACCTCAACAAACTGCAGCAGCTTTTCAGTTGCCACCTCAAACATCTTCTTGGCAGTTTCGGATTTTCTCAGCTGGCAATCGAGCACTGTAATCCTCTTCCTTAAATCTTGGATGCTGTCCTGAGGAACAAGAAATTCAGGTAGGCCACCAAACCAGACACACAGGAAGCGAGGTGTCGAGGAAGGGCCCAAGAGGTGTTTTGGACTATAATTCCCAGCTAGCATAGTTCGAAGCATGTTATAGTTCTAAACATCTGGAGAGAACCAGTTTGGCAAAGTCTACTCCACAAGAATGAGTAGATGGGGGACTCCTTGTATCAAGATCTGGTCCAAATCGCAGGTACAGTACAAAGGGTTTTTAGGTTTGTGAGGGGACAAAGGGGCTTGAAGTCTTTCAGGCCACTGGAAGAGAACATCAAAAGAGTAAATCACAATGTAATAAAGGAATGCTGAATGGTTTGGGTTGCGGACCTAGCATATAGAATAAGAGAACAAGAAGAACATATGTTTAAAGAAGATTGGAAAATGCATATTGGTTATATTGGGGGGGGGGGGGAATTGTGTACACATGAAAACCCTGGCAGCATTAAGCTAAATTCAACAGTGGGAACAAGTTTTGGTGGATGAAATAATGGAATACCGAATGGTTTAGTTTATGTAAAATACGCAGGGATTTATGATTTGAAAAATGGACCATGGAAAGAGAAGAAGGGAAGCCATGGGTATTTTAAGGTTGTTTAAATCAATATTTTGAATTGTAAAACAGAAAATCTAATGAAAATTATACACAATAAATAAATAAATAAAAATCTGAAGTGGGAAAAAAGAGAGTAAATCACGTGCCCTTAATGAGACCCAATTATTATCTCACAACTAACAAAATGCCTAAGACAGGCGGAAGGGAGAGGAAAAGGGGTCTGCATAGGATGCCAGAGGTCATACTCTCTTGTCAGGCATCCCCTAACTTGGCACTCCAGCTGCTTTGGGACTACAATTCCCATCATCCTGACCGCTGGTCCTGTTAGTTAGGGATGATGGGAGTTGTAGTCCCAAAGCATCTGGAGGGCTGAGTTTGGAGATCCCTGCCTGTGGTTTGCCCACAAAAGAATTGGGGGAATCCTTTACAGAATGTGTAGAGCTACTCATTGACAGGCATGCCAGCCCTACCATGAGGCAGACTGAGCTGCTTGCCTCAGGTGGAGGATGCTGGGAGAAGGAGAGGTGTTGTTGGAGAGGTGCTGGGAGGACACAGCTGTGTGCGTGCACCTTAAGCTAGCCTGCTGCTGTTGGGTGCAATAGTGGCTGCTTTCCCCTTACTATTGTACTGGTGGCGGTCCCACCTAATCCTTCAAGCAGCAAAATGTCCATGGCTGGCCCCTGGATGCAGTTCATTGCGTTTATAAGATGCAGAAAGAGGAAAGTGGAATGTAACCGGGGATGCTATTGTCATGGGTATGCGCCTAAACTTGCTCATTGTCCCTGGGGACCACAGGGAAAAGAAGGCTTTGCTTTCCCACCCCAAATCATAATGTCCGTTACAGTGGTACCTTGATTTAAGAACAGCTTAGTTTATGAACAGGATGCAGGTGGCGCTGTGGTCTAAACCACAGAACCCAGGGCCTGCCGATCAGAAGGGCGGCGGTTCAAATCCCTGCGACGGGGTGAGCTCCCATTGCTCGGTCCCTGCTCCTGCCCACCTAGCAGTTCGAAAGCACGTCAAAGTGCAAGTAGATAGGTACCACTCTGGCGGGAAGGTAAACGGCGTTTCCGTGCGCTGCTCTGGTTCGCCAGAAGCGGCTTAGTCATGCTGGCCACATGAGCTGGAAGCTGTACGCCGGCTCCCTCAGCCAGTAAAGCAAGATGAGCACCGCAACCCCAGAGTCCTCCGCGACTGGACCTAACAGTCAGGGGTCCCTTTACCTTTACCTAGTTTATGAACAACTTGGATTAAGAACACTGCAAACCCGGAAGTAGGTGTTTTGCCTTGGAAGCAGAACATCTTCCCCGCTTCTATGGGAAAGAGCGTCTTGGTTTAATAACACTTTGGTTTAAGAACGGACTTCTGGAATGGATTAAGTTCGTGAACCAAGGTACCACTATATACTTTTTATTTGCCTTGCAAAACATGAGGAACCGAAGGAAACTGCCTCTGAGATATAGGTCTCTTAAAAATTAACCAAGTTCAGGTCTGTAACACGGTAAGTGAACATAGGAAAAAGTGTATTTCTCTTCCCATTAAACCAAATACACGTTTATTTAAAAATAATCTTTTTAAACATTGTTTATCCTCCAGGGGGCGGGGGGGATGAATGGGAAACACAGCCTAGCAGGCATCGCAGAACTACAACTCCCATCAACCCCGGCCAGCATGGTCAATAGCCAGGGATTATGGGAGTTGGAGTGCAATGACCTATGAACCAGTTAGTCACCCTGATGTAGTCCATATTGCAAACGTTATAAATTTCCACACCTTTGGCTGCAGCTGGTGGGGAAAAGGAAAAGGCAGATAATGGCACATTAAGGATGTGAAGAAATGGATATCACGATACTGCTTTTGGTGGCATGCAGCAGTAACGTGTGTCGTTTCTCGCTGAAATTATGTATTACATGACAATACAGCAGATGCATTTCCACTTTATATAATTTCCACTTCTTTCTCTTAAAAAAAATAAAAAGCCACAGGGCACACAACAAAGGGATGTAGGAAATCATGGTTTGATGGATGTAATAATGGAGGTGCAGTTTTCTGCTCCTCTGAACAGAAGCAGAAAGATATATATTTTTTACAAATAAATTTTACCTTTATTCCACGCATTATGTCAAATCTTTTATCAATGAAGCCACACACAGGGAAATTACTGTGACCTCAGAGAAAGTCAGCACAATGCAGGGGGTGATTAAAGGTGATTCATTCTCCCCAAACCTGCGCTATTTTAGCCACAGAGACTCTTTGCAGATGTGGAGTGAATATTTCCGAATTAATATTGATCGCCTCCATCTTGCCTTCTGCACCCAGTGTGTCAGAGGTGCATACGCTATACAGCAAGACAGGCTAGTTCACAAATCAGATACCCCCTGTGAAACCTCAGGAGAAAGTAAGACGATTCTTGGGCACATATGGCAGCGCTAGTTTGTGTGAACACAGCATCTAGGAGCCCTTTCCCTCTCTTCCCACCCTTCAGCCCCACCTTTGAAGGTGACTTGGAAACTTCCAACTCATCCAGAATGCGGGAGCTAGGCTGGTGACTAGTAGCAGCCACTGGGACCATATAACACTGGTCCTAAAAAACCCTGAAGGACCAGGTATGCAACCTGGGAGTCAATTTGGACTCACAGCTGTCCATGGAGATGTAGGTCAATTCTGTGTCCAGGGCAGCTGTCTACCAGCTCCATCTGGTACGCAAGCTGGGACCCTATCTGCCTGCAGACTGTCTCGCCAGAGTGGTGCATGCTCTAGTTATCACCTGCTTGGACTACTGCAATGTGCTCTACGTGGGGCTACCTTTGAAGGTCACCCAGAAACTACAACTAATCCAGAATGCGGCAGCTAGACTGGTGACTGGGAGTGGCCACTGGGACCATGTAACACAGGTCCTGAAAGCCCTACACTGGCTCCCAGTATGTTTCTGAGCACAATACAAAGTGTTGCTGTTGATCTTTAAAGCCCTAAATGGCCTCAGCTCAGTATACCTGAAGGAGAGTCTCCACTTTCATTGTTCAGCCTGGACACTGAGCTCCAGCTCCAAGGGCCTTCTACAGGGAACCAGGCAGGGGGCCTTCTCAGTAGTGGCACCCACCCTGTGGAACACCTTCCCATCAGATGTCAAGGAGATAAAGAACTACACAACTTTTAGAAGACATCTGAAGGCAGTCCTATTCAGGGAAGTTTTTAATGGTTGTTTTATTATGTTTTAAATATTTTCTTGGGAGCTGCCTAGAGTGGCTGGGTCAACCCAGTCAAATGGGCAGCATATAAATAATAATGTTGTTTTTGTTCATTTAAACAGGGCTCCTCAGAATTACAAATAAATGAACTGCCTCGCCACTGTAATGGACAGAGTTTGCTTTTCCTCGTACTGGTCCATGACATTCACTAACTTCTAAAGATAGGGCCTCGGCTGAGAGTAGAGATATAACCTGTCCCTAGATGCTGTTCCAAGCCACTGGCATTGATTTAGAAGTGGACAGCTCCCGCAGATTTCTGGGGAGGGGGGAGTTAATAAGGCACCCTTAATGATAGGAATTAAAGAACCTTTTAATGAGGGTGAAAGAGGAGAGCGCAAAATATGATCTGAAGCTTAACATCAAAAAAACGAAGATCATGGCCACTGGTCCCATCACCTCCTGGCAAATAGAAGGGGAAGAAATGGAGGCAGTGAGAGATTTTACTTTCTTGGGTTCCATGATTACTGCAGATGGTGACAGCAGTCACGAAATTAAAAGACGCCTGCTTCTTGGGAGAAAAGCAATGACAAACCTAGACAGCATCTTAAAAAGTAGGGACATCACCTTGCCAACAAAGGTCCGTATAGTTAAAGCTATGGTTTTCCCAGTAGTGATGTATGGAAGTGAGAGCTGGACCATAAAGAAGGCTGGTCGCCAAAGAATTGATGCTTTTGAATTATGGTGCTGGAGGAGACTCTTGAGAGTCCCATGGACTGCAAGAAGATCAAACCTCTCCATTCTGAAGGAAATCAGCCCTGAGTGCTCACTGGAAGGACAGATTCTGAAGCTGAGACTCCAATACTTTGGCCACCTCATGAGAAGAGAAGACTCCCTGGAAAGACCCTGATGTTGGGAAAGATGGAGGGCACAAGGAGAAGGGGATGGCAGAGGATGAGATGGTTGGACAGTGTTCTCAAAGCTACCAGCATGAGTTTGGCCAACACGACTAAACAACAACAACAACATGAGGACATGTGTCCTTCCAGATATTGCTGAACTCCCATTAGCTCAAGCAACCCTGGTCAGGGCATCGGTCCAGGAACATCAGGAGAGCCACAGATTCATCATCTAGTGGGCATTTACATGGGAGAACACGCCAGAACTTCTGCATCATCTCAATTGTGGCATTTCCTAGCGGAGTCTGCTCTGGCCATAGCAGAGGGCCCGTGACCTTGGTTCTTTATTCAGAAGGATTTACTGCAAGGGAAAGCGGGCATATTTGTGGTACCTGCTCACGCTTTGAAAGCTGGCAGCTAAAGGCTACTGGGTTCAAAATACAGGACATACAAGGTATCCGTATCTTTCAGAGTTATATAAATGGGAATTGATAGTTATGTGTCTTCCAGCTATGTGCGGGTCTTTCAGGATATGGAAAGACCACTGGATATAGCAAATCTATTATTATGAACCTGCACCTACACTAACCTAAATGAAAAGGCGGAAAAGAACGCTGGTTCCATACAGTAGTTGATGGTGCCTAGAAACTTTAGAGCACAATTCTTGTATATGTCTTACAGAGTTCATTCAGGCTCAGTGGTGCTGCCTTGTATTAACTTGCGCTTCCCTTGCTGGGCTCTGTTGAAAACAGTTTCTCCATGAAAACCAAAAAGTGACCTCTCCAAACAACGAAATGACTATTCTTTTCTTATTTCTGCAGCCAGGATCTCCTGGGTGACACGGACAATTTAGGCAATTTAACACGCATGCGTAATCTGTCTGTTTCCCTCCCCCCATCCCTTCTGCACGGCCGTGACAACCCACGCTACACCACTGTTCAGGCTCACTCCATTAAGTGGCTATGGGATTGCAGCCTTGGTTTTCCATGTCTTGGAACACGCTCTTAAACTGAAATATTGTTCTATATTTATTATTCTGTATTTACTTATACCCCACCTTTCCCCCTAAGGGGGCTTACAGATAAAAACGGCTAAAACCATTAAACACTGATAGAATAACTTAACTCTTAAACTATAACGCTTTTATGCAACATATTAGTTAATAGGGAAACAAATGTGAAATCCCAGCAAGTTGTGGGCTCCACAATAATTAACCTTGAGCTGCGTCACATTGGCCAGCGACCACCCAAGCAAGGTTGTGGCTCAAGTTTCCCCCGACTAAAAAGCGTTCTCCGAAGAAAAGCGAGTTCATAGCTTTCGTTTCGCCCTCCCTCTGCTGCCTCCACAACACAATCTATTGAATAATACAAGACAAACAGTGACCTACTTTAGGAGAACAAAAGGAAGAAAAATGAAAGACGGGATACATGACAACAGCGAGGAAAAACCATGGCAACTCTCCGAGCTGCTCCCGAGGTGCTTACTTTATTTTGACCACAACGATCGCTGAGTTGAGCCCTCAGATCAGCAATTTCGACCTCCAGCAGGTGGATTACTTCCTCGTAGTCCAATTCCATGCCGCTAGCTTGCTTTTGCGCAGCTTCTGCAAGATGGATTCTGCTACGCAGGCCTCTCGCCTCCTCCACTGATGCCTTGGCTTCCTGTAGGGGGGAAACCCCCAAATATTAAAAAACAACAACACCAACTTTATGGGGTGGGGGGAATGAAGCAAAACTGTTTCTGAAGATGCAATTAAAAACGAATCTCTACTGAGAGCCAGTGTGGTTAAGAGCGGTATACTCGTAATCTGGGGAACCGGGTTCGCGTCTCCGCTCCTCCACATGCAGCTGCTGGGTGACCTTGGGCTAGTCACACTTCTTTGAAGTCTCTCAGCCCCACTCAGCTCACAGAGTGTTTGTTGTGGGGGAGGAAGGGAAAGGAAAATGTTAGCCGCTTTGAGACTCCTTTGGGTAGTGATAAAGCGGGATATCAAATCCAAACTCTTCTTCTTCTTTAATAAATAGAAGGGTTTGGGATTTTTTTAGCCAACATCTCCTGTTGTTAGCCTCCGGCTCCCATCAGCCCCAGTTTGCATGGCCAGTGGCCAGGGATACAGGGAGCTATAGTGCAGAAGTGTTGGTCACCCATGATCTAATCAGCCTTGAAAAGCAGCTGGCAAGTCCCTTACGCACGGCATATTGCAATGCTGAAAACTGCATTGGCGGAAAGCGTGCCATTGGGCTCACCCTTTGAAAACATGCGTGGGCAGAAACATGAATCAGCCAGATGCTGGCACATCTAGCCATGCTTTTGTTACGCCCTTTGGCTTCAACCTTGCTCCCCGGCCACTTGCCTGGTGAAAAAAAGGGGGGGAAGGCCTGCCTGAGTTTCAGAAACATTCCTGTTTACACCTGGCATGACTGCACAACGCTCCAGGAATTCTCAGCAAGAACCTACAAGCTTGACCCAAAAATATCACAAGCAAGCCCCACTTGTGGTATTTATTAAAAATCAGGAGCAACAGCAACATGCGAATTCGGAACTGAGGATTTTTCAGGATCTTGTTTCAAGGAAAAACCTAAAGTTGGAGTTTTTTTTAAGATCTCATGAACAGAATTGGTCTTGTAAAAGGGTAAAAGAGTATTGGGAAATGATCCATAATGAATAAAAAAAAATGTTTTAAAGTACCTTTCCAAAAAAACCCAAGTCCTTTCTGTTGGGGATAATTCAGAAGGATATTCCCAGGTGTCAAAAAATGTTATTTATGTATGCCCCTACTGCGGCCCATGTTTCGTTAGCCCCAAAATGGAAAATGAGCGAGGTCCCAACCAAACAGGAATGGCAACTTAAGCTGATGGAATATGCACAGCTTGCAGACTTAACACAGAATAAGAGAACAAGAAGCACATATGTTTAAAGAAGATTGGAAAATGTTTATTGCATATATGGGAAATAACTGTGCACAGCTGAAAACACTGGCAGCATTAAGATAACGTCAACAATGTAAATAACTTTTGATGGTTGTAATAATGGAATATTGAATGGATAAGTTTTTGTAAAATATGCAGGGATTTATGGTATGTAAAATGAACCACGGAAAGAGAAGAAGGGAAGTCACTGATATCTTAAGGATGTATAAAGGAGTACATTAAATTGTAAAACAGAAAAATTAATTAAAAATTATATAGATATAATCAGGAGCAGCAGCAACATGTGAATTTGCAACTGAGGATTTTTCAGGATCTTGTTTCAAGGGCAATTTTAAAAATAATAATATTTTTTGAAGATCTCATAAAGAGAATAAACCAACAGAGCATTACTGGTGTAGCATGGGAGTATAGATAAAGGTAAAGTTAAAGGGACCCCTGACCATTAGGTCCAGTTGTGGCCGACTCTGGGCTTGTGGCGCTCATCTTGCTTTATTGGCCGAGGGAGCCGGCGTACAGCTTCCGGGTCATGTGGCCAGCATGACTAAGCCACTTCTAGCGAACCAGAGCAGCGCACGGAAATGCTGTTTACCTTCCCGCCAGAGTGGTACCTATTTATCTACTTGCACTTTGACGTGCTTTCGAACTGCTAAGTTGGCAGGAGCAGGGACCGAGCAATGGGGGCTCACCCCGTCGTGGGGATTTGAACCGCCAACCTTCTGATCAGCAAGCCCTAGGCTCTGTGGTTTAACCCACAGCGCCACCCGTGTCCCGGCAGTAGAGATACCATAGCATAGTAGGAGGTAAGCAGCACGACAGCTCAGAGTTAAGAAGACATGGATGGTGGGTGTGGGGGAACAGGGTTTCCAGATTCAGAAAAGGAAGACAAAGCTTAGACCTCTCACAGCAGGATGAATGGGAGGGTCTCATGCTGCTATTGAAAAGTATAGGGACCTTCCCCTCCCCTGCATTTCGATATCCCAAAGAAAAGCAAGTGGAAAGATGTTGATGCATGGTGAAAAACTTGCACACTGAAATCAAAATATGGTCCCGTCAGGCAGATTGTGGTTAAAGCTGGAAGTGGAAACGTCGAGGACTGCTGACACACTGAAACTGGCAAGTCCTGCTCTGGTCAATGAACTGGCCCTGCCAAGTCATTGAGAGGAAATACGAAATTACAGGAACCACAGCTCTATGCAGCAGCTAGGGAAACACTGAACTGAGAACCGCAAGGAGGAAAAGTGCTAAATCACGGTTGCCACTGTCACATCGCTGGTGCCCTCCTGGGAAGAAAAAGGAAAATTCCACAACAACTCTGACTTGGCAGACGGTTTCACTTACTTGTTTGGCAGTTTGCAGCTCTTCGGCCAGCTGTTTTCTCCTATGTTCGGACTCGGCCAACTCTTCCTGTCAATGCAAAAGAGAGAAGCGTTAGTTAAGCAGTAAGAATTCCAAGGCTCTTTGAATAAAGGAAATCCGAATGTCATCATGAGTGTCACTTGTTGCTACAATGAACTCCATAAGCAGCTGCCAGCCAACGATTTGAGTTGAACAGGCATTTCCCTATAGACTTCATTCACAGAGTTCAGTATGGTGTGAAGGCTCATTTTATACAAGAATATCCTCTGTGTTGCCTCTTCTTTCTCAATAAACTGGATGCAGCTTTCTTTCTCTCCATTGGTTTATAGGTAAGTGATCTTGTAGGATCTCACAGAGTTCCTTGGCAATGTCTCTTTAAAACATTTCCTTATCTTAGCCACTCTTAACACCTTTTTTGCCATTATTTCTGACTGTGCGATTTGGTTGAGATTCGAAGAATGTACAGAACACTCCCCCCCAAAAAATCGTATACTGGCAGATTTTGTAGCCGCCCCTCTCCAAAACAGCTATCTATTTAACCCTACTACGTTTTAACCCAAAACTGCTCAAGAGTTTTACTTTTAAGGAAAAGCAGCATTTCTCTCTATATTTCTATCTCATTTGAAGTATCAGAAATAAAGAACTTCTACTGGTCTGTCTCTTAAGGGGACCAATGAGGACCTTTTAGAAAACAGATTTGCTCCTTTGTTGTCCCAGACTGCTGACCTCATACTACTAGAGCATATTTGAGCCAAATCTCTGAAGTGCTTACTGAGTTTTTGCCAGTTTTATTGCAGAGTCAGAACACCCAGGAGGGAGGGCAAGACAATCTCTACCACTGCTTCCAAGATAACAGTTTTGATTATTTACTTGTTATTAAAGGTAAAGGGACCCCTGACCATTAGGTCCACTCATGACCAACTCTGGGGTTGCAGCGCTCATATCGCTTTATTGGCCGAGAGACCCGGCGTACAGCTTCCGGGTCATGTGGTCAGCATGACTAAGCCGTTTCTGGCGAACCAGAGCAGCGCACGGAAACGCCATTTACCTTCCCGCCGGAGCAGTACCTATTTATCTACTTGCACTTTGACGTGCTTTTGAACTGCTAGGTTGGCAGGAGCTGGGACCGAGCAACAGGAGCTCACTCCGTCACGGGGATTCGAACTGCTGACCTTCTGATTGGCAAGTCCTAGGCTCTGTGGTTTAACCCACAGCGCCACTCGCGTCCCTACAAAGCACTCTGTGAGGTGAGTGGGGCTGAGAGACTTCAGAGAAGTGTGAGTGTCCCAAGCTCACCCAGCAGCTGCATGTGGAGGAGCGGAGACGCGAACCCGGTTCACCAGATTATGAGTCTACCGCTCTTAACCACTACACCACACTGGCTCTCTTACTTGTTATTACCCTGTATTTAATTCTGTGAACTGCCCTGAGATCTTTTGATGAAAGGTGGTATATAAAACTAATAAATAAAATACTAATAATAAGAGAGTGGCCTTTCAGAATGAAGGCATTGGCCAGCTATGCTCTAGAATAATAGAATCAAAGAACTGTAGCACTGGAAAGGACCCTAAGGGTCATCTATAGTCCAACCCCCTGAGATACAGGAATCTCAGCTAAAGCATCCATGACAGATGGCCACCCAACCTCTGCTTAAAAACCTCCAAGGAAGAAGAGTCTGCAACCTCCTGAGGTAGACCGTTCCACTGCCCAACAGCTCTTACTGTCAGAAGGTTTTTCCTGTATGTTTAGTCAGAATCTCCTTTCTTGTAACTTAAAGCCATTGGTTCCAGTCCTACCCGCAGGAGCAGGAGAAAGCAAGGTTATTCCCTCTTCCATGTGAGTGACAGCCCTTGAGATATCTGAAGGTGGCTATCATATCTCATGTACAATATTAAGTCTTATTCGCTAATGTGGTGTTTGCCTCCTAGGATGGGTCATAAGGAAAGGGTTAAAATAGGTGTGATGTGATTGGCCAGTGAGAATGCAAGGGGGAATAAAAGTTAGAGTGGGAGGTTTTGACAGTGACTAAACGATTAAACAACAACAACATAGTTTTTGTAAAATGTGCAGGGATTTATGATATGTAAAATGAATCACGGAAAGAGAAGAAGGGAAGTCACTGATATCTTAAGGATGTAAAATGAGTATTTTAAATTACAAAACAAAAAAAATTGATAAAAAATATACTTATTTATTTATATATTTAAATAGAACAGGGTGTTGGCCTGTGGAAAACCAGCAAGTAGGGGACCTGTGCACAACAGCACTCTCCCCTCCTGTGGCTTCCAGCAACTGGTATTCAGAAGCATTAGTACTTCTGACCATGGAGGTAGAGCAAAGCCAGGACAGCCCTCAGGCACTGATAGCCTTATCCTCTATGAATTTGTCCAATCCTTTGTTAAAGCCATGTTTGTGGCTATCACTATCTTCTCCTCCTTTAACTATACTCTGTCTGAAGAAGCACTTCCTATTATCTGTCCTGAGGTCCGTTCCAAAGCCTGGTGCAGCGGCGCCTTCCATACACTGTGGACTCCAATTCCCATCAGCCCCAGCCAGCATGGCCAATGGTCAGGGATCATGGGAGTTGGAGTCCAACGACAACTGGAGAACCACAGGTTTCCCATCCCTGGGACAGGGGGGTGGTAGCAGGCAGGGCTTTCGCCCCCAGGCAGAACTCCCTGGAACTCAGTTCCGGCACTCTTAAAAAAAGAATGAGACACAAATGGAGAACTGACAATCAACCTATTGAACGTCAATGTCTAAAATCCCTGGTAGAGGACAAGGATCCTGAGATCACATTAAGGGTAGCCAAATTCTGCGCGATTACCATAACACTTAGGGAACAAGCTGTGCTATCATAATGATTGAGGTTTTAAATGATAATTTTAGGTTATATGTTAGTGACTAAGTTTTAATTTATATATATTTTTAACTGTTGCTACATCTGTATTGTCCCTGTTATACCTAATTGCAAATTCAAATGCATCCTATCGTGTTTTATGACTTCCTTGATATTGTATGTGGGCTGGAACTGGTCTGTGACCAAAATAATAAAATTCATTCATTCATTCAGTTCCGGCACCAATCAGATGGGTGCCATTGCCATTATAAGAGAACAAGGGAAGCGTTCAAGGTGAGCTCCAGCATCTCTTTCTCTAGGAAAAAAAAATAGCAATGGCAGGCATATAAAAGCTGAGATGACAACAAGAAGAAATGGTTTTGGAGAGCAATAGTAGGAGCTCACATTCTACCACAAAGGCTAACATTTTAAATCCCAAAGAGACAAATCAATGTGTCAGTTAATTGCAGCAAGCTATTATCATATGACGGCTTGTCTGTAGACCAAAGGAAACACAGCAGCAGCTTCATACACCCCTACCCTCCCACATTTCAATGGGCATGGAACAATACTACAGCATGTTATGGAATCTTCAACAAGAGAGAGTAACCCACTACCCTAATTTTATAGGCAGTCATCATCAGAAGGAAGTACCGTATTTTTCGCTCTATAAGACACACTTTTCCCCCCTCCAAAAATGAAGGGGGGAAGTGTGTGCGTCCTATGGAGCAAATGCCGGCTTCAGAAAGCTATCCGCAAATCTGCGGAGCCCGGCGGGAACTCCTGCTGGGCTCCGCAGGCTTGCGGATAGCTGCCTGCAGCCCGAAGCCCGGGTAGGGTGGCACTGTACACCCTGGGCCTCGGGCAGCTCTCCGCCGGGCTCCCAAGGCTTGCAGATAGCAGCCTGCTATCCCCGAAGCCAAAACAGCGAGACGGGGCACTGCGCAGCCCTCCGCCTCACTGTTCCAGCTTCGGGATGGCTGCACAAAGCCTCCGCAGGGTGGCGGGGTGAAGGCACCCCGCCGCCCTGCGGAGGCAACAAAGGATGCCCCCCGAAGCCTCAAGCCTTTGGAGTGCAGCTGCGCTCCAAAGGCTTCAGGAATCTTTGAGGCTGGCGGTGGGGGAAATCAGTGCTTCCCCCCACCGCCAGCCTCACAAGCTCGGGGGGCAGCGGCAAGGCCTGCTCTTGAACGCACCTTGAACACACCTTGTTTCTGAGGGGGAGAACAAGAACCCCCCCCATTCTCCCCCTCCTATGGTCCGGTGCGTCCAATAGAGTGAAAAATACGGTAATTATGCACAGAGAGAAAAAGAAAGACAGGCAGACAGACAGACAGAGTGGGTGGGAGACCTTGTTCCTGAACACTCCTAGCTGCACCACCCACCCACCCCCAGATTGTGACTTCATTCTGAGTGTTGACTGCAACACCACCAATTCCAGGTGCTACAACAGGGTAGGGCTGGGCAATATATCGCCCAAAACTTGTTTGAAGTCCATGGCGTGATCTCGGTTTCATAGTTTTTGAACTGGCAATATACAGTGGTTCCTCGGGTTACAGACGCTTCAGGTTACAGACTCCGCTAACCCAGAAAAAGTACCTCGGGTTAAGAGCTTTGCTTCAGGATGGGAACAGAAATCGTGCTCCGGTGGCGCAGCGGCAGCAGGAGGCCCCATTAGCTAAAGTGGTGCTTCAGGTTAAGAATAGTTTCAGGTTAAGAACAGACCTCCAGAATGAATTAAGTTCTTAACCCAAGGTACCACTGTATTGCAAATCATGATGTGTCTGTCTGTGCTAAGCAAAAATCACAATGTGGGGGAAACCATGAAGTCAGCCGACGCCTCTGCATAGCTCCATCCTTATTTCAGACATTGTGATTTATCAGTAGATCGCAATGTTTAGCTGGCAATATATATGGCGATGTTGAAAACCAGGCATCGCCCAGTCCTGCAACAGAGGATGCAACTCGCTGCCAGCAACTCTTGCTTACGGGCTTGAGTTAGGGTACCTGTGTTGCTGCTTTGAAATCAGGGTGTCCTATGCAAACCCCCACAAAGCAGCTCAGGGCAGGTTTTGCCTCTTTCTTACAACGACAAAGAGTGGGGGCAACTCAGTCCTAAAAGTTAACCCTCTAATCTAGCAGCTCTTCCTTCCATCTCACATGCTTGGGGTGGCAACAGTTGTGATTGTGCAGTTCTAAGAGAGCAGAAAGGGAGACGGGTGGCACTGTGGGTTAAACCACAGAGCCTAGGACTTGACGATCAGAAGGTCAGCGGTTCGAATCCCTGCGACGGGGTGAGCTCCCGTTGCTCTGTCCCTGCTCCTGCCAACCTAGCAGTTCGAAAACACGCCAGTGCAAGTAGATAAATAGGTACCACTCCGGCGGGAAGGTAAACGGCGTTTCCGTGCGCTGCTCTGGTTTGCCAGAAGCAGCTTAGTCATGCTAGCCACATGACCCGGAAGCTGTACGCTGGTTCCCTCGGCCAATAAAGCGAGATGAGCGCCGCAACCCCAGAGTCGGCCACGACTGGACCTAATGGTCAGGGGTACCTTTACCTTTAAGGGAGCAGGACTCTGCGCATGTCTGAGAGGCCTTCGTTTTTAGTGGGTCAGGTTTCCCAGGACATTCAGCACAGATTTAAATCAAACCCCAGCTTTCCCAGGTCACTAATCCAGTGCTGCCAACACCACAGACTTCACTCGTTCCCATAAATATCTATGTGTTGTGCATGTGTTTGCAGAAGCAGGGGTTCTCTGGCTCCAGGATATTAAGTTGCTTTGTGAGCACTGTCAGGGTTGCAGGCTCTTGCATCGACAGTCCAGACCTCTGATCAATAGCAATTATTTACTTCACAGGTCTACCTGAAATAATCAAGCC
Organism: Podarcis liolepis; assembly: GCF_965112155.1. Classification (NCBI taxonomy): domain Eukaryota; kingdom Metazoa; phylum Chordata; class Lepidosauria; order Squamata; family Lacertidae; genus Podarcis; species Podarcis liolepis. Next base: position 18,771,889 of record NC_139555.1, on the reverse strand, counting down.
AAGTGGTGACCTAAATTGGTTGGAAGAGGATGACCTGCATGCTTTCAATTGGAGGGAGGAAAAATCATTAAATTAGTGTGCTCCTCTCAGCCACACAGAGGAGCAGCCAGTATTTCCTGCTCTTCCTTTCCCCTTCTTTCTGCAAACATGGCCTAGACGTTCTCTCCTTTTTATTTATGGATGTGGCTGTCACACAAATAAACAGCGAGCACAGGTCGCTTAAATATAAACAGGTGCCAGTTCTGTTACAAAAGGGGGGAGTAGGGAATTATTGCCCTTTCCTCTCTTAATGGCATCTCAAAGCAGTAAAACTGGCCCCTTGACATCATCGTGAAACACGTTTCTAATCACGGAGCCTTTGATGCATAAACGCTGTGTCATCAGCCAATGTCTTCTTCTTCTCGCTAACAACTGCCATGAAAGGGAGAGGAAGCAGAGGTCAGGCCTGAATGGCTTGGTGAACTTTGAAAGAAAGAACTAGGGCCCAAGTTTTCATTTTTGCTCCTCCCCCCCCATTCCTTTTTCCTTTTGTGTCGTGTCCTTCGGATTGCAAGCCTAAAGTCAGGGACTGTATTTCTGATCACTGCAAGCCTCTCTGTGAGACTGTTTTCAGCTGAAAAGCAGAGCAAAAATTCTTTTAGACAAATACCGTATTTTTCGCTCTATAGGACACACTTTTTCCCCTCCAAAAATTAAGGGTAAATGTGTGTGCGTCCTATAGAGCGAATGCAGGCTGCGTGGCTAAGCCCAAAGCCAGAACAGGGAGACGGAGTGCTCCGCAGCACTCCGTCTCGCTCTTCTAGCTTGGGGATAGCTGTGCAAAGCCTCTGCAGAGGTCCCGCTGTGCTCCAAAGGCTTCAGGGAACTTTGAGGCTGGCTGTGGGGGAAAGCAGCGCTTCCCCCCACTGACAGCACCAAAGAGCAGGTCGAAAGGAATCTGAAGCCCCCCCCCCCCGTGCTCCAGAGGGTTCGGGTTGCCTTCACTGAAGCCTGGAGAGCGAGAGGGGTCAGTGCGCACCGGCCCCTCTCGCTCTCCAAGCTTCCAAGGTAGCCGCCTGAAATTTCCAGAGTACAGCGGAAACTCACGCTGTGCTCTGGAGGCTTTGGGTGAATGCACCTTGAACACACCTTGCTTTAGAGGGGAAGAACAAGAAAAAAATAAATTCCCCCTGTTCTCCGCCTCCTATGGTCCGGTGCGTCCTATAGAGCGAAAAATACGGTATATAATCTAAGCGGGTGGCGCAGTGGGTTAAACCACAGAGCCTAGGACTTGCCGATCCGAAGGTCGGCGGTTCGAATCCCCACAACGGGGTGAGCTCCCGTTGCTCGGTCCCTGCTCCTGCCAACCTAGCAGTTCAAAAGCACCTCAAAGTGCATGTAGATAAATGGGTACCACTCCGGCGGGAAGCTAAACGGTGTTTCCGTGTGCTGCTCTGGTTCGCGAGAAGCGGCTTAGTCATGCTGGCCACATGTACGCTGGCTCCTTCGGCCAATAAAGTGAGATGAGCGCCGCAATCCCAGAGTCGGCCACGACTGGACCTAATGGTCAGGGGTCCCTTTACCTTTACCCTTTATCTAAGCACCTGTCAGATGCTGCTGGTGATTGCTCGTGAGTAACCAGGCAGGACTCTTACCTGTCTTTTACAGGTTTTATTGTGCAAACTATTTACAGTGCAGTTCTACAAAGTTCATGTCCATCTTAGTCAGACCTCCCCCTCCCCTCTTTGCGTTTCACCCCTCTGCGCAAGCTGGGCGACTGACGTGGCGTGTGTCCCTCCTGGCCAGCTCAGCGAGGTGAGGCGCTGGGGCTCTCAGCAGCATCCTCAAGCCCTTTCCTTGCTCGGCTGGCCCCTTCCCTCTCTTCTCCACTGGAGGTGTGGCTTTTCCCATGGCTGGAAGAGGAACTGCTCCTCAGGAGTTTTGGAGGCTCTCTGTATCCCAACGGCCCCCCCTGCCTCCCTCCTCTGTTCCGATGGCAGTCCCCTGACACCACCCCTGAGGAACTATGTCACAAAATGCGCTGAGCCAATAAACTCCCCCCCCCCTGTGCACCTTTTGAGATTTCATTTCTTCTTCTCCCCACCATCAGAAATAGTGGAAAGGAATCCCTGAGAGACTGTACTTCCTGACTTTACAGCTGACTTTGTGAATTCTGTCTACTCAAAGTCTTACACCCCAAAATCCAAGAAGACCTACTACTAAATGATCAAAAGGAAAGCAATGTAGTAGCAAATTAAAAACATTTCAGCTGTAGCAGAGGTAGCAACGGCAATAACAGCGGTTGCCAGCACTGAGGACTTATTGTGCAAGTCTACGGAGACTTCTATCCTGGGGGCGAGTCCAAGGGACATAATCAGAAATGTTCTTTTATTACTGAACAAATTAAGTCTTACCACAGTCAGTCGCACAGGAACAGTGATTATTCCATGAAGCTGGCAGAGCACTACTGAAATCTAAATTACAGAGTAGGAAACCTTCTGCCAGTAGAAAATTAAAGAATGCCTATAATAAGTAACAGTTTAAAGAGAGGTTTGTCCCTCCCCATCTCTCTTTCCAAAAGCACTCGTGTAAGAATGGAAATATATACCTTACTTATTGCTTGGAACCTTATCTCCATGCGGCGTAAAAGAAAATCAGTTTTATGGAATGGACAATTAAATGAACAAACACACTTCCCAAGCTACCAAAGATGAACTTACCACCGATTGGTGAGATTTGGATTAAAAACATATAAAGGGAGGGCAAAATTGACATGCAAACTACAAGACAAGGACAACTGTGACTTCAAAGAAGAATTGGAACCTTTTACAAATTATCTAAAAAAACAACAAAATGAATTGGACTCCCTGGCAGGTTTTGAATAAACATACACACATTTATTGAGGGACAACATAGAAGATAGATAATATAAGAATGGATACAGTTTTATAATATGCAGAAGTTAACATTGGATGAGAAACCAGAGAGAGGAGCTGAGGAAAGTCGTAGGGGGGAGAGAGGGAGGTAGGGGGAGGGGAAAAATGGGGAAGAAACAAGGGAAATGATTTGTTTTGATAATTTGCTATGTTGAAATTGTTAATTTTTTTTAAAAAAAACCACACACATATAAATGGAGGAGGAAGAGATATCATTTAAAAAGCTGGGAGTCCTTAAAAGACAATGAGAAAATAAAAACGACAGGATGAAAGCAGGTCTGCAATGTTTAGTTTGATTAATTGATTAGATCAGGGTTCCCCAACTTGGATCTCCAGTTTTTGGACTACATTTCACATCATCCCTGACCACTGAGTCATGCTAGCTAGGGATGAGGGGAGTTGTAGTTCAAAAACAAATGGAGACCCAAGTTTGGGAAACTCTGGATTAGAAAGATGTTTGGAGCCATTTAAAAAAGTGCCCCTGATGAACTGGGAGCATATTTAAAAGCATTTCCCAACATTTGTTTCCTGTCTTTTGCCCAAAAAGCAGATATGCATACATCCCTTTAGTCTCACAATAGTAATGCCAGATACGTTAGGCTAAGAGATACTATCTGGTCAAAGCTTAGCCACTAGGTTTGCTGTTAGCTAGTTAGTCCTTGATACAAGTCCCACACTGTAACCCAGCAATACTCCAATGCGCTGCCCTTCAGGGTTATGGTCTGCAAGCATATGAGGCTACTACCTTGCTAAAGCTTAGGTACCTCGGGATACAGACACTTCAGGTTACAGACTCCACTAACCCAGAAACAGTACCTCAGGTTAAGAACTTTGCTTCAGGATGAGAACAGAAATTGCGCAGCGGTGGCAGCGGGAGGCCCCATTAGCTAAAGTGGTACCTCAGGTCAAGAACGGACCTCCGGAATGAATCAAGTTCTTAACCCGAGATACCACTGTAGGTCTGGATGGTCTCTTTTACTCCTGAAGGGACGCAGGGGGCGCTGCGGTCTAAACCACTGAGCCTCTTGGGCTTGCCCAAGGTCAGCGGTTTGAATCCGCGCAACGGGGTGAGCTCCTGTTGCTCTGTCCCATCTCCTGCCAACCTAGCAGTTCGAAAGCACGCCAGTGCAAGCAGATAAATAGGCACCACTGCGGCAGGAAGGTAAACAGCGTTTCCGTGCGCTCTGGTTTCCGTCACGATGTCCCGTTGCACCAGAATCGGTTTAGTCATACTGGCCACATGACCTGGAAAGCTGTCTGTGGACAAACACCAGCTCCCTCGGCCTGAAAGCAAGATGAGCGCCGCAACCCCATAGTCGCCTTTGACTGGACTGAACTGTCCAGGGGGTCCTTTACCTTTACCCCTGAAACCATTTGAATGTCTTAGACTGAGAGTCCCTAAGGGAAAAGACTTACCTCAGGTTAAGTACTTAATTCGTTCCGCAGGTCTGTTCTTAACCTGAAACTGTTCTTAACCTGAAGCACCACTTTAGCTAATGGGGCCTCCTGCCGCCGCCGCGCCGCCGGAGCACGATTTCTGTTCTCATCCTGAAGCAAAGTTCTTAACCCAAGATACTATTTCTGGATTAGCAGAGTCTGTAACCTGAAGTGTATGTAACCTGAAGCATAGGTAAACCGAGGTACCACTGTACTAACATAAAACTGCTGTAGGCCACTTGAAGCCCATAAGTGGGACAGGCTAATATACATATGTGCGCGCGCACACACACACACACACACACAAACACACAAACACATATAAACAATGGTTGAGTTGGACCTTCCTTGGAGAAGCAGAAAGTTATCCCATCTATTTCTCAAAATCAAGCCAAATAATTTTAACTCAGTGGGGTCAACATGGTATAAAGAATACACAAACTCCAGTTGCTACGCTCTTCAAATTTATTTTAATGCATTCCATTTAAAAATCCTCTTTTTAAAAACCAAAAAGTACTTGCATTATAGGGGTGCCATATTTCAAAAAGTGAAAATTGAGTTGTTGAGCCTTTTTTGGCAAGGTTATTGAGTTTTTGTTGTTTCTTGTTTTGTTTTACAGTTAACTGGCTATGTCCAGTAAATTCCAGATGTACGGCAACCCTATACTTGGAGGGATGAGTATATTTTGTTTCAGATGAGCAAAGCAAACTATTACCTTCAATTTGCATATTTCTTGTAACGCTTCACTTCTCTCTTTCTTAAGTTCTTCCAATTCCTCTCTTTGCAATGGATCATAGGAGACAAACTGGATGCGTTGAAATATTGGGGGGGGGGGGCGGGAGGAGCGGGGATTGTTAACAAAGAAATTTTGGAATAATTAGGTCAGTTTTATCCATGATGATACTTAAACACCTACATTGTATAACACCTACATTAACCATTCAGGCTTTAAGATTATGTAAAATGATGCTGTTTTAATTGTTATTGATTTGCGGAGACTGTAATAATAATAATAATAATAATAATAATAATAATAATAATAATAATAATAATAATAATAATAATATAAACCAACTTAATCCAGTCTTATTAAGAGATTTGCCTGCTACTCCAATGAATTAACTTAACTTGCAAAATCAGCAAGTACAAATTGAAGCAGAATAATTAGAAGAGAATCCAACAAGCTGGCCTTCAAACATATTTGTGTGTGTGTCTTTATCAAAGCCCTAAGTTATTGCTTAATAGCCGATGGTTTTTAGAAGAAGCTAACAAGACAATTTCATTTTAAAATGCAAGGTTGAGCAGGGGTTTGCAATATTAAATTCATAATATCAACCATTAGAAAGGCACAAAACTAAAGGGAAGAAAACCCAGCAATATACTAGCAGGAGAAAGACAATACAGGACAGCTGTATGAAATAAAAGTAACAAATTATTATTGTTATTATCTATTCATTTATTCAATGAATGAATGAATGGATGGATGGATTCAATGAATGAATGAATGATTAAATAAATAAACAAAGTCCAGATCAATGTAGAGAGCTCCATAACAGACACATTACTTACCTGTGAATCTAGTAATTGGGCAATTTCGTGAGCATTAAGTGCTGCCTGTCCTTGGGCACCACCTGCCCCATCTAGCTGCAAACAGAATAGGTTTCTTGCCACCTGGACAAAATCTGAAACAGAGGCTAAGTGAGCATGAACATGCCTGATCAATGGCAAAAGAAGCAATTTCAAGATTGCACCCAACTTTTAGCTGCCTGTTGAACAATTGCTATGTTTTTTCGATGTTCCCCAAGTTTCTCCCCATCACCCATTTCCTATAAAACACTAGCTATGAATTGCACGTAGGGAAATCTGTAAGCATACAAAATGACAGCCGGGTTTTTAACAAATCAGCTAGGTTAATTGCCATCAGTGTTATGTTAACTTTTAGCAACCCTAAAAAGGCTTGAATTAGATGAGAGACCTGTGGATTCACACACATTTAGCTACTTCCTCTTTGGCACAACCCATGGTTTCCCATTAAATCAGGCATAGGCAAACTTGGCCCTCCAGATGTTTTGGGATTACAACTCCCATCATCCCTGACCACTGGTCCTGTTAGCTAGGGATGATGGGAGTTGTAGTCCCAAAACATCTAGAGGGCTGAGTTTGCCTATGCCTGCGTTAAATAGTTGGTCAACTCTGGCTTGCGCTTCTCCACATACTAGGGACGGAGGCACTTTGGCCCCTAAAATGTTTTGGGGGTTTTTTAGGGGGCCGACCCGTCCCCCATTGTTCTGAGGGTGAACATGGAGCCGGGTACAAGGCAGCTCAGTGCTGGCAGCTCCTCCTGCTGCTGCCACAACTGGCTGGAGGGGGGGGGCGCCTTCCGCTGTCTTTCCCTTGCCGCTGGGGCCGTGCTGCCACTGCGTTCGACTCCGCTCCCTGGCTCCTAGCCCTAAGCAAGCAAACTGTGAGAGTAGCCCACAATATGACAATGCAGAGCCTTGTGTGGTCAAACCTAAACACTGTTTATTACTGTAATGAATAGGACTGGGAGATATATTGATGTATCATCCAAATCCAGTAGGAAGTCCATACAGTGGTACCTCTGGTTGCAAACGGGATCCATTCCGGAGACCCGTTCGCAACATGAAAAGAGCGCAAACCACAGAGGCGCGTCTGTACACGTGCGGGTTGCAAATCGCCGCTTCTGCGCATGCGGTGAAACCCAGAAGTAACCCTTTCTGGTACTTCCGGGTCGCCGCAGGACGTAACCTGAAAGAACGTAACATGAAGAGGACGTAACATGAGGTATGACTGTATCATGATAGCGGTTTCCTAATTTTTGACCTACAAATACATTGGTATCTCAGGTTACATACGCTTCAGGTTACATACGCTTCAGGTTACAGACTCCGCTAACCCAGAAATACTGCTTCAGGTTAAGAACTTTGCTTCAGGATGAGAACAGAAATCGTGCTCCAGCAGCATGACGGCAGCAGGAGGCCCCATTAGCTAAAGTGGTGCTTCAGGTTAAGAATAGTTTCAGGTTAAGTACGGACCTCCAGAACAAATTAAGTACTTAACCTGAGGTACCACTGTATATTGCAAATCATGGTGTGTGCCATGCAAAAATCGTGATGCTGAAGAACCGTGAAGCCAGCCAATGCTTCTCCATAGCTCCATCCTTCTTTCAGACATCGTGATATTTCAGTATGTCGCAATGTTCAGCTGTTGATCTATCACAATGTCGAAAACCAAGTATCACCCAAACACTGCGAGGAAGGCCTTTTTATGCAGCATTCTCTGTTACCATATTCCTAGAACTCACTTCATTACCTCCAAAAGACACTGTTCCTTTAGGATCTTTTGGGAGCTGCTGCCTTAGGATTTCTTGCTGTTCTTTTGTGGGTTGAATCCCGAGATAATTCAGAGCCTAGAAGCGGGATTTGGTGAGAGAGAAAAAGCACAGGGGTTTGAATTCTCTATCTGACAATGATGGAACATTGCACCTCCTTTTATCTGTTTAGGGAAGCTTTTAATGTTCAACAGATTATTGTATTTTAATATTCAGTTGGAAGCCCCCCAAAGTGGCTGGGGAAACCCAGCCAGATGGGCAGGGTATATATGTATGTATATATGTATGTATGTATGTATGTATGTATGTATAAATAAATAAATAAATAAATAATAAAAATAATCTGTCTTGTTTTAACTTGCTTAAGTCGCCTTTCCAGTCTGAGAAGAAGGTGTGATTTTAATAATAATAATAATAATAATAATAATAATAATAATAATAATGCAATAACACACTTTCTATTTCCTTTCTCCAACACTGGATGATGGGGTGCATCCATAGCTGTCAACTTTCCCCCTTTTTTAAGGGAAATTCCCTTATCCCTAATAGGATTCCTCGCAAGAAAAGAGAAAAGTTGACAGCTATGGGTGCATCTGTTCCGTAAAAGCCAACTCCTCGCGGCTGAGGTCTCTTTACAAAGGTCTCCCCCAATAAAATATTTGATGGGCATTACTATTCAAATGTTGTGCAGCTGCTATGTTTCGTTATCAATTATGTGTGGCAACGCTGACCCCCCCCCCAAATATTTGGCACCCTTGGGTTGGGCTCCCTTGATCTGTTCCTATACATCCACAGAGAGAAAAGTTTTACATACACTCATAAGTGTGCTGTGGCGGAACTGAAACCCTGATTCTGCAAAATGCCTTCGCGAAAGAAAGAAAAAAGCATTTACGTGGCACTCTGGGGCGTTCAAAGTGCTTTGCGCACATTATCGCAGAACGACATAAGCACCGGTTTATCCTTTCTCTGCTGCCTAACCCATCCTCTTTGTAATGTTTTAATGGGTCTGCTAGTGGCGGCCAAGTAAGCACACGATGTATCAGGGCGTGTGCGCAACAAGCAAGAGTCCCGGGCGCTTTTTAGAGACAATCCAAAGCGGCCAACTCTGAAACCTCCATTCATTACAACAGGCTCTTACTGAAAAGGTTAGGGAGGCTGCGGGAAGTAGATGGTGCTTCTTCTAGATGTTGGGTGGGTGGGTTACCTATGAAAGTAAGATAAGCTGGGGGATAAAGCAGCCTGGCTGATTCACAGCGCCATTTTCTGGCACCCAAACAAAGATTTTAAAGAGAGGAGATTTGAAAAGAGGCATACCCAACCCAGTGTGGGTTGCATCAGCACTTAGTCTCCTAAAACAAACAACTGACAACGAGAAAAAAAGGAAAGAAAGAGCAAATTCGGAAGCCCAATCTTCAAGCACTTACACAAAAACGATATAAATATTTAAGTGGTCTACCCCTCGCAGCTCTTTCCCCCCTTATTTTCCTGCTCTCGGTATAGATGAATTGAGAGAAGAAGGTATCACAAAAAAGAGAAATGAGATCTTTTTAGCAAAATAACTTTGGGAAATAGCTGGGGAAGAAGGCGGCGGCAGAACTTTGATAAAAGCACCTTGATGAAAGCACTTGAAAAGAAAAAAATTGTATCACTGATACCCAAAACATTTTCCTCTCAAACTGTAGGTGTTTCAGGGAAAGAAGAAATTTTACTAATGGGAGACTTCAACTTCTCTATTATCTGCTGGGTTACAAACGCCCCTAAGCATGAAATCTCCAGCAAATTTCTGCCATAGTTTGCTAGCACAACTTTCCAACTCAGAAATAGGAGGAAGGAGCAAGGGGTGTCCGTTACCCTCGACTTGATCTTCACTAACAGGAAAGAGCTCACAATTTCTAAGACAATACACGAGCTGTTTCCCCCCTTAAAAAAAGTGCACAAACATTTACGTATGCATGCACTGCATTATGAAAGGCTGCTTGCAGGAAAATGTGCAAATTGGGCAAAGTAACGCCCCCGAAACATGCATATGAGGAAAAAGGCACCCAAAAATACTGATGAATTTTCATTAGGTTTTTATATGATGATGGACATAGCAAACTGATAGGGAGATGCGGCAAACGTAACTTAGGATTGGGGGAAAAATGAGAAACAGCCATAGGGAGCTGTTTAAAAAACAAATAAATGTGTGTACAAGCAAGGCTGCCCTGTTTGAATATACTTCCTTGCTCCAAACTCACAATGAATCACAGGCTTCCATATTGGTCTTCCGGGAAATAATCTTTGGATGGCATCCTGCTCTTGCTGCATGGAGGGAGTGAACACATTGTGGAGTAGTGCTTAATAAGAGTTAAGTAGGATCTGGCCCTTCCATGTAGCCACCATTCAGGGAAGCCACATTCATGGCAAGGATGCTCAACGAAGCCAAGCTATTTATTCCAATCAGAGTCCCATCCATGCTATAACACAGGGTTTCCCAAACTTCGGTCTCCCACTGTTTTTGGACTACAATTCCCACCATCCCCGACCACTGGGGTATGATGGGAGTCGTAGTCCGACAACAGCTGGCGACCCAAGATTGGGAAACCTTACTCTAACACAAGGTCTCCCACCCACCTGCTCCTCCAAGGCCTAGAGCCTGTTGCAACATATTCAGCAGCAATGCACCCAGGAGGAGCTCTGCTCAATTCCTTTCAAGAAGCCAACCGGCAACTCGCTTTCATTGCACACAGGGTGGAATGAGGAAGGAGAAGGACTTGCAGGATGGCACCTCCACTGTGAACGTTCTTGCAACCATTTCAAACAGAAAATGTGGCTCCAAAACTGTCTAATCCATGGGTAGGCAAACTAAGGCCCAGGGGCCGGATCCAGCCCAATCACCTTCTCGATCTGGCCCTCGATCTGGTCCGGGAATCAGCGTGTTTTTATAGGAGTAGAATGTGTCCTTTTATTTAAAATGCATCTCTGGGTTATTTGTGGGGCATAGGAATTCATTCATTTTTTATTTCCCCCCCCCAAAAAAAAATATAGTCCGGCCCCCCACAAGGTCTGAGGGACAGTGGACCAGCCCCCAGCTGAAAAAGTTTGCTGACCCCACTCTAATCCTTTTCTCCATCTGCATTAACGTGTAAACTCCTCTATTTGGATCTGAATACACACAAGCACTCAGGCCCTGCCACTCTCTTTGTGAGTCCAAAGAGTCCTTGCTGAAATTCATTTACTTGGCAAGAAGAACAAAAGCTCTACAAGTTCATGTCATAGCCACAAAGTGCTCATAAGTCTTGGCCAAAATGAGAATCTTCCAGTTACTTTGGCTGCAGACCTACAGTAATATATTGCAAATTTTAGGGATCGCTAGAAATAAGCTAGTGTGGCTATAAAAATATTTTAAAAGGAAAGACAACAAGGGTCCCGAGCCAAAGTAAATTGCTAGAGCCAAAGTAAATTGCTGAAATTAATGGGATATAAAGTCAATGGGAACTCAAGCACAACTTTCCCTAGATTTGGGCTAAAGGTTCCTGCAACATTTGCAAAAGGCAGTTCTGCTGCTAGGAGAGGAAATCGCAGCAGAAAGAGTAGCATCCAAAGCTTAAAAACATTTTCATCCAGCCAGACCATTTCAATATTTGCTAAATAATTTCATCATAATTTCATGTCGATTCAGCACAGCAAACCGTTGGTCTCACGAGTGTTATTTACCCGTGTGGAATAGTAATTTCTGTCACCAAATTGCCACAGGAACAAAGGTAAAAAATAAGACAGAAGATATTTACCATCTCTAGTTTATCTGCTTGGAGACGAACAGTGGGGTTTAGGGAAATCTTCCTTCTTTGTGGTCCATAATCATCGCTCCACGTGGGGCCAACAGCTAAGAGACAACAGGCTGCACATTAATTGGAAATCTAATTGGAACTTTTTCTCCTGAAGGATGTGTTCCGAACTCCTGCTGTTCAAACAACTGGAGCTAATCACCTGAATACCAGAATCAACTCGTGTTTGTTATCCTCCCCCCTTTAAACGGTAAGCAAGATGCAATTTAAATGTTTATTACAGATCTCAAATGGAAACTGATGGATGCTGCTGAAATACTAGTTGGACCTTCCTGTACGAACCCGCCAAGATATGAGGGTTTGTGTGGGTGTGGGAACATCACACAAAAACCTGGAGGATAACTGGGGAATGATGGGCTGTGGATCAAACAGACATTATTGAAACATGAACGGTCATATCATGAGAGAGGCACATGGCTTGCACCTGTGATACCTCTTTTTAAAAAACAATCAAAAGGAAACAGGAGATGGAGAGAGGGAGAGGAAGAGAGAAATAAGTTGATACAGGCTGTGGCACAGATGTACACAATTTCTTTTTTGTGGTGAGGGGGCATTTCTTTGGACTCCTGCCAAGTCACCAAAACTTTCTAAAACATCCCCCAAAGCCTGCATATTTGCATAGCAATAACAGTAACAATAACAATTTATTACTTATACCCTGCCCATCTGGTTGGGTTTCCCCAGCCATTCTGGGTGGCTCCCAACAGGATATTAAAAACGCGATAAAACATCAAACATTAAAAACTTCCCTAAACAGGGCTGCCTTCAGGTGTCTTCTAAAAGTCAGATAGATGTTTATTTCCTTGACATCTGATGGGAGGGCGTTCCACAGGGTGGGCGCCACTACCGAGAAGGCCCTCTGCCTGGTTCCCTGTAACCTCACTTCTCGCATTGAGGGAACTGCCAGAAGGTCGTCGGTGCTGGACCTCAGTGACCTGAACAATGGGGGTGGAGACGCTCCTTCAGGTATACTGGGCTGAGGCTGTTTAGGGCTTTGAAGGTCAGCGCCAACACTTTGAATTGTGCTCGGAAATGTACTGGGAGCCTATGTAGGTCTTTCCGGACCGGTGTGTTATATGCATGGTGGAGCAAGCATGACTGTACCAACACTAGACAACCCATACAGTATTCTACCACCCAAGGTGCATGTGCTTTTAGAATACCCCAACACATTTTTGCATCTATAGCTATACGTACACATGAACTGCCTACTGCCTGTTTAAGACATAAGGCATAAGCGACTTGGAGGTAAAACAAGGATTTTGCCTATGCCTGAGCCCTTGCCTCCTACCCAACCTTTGGCAAATGTGAAAACAAAATGCAAGGTGCTTTTACACTCATTTTATATCCTTAATATACACGTGGCAAACATATGTTAAGCGCAGAGTCCTATAAGCACTGGAAAATACTTAAGTTTCTATGGCAACTGGATCTTCAGATACGCCGGTGTTATTCACCATGCTGTGCCAAAGTGAGCCTATTGATTACTAATTATATAAGCTTGACAGGTTTTCAATCTGCCTACTTCCAGGGAAGCCTGTCCATGTCTATTTGTTTGCCAATGGTGCCTGGTGTGGCATTGCAAAGCATTCTGGGAGCGTTAGTTCATGCAGGGCTCCAGCCAGGCCTACTGAATGGAACTACTGCTGCAGAAACCAGGGCTTATCCTAGAATACACTCAAACAACAGCAACAATTTATTTGTATGCCGCCCATCTGACTGGGGTGCCTCAGCCCCTCGGGGTGGCTTCCAACAAATGAAAACATCAAACGCAGTAAAACCCCAAACATTAACAACTTCCCCTATACAGGGCTGCCTCCAGATGTCTTCTCAAAGTCAGGTAGTTGTTTATTTCCTTGACATCTGACGGGAGGGCATTCTAGGGAGGAGCTGTCATGGAGGGCAAGCTTGTCCAGCGTTACAGATATTCTCAGGGAGGAAGCTTATGGACAACCCCATATTCATAGAATTGTAGAGTTGGAAGGGACCCTGAGGGTCATTTAGACCAACCCTCCTGCAATGCAGCTACCCCAAATGGGGATCGAACCTGCAACCTTGGTATTCCCTGAAACAGACTTTGAAAACCATTTATTACTCCCTTTATAGGTAAAGGATCCCTGGATGGTTAAGTCCAGTCAAAGGCGACTATGGGGTTGCGGCGCTCATCTCGCTTTTCAGGCCGAGGGAGCCAGCGTTTGTCTGCAGACAGCTTTCCGGGTCACGTGGCCAGCAGGACTAAACCGCTTCTGGCGCAACAGGACACCGTGATGAGTGCCAGAGCGCACGGAAATGCCGTTTACCTTCCCGCTGCAGTGGTACCTGTTTATCTACTTGCACTGGCGTGCTTTCAAACTGCTAGGTTGGCAGAAGCTGGGACAGAGCAAAGGGAGCTCACCCCATCACGGGGATTCGAACTGCCAACCTTCCGATTGGCAAGCCCAAGAGGCTCAGTGGTTTCGACCACAGCGCCACTCTTTATATCTGACATCTTTTCCGTTATGGCACTCAAGGTGACTTACATGGGCCTCCTTGATGGTCTCCCATCCTTTCACTAGCCAGACCCAGATATGTTTAGCTTCAGAAAGGTCGCTACATCATGAGCTTTGGACCAGGCCCTGGCACCCACAGCCCCAAACCCCAGGTGTCAATCCTATAGCTGTAGAAGACAAATGAGCAAGGACAGGGTGCATTGTCCTTGCTGGTTACAAGCAAGGACAATCCATCCTTGTTCAGCCATCCCACAAAATAGTCAATGGCCATTATATTGGAAAGGGACTGCTAGGCAATCCATTCATTCGTGTTAGGGCAACAATTGGTGCATAATAGAGGCTTTTTCTAAAGGAAAAGTAAACACATTAAATGCTACTCCTGTGAGAAAGGCAATAGCAACTATGTGATGAGAAAGCAAGGAAGTGAGCGTTTACCCCCAGCAGATGCATCAGCGGTACTGTTGTTTGCAGAAAATGCGGGAGATTGCTCTCTCTTCTTGAATCTGGCTTTCGTCTATGAAAGAAAAAACACAAAATAAGGAGGTGCCTTCTGGTAAAGTAGGTCAAGGACCAAACAAACAAATGTCATTAAAAACCAAACACACACACACACACACACACACACACACAGGCTGATTACATAAAAGAAGTCCTGCCTAATGCTTTATCTAAACTTCAGATGAATATACAATACATAGCAAAAGCTTTAAAAGAAACTGGTTCCCTTTGAAACATGCACCCATAGAATTATGTTAAGCAGCTTTGGAAGAGTGGTCTGCATTGACTGTTCTTCAAGCAGCCCCAGAACAGCTGGAATAAACCATGGTTATTTAGTTTTTCTCCGCCTGCCGCTGCAAAGAAATCCATCCCCACCCTATCAACTCATGCAGTGATGCAACCACGCTAGAAGGGACACTGTTAACTGCAGAGAGCGAGAGAAGATATAGAAGCCAAAAGGAACTTAATTTGGCATTCCGGACCAATCCGTGGACACCAAGCCAAACCGCCAGCCACAAAGAACGGGAGGTTGCATTCCATCAGATATGTGGGCAACCTTAAGTACTGCGCAACTGGTAAAAGTGCACTCCCGACGGAGGGCCCCTAGCTAAGGAATTCCACACTGGATCCAAGGCTGGAAAAAGGCTTCAATACACTCCTACCTCCCTGACATGGCTTTTTTTAAAATGTCCAATTTCTCTTAGTAGCTCTACACAGACAGTGGCTACGGTGGTGGTCCTGAGAACGAGGAGATCCAAAGCAGGAACTCGGTGCCATTTATTACGCAAAAAGCACGTAGAGGTTTTCCATCAGGGAACGTATAGCTCTTGCCAGACAGATCCCTGTCCTTTTCTGACAAAAAAACCAGTAGCATTGAGAATTTCCACTGTTTCGTACTGCGTCACAGAATTCTAGAAAGTGTTAACGGCTAAAAAAAAAAGGAGCAAGGGAACATTTGATCACATGTCCCAGGGAAGCTCTGATTGATTGATTTCATTTGTAGATCACCCTTTCCTACAAGGAGCTGAAAGTGGTGTGCATGGTTCTCCTCCTTCCCATCTTACCCACCCAACAACCCTGCGAGGTAGGTTAGGCTGAGAGTGAGTGACTGGCCAAGGTGACCCAGTGAGCTTTCATGGCTGAGTGGGGATTCAAACCCTAGTCTCCCAGGTTCCTAGTCTGACACTCTAACCACTACACCACACTGGCTCCCACGTGTTCATGGCTTTTCAAGGACTCTGCTTTATACATTACAGTGCAGGCACATCTCAGCGACATGCAAGACTACTGAAAAATTCAGGTTGCAAATCTAATGCAAGGGGACGGACAATGTAATGTATGACCTATCGTGTTTTGCTTTCCTCCGTCTAAATAAAAAAATTCCTTCCAGTAGCACCTTAAAGACCAACTAAGTTAGTTCTTGGTATGAGCTTTCGTGTGCATGCACACTTCTTCAGATACACTGAAACAGAAGTTGCCAGATCCTTCTATATAGTGAGAAGGTGGGGAGGGGTATTACTCAGAAGGGTGGTGGGAATGGGAGATTGGCAGATAGCTGAGATGAGCCTGTTGACGACTCTTAACGACTGCAATAGGTCTTACAGGAAAAGGCAAGGGGTGAGAAGGTGAAAAATTGCTAAGTCATGTATAATGAGATAAGAATCCAATGTCTTTGTTCAAACCAGGTCTCTCCATGGTTTTAAGTTTGGTAATGAGTTGCAATTCAGCAGCTTCTCTTTCCAGTCTATTTCTGAAATTCCTTTGTAGTAAAACAGCTACTTTGAGATCTTGTATAGAATGTCCTGGGAGATTGAAGTGTTCTCCTACTGGTTTCTCTGTTTTGTGATTCTTGATGTCAGATTTATGCCCGGGCATATCTCATTATACATGACTTAGCAATTTTTCACCTTCTCACCCCTTGCCTTTTCCTGTAAGACCTATTGCAGTCATTAAGAGTCGTCAACAGGCTCATCTCAGCTATGTGCCAATCTCCCATTCCCACCACCCTTCTGAGTAATACCCCTCCCCACCTTCTCACTATATAGAAGGGTCTGGCAACTTCTGTTTCAGTGTATCTGAAGAAGTGTGCATGCACACGAAAGCTCATACCAAGAACTAACTTAGTTGGTCTTTAAGGTGCTACTGGAAGGAATTTTTTTATTTTGACTATGGCAGACCAACACGGCTACCTATCTGTAACTTTCCTCCGTCTGTTTGTCATTTCCCAAGGGAGCTTTTTATACCCAACAGTGCTGAGAAAGAGTACAGTCTTATGCATATCTATGCTCCTCTTGTGTCTGATGGAGTTTACCGTATTTTTCGCCCTATAGGACGCACTTTTCCCCCTCCAAAAATGAAGGGGAAATGTATGTGCGTCCTATGGGGCGAATGCAGGCTTTCACTGAAGCCTGGAGCGAAAGGGGTCGGTGCGCACCGACCCCTCTCGCTCTCCAGGCTTCAGGAAGCTATCCGCGAGCCTTGGGAGCCCGGCGGGAGTTCCCGCCGGGCTCCCAAGGCTTGTGGACAGCAGCCTGCAGCCTGAAACCCGGGGCAGCAGGGCACACCCTGGGCTTCAGGCAGCTCTCTGCAAGCCTTGGGAGCCCGGCAGGACTTCCCGCCGGGCTCCCAAGGCTTGCAGATAGCAGCCTGTTCTGGGGGCTGGAGAAGCTCGGGCTTCCCCCGCCCCAGCCTGGGGGGAAAATAATTTTTCCCCCTTTACCCCCCCCCCAAAAAAACTAGGTGCGCCCTATGGGCCAGTGCGCCCTATAAGGCGAAAAATACTGTACTCCAAAGAAAGCATGCTTAGGATTCAAATAGACTCCCAGTTCATCGAAATAATGCTTAAAAGAGGACATCCAACTGAATGGTATAAAAATGTTATTCACTGAAATTTCTCCAGCTGTATTAGCATTATATTTCAAAGAAGAGCATGTTTTTCATGCAGAGCTTTGGGGTTTTATTGGGAGGGGGAAGGGAGGTGGAGAGAAGGAGGAATCATGTGTCTGTTCAAACTTTCTTACTTCCTCCATACTAAGAATGATGACAGGATGCTGGCTACGGGAAGAAGCCACACAGCACGCTTGGCAGAGAAATTCTTCTTTATTCTTTCTTTCCTTTTTAATTTAAAAAATGTATTTTCCTCTCGACTGTTTGAACTGAGGAAGAGCTTAACATATCATCATCATCAACTTTATTGCACTAGCCAAAGGCCATGGCATCATTCACAAAGGGAACGAAGAGAAAAGCAACAATAACCATAAAGGTAAAGGTAAAGCTGACCGTTAGGTCCAGTCGCGGATGACTCTGGGGTTGCGCGCTCATCTCACTCTATAGGCCAAGGGAGCCGGCGTTTGTCCACAGACAGCTTCCAGGTCATGTGGCCAGCATGACTAAGCCGCTTCTGGCGAACCAGAGCAGTGCATGGAAACGCCGTTTACCTTCCCACCAGAGCGGTACCTATTTATCTACTTGCACTTTGATGTGCTTTCGAACTGCTAGGTGGGCAGGAGCTGGGACTGAACAAGGGGAACTCACCCCGTTGCAGGGATTCGAACCGCTGACCTTCCAATCAGCAAGCCCTAGGCTCAGTGGTTTAGACCAGTGTTTCCCAAACGTTTTTGGGCAACGGCACACCTGTTAGCCGGAAAAAAATCTCGCGGCACACCACCATTAAAGCCCCGCCCCGTGACGTCAGCGCGCAGCGTCACGCCGGGAGGGACGCACAAAAGCGAAAGTTTTTCCCCTCCCCCTTGCCGGGGTGGGAGGAGGCAGCAGAGCGAGGGCAGCTGAGGCGGCGGCGGCGATAGCGGGCGGAGGAGGGGGCGGCGGCGGGAGTTGCTGCTGCTGTTGTTGCTGCTGCTGCCCGGACATGCCGGCCTCCTCCTCCTCCGCTGTCTCGCGCTCCTCCCTTTTGCGCGCGCTGCCCCGCCGCTCGGCACCACCACCGCGGAGCCGCCCCCGGCTCGACGCGGATCCTCGCCGCCGCCGCCGCCTCTCACCGCCCGACTCGCCCGCCTTCCTCCCACGGCACACCAGCCGGTGTCTCACGGCACACTAGTGTGCCGCGGAACACCGGTTGGGAAACACTGGTTTAGACCACAGCGCCACCCGCGTCCATAAAAAAACCATAAAACTTCAGGCACTGCAGATACAATAAACCACGATCACGTCTCCTAAAAATTATTTGTTGCATACGATAGAAGAGCAAGGGGTTATCAGGTGGAATGAGCCAGCTTAAATGTCCGAATGACCTTTGCAATTGACTATTTTATCTACCGTATTTTTCGCCCTATAAGACGCACTTTTCCCCTCCAAAAATGAAGGGGAAATGTGGGTGCGTCTTATGGGGCGAATGCAGGCTTTCGCTGAAGCCTGGAGAGCGAGAGCGGTAGGTGCGCACCGACCCCTCTCGCTCTCCAGGCTTCGCGGACCTCTCGGCAAGCAGCGGGAACGCTCCCGCTGCTTGGGGAGAGTTGCAGGCATCCTGAAGCCTGTGCGCGCTGATCTCAGCGCGTGCAGGCTTCGCGGATCTCTCCTCAAGCAGCGGGAGCCACCGCTGGGCTCCCACGGCTTGCAGAGAGCTGCCTGTTTGGGGGCTGGGGAAGCTCGGGCTGCCCCAGCCCCGCGCCTGGGGGGAAATAATTTTTTCCCCTTTATTTCCCCCCAAAAATACTAGGTGCGTCTTATGGGACGGTGCGTCCTATAGGGCGAAAAATACGGTAGTTCTTTTCTCCTGATCTTCTTAACTGCCAACACATATAGTGCTACTTTATAAGTTACAAAATCTCAACATATCTCAATAGCTGGTGGAGCTCATCAATTTGCCTACATACAAAAAGAAACCTTGGTTGCCACTTATGTTCCATCGGACCAACACAGACAAGAAAACTTCAATATAAATTGAGGTGAGTTTTTTCTTAAGAAAAGGAAGATTTGATGATTATTTTTTTTAAATGTACCAAAATAAGGAACATATGTGTGTTGGGGCACACATGGTATAAATGAAAGTGAGCTTTCAACTAGGGGGGCGGGGCAACCTTTGGATAGCTCAGTTAGCAGAGCATGAGACTCTTAATTTCAGAGCTGTGGGTTCGAGCCCCACATTGGACAAAAGATTCCTGCATTGCAGGGGGTTGGACTAGATGACCATTGGGGTCCCCTGCAACTCTACAATGATATGAGGCTGCTGTCCTATATAACAGGAATGGGGAACCTTTTTTTTCTGCTAAGGGCCAATCATTTATGAAATGCACACTGGTGGTTGGTTGAAGTCAAAACTGGGCGAGTAACACAACTCTCTTGCTCCCTTCCTTGTCAGCTGCATAAAATTACACAGAGAGCTACATCTCGCCATAGGACTGCCAGCTGCCCATCACTGCTATGTGTACGTGGTTGGGTACAAGTCCCACTGAACCCAGCAGGCAGTGCCGGATTTCTGTACAGTGGTACCTCGGGTTACATACGCTTCAGGTTACAGACTAGCTAAACAAGCTATAGCTTAGGGTCCCACTTTCTTGCCCCCCCCCCCAAAAGGGGGAAAACCTGGATGTACATTTTCAAAATATAAGATAAAAAACAAATAAAACCAAACCTACATATAGAAACAGTGTTTTGTGTTGTGTAGGCTCCTATGATGTAAGTAATGGGCCCCGCCTGCTAGCCTGCTCCCTAAAATATCACCGGTTTGCTCATTTCTATATATAAGGTGCCAACATTCTGCATGTGCAAATGGCTTTAGATACCTATTAGGTCCATAAATTATCATACAGTGGTACCTCGGGTTAAGAACTTAATTTGTTCTGGAGGTCCATTCTTAACCTGAAACTGTTCTTAACCTGAAGCACCACTTTAGCTAATGGGGCCTCCTGCTGCTGCCGTGCCGCCACTGCACAATTTCTGTTCTCATCCTGAAGCAAAGTTCTTAACCTGAAGCACTATTTCTGGGTTAGCGGAGTCTGTAACCTGAAGCTTCTGTAAGCCAAGGTACCAATGTATAGCATATATTCAACACAAAAAACAGTGACAATTTGTTGTTGACAAAGGACAGCTGGACATATAAAGGGCCCCGTTACCTTCAGTAGCTTAGGGCCTCATCAAACCTAAATCCGGCCCTGCCAGGGGGGACTCACTTCCAAGCTAGACATATATAGGACTGCACCGCCAGTCACTTGTGCCTTCTGAAAGACCATATAGTGTAAGTGAAGAGGTCAAGGAATTGATCTCTGCTAAAACAAGTGGCTGCCTGTGAAATTTGCGACAAGCAGGACTTGGATAATCTATCTAGTTTAGCAGTTTGCTTGCTGATTGCTGCCCCTTTGTCAACCGACGACGCTTAAATTGGTTTTCAGAGAATACTTGCCACATTCAGAATAGACATCTTTGAGTCAATGCTTTCATTCGGAGACGAAGATGGAGGAAGCTGCAGTTCGTATCCATCCGAAGTTAACAGGCTAGAGGGGGGCGGCACAGTTTCTGCCTGACTGGAAAGAGGTTCACGCCGAATGAAAGCGATTTCCCACGAGGAGCTAGATCTAAAAATGAAGTCACAGGTTGGACACAGGTATTGTACGTTGCATTCTTCCTGAAATAACAAAGACCTCCCTGTAATCATCAAAATATGTCAGGCAGCAAGTGATGTTTAGAGGATCAATAAAATTCAGTGGGACAAAAATCTGTTGCACCAACTTGTTTTTAATTATTGCCCTTGTTCTTGATGGCTAGGAGGGCCAAATCTGCGAGGGTTTTACGTTTTTAATGTGCTGTTACCAGCCCAGAATGTTTGGGCTTAGATGGCATCTGTCTTGGGAAACAATGGAGTGCGTCTATGGGGCTGGGGTCAAACCACTGGAGAATCACAGCGCCCAAAAGTATCAGGATTTATGCCCGCGAGACAGGGAGTTCTTTTTAACAGCTCTATATTTTAGCACTTCCAACAACACATATCCAAAATTCTCTCTCTAATCATGAGGGCTAGAGACATAAATCGACCAAATCTATACTAGGGAAGACAGACGGATGTAAAATGCAACGTTCAGAGGACTTGTTTTGTAGGGCAGTTGTTACCTCAGCTTTGTTCTGTTGATTAGGCTTCTTGCTTCTTCATAGGTGATTCCAATCAATGACTCCTTGTTAATGGAAACAAGCTGGTCCCCAGCTCTCAGCCGACCATCCTAGCAAGAACAAGGACAGTCGTTGGCACTTGTTTTTGCAATCAAGTTGCCTTAAGAGGTCAAGGCAAACTCCAAATTTATAAACTCCCAAGGTTGTTCAGTCTGTCAAATTGCCTTTTAGAGAAGGGGAGGGCCAGATTTGATCTGATAAGAGTGCCAGACTCTTGGTACAAATAAATAACAAATCAGAGTGCCTGGTATAAATAACTGCCCGACTGAAGCAGGCTGATCTCTGCCCCTTGCTCTGCTCAGTTTATGAACTGTATGTGGCTTTTGGTATGACTGCGTAGAAGTGTAGAGCCGAAATGGTCATTTAGTAAACCCCCTGCAATGCAGGAATCACAGGTAAAGCATCCACGACAGGTGGCTATTCAGACTCTGCTCAAAAACCTCCAATGAAGGAGTCTGCCACCTTCTGAGGTAGCCTGTTCCACGGCTTAACAGATCTTACCATCAGAATGTTCTGCCTAATATTTAGCTCAGGGGTCAGCAAACTTTTTCAGCAGAAGAGAAGAGTTTGGATTTGATATCCCGCTTTATCACTACCCGAAGGAGTCTCAAAGCAGCTAACATTCTCCTTTCCCTTCCTCCCCCACAACAAACACTTTGTGAGGTGAGTGGGGCTGAGAGACTTCAAAGAAGTGTGACTAGCCCAAGGTCACCCAGCAGCTGCATGTGGAGGAGCGGAGACGCGAACCCGGTTCCCCAGATTACGACACTACTGCTCTTAACCACTACACCACTGTCCCTCAGACCTTGTGGGGGGCTGGACTATGTTTTGGAGGGAAAAACTGAATGAATTCCTATGCCCCACGAATAACCCAGAGATGCATTTTAAATAAAAGCCCACATTATACTCATGTAAAAATACGCTGATTCCCAGACCGTCTGTGGGCTGGATTTAGAAGGCGACTGGGCCGGATCCGGCCCCTGGGCCTTAGTTTGCCTACCCATGGTTATGTTGGACTCTCTTTCTTGTAACTGAATTCACTGGTTTGGGTCCCACAGCAGAAAACAAGCCTGCTCAATCTTCCATGTGACAGCTCTCCAGATATTTAAAGAAGGCTATCATATTTCCTCTCAGTCTTCTCTTTTCCAGGATAAATTAATACTATGCTGTATTCGTGTTTCTGTTTTTTAAGTATGTGGTAGGTCAAGTGTGTGACAAGTGACTAACGAATCTAACCACCACCAGCAGCCAACAGTGAAAAACCTTCTATGGAATACAAAGGAAGAAGAAAAAACCTCAACTCTCAGCTTGCATATTAGAAGAAGGAATTCGAGCAGAGCCTTGTCCCAGATGCACAAGTTTTCTACGTGCAGGCAGGTTTTATCAATTCAGTCTCCTGTATTGGCATAGAATGAGTGTGTTGTATACATGGATCAGAACACACCACAAGTAGGAGGCACTTTTAGGTAAAACTATCCAGACATCATGAAGAACAAAGGTGGCTCTAAAGATATATGGTGACGTTATTTCATGGCGTCACTCAAAAATTTTGCCAAATTCTCCACAACGTCATTCCTACAGTTATTCAGCAGACTGGACACCCTGGAAGAGGTTTTAGAAATGGGAGCCTATTAAAAATGTTGGTACCCTTACATGCATTCTGAACTAATAGGGTCGCAGCAGTACTGCACTATATGTGTGTGTTTGTCTGTAGAGGTAAAGTAAAGGTAAAGGACCCCTTGTCGGTTTATTCCAGTCAAAGGCGACTATGGGGTTGCAGCGCTCATCTTGCTTTCAGGCCGAGGGAGAAGGTGTTTGTCCACAGACAGCTTTCCAAGTCATGTGGCCAGCATGACTAAACCACTTCTGGCTCAACAGGACACTGTGATGGAAACCAGAGCACATGGAAACGCTGTTCACCTTCCTGCCACATTTATCTACTGCCTATTTATCTACTTGCACTGGTATGCTTTCGAACTGATTGGTTGGCAGAAGCTGGGACAGAGCAACGGGAGCTCACTCCATCGCGGGGATTCGAACTGCCGACCTTCTGATTGGCAAGCCCAAGAGGATCAGTGGTTTAGACCACAGCGCCACCCGCACTTCAGCCTGATAACTCTGCTTTTGATTTAGGAGAGAGCGCAAAATATACAGAAGGGGTCCTTGTAGGTGAAGCTTGTATTTTATTCCCACTACAGTGGTACCTCGGGTTAAGTACTTAATTCGTTCTGGAGGTCCGTTCTTAACCTGAAACTGTTCTTAACCTGAAGCACCACTTTAGCTAATGGGGTCTCCTGCTTCTGCTGTGCCACTGGAGCACGATTTCTGTTCTCATCCGGAAGCAAAGTTCTTAACCCGAGGTACTATTTCTGGGTTAGCGGAGTCTGTAACCTGAAGCGTATGTAACCTGAAGTGTATGTAACCCGAGGTACCACTGTATTTTATCCTGATGAGGAGCAACAGCCACTGTGATGACGCGAACCAAGTCCTCATAGCTAAAGCTGTCGGAATCAGCAATAGATGGACTGGACTGCCGCATGGATGCCAGAGGATGAAAAATAAAAAAAGGATAAGGGACAGGGAAGGGGATAATCAGGCAGTACTAGATGTCCTGGAAGGGAGAAGCTGGCATTAGGAGCTGAACTACTTTGCTGCTGCAGAACAGAGTAACAGATCAGCGAGAGATATCAGCGGAATTTCACTGGGCACAAAATTGGACACAGATGGTCGTTTTGTTTTAGAATTAAGCCACAGACAGTTTGTGAGAAGTTTCTGTACCAGTTAATCCAGCTCTGAGCTGGATTAATTCGCACCAGAGGGGTGGGGGTAAGGGATCCAGTTTCAAACAGCTATACATACAACCTCGGCGAACGTTTGGACCCTGACCAGATGCAACAGCGGAGAGCCCAAAGACTTTGGCACCAATAATTTAGCGCACAGTTCAGGAAAATGTGGGTGGGTGGCTGGGGAGGTGGAGAATGAGGCCAGAAAAAGCGCTTTTGCACTCAGCTCAAACCAACGTTTAGCCTACAGCACATCACATTTCTGTTTTTGCCAAGCTCTACACTTAAAATTAAAAAAGAGGCTCTTTTAAAAAAAAATTCAATGCAAGCAGCAATTCAGTCCGTGAAAATTGCAGACCCTCTAAGTGTCTCTTTTTTCCAGGAAGAGTCCCGGACTTAAAGAAGCCATCCCGGTTTCTGCTTTGAACCAGCAATGTCCTGCTTCTCCTTAGGATGTCCCTATTTTCATGAGAGAAATGTTGAAGGGTACAGTAGGACAACCCTCTTTTCACTGGAGAAATGTTGGGGAGTATGGAGTTATGTGACCATCCCCAGCCAAGGAGATAAGTAACTATACAACCTTTAGAAGACATCTGAAGGCAGCCCTGTATAGGGAAGGTTTTTTTAAAAAATGTTTAATGTTTGATTATGTTTGTATGTATGTTGGAAGCTGCCCAGAGAAGCTGGGACAACACACTCAGATAGGTGGGGATATAAATAATAAAACTATTATTAGTATTAGTATTATTATTATGGAATAAGACATCCCAATTTTATCAGAGAAATATTGGAGGGTATGGAATTGCTGTCAACATGAAAACAACAGGAATTCTAAGCCTACAGGTCACTTCTGAAGGCACGAAAGTACTCTATAAAGATGTTCAGCCACACACATCCTTATGCATTGCAAGGGGTTGGACTAGATGATCCACAGGGTCCCTTCCAACTCTACGATTCTATGAGTGTACCAGGCTGACAAAACTAGAGAGGCTGATTATTCCCATTTTACTGACACAGAACTGAGGCAGGTACAGGATTTGAACCGAAACTTTCAGGGCAGAATGCGTCAATAAGGAGGCCAATGCCCCTCCTTCCTCCCTAACCACTGAGAGATCCTCTAAATCAGGCATAGGCAAACTCAGCCCTCCAGATGTTTTGGGACTACAACTCCCATGATCCCTAGCTAAGAGGACCAGTGGTCAGGGATGATGGGAGTTGTAGTCTCTGGAGCGCCGAGTTTGCCTATGCCTGCTCTAAATCAATCGCGAGAATCTCTGCTTCGCAATGCCTGGAGGCTATCCCAAAGGGATGCCCGGTTGGAATGTCACGAGTTAATAAACCGACACTAATCAAATGAAGGCCGCTGTCACCACTGGGGAAAGGATGGCTAGAAAAAGAAAGAGAGAGCAGGAAATCAGGCAGAGGCCGGAGTGTGAGCTTGTGGGCTAAGACGCCTCCCCACCCTGAGCCCAGATATGGCAATGGATAAGGAAAAGAGTGATTACTTGACACTTCACCTATGGCAAGAGAAAGGAAGGGATGCCACACATTTATTTTATCATGCACAGGATTAAACCATTAATTGCTTTTTAATATACACTCCAGCAGCCTATGCAGTGGTACCTCGGGTTAAGAACTTAATTCGTTCTGGCGATCCATTCTTAACCTGAAACTGTTCTTAACCTGAGGTACCACTTTAGCTAATGGGGCCTCCCACTGCCGCCATGCCGCCGCTGTGCGGTTTCTGTTCTCATCCTGAAGCAAAGTTCTTAACTTGAGGTACTATTTCTGGGTTAGCGGAGTCTGTAACCTGAAGCGTCTGCAACTCGAGGTACCACTGTATATGAAAATGCATGCAACAGCCTATTCCACAAGAAGCTAATCCTGGTTTGCTTTCTTAGATGCCACTTTATAACTTCTGACGCTATACCACTGAGCAACAGCATCTTGTTTGTTCCTCAGTGCTTATTATTTTTTCGACTAGGCTAAAATACGTCTTATCTGGCAGTGGTAAGCAACACAAGTGACAACAGCGGCCTCTGGTGGCACTGGTGCCAAACAGCACACACAAACCACATCTGAAGCTAGTTCACAGCTAAAGCTCCGAACTGCCTATAAATTGTAGGATTGATTTGGAGGGGGTGGGACTTGGGTCTTAAATTTGAGAAAAGCGTAAACAAGCATAAATAGGTTTCTTTAGATTGGCACGCTTTCAAAAGGAGGAGTTAAAAATTTGACAGCCGTGCGTATTCTCTCTCTGTGCTATAATCACTGTATTTTTCGCTCTGTAAGGCGCACCCGATCATAAGATGCACCTAGTTTTTAGAGGAAGAAAACAAAAAAAGCCAGCAAAAGCCGCAGACACGTTCGCTCGGCGCAGCTCTTTAAAGATAGAGTGGCTCTTGTTGACTTTTCCGGGAGGTGGGAGAAGAGACTGACGGGCTGCCCTCCGTCCCTTCTCCTACCTCACTGAGAAGCCAGAGCAAGTTGCGCAGCTATCGCTGAAGCCAGCAGAGCAAGAGTGATAGCTGCGCAGTGGCTCTTCTCCTGCTGGCTTCCCAGCGAAGCAGGATGAGAGACGGAAAGGGCTCTGTAAGGACTCCCTTCCGCTCCTCCTCCCAGTTCGCTGGGAAGCTAGCAGAACAAGAGGCGCCGCGCAGCCATCACTCTTGCTCTGCTGGCTTCAGCGATAGCCTGCATTCACTCCATAAGATACACACACATTTCCCCTTACTTTTAAGGAAAAGTGTGTCTTATGGAGCGAAAAATACGGTAAATGAACTTCAAAGGTAAAGGGGTAAAGGGACCCCTGACTGTTAAGTCCAGTCGCAGACGACTCTAGGGTTGCGGCGCTCGTCTCACTTTACTGGCCAAGGGAGCTGGCGTTTTGTCCGCAGACAGCTTTCCAGGTCCAGGCGAACCAAAGCAGCGCATGGAAATGCCATTTACCTTCCTGCTACAGTGGTACCTATTTATCTACTTGCACTTTGATGTGCTTTCAAACTGCTAGGTTGGCAGGAGCTGGGACCAAGCTACGGGAGCTCACCCTGTCGTGGGGATTCGAACCGCCGACCTTCTGATCGCCAAGCCCTAGGCTCATGCACATCAAACAAAGCATTTAAGGTAATTAAAGGCACCAACCAACTTCTAATGAAGGTCAAAAGGTTATACGCAAATGCCGCAGAGCTTTTTCTGCTATACAATCTCACCAAAAAAGAAGCCTAACAGAGGTCCCAACACAAGCTTTCCATGCTGCTACGTTCAATAAAGAGAAAGGGGAGAAGGGAGAGAGACTTGTAACAGGAGGCCACTGAGAGCCTTCATTATTTCCAGTGCTGTGCTCTTCTTGTTGTGTTTTGCGGCCCAGTTTCCAGACTGGGCTAAAATTAAAAGCAAGTCAACTTTGAACCTCTATGTGACCTTTTTGTTTTACTTGAGGCGTATATGAATCTAGCCGCGCTGGGGTTCACACTTCACTGCTTGTAACGCAGCATGAAGATAAAGAGAGAGATGATATTTCAGGGGACAGGGATGAAAACAATATGCCCGGCAGGGCATGTTCTCTATTTACACACATGGGGGACTTGGCTAGACTGGTAAAGAATAAGCGATTTATATGCGTTGTGTGTACGATATAACATTGTGCCACCAGGTGGCGATGTGGAGTCCCGTTTTCCCCTACCTGTTTTCCCTGTTTAAATTGACAACGCTTTAAACCGAAACGCTCCTTTGAGGTCTCTAGATCCAGCCAGGGCTTGAGGGAGCGCAAAAAAGCATCTGTAAATTCTATCAACGCTTGTATTAGAATTATGAAAAGCCATTAGCTTTTTCTTTTTTCTTTAATTCCTTCTTAGATATCTCCCATTAGTTTCAACGGTAGCAATTAAGTGAAAACACAACGCACAGTAACTAAATAGGACTGAACGTGCTTTTATTAGCAGGGGGTAACAAATAAGGCAATAACATCAGTTTAGGAGACTGGAAACCGGAGTGCAGTTTCAAAGATTTAGGGAATTAATCTGGTGCTGGTAAGACTTAATTGGAGCATCCTGTTCCATTGTGGGCATAAAAAATTCAGGAAGGATGATGGAAACTTGGGAAAGGTTTAGAGAGGAGCTACGAAAATGACGAAGGGCAGTTTTTTAAGAGCTAAAAGGAATGGTGCATTTCAGCCAGAGAAAGAATGGTTAAGAAGGGTGACTATGTTGCTATTTTACAAGTATTTATAAGATCACACAACTGAGGAGTGGGCATAATTGCTTACTTTATCCATTGCCTATAGGACAGACAAGGACATCTGCTGTAGACATCAGGAAATACTTTAAGTGAAAGAGGTTCTGCAGAGGAACAGACTGCCCAAGTACCGTAATGAGTTAATTTTCATCCCTAAAATTATATATATATATATATATAGACAGGTAGACCTATCAGGGATGTTTATGGTGCAAAACTGCCTTCCTTGGCATTAAGATGGCCATGTTTCCTATTTTACAAAGGGCATTCCTCTACAGTGGTGCCTTGGTTCTCAAACTTAATCCGTTCCGGAAGTCTGTTCCAAAACCAAAGCGTTCCAAAACCAAAGCACACTTTCCCATACAAAGTAACGCAAAATGGATTAATCCAACCTCTAAAACAGCTGGAAGAGACTCTGGAGAGTCCCATGGACTGCAAGAAGATCAAACCTCTCCATTCTGAAGGAAATCAGCCCTGAGTTCTCACTGGAAGCACAGATCCTGAAGCTGAGGCTCCAATACTTTGGCCACCTCATGAGAAGAGAAGACTCCCTGGAAAAGACCCTGATGTTGGGAAAGATGGAGGGCACAAGGAGAAGGGGACGACAGAGGACGAGATGGTTGGATACTGTTCTTGAAGTTACCAGCATGAGTTTGACAAAACTGCGGGAGGCAGTGGAAGACAGGAGTGCTTGGCTTGCTCTAGTCCATGGGGTTACGAAGAGTTGGACACGACTAAACGACTAAACAACAACAACATATATATATATATATATGGACAGGTAGATCTATCAGGGAAGTTTATGGTGCAGAACTGCCTTCCTTGGCACTAGGATGGCCATGTCTCCTACTTTACAAAGGGCAGTCCTCTACAGTGATACCTTGGTTCTCAAACTTAATCCGTTCCGGACGTCTGTTCCAAAACCAAAGCGTTCCAAAACCAAAGTGTGCTTTCCCATAGAAAGTAACGCAAAATGGATTAATCCAACCCCTAAAACAGAAATTTAACATGAATTTTACCATCTAACAAAACCAGTGCTCCATAAAATGAAAGCAATAAACAATGTACTGCAGTCATACAATCAATCAATCAGTAGCTGAACAAAAACAAAAATGCAGACCTCAGTGCAACACTCAAAATTGAAGTGTGGCACTCAAATCGGAGCACGTTCGGCTTCCGAAAAAAGTTTGAAAACTGGAACACTTATTTCCGAGTTTGCAGTGTTCGGGTTCCAAGTTGTTTGAGTACCAAGGCGTTTGAGAACCAAGCTATCACTGTACTTAAAGGATTGCCTTTCTCAAGTCCGGTTTAATGACAAATCAACATAAGGAAGGGAACAGCAGAGAAGTCTGGAGTTGATTTTGAAAAGCGCCACAATACAATAAATAAGATCCGATTTTGAAATGCTCTTACAACACCTGAGCAGATACTAAGTAATACCGCCAGCTCGAAAAAGGGGGAAAAGAGCGAAGAGATGTCCCTCCCTTCATCTACCTTATGACAATCACCTCCAGGAATAACTTCCAGA
Organism: Podarcis liolepis; assembly: GCF_965112155.1. Classification (NCBI taxonomy): domain Eukaryota; kingdom Metazoa; phylum Chordata; class Lepidosauria; order Squamata; family Lacertidae; genus Podarcis; species Podarcis liolepis. Next base: position 18,741,708 of record NC_139555.1, on the reverse strand, counting down.
ATATGCACCAAGGGCCCTTCGTTCCTGTTGATGCCTCCTACAACGTTCAAGCCAAGGCCTGTTCCCTTGGAAACAGTGATGATCTGAAACACGCTGTCACTAAACAAGAAGAGAAAACAAAGTTAGCTTTCAAAGGTCAGCGGCTGGAACACCAGGATCAGCCTGAAGCAGACATCTCCTTTTGTTTTCTCCTAAGGATGCTATGGCATCAAGGTTGCTCCAAGATGCTTACATCTTAATTGGGGGAGCTGCCTTCGGTGTAAAAGATGCAGCTACAGGTGGCTGTTTGTGTAACCAGAGGTTGAATCAAGCACTGCTGTGCAGACGGGAACCTTCGGAGCAGAGCTTTATGTAATCCTGCTCTCATAAAAGACAAATCTGCTTCAGTGGGCTCAGAAGGAATCCCTATACAATCTGCCTTTGATAACAAAGCAGTCAAAGGAAGATACCTTGGCAGGGTGGATAAAAATCAATGATTTTTTAAAAAAATAATTTTAAAAATTGATATTTTTTCATTTAATTAGATTTTCTGTAAATTGGATTTTTTTTAAAATTTAAATTAGATTTTTAAAATAAAATGCTTTTGGAGGAACAATCTTTCTAAAGATAGTTTTAAGTTACATTATAGCCCAAAGGCTATCAGGAAATAAGGATCTGTTTTAAGTTTTTCATGTGTGCTAAAACTCAGTCTAAGCTGTTGGGGTTTTTTTTTAAAAAAAGTGTAACCGCATCAGTGAACAAATATGGATACATATGCTATAATGTTATTGTTTCAATTAAATAAATTGTTTAAATTGTTATTAAGGGGTGATTATTTTTCTCCTTCCAATAAGCTAGCAAGGGCTGATGGGAATTGGAGTCCACAGCACCTGGAGCACACAAACATGGCAGAAGGCTGCTGCAGGTACAGTGGTGCCTCGCAAGACGAAAAGAATCCGTTCTGTGATTCTCTTCGTCTAGCGGTTTTTCCGTCTTGCGAAGCAAGCCCATTGACAGATTAGCGGATTAGCGCTATTAGCGGCTTTTAGCGGCTTATCTGCTGATTGGATCAGCTGATAAGCGGTTTAGCGGCTTAGAAAAAGGGGGGGAAAGGAAAAAAACACCAGCAGGAACTCACAAGTCATTGTCGTCTTGCGAAGCAAGCCCATAGGAAAATTGTTTTGCGAAGCACCTCCAAAACGGTAAACTCTTTCGTCTAGCGAGTTTTCCGTCTTGCGAGGCATTCGTCTTGCGGGGCACCACTGTATTCACATTTACAGAAAAAACCACCAGTGCTAGACCAGACAGGGCGAAACGGATGCCCATGCCTGATGAATTCCACAGCCAACTGGCTTTCCGAGCAGATTTGCAGAGAAACAGAACATGAAATAAATGAATGCGTCAGAATTCATACAAGTTCTGCTTTGATTGCTTCCATTCGCTTTTGGCAGCTCAGGGTGGGTAAGACGGCTTCTGGAACGCTAACACTGTCACGCTTTCAACAGGTATTTCCCACAAATTCTGGAGCAGGGGGACGGAGAAACAATCTGCAAATGATTTCAAACATTACTTTGGGGTGGCTTGAAGAGAAGTTGCTGTCAGGGGCTTTCCGTGGTGGTTTGCAATGACGTCGCTTGGATACAGCAGCTGTGGGCTTAGTGACCTCGAAGACGATCCCAAAGAGAGGCTGTCAGCAGGTTTACCTTAGAAGGAGAGAGAAAGGCAAAAGGACATACAGTGGTACCTTGGTTCTCAAACGCCTTGGTTCTCAAATGTGGTTGTTGGCTTTTGTTTCCAGGGTGCCTGCACCAATCAGAAGCTGCGCCTTGGTTTTCGAACATTTCGGAAGTCAAACGGACTTCTGGAACGGATTAAGTTTGGCACTTTTGTTTTTACTTTTTATTTTGCGTTTTTGTTTTCGAGGCTTTTTCGGTTAATTTGTTTTTGTGACTGTGCAGAACCCTGTTCAGCTACTGACTGACTGATTGTGTGACTGCAGAAATGGATAAAAGCCCCCTATCCAAACAATGACCATCATCGGTGAAGGTAAGAACAAAAATTAAATTAAATTTTTATCATCTACAATACTCTCTTACAGTGGTACCTCTAGTTACAGACTTGATCCGTTCCGGGGTGCTCTTCGCACCCCGAAAAGTCCTCAACTAGAGTGCCGCTTCTGCGCATGCACAAGATGCACAGAACACTTCTGCGCATGTGCAAGACATGCAGAGTGCTTCTGTGCATGCGCGTGGGATGAAACCCGGAAGTGTACACTTCCAGGTTTGCCGTGTTCGTATCCTGAAAAAATGCAACTGGAGACTGATGTAACAAGAGGTATGCCTGTATTTGTTTTATAGTGCAGTACATTATTATTGCTTTCATTCTATGGATCAATTGTCTCATTAGATAGTAAAATTCATGTTAAATTCCTGTTTTAGGGGTTGTTTTTAAAAGTCTGGAACGGATTAATCCGTTTTGCATTACTTTCTATGGGAAAGCACACCTTGGTTTTGGAACGCTTTGGTTTTGGAACAGACTTCCGTAGCGGATTAAGTTTCAGAACCAAGGTACCACTGTATATCCTCAGTTACCTTCTGGAAACCTCGAATCTGCAATTTGCAACACAGGTGATCAAAACTGATGAAAGAGGAGCCATACAAGTTTCTTGGGGCCGGACTAGTACTGAGCAGTTGGCTTGCTGGTCTTTGCCTCCATTTGCTGTTCATAAGGCTAATACAAGGTGTGACCAGAAAGTTCGGTGAATGGTCACAGAAATTGGACAGTGAGAAATATTCGAACATACATACCTTACAGGCCTTCAAAGTAGGCCCCCTCTGGGACAATGCACCGTTGACAACATTCATAGAACTGTTGTAAACCTCTGGAGAAGTTTGCCGCCATTCTGCTCATTGACGGCCTGCCACACTAAGGGTCATCTTCGATGGCTTGCCACCCTTCTCGGAAACGCTCAAACCACTCATACGCTGTTACGGCTTCATCTCCGTACACAACAGTGCGCATTTTGTGGGTTTCCGATGCTGATTGCATGTCTGAATATTTCTTGCTGTCAGATTTCTGTGACCATTCGCCGAACATTCCAGTCACACCTTGTATTTAGTGGCAATTGCCTTGTATAGTAACTACTCATGCACCTCAGAGTGTTCCCAAATTACAGTGGTACCTCGGGTTACATACGCTTCAAGCAAGGGACTTTATGCTGTTACAAACCAATGAGGACCAAGACACTGCTTTGCAATGTGTGAAATGAGCCCCTAGGGGGCATTGCCACACTTCTCTCTTGCTCAACTGATTTTCAAGGAAGGATCGATTGAACAGAGGTGTCCTTTCTTTCTGTCCATCAAACATCAAGCCACACGTAAAATCTGGGTTAAGGGTCTACCGTCCAATTCATGCAAGCATTCCTACCAACCTGAAATATTAATGGAGGCCACCAGGCCACCAAACATATTCTACGCTGCACAAAGAAAATATATATAACCAGCAGCTCACCAGCTAGGAGTTGTGTCGGGGAATTCCTCACAGAGTCTGTGTTGCTATGCGAGCTGAACTTCTCCATCAGGTTCAGAAATTCTACCCTGGGAACAAAGAGGATGAAGAGATGTTTTATATATCGATGTCACTTCTGAACGTCTCGTTCCAAGGCTTTTCAAGGAAATGGCACCGAGGATTGCAGCCAACAAAGTTGTTGCATTTCAAGGTCCCCAAGCCACCCCCCAATAATTCACACATCACACATCAATTTTGGTTTGGGTTTTTGGCACGATTTTGGCCAAAACTTTATTTAAATACACACAAGTGAGTGGTTGCTTAGGCATTGGTTCCGACTATCCGTCCTTGCCCAGGGACAGAACTTACTTCCAGATTCCAGCGGAAGCCAGTGAGGGAAACAATTTTGGGGAGAAAATGAAGCTGAGCCTCAGACCCTCACTTCTCACCCTCATGCTCCTGCTGGCTTGCACGGCCCAAGTCCGATGCCAGGGACAAGGATGAAAAGAATGGCAAGCCCCTGGATTCCTTTAACGGACTTCCCTTTCCACACCAACATTGGAGGGGTAGGCACTTACCCCTCCACCAACCAATTTGAACCAATGCCTAACCGCCAACCTTACAAGTTGTGACGATTTGCTATGCAGTAGGCAAAAACCAAATGGCACCAGCCAATCAGCCAAATGGACAAAATTCCTACCAGGCCCCTGCCTCAAAGCAGACGACCCCATGACAGGCATAGCAAGGTCAAGCGAACAACCCCCCCCCCCCAATATGGGGAGGGTGGGCGGGTGATCCGGTGCAAGCAGCCAAGAGGACGCCCGAAGTTGGGCGACCAATATTTAAAACCTCTGACCCCTCCTTCAAAATTGGCAACAAGCAATTCTCCCCGGCGACCCAATCAACCAATTCACTGCCTGGGTCACTCCGCAAATCTGCCCAGCAACACTGGGGTGGCTTGTATCTCCCACCGCAACACGTGCTCTCTGCTAGGGAGAACACATATAGCACGACAATGGCTTGTGCAACAGAAGAAGAAGAAGAAGAAGAAGAAGAAGAAGAAGAAGAAGAAGAGGAGGAGGAGGAGTTTGGATTTGATATCCCGCCTTTCACTCCCTTTAAGGAGTCTCAAAGCGGCTAACAATCTCCTTTCCCTTCCTCCCCCACAACAAACACTCTGTGAGGTGAGTGGGGCTGAGAGACTTGAAAGAAGTGTGAGTGGCCCAAGGTCACCCAGCAGCTGCATGTGGAGGAGTGGAGACGCGAACCCGGTTCCCCAGATTACGTGACTACCACTCTTAACCACTACACCACACTGGCTCTCTGTGGTGGACTTCCTCTCCCACTTCTCGCACCCCCTCTAAATCAGTTTCCATTGTCCTGGGACAACTTGGTTGCATACAACCCTTACCAAACGCTGGACGAAAACTTTGCTTTCATTCAGCCTCTTACATGGCAGGGAATTCCTGCAGCAGTGCTCGACTTAGTCCCACTCCAAAAGGAGAATGCTGGAAGAAAAATTCTCAGACAGCAGAGCATGAAACTCTTAATCACAGAGCCCCATGCTGGTTTCCTCCATTGCGGGGGACAGAATTAGTGACTCTCGTGGTCCCTTCCAACTCTACAATTCTACTAGAAATATATTTTAAAAATAAAAAAAATGTCCAGTAGCACCTTAGAGACCAACTAAGTTTGTTCTGGGTATGAGCTTTCATGTGCATGCACACTTCTTCAGATACACATCCACAAGAAAGCTCATACCAAGAACAAACTTAGTTGGTTTCTAAAGTGCTACTGGACAATTTTTTAATTTATTTTATATATTTCTAATGTGTCAGACCAACGCGGCTACGTACCTGAATCTACAATTCTTTAAATTCAAGAACAAATGATGCAAGAATCAATGGCCCCAGTTCAAGCTGGAGTTCAATTTCAAATATGGTTAAGATGCACCACTTGCAAAGTACAACTGAGCACATTATTATTATTATTATTATTATTATTATTATTATTATTATACTGCCCTATACCCAGAGGTCTCAGGGCAGTTCATAGAATAAAATCAAAATATAAAACCATAAAATGTATAATAAAAACAAAAACAACCCATAGCCCTCCCACCCCCACAAAACACATTTTAAAAGGGCATAGGATCCTCACAACATTTAAAGTAAGACAATAAGCAAACCCAGACAAGAGCTACTCACTGGAAAGACCATGATATCAGTAATGTTTGCACATCCTTGACGTTCAGTGATTGGCTAGTTACAGAATATGGCTACTGTTGCATTCTAGTGGAGCTCTATATAAGCAGGCTGACTGAGCTCCTCAGTTCAGTTCTGTTCCAGCTTACAAATAAAGAGCTGCTTTGGAAGAATCGCTGTGTCGTCTGATATGTTCGCCCACAACTTAACAGTGGGCATCATGACGGGTGCTTCGTGGGGCTTCGGCTGGAGCTTGGCGTGCCTGCTGGCCCCACGCCTGGTGCCCAGGAAAACTGGCCCGGAAAGGAGAGGCGCCGCCACCACCGCCAGCTCCCAACCGCAGGCAGAGCGGCGGAGGAGGTAGGAAAGCAGGGGGAGGGGAGGGGAGAGAGAAGTCCCTCTCCGCCACGTGTGTGCGCGCACGCATGTGTGCAGTCCGGCCCGCCACAAGGTCTGAGGGGCAGTGAACCGGCCCCCTCCTTAAAAAGTTTGCTGACCCCTGGTATAAAAGGAAACTGAGCAGAACTCAGGGAGGGCAAGAGAGTGGAGGCCTTCACGACATGCTGTACCTAGGTCATATAAAGCTTTGCAGGTGTGGATTAAAGGCAGGGCCAGCCCTACCATCAGACGGACTGAGGCGGATGGCTCAGGGGGCTGGGGCTGGAGAACATCAGCAAGATATGGGTGGAAAGAGCTATGTCTGCTCTAGAGCCTGCCCAGCACCTCCCTGAGCTAGCTAGATGCCTTCAGGTGTAGTACATAGAGAAGGACCAGTGTTAGAAACTCAAGATATATAAACTAGGTGCGAAATGGCTCCTTAAACCAGGGTTACAGTCACCAAAATGAAATGCCTAATTGCCATTTGGGGGCTAGACGGCTCGAAAGCCGCATTTGACAATACAACTTCTTGGTTCCTGAAATTCATTCTGACTGTGCAGATAAAATATTATGGATAGAATTCTACAGGATGTGTTACGAGCGGGTGAAAACAGTCATGATCCAAGGATCCCTAGGCATGCACCTTCAGATGGTGGATATATCAGGCGCCATGCTGGTGCCCGGACATCTTCACTTGGTCACAAGTGGCCGATAGTAAAGGTAAAGGGACCCCTGGCCATTAGGTCCAGTTGTGGCCAACTCTGGGGTTGCGGCGCTCATCTTGCTTTATTGGCCGAGGGAGCCGGTGTACAGCTTCCAGGTCATGTGGCCAGCATGACTAAGCCACTTCTGGCGAACCAGAGCAGCACACAGAAACACAGTTTACCTTCCCGCCGGAGCGGTACCTATTTATCTACTTGCACTTTGAGGTGCTTTCGAACTGCTAGGTTGGGAGGAGCTGGGACCAAGGAACGGGAGTTCGCCCCGTCGCGGGGATTTGAACCGCCAACCTTCTGATCGGCAAGTCCTAGGCTCTGTGGTTTAACCCACAACGCCACCCGCATCCCTTAAGTGGCCGATAGCCAGGAGCAAAATGCCCCTGGCCCCTGGCTAATTTCAAAGGCTGTGGAGGATGTCCCATCGCCAGAGCTGAAGAAAAGGTTCTACTGCCAACCAGAACAGCTTTTGTACATAGAATTGAAGTGGGGGGTGGGTGGAATCTTGTATTTCAACTAAGGCAGCACAATGTGTTAGGCTGGCCTTGATGAAAATGTACTGGAAATCACAGATCAGCCTCGCTACTGCAAGAGAAAGAAAAAAAATTCCCCACTGCTATTTATACCACAGTGACAGCAAGCATACAACAAGGAGTTTAATTCTGTCTACCAGAATGATCAAACTGCTTGTGGATTTTAATTATTCAAGAAGGATAGAGAAAACTAGGTCAGCATTCCTTGGCTGAAAGGGGATTAAGAAAACACCTCAAATCTGCACAATAGGAAGAGACAGGACAAGGAGACAGAGAAAGCCGTATGTATACAGATGGCAATTGCACAGTGAAAAGATGTACAGTGGTACCTCAGGTTAAGAACTTACCGTATTTTTCGCTCTATAAGACACACCAGACCACAAGACACACCTAGTTTTTGGAGGAGGAAAACAAGAAAAAAAAATATTCTGAATCTCAGAAGCCAGAACAGCAAGAGGGATCGCTGCGCAGTGAAAGCAGCAATCCCTTTTGCTGTTCTGGCTTCTGGGATAGCTGTGCAGCCTGCATTCGCTCCATAAGACGCACTCACATTTCCCCTTACTTTTTAGGAGGGCAAAAGTGAGTCTTATAGAGCAAAAAACACGGTAATTCGTTCCGGAGGTCTGTTCTTAACCTGAAACTGTTCTTAACCTGAATCACCACTTTAGCTAATGGGGCCTCCTGCTGCCGCCGCGCTGCTGCTGCACAATTTCTTTTCTCACCCTGAAGCAAAGTTCTTAACCCAAGGTACTATTTCTGGGTTAGCCGAGTCTGTAACCTGAAGTGTATGTAACCCGAGGTACCACTGTACGGACAATGCTAGGTCAAAAATTAAGGGAAATTAACAGAGCTTCCTTTGGACACAGATGGCTGCCACCAATTCCTAATGCCTTGTGTGAATCTGGAGACAAAAGGATCTGAGATACTTGTCTGCATTAGCAGAAGTGTAATGCTGATAAAAGAAGGGGAGGAAATCAAACCTGAGATACCACCGTATCTGATGAAATAAAAAGGGTAAAGGGACCCCTGACTGTTAAGTCCAGTTGTGGACAACTCTGGGGTTGAGGCGCTCCCTTGCCAAGGTGGCTGGCGTTTGTCCGCAGACAGCTTCCGGGTCATGTGACCAGCATGACTAAGCTTCTTCTGGCGAACCAGAGCAGCACACAGAAACACCGTTTACCTTCCCGCTGGAGCAGTACCTATTTATCAACTTGCACTTTGACGTGCTTTCAAACTCCTAGGTTGGCAGGAGCAGCGACCAAACAACAGGAGCTCACCCCGTTGCAGGGATTCAAACCGCCGACCTTCTGATAGGCAAGCCCTAGGCTCTGTGGTTTAGACCACAGCGCCACTCGTGTCCTACTATCTGATGCAATACAACATTACAATTCACAAATGAGAAAGACAGCAGCTAATTATCCACTTTTCAGGAAAATATAATAAACTGATGAGCTTGTCACACTTCTACTTCTCTTTTGATTTCAGTGGGTGAGGGGAGAGATTTTATTATTACAGCGGGAACAAATTCAGCAGGAACAAATTCAGTTTGCTTTCTTTAAGCACCCACCCCTCCCAGCAATAAGCTGTTTCAGAAAAGTTCTTCTGAAAAACAACAACAAATGGCTTTTGTTGTAAGCCATTCTCTGATAGCTAAACGGTGATGGAAAGGCCAATGCAAGGTGAGAGAAAATGGAGGGGTGAAGAGTTGCAGTGGCATCATGCCAATGTCTATGGCCATTTTGCTCCCTTATAGGCCTGAATAATTTTTTACAATTTTTTTTCTAACTTTCTGCTTCTTCAGCTCTGGCAATGAGTAAAGACACGCAGCTGGTTGCTGATGCTGTTTGCAATTATGTCAACAGCTCTGTGGGGCTATACAGAAAATGTAGGGGTTAAAATATACAGATTTTCTCCATTCAGCTGCTGCAAGGACTCTGCTATTATGCAACAGGAAATTGTCTCTATGAGCTGAAAGGCAATGCATGCCTAGCAATGAATAGCTTTAATATAACTCTCACAGTAAGACCACAATCCTAAGAATCCTTGCTGGAAGCATGCCCAACCAAAAATCCTGTAATTTTCAGATTAAAGGTGTCAAGTTTTAGCTTTAAAAATTGGAATATGTAATTAATTAATTAGCACGGCACTTCAATAACATGCTAGCATTAGGGAGCCAATGTATCCTGTAGATGTTTAAACTCTGAAGACATGGGTGTGAGTCTGTAAAACGGGAACAACATAGAGGTGCACATCACAGGGTTATTGCGAGGGAAAATTTCTCATGTGGTTCAACCTGCAGCCATTATGATCCATGCTTAAAGTTAAATGTCTAAAGCCAAGCTTTCATTAGCTACAACAACCAAGTCTTTGCCATTGACTTCTAAAATCAAGTCTCCAATAAGCAATCAACATTAAGAAAGAAAGAGGTCAATAATGAATGGCAATTTGATTGTACGAGTTAGCAGGTAGAAACATACACTAAGCACATGAAACACAAAATATTTTGCTATCAGTTTTACCATAAAATAATGCCAGGAAGAAATATTAACAACTTCAGATATGCAGAAGACACAAGCTTGATGGCAGAAAGTGAGGAGGAATTAAAGAACCTTTTAATGAGGGTGAAAGAGGAGAGTGCAAAATATGGTCTGATGCTCAACGTCAAAAAAACGAAGATCATGGACACTGGTCCCATCACCTCCTGGCAAATAGAAGGGGAAGAAATAGAGGCAGTGAGAGTTTTTACTTTCTTGGGTTCCATGATCACTGCAGATAGTGACAGCAGTCACAAAATTAAAAGATGCCTGCTTCTTGGGAGAAAAGCAATGACAAACCTAGATAGCATCTTAAAAAGTAGAGACATCACCTTGCCGACAAAGGTCCGTATAGTTAAAGCTATGGTTTTCTCAGTAGTAATGTATGGAAGTGAGAGCTGGACCATAAAGAAGGCTGATCGCTGAAGAATTGATGCTTTTGAATTATTGTGCTGGAGGAGACTCTTGAGAGTCCCTTGGACTGCAAGAAGATCAAACCTCTCCATTCTGAAGGAAATCAGCCCTGAAGGAAAGATCCTGAAGCTGAGGCTCCAATACTTTGGCCACCTCATGAGAAGAGAAGACTCCCTGGAAAAGACCCTGATGTTGGAAAAGATTGAGGACACAAGGAGAAGGGGACGACAGAGGACGAGATGGTTGGATACTGTTCTCAAAGCTACCAGCATGAGTTTGATCAAACTGCAGGAGGCAATGGAAGACAGGAGTGCCTGGCGTGCTCTGGTCCACGAAGAGTTGGACACGACTAAACAACAACAACAACGATTCCAGAGAGACTCCCAGTAATATATAAATCTCACCTTTCAGATTTACTCCCTTATGGCAGAGTTCTGAATGAATACAGCCACATCATTCATTTTATAATAGGACACCCTGAGAACATCGTAATGCAAGCTGACATTTTGTCTTCTGTCACAATGTTCATGCTGGGATATACCGGTAACTACAACTATTATGTGAAATGGCCATCACCAATCAGCTGTTCTGACCGCCGACAGGAAGAAAGTTGATAAGCTTTCCCCACTTGCTCAACTAGCAGTGTGACCAGGAAAAGAGCTCTTTGGCATTGAGCTCTTTCACAAAACATTACTGTGTATGGGCCATAGGGATTGCAATTCAGATAAAAGGCAAGTGTGCTTCGTGCCTGATCTCCCTTTACTCTGCCTAATGTGCATTCATGGAACTATAATGAAAAGTGGTGGGGAGAATACAAATACATAAAGTTGTTTTTAGCAGCTGTACTGGCAACTACAATAGCATGAAAGGCAGTTATTTACTATCTACTGCAGCCATTCCCCCCACCCCAAGGTAATATCCTCTTTATGAAAATTCCATAGGCTTCATCAGATTGCTTTCGATAGCCTCCGATAAGTTCAGTGCCTGTTGAGCAAGCAAAAGCAGCAAGAGATAAACAGGTCCATTTCCTCTGTTCCAGTAAATATACCGAGGTAATTGCTAAATACTTTTTATGAAGATCTGAAGATCTCAACTCCCGTCTGGTTCGGAGTGGACTGCAAGAGCCCAGAAGGGGCCCGACAAAACACTCCTGGCTTGTTAGTGCAAACTGTACACATAAGCTAATTACCTAATCTGTTTGGGCAGTCTGGAAATGCAATGTGATGTATATAGTTCGACTGATTTCATGAGGACCCATAATAGTCCTTTGGAAGTGGGGGTGGGGGGGAGAGAGAGAGGAGGCAATGGCAAATTTCCGAACAGTTGCAATATGCAATTCTTTACAGGGGCTTTGCACCTCTATTCATAACACAGCAACTTAGCTTGTTTTTTTCTAAAAAATAAATTTATCTCAAAACTTTCAATATTATTATCCAACCTTCTTTAGAAGATATTATGTTACCCACAGGATAAACAGAATAAGGATGCATTCTGAGCGTTTTGCAAACGTTGACAAAAAAATAGTTACTGAATGTAATTTGTTTGTTTCCCTTTTACAGATTTGCTCTCTATGTTTGGCTGGAGCAAAGTAATGCTTCCCCTGTCAAGTGGCTATATCTATCCAGTTAACTTTCACTGTCTGCCACTGCCGCACCCTTTTCCAAATTCTCACGTGAGGTCTAGTCCTACAGTGCATCTCAGTCCTTTTAAAGATGATGTGTTTTCAACTAGGAGGCAGCAAAGAGGAAATCTTGCCTGCAGGAGGAGAAGTCCTTTGCAGGAGTGGACAGCCTGAATATCACATTGAATATCCAGTTGGTAGGAGACCTGCATTTGCTGCTCAGTTATCATATAAAACACCTTTTATCAGCCTCCTCCAGAATCATTGTTTCATAAGTTGTGACCCAAAGAGCTTAGAATTTATTTGGAACTGTTTTTCTTATAACTGCTCCCTTTCCCTTACGGGCTATTCCGGAGCCCATATAGAGTCCTTAAGAAGGTTCCCTATCGGTAGGAGAAAATAACAGAGGCCAGCCAGAGTATATTGAGAAGCAAAGCGGCTAGTAAACCTGATCTTTATTAAGATTGCAACAGGGTCCCCACTCACCACATGCAGGAGGGAGGAGAACCCTGAACAATGGTGCACAAGCCAGAGTTTTGAAATTGCCCACCTTGTAGCCCAAGACACACACACACACACACACACACACACACACCGCCGAAACATCAGACATACACCACAGAAGGAGGTGGTCTCCAGGAGAAATCCTGCCTGATAATGGTCACTGATTGCACTACCTGGGCAGCCTGGTCATTCTTTTGTGATGGTTAATACTTTAGTTCCTGAATGGAGGTCACAGGCTCACCCTATTCATACACAAAGACGCCCTTAAGACAGGATTTGTAAGTGAAAAGACAATGGGAAGGCTTTCCCCATTTGCCTCCCTTAAAGGTAAAGGGACCCCTGACCATTAGGTCCAGTTGTGGACCACTCCGGGGTTGCGGCGCTCATCTCGCTTTATTGGCCAAGGGAGCTGGCGTACAGCTTCCGGGTCATGTGGCCAGCATGACTAAGCCGCTTCTGGCAAACCAGAGCAGCGCACGGAAAGGCCGTTTACCTTCCCGCTGGAGCGGTACCTATTTATCTACTTGCACTTTGACATGCTTTCAAACTGCTAGGTTGGCAGGAGCTGGGACCGAACAACGGGAGCTCACCCCATGGCGGGGATTCGAACCACCGACCTTCTGATCGGCAAGCCCTAAGCTCTGTAGTTTAGACCACAGCGCCACCCGCATCCCTTGCCTCCCTTACTGCAGAGGAATATCTGAGGTCATTGGGAGAGTGAAAATGGCTTCAGGATTCCTCTCCTGTATTATTTCAGACACATGGTTCATATACAGTGGTACCTCGGGTTAAGTACTTAATTCGTTCCGGAGGTCCGTTCTTAACCTGAAACTGATCTTAACCTGAAGCACCACTTTAGCTAATGGGTCCTCCTGCTGTCGTAGCGCCGCCGGAGCACGATTTCTGTTGCCATCCTGAAGCAAAGTTCTTAACCCGAGGTACTATTTCTGGGTTAGTAGAGTCTGTAACTGAAGCGTCTGTACCCTGAAGCGTCTGTAACCCAAGGTACCACTATACATGTATATATGCATGTATGTATGTATGCATATTATTTATATAACTTGTGTGTGCTTGCTTGTATCACGTAACCACAGCCTGAGGCTCTCTCACTACTCCGTCCATAGAATCACAGGATCCACAGCACTGTAGAGTGGGAAGGGCGCACCACTGTCATCTAGCCCAACCCCTTGCAATGCAGGAACCTTTTGCCCGACGCGGGTCTCGAACCCACGACCCAGCGATCAAGAGCCTCACGCCGTATCAACGGAGCTAGACCGTGCCCTGCGAGGAGGCGGGGCGACGCCGAGGGAGCAGGTAAACGAGAACGCGGACTTACCCCCCGCGGCCGCCGTAGTCGATTCCCGCAGGCGGAGGAGGCGGCGTTCCAAGCGACAGTGTCGCGCGCGCGCCGCCCGGCTGTGGGTTCGCCACCTTGGGGACCGAGCTCTCGCGATAACCTGACGACCCCTCGCGCGCGCGAAGAGAGGTGGCGGCGACGGTATCGGCGAAGAGAGGAATGCCGAGCGCGTCCACGTGACAGGACGGGGCGGGGCAGTAAAAGAGGAAAGGCATGGGCGGCTGCGCGCGGGGCTGGGCTTGCCTCGCGGCTCCCGCGGCGCGAGGATGGGGGCCCTGGCGGGCCTGGCTCCGTCTCCATGGCAACGGCGAGGCGGCGGCCTGCTGCGGGCGGCGCGCCAAGAGCAGCGGCGGAGACCCCTTCGCTGGGGCCCGGCGGCGGCAGCAGGAGGACTGGAGGCACCGCAACAAGACGGTGCTGACGTACCTGGCGGCCGGCGTCGTGGGCGTGGCGGGCATGTCCTACGCGGCCGTGCCCCTTTACCGCCTCTACTGCCAGGTGAGAGGTCGCCTCGGGGCTCGCTTCTCGGAGGGGGCCTGCCTCGCAGGGTTGTTGTTGTGGGAAGCCAAGGATGGGGAAGGGCGGGGGGACCTGTGAGAGCGTTTCCCAAATGCAGGGAAAGAAGGAAGCGACTGCTCCAGAGTCAGGGGAGCGACGGGGCTGCTTCCTTTGCCAAGCTGCGTGCAACCTGCTGCTTCTTTCTACCTGACTCGCAAATCTGCAAAATCCAACTGTTTGCATGAGTAGGGTCCCTGGATGTCCCTTCGTTTGAAGATAGCGTGTGCTGGATCTGTCCCCCAAGTTGGATGAGCAGGGGCTGCCACCTATTTTATTTTAGTTTTAGTTTTTTTATTTATACAGTGCTTTTCGAATTTCTACATTTTCGTTAGTTTTACAGTCAATTTGACATTTCAAAATTGGACTTCCTTCCCCCCTCTTTTTGGGGTACCTTAAATTTATTTTTCAATATCTTCTGCATATCCAAATTTGTTTTAACTTGCTCGTTTATTTATCTACTGTAAATATATACTCTTATAAAACTGCAGGTTATGGCAATGATCCTGCTAATGTTTTTGTCTGTTTACAATTTGTCTGTAAATATTCAATAAACCATTTCCATTCTTTTATAAAAAGTTTATCTTGATTTCTTATTCTTCAGATAAACTTCACCATTTCTGTTGTTGTGGGGAGCCCAGCATGGGGGAGGGGCCTGTGAGACAGCGTTTCCCAAATGGGATATAGAAAGGATCTCCTAGGCTCTGTGTATAATGAGTGATATAACAAATAAAGAAGAATGCATTCTACCAGTCATTGCCCACGTACAGTGTTAGAAACTGAGATATGAAAGCTAGGAGCTAAATGGCCACCTTAACTAGGTGATGTATGCAACAATGGAATGTCTAGGCGTCCTTTTTAATAACAAGAATATAGCTGAAAATGAACTGCAGCTAAAATCGTATGTTTGTTTTTCACATGGTCTAGTCCTTCCCCAGCCTACCCACCCCCTAATAGTCTTAAGAGGGTCTCTTCTCTGGTCTTCAGAAAGTGGCTGGAAGTGGGGAGGCAGAAAAAGCTTCTCCTTTCCTTCCACTCTGCAGTTTAATCTGAAATCTTCGGTAAAAGTACTGCGCCCAGAGCTCAGATATTGCTTGTGCTAATGAGATGCCCTGTCACAAAATGTGCCTAGAACAATGGGAGTTTCAAACACTGCTCACATTTACAGAGTACATCTACATAAGGGATCTTGTTGTAACACTTATCCAGCACTGTTGAGGGTATTACTTGAAAACAGCACTCTATAAAAGCAGATCTTAGTTGAACATGCAAGCATTTAGACAAATAGCAGAAAAGAGTGGAAACTTATGAAGAACAATTGGAAGATTTAATCACTTGTAGGTCCTTTCTGGATTCTGTCCAGTAGATTTAGTCCCTTAGTTGATGCCTGTTCATATTCAAAATCTCCCTCGACCCATGAAGATGATAATAATTCAGGCTACATTAAATGTTTGATTTGCACAATTAACTGTTCCATGTAGCACATGCCTAGAAATCACTTGAAGGGTAAGGAAGTACAGTGGTGCCTCCCAAGACGAAATTAATCCGTTCCGCGAGCCTCTTCGTCTAGCGGTTTTTTCGTCTTGCGAAGCAACCCTATTAGCGCTATTAGCGGTTTAGCGGCTATTAAAGGCTTAGCGGCTATTAAAGGCTTAGCGGATTAGCGGCTAAAAGGCTATTAGCGGCTATTAAAGGCTTAGCGGATTAGCGGCTAAAAGGCTATTAGCGGCTTAGCGGCTTAGTAAAGGGGGGGGAGCGAAAAAAAATCGGAACACTTGCAAGACGTTTTCGTCTTGCAAAGCAAGCCCATAGGGAAAATCGTCTTGCGAAGCAGCTCAAAAACGGAAAACCCTTTCGTCTAGCGGGTTTTCCGTCTTGCGAGGCATTTGTCTTGCGGGGCACCACTGTAAGTCTTTTCAGATAGTTTAATTGGGTGCAATCGACTCTTGCCATGTTTGTTGCCTGTCTGGCTTTTGTACATAGAAGTAGCAGCTTTTATGTTGGTTGTCTTGGGAAAGTTTTCTTGAAAGAGATTGTTTCTGTTTAATTCTTCTTGCCTCAGATACCATTTCTTGTTTTTAATCAGGCTATTGTTAATTACAGCTTCTTTTCCTTTAAGGCTACTGGACTTGGAGGGTCAGCGGTAGCAGGCCATGGTTCAGGAGAGATTGAGACAATGGTACCTGTTAAAGATCGCATCATTAAGGTTACCTTCAATGCAGATGTACATGCAAGCCTTCAGTGGAATTTCAGACCTCAGCAGACTGAAGTATATGTAAGTTATTAAAAATTTGTAGAGATGGGTTTCATATATGTCTGGGGGTGTCGTGGTTTATTTATAGACAGATGGGCAAGGGTTGTAACTAGCCATGCTAAATTGCAGTAATCATAATGAGAGGCTGCTTGTTTTATAATCTGGTTTGTCAGGCATTAAGGTCTACAGGCTGCAGTATAGCAGTTGTTCACCTGTAAGAGTCAGAGGTTGGCGCAGTTTTTCATCTGCGTAGAATTCTGAACCTACCTGCATCCCAAAGTAAAATTAATTTGAAATGGGGCAAAGTGGGAGGGGAAAGGGTATACTGTTTGCATAAATGCTGCTGTTGGTGTCATATCTCTGTTATTGCTTATGTTTGAAAATACTCTGCTTTGGATTTACTTATTTTGTTGGAAATATTTATAATCCTCACCCAAAGGTCCCAGGCAGGAAATATACATAGTCTAAACCAAAATTAAACAATAACATTAAACAGCAGAAATCAAAGGCTAAATTCTGATTGGAACTTACACAGGGTAAGCATGCATTTAGTCTGTTGCCAGTGATGGGTAAAGATTACTGTATTTTTCGCCCTATAGGACGCACTTTTTCCCCTCCAAAAATGAAGGGGAAATGTGTGTGCGTCCTATGGGGCGAATGCAGGCTTTCGCTGAAGCCTGGAGAGCGAGAGGGGTCGGTGCGCACCGCTTTCCCCGCCCCCAGCCCCACAAGCTCCCAGAGCGATGCCAAAGCTGCCAAAGCCCGAGCTTCCCCAGCCCCGCGCCTGGGGGGTGGGAATAATTTCCCCCCCTTTATTCCCCCCCCAATCTAGGTGCGCCCTCTGGGCCGGTGCGTCCTATAGGGCGAAAAATACGGTACTTCCTGGCAAACAGGCTCACAACCCCACGCTGCCTATTTGCTCTCAGCACACAGTTATTCTTTTGTGTTTCCACACCTAGGGAAATGCAACATCTTGCTGCTGCTGCTACCGAATCAGCATGTGGACTCACGTTGTTATTATTTAGTTACATTTAGTTTGCCTTTCTCTACCAAGCAAAAGGCACTGTGTGTGTTCTGCCTCTCTCTCTCCCCCCCCCCCCCCCCGGCCAACAACAACACTGCCCCAAAAGGAATCCAGTGAGCTTCTTTGCCAAGTGGGAGTTTGAATCTGGGTCTCCCCAATCTCAGTTTGACCCTAACTGCTATGCCATATTGACTCGGTCAGAGGCGGTGAGTGAGCCATAGCGCAGTTCTCTGAATTTCTGGTTGGAAGAGCACAGCAGCATGCTGTAGAGACACCCTCTTTGCTGGAGACCTTACTTTTATGTAAGTCTGTCCTCCATGCCACATCTGCATGAGAAATAAACTCCCTTTCCTTTGAGTTTTCGGCAGTTTCTTGATTTAGACCTACTTTAGACGGAAACATGGTTAGCATTCCAACACAGAATGCTGATGAATGTACAGGTGTTTTGTCTACTTCAGGTGAGTTAGCGCAAGGGTTGACAACCTTTTAGGACCACTGGGCATGTTTTGAATTTTGAGAGTGTGCTAGTCACAAAATAGCTGTGGGGGACGTGGCATAACACAGAATTAGAGATATATCCCCAACAACCTTAAGTTTAGCATGCCTGATTGTGGAGATTGATTGACTTTACACATGCACAAGCATGCACACTGATGTTGTTGCTGTCTAGTAGCAACAGGGAGCATTCCCCAGTCCCATGAAAAATCTACAAGGTGGCTACACCACACTTTCATTTCACATAAATTGCTGCGCATTTCTGTTCTCATCCTGAAGCAAAGTTCTTAACCTGAGGTACTATTTCTGGGTTAGCGGAGTCTGTAACCTGAAGCGTCAGGTACCACTGTATAAAAACCTAAACACTGAAGAAAAGCCCTGCTGGATTGAGTGAAGGGAGTATCTAGTCCAGCACTGTGTTATCATAGCCCCCCCCCCCATGCCCATGGGAAGCCCGCAAGCAGATCCTGAGTGCAACAGCATTCTCTCAACCTGCAGTTCACAGCAACTTGGGTTCAGAGGCAATACTGTGACTACTAGCCATTTATAAACTTACCCACCATAATGCAGTTTGGCTGGCAGTGACATGGTGACATGGGTGAAAGCAAGAAAGATCACTAGTGCAACTTCTTCTTACAGGTGGTTCCAGGAGAGACCGCACTGGCATTTTATAAAGCAAAGAATCCCACTGATAAACCAATAATTGGAATCTCTACCTACAATGTGGTGCCTTTTGAAGCTGGGCAGTATTTCAACAAGATACAAGTAAGTGTGGTATGATGCGCTAAGAGTGGACTGCTGCTGCTGCTAACTGAACTCTCCTACTTTTGAAGCCTGATTCTGTTTTAATCCACGTTAGCAGCAATATCCAAGATGTAGGTATATGCCCTCCACTTTCCTTGTCATTGGTGCAAGGAAAACTTACTCAGGATCTAGTACCACCCTCTGCTCTGAAAAAGCTATTAAAGAAAAAGTTTTTTCTTTAATATCTGCTGTCTTTTCTAAGACAAAATAAAGCTGTGTGATTTTGAATAGTTCAAAATATCACACACACACACACACACACACACAAAGTGTGGATATAATATGGTTTAATTCGCTGTCAATGGTGCTAGCGCTTCATGTTAAATCCTTGGGGTGATCTCTATTTAAGTTATAGTCAGCATAGACTCATTGAAATTCATGGAGTTTAGTCCATTAATTTCAGTTGCTGTACTACAAGTATGACTAACTCTGGATATTACCCTTTGCATTTAAGCGGGTATTACAGTTTTCACAAGACAGTGGCAAAATGAATGGATTTATATGGATTTTTCATGTCCTTTGGTGGAAAATATCACAAATAGCATTTTGCCACATTTAATTGAACTAGGCACAGAGGTTCTCCTCCCGCTTAAATTAGATTGTGGATATATTATTGGCTTAATATAAACTTCAGAAACAATTCTAAACCCTCTTTCCCCCACATTTACAGTGTTTTTGTTTTGAAGAACAACGACTTAATCCCCACGAAGAAGTGGACATGCCGGTATTTTTCTTCATTGATCCTGAATTTGCAGAAGACCCAAGGATGGCCAATGTTGACTTGATCACGCTTTCTTACACATTTTTTGAAGCAAAAGAAGGACAGAAACTGCCACTCCCGGGTTATAATTAATAGTACAGCAGACGGACACTGCAGTGGAGATTCCTCTGCTATTCAATAATTATGATCTACAGACAGCAAAAGCACATTCCTTAACTCAGTAGGAAGATGCTTAAAAACTGTAAAAGTTGTGTTTTAGATATTGAATCGTATAGAGATTTGAAGATGTGACGTTTAATTTTGCACACAGGAACCATGATTATGAATAATAATTATAAAATGCATGTGGCGGGTGGTATTTTCAAATCTAATTTAATTTTAGACACCGCTAAAGCTCCTTTAGCTGTTTGCAATATATCAGAGGTAGCACTCTTCCATAAATTGTGTGAAGGTTTGTAACCAAAGTGCAGATGCCATATGAAATGTTATGCTGAAACTCAGCTGTTCTTTGCCATCTATGTTCTTATTCTCATAAACTGAACTCTGAAGAATCTGTAACCAACCCAGAATCAAAGGAATTCACCTCTTATAAGTTCCCTGATTATTATTTTTGGACCTTTTTTCCCTTTCTCCTAGCCTTAACTCTTTCCTCCTACTATTCCCTTCTGTTAAAGTGACATTGAAGGTTAGCATGTTAAACTTTGGTACTATCCTTAGAGCTGCATTGGTACCCGGATGGTGAAAAGCGGAGTTAAAATAAATAAATTTATTCTGCCTTTTTTTAAAAAAAAATCATGACTGTTTTGGACATTTATTCTGAATATAGTTTACATATCAGGGTGCAGAGGGACTTTTCCTGCATGTATTTCAGCTATGCTTTGAAGTACATGAAAGCACCTTTTAAAAAATAAAGATCAAATGACAGAATATTTCTAGGGATTCTGGCACTTTGGGTTGATAACAGTTTTACCTGAATTTTCTGTGCCCTGTATATTCTGTTGGGTGAAATTCCTAGCCAATGTGAATAGAACTCCCAATAAAGATAGATGTACCTTGGGGTGGGCAGGCAGAAGACAGAAGAGTTATTGGTCATGGCAAACAGAAACATCGGCTAGTTTCAAAATATCTACACTACAGCTGACAGTGATGTTAAATGTATGATTCCAAAATGCAGTGAAGACTCAACAGAAACTTCAGCTCAAAGCTGGATAGCTGCAGAGCAAATAAACTGATAAATAAAGCAGCAACGGTGTGATGCCTTACTTAACACTAGCATGCAAACATTTGACATAAAATGCAGGAGGCAAGCTATAAAACCAAATAGGAAAGAGCTGTGTTAAACTGGAGAGTTGTGCAGCTACTGAAACCACCCATTAGCTGGTTTCTGACCGCATTTTATTTGGATTGTATAAAAACAGCATAGGAATTGTAAAACATAATTAAATACTACATAGCAATCAGACTTAAAATGTACCATCTGCAGTTAGCAAGCATTAATTTGAACAGCTGATTGTAATTACATTCATTATAAATAGGTTTAGCAGTCACAGTCTCAGAGCAGTACATATTTTACTTTAAATCAGAAAGAAGGCACCTCCTCCCATCACCCTTTTACATTGTATGATCCTATGACCCAAGTGACTGTCCTTACCTGCTTAAAGATAACTTTAGTTGCTAATAGTACCTGCTTAATGTGGAAAACAGCTACAGTAACAAACAATGGCAGAGTTGCTCCAAAATACCTTAAAGAAGAGTGTGCTTATGTCCTTGCTGTCCTCCATCCATCTGCTTAGTGCCTTGTTTAGCTGCTCCCAATGAAGTCCATGAAAACTAGAGCATTTGTGGCTTCCCATCACACGTGCAGCTCTTTAAAGAATGTTAGGACAGAAATGGAGCAAGACTTCTACTACAGCAAACCCTCATGAGACTACAGTCGTACCTCGGAAGTCAAACGGAATCAGTTCCAGAAGTCTATTCGACTTCCAAAATGTTCGGAAACCAAAGCGCAACTTCTGATTGGCTGCAGGAAGCTCCTGCAGCCAATCGGAAGCCACAGAAGCCTTGTCAGACACTTGGCTTCCAAAAATAGTTTGCCAACCAGAACACTCACTTCCGGGTTTGCGGCGTTCGGGAGCCAGAACGTTCGAGAACTAAGCTGTTCAAAAACCAAGGTAGAACTGTTTTCACGTTCCCCTCTGCTTTGGAATAGCTTGTGCAAGTCTGATACGATGAGTGGATTACATAAACTATTTAGAGAAAAGTGCTATAGTGACCAGTCATCAGAAGACCAAGAAACTTGCTATGAAACATCTGATTTCAAAACCATGTGCCTGGTTAGCAAATAGTTTTACAGGAAGATTATACTGAGAGGATAGAGGGGTAAGGTCCACCCCCACAAAATGTGGCACTAAATCCCAGATAACAGCTTGAAGGCTAGCTTGAACCTCGATTTGGTCCTGGACCTCTAGCACAATGACGCACATCAACTTAAATCAAGTTCCATTATGTAGTTCTACCTATGGAAAAAGTTGTTTGCTTTTATAACTAAGCAGAATGTACCATAAAATAAAAGTACCTTATTTTTCTAAGTGCAAAGTTTCTTTTATAATTACAGTCTTGGGTATTTTGCTCCCTAGAAAGAATGGTTTTTTTAGGGGGGGGGTTCATGCTGTATAGAATTTGTAGACTTTGGTCCAAAGTATACACACAAGTAGAACCTTGCATTCTTAACGATCAAATGAACTTAATGTAATGCACTTAAGGGAGAATAGGTTTTGAATCTCTTCATATGAACGGTGTGACGTATCCAAATCATCTTCCAAAAATTGTCCTCCTATTCTTTGTCACAGAACTGACAGGTTTTGAGTGATCAAAATAGTCTCTAGTACTGGTAAAGTAGTGGTTCTCTTGGACCTCTGCTTTTAACAACTGGTGTTGTTTCTAACACTTGCTTTGAATAGGTGTGCATCAATTTCTTCATATACAGGTCTGAAATCAAAAGCACAAGATAAAACACTCTTTTGTGACATGAATAACAAGGATTAGTCAACAAAACAATTACAGGAGAGCTAGGGGCTGAGCCCCACATAGCGTAAAACTCATTTTGCTTCATTATCCATGGTATCCAATTCCTCATAGCAAGAATGGCCAGCGCGTGGTCTGCAGCCCACATCCAGCCTTTCAAACAATTTTCTTTGACCCCAACGGACTTAGCTTCAATGAATGTCTGCAAAAATGAATGGTCAATGCGTCTGCCCACAAGTTCCCTAGTAACAGAAATAATTTCAATGTGTGAGGGAGATAATTGGGTTGTTTCCCGTGCTCAAAATGTGTGAGCAGAGCAGACTTCCATTTGTGCAGTGGGAATGCACCATCCGCTCCCCTGCACACATGCAAAATCTGATTTGGAGGGTTGCTCACACAATAGTGGATTTTGCTCATCATGTTAATCTATCTTCTCTTTTGGATTTTGTATGTAATACTTTTACAGTGTTTTGCTGCACGTACTTCAGAGCTGTGAGGTCCTCGCTGCTTACTAGGAAGCTAAAACTTTGAATCCATGCCCTCGGCTTTCTAATTCCTTTTCAGTGGCTTGGAACTAGAGTTCCTATTAGTAGGACTTCCATCACAAGACACTCCCAGCAGAGGCAGGAGGGGGAGGCAATATCTACCAATTCTTCCTTTCCCCTGCAGCTTCTAGAAAAGCTGCTCTGGAAGATTTTGGGGTGGGGGGGTAAATGCTGGAGGTTGCAGAGAAATTGGCAAAAATTGCTGCTTTGTCCTGCAGAAATCTGTTGGATCTTTGCCCCTTTCACCAAGCAGAAGTACCGTATTTTTTGCTCTATAAGACTCATTTTTTCCCCTCCTAAAAAGTAAGGGGAAATGTGTGTGCGTCTTATGGAGCGAATGCAGGCTGTGCAGCTATCCCAGAAGCCAGAACAGCAAGAGGGATCGCTGCTTTCGCTGTGCAGCGATCCCTCTTGCTGTTCTGGCTTCTGGGATTCAGAATATTTTTTTTCTTGTTTTCCTCCTCCAAAAACTAGGCGTGTCTTATGGTCTGGTGCGTCTTATAGAGCGAAAAATACGGTAACACTCTGGATCCAACCCTAGGGATTTACTTAAATATGTATTTTTACTAACGACAATATATTTTTCAAATAGTCCTGATTAAACAACAAATGTGCCTCCAATAATGGTTTTTTGGCCACATTTAATCAAATCACTCATTTACCTTCAGTTGCCAACACCCTGAATTGTATTATAAATCTGGAGTATCGACAAGCAGTAAATTTGTCATTCTCAAAATTACTTACTCTGTTTTGTCACTGGGAGCCAAGGGGTCGAATTCCATTAGCTCATAATAATTAGGAGGAGGCGGACTGCTTTTTGATACATCTGTGGAAGAAGGAAACCCAGAGATGTTAAAAAAAATAGCATCATATTGCTTTGCCAATGTAAAATTATAACCAACCAGCTATCCCAGTCCCAGCTATCCTTAATACCACCTTCTTCTGTAATTCTAGGGTAAGGCAAAATTATACAAGTGGATCATAGCAATAGGAAAGAGCACAATACAAGCATGAAAAGGTTTTATGGACTCAAATATATTTAACCACATAGGAAGTTGCCTTATTGGACCAATGGCCCATATAGCTTGGTTCTCTGCACTAACTGTGGCAGGTTAACTCTCCAGGATTTCAGACAGGGAATATGCTCCCAGCTTTTCCTGAAGATTGAATGCCTTTTGCATGTTCCACTGAGTGACGGTCCTTCCCTAGTAAAATGTATTACTAGAACACAGAACTGTAGCTGAACTTAATTTTCCCAGGCCTTTGCATCTCCCAACATTGTGCAGTATTCTCTGAATTTGCAGTGGTTCTCAACCTGTGGGTCCCCAGATGTTGTTGGACTACAACTCCCATCATCCCTGAGCTCTGGCCTTGCTAGCTAGGGGTGATGGGAGTTGTAGTTCAACAACATCTGAGAAAGGCTGAAGGGAACTCATTTCTTCCCTGAAGTCTGGAAAACGCATTAAGCTGAGCTTACTTAAAATCCCCCTTTCCGGCTCAATTCAAGTCATTTAGGGCTGGGAAGGCCCGGGCCAGCATGCACGGCCTCTCCAGAGATAAAATTAATGAATAATTTATCTAAAACCAACATGTTCAGGCTTGCATTATGCAGTTGGTTCCCTTGGGAAAGCACAGTCTCACTTTCCCACCTTGGCTAACCTCTGCATGTCTTGAAGTTTATCTAAAACAGGTAATAGCCCAAGTTGGACATAATCCTGCCGACATATAAGAAAGCAGTCACAACTTAGGTAATGTCAACTGTAGTTGGTTAGACCTACCTGCTGGGGGCACCTCTCTCGAGCCATTACTCTGAAGGCTTACGGGATGCACAGGTACTGGATTTAAATAGGTGTTCACCTAAGGGAATGAAATGAATTTAATCCGGTATGTAGGAAGATAGCTTTGTGAAAAAACTGGTTTAGCCTCACATGCTGGTTCATTCTTGCATTGTTTACTTCTTAATGTGAGGATTAAAGTTAGTATCAGCAGAGACAGAAATCCTTTAACCCTGTTGCTGCTTGCAATACAATTCTCTCTGTGATTCATAAAGCGTTTACAGGGGTCCCTTGGTTCTCAAATGCCTTGGTACTCAAACAACTTGGAACCCAAACACTGCAAACCCGGAAGTAAGTGTTCCAGTTTGAGAACGTTTTTTGTAAGCTGAACGTGCCCTGTTTTGAGTGTTATGCTTCCAATTTGAGGGCCACACTTCCGTTTTGAGTGTTACACTGAGGTCTGTCTGTTTTTGCTATTTATTTTGCATTTTTGTGGCTCTTTTTTGTGACTGTGTGGAACGCAGTTCAGCTACTGACTGATTGTGTGACTGCAGTACATTGTTTATTGCTTTCATTTTATGGATCAATGGTCTCGTTAGATAGTAAAATTCATGTTAAATTGCTGTTTTAAGGGTTGTTTTTAAAAAGACTGGAACGGATTAATCCGTTTTGCATTACTTTCTATGGGAAAGCGCGCCTTGATTTTGGAACCCTTTGGCTTTGGAACGGACTTTCGGAACGGATTAAGTTTGAGAACCAAGGTACCACTGTAGTGGTTCAGCTGGGCTCCACAGAGCTACTTAGACATGCACTAACCTCTGGGTTATTTCTTGGGGAGGGGGCGAGTTTTTAATAATTGCTGGCTCACAAGTCGCAACACAAGCTGCTTCCCAATCTCCCTTGTTTCAAGTGCTGTCTGCCACAGCCACGCGAGTATTGTTTAAAGCAGTGTTTCCCAACCGGTGTTCCGCGGCACACTAGTGTGCCGTGAGACACCGGCTGGTGTGCCGTGGGAGGGAGGCGGGCGAGTCGGGCGGCGAGAGGCGGCGGCGGCGAGGATCCGCGTCGAGCCGGGGGCGGCTCCGCGGTGCTGGTGCCGAGCGGCGGGGCAGCGCGCGCAAAAGGGAGGAGCGCGAGACAGCGGAGGAGGAGGAGGCCGGCATGTCCGGGCAGCAGCAGCAACAGCAGCAGCAGCAACTCCCGGCGACGGCTCCTCCTCCGCCCGCTATCGCCGCCACCACCACAACAGCCGCCGCCGCCTCAGCTGCCGCCGTCCCTCAATCCCTCGCTCTGCTGCCTCCTCCCACCCCGGCAAGGGGAAGGGAAAAAACTTTCACTTTTGTGCGTCCCTCCCGGTGTGACGCTGCGCGCTGACGTCACGGGGCGGGGCTTTAATGGTGGTGTGCCGCGAGATTTTTTCCCGGTAAACAGGTGTGCCGTTGCCCAAAACCGTTTGGGAAACACTGGTTTAAAGAGGGGTGTGTGTGGAATCTCATTTCCTCTCGGACTCGTGGAGCAAGCCTGTTGGTTCACTGGCCTCTAGACAATACATTTTTGAGGATTACTTTAGAATGCGGATATCCTGTTTACCCAGCCTCCCTTCGCCTGTTTTAGCTACACTGCAAGGTTGTTGTAAACCACACTCAGTTCAACAGTGGAATTTGCTGCCAAGGAGTGTGGTGGAGTCTTCTACTTTGGAGGTCTTTAAGCAGAGGCTTGACAACCATATGTCAGGAGTGCTCTGATGGTGTTTCCTGCTTGGCAGGGGGTTGGACTCGATGGCCCTTGTGGTCTCTTCCAACTCTATGATTCTATGATTCAACCTTCAATGCAGTGTATGAAAACAACTGATGACACTAGAGGTTTGTTGTAAGCTACTCTCTACTCTACTCTTTGCTCTTACATTTTGGTTTTTTGAGGGGTGGGGATGGAAACACGGATGCCGAATACCAGCTACATAAATCTCTATGTGCAGCTCACACTCAATTCCTATAGTCAGGGCTTGCATCATAACCCACTTCTGGAACATTTAAAAACAGGTTGATCGGCATGAACCAGGAGATGACCTCTCCAGGGAACGAGGTGGTTCCCCTTATCCTTTTTATATTCACATACAATACGGTAATCTTTATTGTCATTGTCCCATACAGAACAACGAAAGTGAAAAAAAATCGAAAAATCTACATCAGACATTCAAAAACCAACAAGCCTGCTATCCCAGCCTGGTTAGCCCCCCCCCCCCAAATTCTGATACCCCATAATTAAATACAGTGGTACCTCAGGTTAAGAACTTAATTCGTTCCGGAGGTCCGTTCTTAACCTGAAACTGTTCTTAACCTGAAGCACCACTTTAGCTAATGGGGCCTTCCGCTGCTGCCTTGCCGCTGGCGGAAAATTTCTGTTCTCATCCTGAAGCAAAGTTCTTAACCCGAGGTACTATTTCTGGGTTAGCGGAGTCTGTAACCTGAAGCGTATGCAACCTGATGTGTCTGTAACCCGAGGTACCACTGTACAATATACTCCCATAGATACTACCTTACACTGTGTTTAAAACCAAAATCACATTTGGATAGAAACTGTTTCTCAGGCGGCTAGTCCTAGTCTTTATAACCCTGTACCTTCTTCCAGAAGGCAGAAGCTGAAAGAGATCATTTCTGGGGTGTGCACTATCCTGCACTATCTCTGCAGCTTTCTTATGACACCTGGAAGCACAGATTTGATCCAAGGTGGGAAGGGTGCACCCAATTATTCTCTCTGCAGTCTTTACAACCCTGGACAGCTTTGTTTTTCCCCCGACCGTGCAGCTCCCAAACCACACACACAGACCATAAGTTAATACACTCTCAACAGTACAATGGTAAAATGCCATCAACAGGTCCTTTGAGAGATTATTTTTTTCTGGAGGATTCTCAGAAAATATAACCTCTGCTGTGCTCTCTTCATCAGGTCTTTGCTGTTTTCTCCCCAGGTTAGGTCATCTCTCAACTCCATTCCCAGAAATCAAAACACCGAGACCTGTTCCATGCATTTCCCCTCAATCATGAGTGGCTGAATAGTCACTTTACATTTCCTAAAGTCCACAATAATCTCTTTTGTTTTCTTTAAGTTAAGGAGTAAGTTGTTTTTCCTACACCACTCCCCCAGTGACCCCTTTTATGTTCCTTCCTCTCAGAGGAGGAAAGAGAAGAGGAGTCAGCTGGAGAAACCCAGGATGAGAACTAACGTCCTATACCCCTTTTAAATGTGTTTGTGGGAGGGGGGTGTTGGTTTGTTGTTCTTGTTTGTTCTTGCTTTCATCATGCGTTTTGTACTTTGTATATTTATGTTGTGAGTCGCCCTGAGACCTGCAGATGCAGGGTGGTATAGAAGAAGAGGAGAAATGAAGCAAAGGGCAATAGAATACAGTGGTACCTCGGGTTACATACGCTTCAGGTTACATACGCTTCAGGTTACAGACTCCGCTAATCCAGAAATAGTACCTCGGGTTAAGAACTTCGATTCAGGATGAGAACAGAAATCGTGCTCCAGTGGCGTGGCGGCAGCAGGAGGCCCCATTAGCTAAAGTGGTGCTTCAGGTTAAGAACAGTTTCAGGTTAAGAACAGACGTCCAGAACGAATTAAGTACTTAACCCGAGGTACCGCTGTAATTGAATTGTACAGTTGGAAGGGACCCCAAGTATCATCTATTCCCTGAAATGCAGGAATCTCAGCTAAAGCATCCATGACAAATGGCTATCCAACCTCTGCCTTAAAACCTCCAAGGTAGAAGAGCCCATAACCTCCAGAGAAGGAAAAGAATTGGAGACAGAGCTACAAATCCTCAACTTCCACTCTCCTCAGTTCTGCTCTGTGGCTCCTTCCCTTCTCTCCTAGCTAACCTCTCCTGCTTCCCAGCAGATCAGTGGGCATTTTGAAGTGTCATGTTCTGGTTCTGAGAGCCAGTGTGGTGTAGTGGTTAAGAGTGGTAGACTCGTAATCTGGTGAACCGGGTTCGCGTCTCCTCTCCTCCACATGCAGCTGCTGGGTGACCTTGGGCTAGTCACACTTCTCTGAAGTCTCTCAGCCCCACTCAGCTCACAGAGTGTTTGTTGTGGGGGAGGAAGGGAAAGGAGAATGTTAGCCGCTTTGAGACTCCTTCGGGTAGTGATAAAGCAGGATATCAAATCCAAACTCTTCTTTTCTTCTTCTTCTTCTTTGGCCACACCTTCCTCTTCAGTGGAATTCTCTTCCAGCCAATTTAATTCCATGGCCACCCATTGCTCAGTACTCACTGGGCCTTTGGGGGAACCTCCCCCTTCTTTAAATATTTCCTAAATATCTTTGTTGGTTTGTTCTCCTGAGCCTGCAAGATCCTTCGCTCTTGTTCATAGATGACACTGCTTCAGCTGCATAAGGACTCAGGTTAAGTTTGGCACTGGTAGGATTGTTAAGACGAATAACTCCTATAACTAACACCACAAACACTGCGCGGCTGGACCAACAGGGATGGGGAACTTGTGGCCCTCCAGAAGTTGCCAGACTACAACCCCCATCATCCTTGACCATTGCCATTGGCCATGCTGGCTGGGGCTGGTGGGACCCAGAGTCCAACACATTGCTGTCAACCGTCCCTTATTTGGCGGGAAAGTCCCTTATCCCAGCGCTGTGTCCCACTGCTGTCCCCAATTGATGATGTCCCTTACATTTCCCGGGTTTCAAAGGAAGCAGCTCCTCTCCCTCCCTCCCTGCCAGCCAGCCAGGGAGGAGGGAGGCTCCAACTGTGTTGCTTGGCTGCGTTGCTCACCCAATAAGGAGTCTAAGAACGACTGGGGAGGTGGAGCTTGCATGCCTTGTGCCAATCAAATCGGCCGCATTGCCTGGGGACTCGCCTTTGCTCAGCGCTTCCCAGCGGAGAGGTAACAGTGGTTTTCCTTGCTGCATCCCCTTTGCCGGGTTGCTGCGCTGTAGGAACCACCACTTGAGGCTTCGTTTGGCTGTTGGCTGGGCTTTCTGTCTTTGGCTTGGAGGGGCTCAGAAGTCGAACATACCTGTGTTTGGAAAATCCCTATTTTGGCTGCTGATCCCTTATTTTCGAGGCTGCTGGTCCCTTATTTTCAAATCTGTAAGTTGACAGCTTTGGTCCAACATCAGTTATGCAAACAGAAAACATGTGCAAAGCTATCTCTCTGTGATACCTGCTGAAGAAGGACTGAAGAAGGACTGAGAAACAATTTGCTACTTACATTGATGTATGTGGAGCTACCTGGAAAGCTTTGGCATGTATTTTGTGCTTCTGATGTGAACCTAGGAGAGGAAAGAATGAATGGGAAGCCATCAAGGAACCATACATGAAATTTCCATCCAAACCTCTGGCCGCATTGTTAAATCCCTGCATTCTCAATTTGTCTCGGTTCACAAAAGTCCGTACTGACCTTCCACAAATTACCTTACAAAATGACGGACTGAGTCTGACAAATGTTCACCTATCTTTTTAATTTTTGCCAGCTTCCAGAGATGGGACATTTGCGTGACCATGTCCTGGTTTTCAACTTAGCCTATCATCCTTTAAACCCCATTTAAAAGGTTTAAATAGCTTCAAAAACTGCTACTTACGGAGTGTGTGCAGCATTTGTAGTTGCGAGTGAATTCAGTTGAGGGTAAAGTGGTGGCTGAGTGGGATAGGGACTTGGAACAGCAACACTTTGAGGCTGGCAATCTAAAAAAAGAAAGAAAAACAGGCATGATCGTGATTTTTCTGCAAACCTTTAAAGCACACGGACACACAAAAAATATAGGCAATGTTTTAAGGCAAAATATCACGGTGGTGATCTCTGATCAAGACATTGGCCCAGGATATAGATCAATAAGCAGAATTCAGCAACACATTATTTCAAATAAACTCAAGGTGGGGATGTGTGTCTTCTATTATCCAGTCACCATTTGGGAGTTCATGTGAAGTTCAGTTCGCAACAGCCTTCTTCAGATGATCATTCCTGGCTTTATAAGCCATGGTTCACCAAGCTGGTAATGTGTGTTGGGACTGAGCACTCCTCCCTTGCTTCCTCCCTTCATATGCCAGCTCTGGCGCAAAGGTTATGGTTTCGATTAAGCCAGAGTTCCCCAAGCAAAGTGGAGAATTTTGGCTACTGATGCGTAAAGGAACAATGCTAGTGATCCAAAACACCCAAAGGTGGAACTGCCTGTACTTTCCCTCCATGGCCTCTGGCTTCTAGGTCACAGTCTGCATCTCTTAAGTATGCATCTGAAATGCATCTGAGAAGAAAACAGGTAGAGTCAGACCACTTGGTCCATCTAGCTCCATCTATACTGGAGGCAGACCTCCAAGGTTTCACACAGGAGATATTCCTGGCCCTGCATGAAGTTGCTGGAAATTGAACTGTGGAGGAAATTTAGCCTGGAGGTTAAGGGGTGATATGATAGCCATGTTCAATTATATAAAAGGATGTCACATAGAGGAGGGAGAAAGGTTGTTTTCTGCTGCTCCAGAGAAGCGGACACGGAGCAATGGATCCAAACTACAAGAAAGAAGATTCCACCTAAACATTAGGAAGAACTTCCTGACAGTAAGAGCTGTTCAACAGTGGAATTTGCTGCCAAGGCGAGTAGTGGAGTCTCCTTCTTTGGAGGTCTTTAAGCAGAGGCTTGACAACCATATGTCAGGAGTGCTCTGATGGTGTTTCCTGCTTGGCAGGGGGTTGGACTCGATGGCCCTTGTGGTCTCTTCCAACTCTATGATTCTATGAACTTGATTTCAAAGCAGAGGCTTTCTAACACTGAGCTACAGCACTTCCCTAACAATAATAGGAGGGAAGTGGTGATTTTGACCTATAAAGCCTTAAACGGCTCAAGACCACAAGACCTCAAGGACTGCCTCTCTATGAACCTTCCCAGACTCTGAGATCTTCTGGGGCCCTTCTTCATGTGCCTCCTCCACAAGAGGTCCGGAGGGTGGCAACACGAGAACAGGGCCTTCTCTGCAGTGGCTCCCCATTTGTGGAATGTTCTCCCCAGGGAGGTTTGGCTGACGCCTTCATTATACACCAGACAAAGACGTTCCTCTTCAACCAGGCCTTTGGCTGATTGACACCCAATGCCCTTTTAAAATACGTTGTGGAATGGGGATTATTGTATTTGTTTTTATCATATATTTTGTGGTTTTTATAATGCTATTTTATGTTGTGAATCACCCTGAGAGCTACAGGTATAGGACAGTATACAGTGGTACCTCGGGTTAAGTACTTAATTCGTTCCGGAGGTCTGTCCTTAACCTGAAACTGTTCTTAACCTGAAGCACTACTTTAGCTAATGGGGCCTCCTGCTGCTGCCGCGCCGCCAGACGATTTCTGTTCTCATCCTGAAGCAAAGTTCTTAACCCGAGGTACTATTTCTGGGTTAGCGGAGTCTGTAACCTGAAGCGTCTGTAACCTGAAGTGTTATGTAACCTGAAGCATATGTAACCCGAGGTACCACTGTACAAATATAATAACAATAACCATAATAATATAAGAATCTCTCCTGTGCGACACCTTGGAGATAATAATAATAATAATAATAATAATAATAATAATAATAATTATTATTATTATTATTATTATTATTATTATTATTTATTATTTATACCCCGCCCATCTGGCTGGGTTTCCCCAGCCACTCTGGGCGGCTTCCAAAAGAATATTAAAATACTGTGATACATCAAACATTAAAAGCTTCCCTAAACAGGGCTGCCTTCAGATGTCTTCTAAAAGTCTGGTAGTTGTTGTTCTCTTTGACATCTGGTGGGAGGGCGTTCCACAGGGAGGGCGCCACTACCGAGAAGGCCTTCTGCCTGGTTCCCTGTAACTTGGCTTCTCGCAGTGAGGGAACCGCCAGAAGGCCCTCGGTGCTGGACCTCAGATCTTCCATATTGCAGCTCTCCAGTCCAAATCCATAGGACCTGTACAAGGATAAGTCGGTTTCCATATTTTCCCACAAGGTTCATAGCATTCCATTAAAACATACATACATACTCACTCAATTCTGAAAACTGAGGAGGTGCAGGGCCAGCTTCTCCAGGCTTTGGCACAGTAGTGGAAAAGCTTGAAGCCAGGTCAAGCAAATCACACGAAGGAGCAGATGGCTGGTTGCCATTGACCTTGAGAGGAAAGGAGGAGATCAGAGGTTATACCTAGTGTTCCCTCTTAGGTGTGGGTTGAACATTCAGTGTGCGACAAGCAATTGCTAACAAGGTCTTTTTTGCTCTCTTATGGAAGCAGATCCTGGCTGGTGGTAAGGGTCTCCTCAAGTCACCAGTGTGACCATCTATGATTCACCGGCTATATCTGTAAAATCTGAAGGTTCTCAGATTTTAGTAATCTGAGATTTAGTAATAGAATGAGCAGGATATAATTTTGCATTGATCCCAAAGAACACTTCACAGTTCAAGATAAGTGCAGCCAAAATTCATTAAGAGAATTATTTTCTGCAAGAATTGTGTAAGATGACAGCTTAACAGCTGTCATTTGAAGAAGCACTAGGGATGGTATTGTGGTTTCGTCCTCCCCGCTTCCCTTTTGCAGCAGCTTTTCAGTGGACTTTATATATATATATATATATATAGAGAGAGAGAGAGAGAGAGAGAGAGAATGATTCCTCCCCCATCCACCACCCAGACATATTTGGCTACTTGCTCTGTAATGGGTGAACTAGCAATTTATGCATTGTCCTCTTTGGAACACTGAATCTTACGCACTGCAATCTTACGCACACTTACTTAGGAGTTAAGCACCACCAGACTTAGCTTCTGACTTGCTTCTGAGTCAACATGCCTAGACTTAGAAGGCATGAACTATAAACGTTGCAAAATGACTCAAGAGACCCAAGAATCTAACAGAATCAGAGGTTCCAGAATTCTTGTCCTAACAAAAGAAGGCTCTTTCCAGGCTAGAGGACAGGCTGTTAATTACTTACCCCTGCACCTTCGTTCTGAATCCTTTGATTCTCCAAGAAGCGTACTCTGTTTCGAGAGAACCTGTATGAAATGGTACGGTCAGTACCTGCGTTTCAAGCCATGCACTTACAATGAACAACGGAAAGATGTGTATGCAATGTTTGCCATATTCCAGAGATGCCCAGTCAATTGAGAATCACCAAGGAGGCAAAGCTCACAGTCTTTGAGCAGACCTTGAGGGGATGTTATCTTTTCCTCCTTTTTATAACCTCAGCTAGCAAGGAAGATGGTTATGGCTTTTTTTTTTTAGCTTGCCTGCTTCCAGCTTTTGCCAATGTTTCTTCTTACAAGAAAACCCTCCCAGGGGGAAGAGAAATTAGCCCCATCACTCAAGAATGGGTGCTTGCTTGTTTCAAAATAAACAAACAAGCCAAAGAGAAAACAGTAAGAAAGAAATTGGTCCCATTATTCTAGGGCACTTGAGTAATGGGGCCAATTTCTATTTATCTTTTATTTTACCTTTTGATTACTTATTTATTTATTCTATAACAAAAACATTACATTTGGACAGCATACATGTGCCAAGGGAAAGAATTGCATTGTGCCACTCGGATTAACAGGCAAGCAACAATGTTCGCTTCTCTCCAGAGTATTGTGTCTCAAAAGTAACCTAAACGGACATGGAAAATAACGTAAGCATCACAACAGAGACTTGTAACTTAGTCTATTCAGAGATTTTCTCCTGAAGGACCTCTCCAAAGAAGTAGGCCAGAGGCTTTCTCCCCTGCTCCTTGCTGTGGGGTGGGAAGTGAACTGAACAGTGGGAATGCCAGACTCTGCAGTCGCTGAGAGGCAAATATTGCATGGTCAGGATGAGATCCTATGCTCACCAGCCAAGCATAGGTTCCACTGGTTCAGACATTCACTTCTCTCCAAAGCAGAAGGGGAAGGGGAAAGTGAACATGAGGCCTACTCCCAAGGAACACTGCAAGGGAACAAAGCTCTTCGTTAGCTCAGGCAACCTGTAAGCCCTTCAAATATTGTTTGGACTACAACTCCCATCATCCATGACGGTTGAGCCAATGTTGGCTGGGGCTGATGGGAGTTGGGAGGGCCAGTTTCCCCACTCCTGAAACTGGCATAACCTGTGTATATATAAGCAACGAGTCCCCAGTATATATAAAACAGCTTTACCTTTCATGTCCCAGTAGGACATTATTCAGATTTTCATTCACTTGTATCAGTTCTGTGATCACGTCTTCATTCTGCACAGTCGCTAGCAGTTCCATAATTCTCTCTTGCATCACCCGACACGTCTTATAGAGCTTCTGCCAAGGGATGAAAGGAAAGACATTCGCTATCAGCATTTGAAGGGCAAAAACAACAGGCGTCAAATACACATTGTTTGTATCCAAGGCACACAATCAGAGGCTCTTCACTCTTCTGGTGACCACATACAGGGCTAGCCCTTCCATGTAGCAAGGTGAAGCAGGTTCCTTCATTGGGACTTAGAAAGGAAGGGGAAAGCAAATACAGAAAAAGAAGAAGAAGAAGAGGAGGAGGAGGAGGAGGAGGAGTTTGGATTTGATATCCTGCTTTATCACTTCCCGAAGGAGTCTCAAAGCAGCTAACAATCTCCTTTCCCTTCCTCCCCCACAACAAACACTCTGTGAGGTGAGTGGGGCTGAGAGACCTCAAAGAAGTGTGACTAGCTCAAGGTCACCCAGCAGCTGCATGTGGTGGAGCGGAGACACGAACCCAGTTCCCCAGATTACGAGACTACCGCTCTTAACCACTACACCACACTGGCTCCCAGTGTGTAGTCTTTGCCTGGGCACCAAAATGTCTTGGTCCTGCACTGATCTGCCCTAAAAGCAGATGCAATAAAAAAGGAAGGCTATATCTGCTATAACCTCTTCCCTGGGTTTCTTTTTGGATACTGGCGACCACCATAAAGAAGGACAATGCACAAGGAAGAAGTCTTTGCCCTCTCCACAATCTGCCCTGGAAATCCTTCAGATGAGTTTCTTCATTGTACCGGGGCTGTCTGAATCAGGCCATTGTGTGCACAAGGAATTCTCCTACTCTGAGAAGTAAAACCAGCAACTGACTAACATATCTATAGATTTCAGTGAGTCTTCTCAGAGTCTTCTTTTTCGGAAGCAGTTGCCTGGGGACAATTGGTCAAATCTGTTTTCTGCTACTGTGTCCTGCAGATTGGCTCAACTGCTTGGGTTATCTGGAGTTGAGTTGCCACAGGCCTACTTTGTTTCTCAATACAGTGGTACCTCTGGTTAAGAATTTAATTTGTTCTGGAGGTCCGTTCTTAACCTGAAACTGTTCTGAACACGAGAAACCACTTCAGCTAATGGGGCCTCCTGCTGCCGCCGCAGCACGATTTCTGTTCTCATCCTGAAGCAAAGTTCTTAACCTGAGGTACTATTTCTCGGTTAGTGGAGTCTGTAACCTGAAGCATCTGTAACCTGAAGCGTCTGTAACCCGAGGTACCACTGTAAGACATTATATGTTGGCCATTCTAAACAGAGGAAGCTTGTCAGCCAGACCATTTACACCACCATCCTGTTCCCTACGGAGCCCAACCAGATCCTTCTGTGGATCCCCACCACAAGAAGTAAACAGGATTTAGCACTGTGACTTATACAGTCTCTGAACATGGAGATGTCCACTCTATTTTCAGCAGATCTCTCTCTCTCTCTCTCTCTCTCTCTCTCTCTCTCTCTCTCTCATCTATCATCATCTTCTTGGAAAAGTAACAAGTACAGCATGATGAGGACAGCCATCCTTCATCACAGGAGCAAGGAGCCTGTGGCCCCCTAAATGATGTTGGAGTCCCAACTCCCATCAGCCCCAACAAACAGGGCGAGTGGTCAGGGGGGGGCAGTGGAAATTGTAGCCCAGTAACATCTGAGAGGGATGCGGGTGGCGCTGTGGGTTAAACCACAGAGCCTAGGACTTGCCGATGAGAAGGTCAGCAGTTCGAATCCCCGCGACGGGGTGAGTTCCCGTTGCTCAGTCCTTGCTCCTGCCAACCTAGCAGTTTGAAAGCACATCAAAGTGCAAGTAGATAAATACCTTCTCTGGCGGGAAGGTAAACGGCGTTTCCATGCGCTGCTCTGGTTCGCCAGAAGCGGCTTAGTCATGCTGGCCACATGACCCGGAAGCTGTACGCCGGCTCCCTCGGCCAATAAAGCGAGATGAGCGCCGCAACCCCAGAGCCGGCCACGAATGGACCTAATGGTCAGGGGTCCCTTTACCCTTTACCTAACATCTGAGAGGGTCACAGTATCCCCATCCCTGATTATTGCTTATGCATAGCATAAACATTTTCCCTTTTTTAAGGGAAATCCCCTTATTCTGAATAGGATTCCTCGCAAGAAAAGGGGAAAGTTGACAGCTATGGCATAGCATCTGGTAACCATTAATGGTGTTCTCGTGTTTACCCATCATGTCCTCCATTAATGAGTCTCATCGTTAAAAACAAAACACAACATGACATCACAACACCTGATGCTGCAACAGCCTTGAGGTGTGCCTCAAGGTTAGAAAATAGCTCCAAATCACTAAAGGCCAGAAGCTTGGAGATGCTTTAGAAAAGGTTGTATGGGTTGTTTTTATAAAAACAAAACAAAACTGCAGGCAATTCATATCCGAGAAAGAATCCTTCAGCTTTGGCGGAAGGAAGGAACAAACAATAGCCAACCTATAAAAGATGTATGCGTGGGAGGAAATGGAGTTTCTACAGATAAACTACAATAAATCAGTGCATATAATTGGCTTGCTCTTTTTTACTGCTGTTTTTACGAGGTGGCTGTGTGCGCCATTATGTTGTTAATTGCACTGCTCTATATCATTTTAAAACTGCATGGTGGGGAAGAAACGATAGCCCCAGATCAAAACCGGGAACGCCCCAAAATGCAGGAGAAATTAAGCTGTCACCACTGTGTGTCCAAAAAAAAAGTGAGCAGTTTGCATTTCTGGCCATTTGCAAAACTCGTATGACAGCATTGCCATTCACCAGATTGCAGACCTTCCCTGTTTATTCGTTTATAAGGTTTGCTAACCGCCATTCACCATAAGGTACAAGGCCAGGTTACAACAACGAAATATACAATTATGAAAACATGACCATTCTAAAACAAGCAGAGCTATTCTAAATCGAACAGAACAGTATGAATCCGGCAAAATACTTTGGGTTGTATCAAATGCTAATCCCACTCAAGAGTTGCGCCCAACATTGGGGGGCTGACGTCACGTGCATCGCGCATTGTGTGACATCATGTGTGCGTGACAACTGTCACATCGGGAGAGGCTTACTAGGTTTGTTTAGTGTCTCCCAATGTCACGCGGCCTCCTGTGTCCCCTCAAGATTGGGAAAGAGGTGAGCCCTGGCCCAGCAGACATTTGGGGGCCTGTAGAGGCCTCAGTAGGGACACGGGTGGCGCTGTGGGTTAAACCACAGAGCCTAGGACTTGCCGATCAGAAGGTTGGCGGTTCAAATCCCTGTGACGGGGTGAGCTCCTGTTATTCGGTCCCTGCTCCTGCCAACCTAGCAGTTTGAAAGCACGTCAAAGTGCAAGTAGATAAATAGGTACCGCTCCGGCGGGAAGGTAAACGGCATTTCCGTGCGCTGCTCTGGTTCACCAGAAGTGGCTTCGGCATGCTGGCCACATGACCCGGAAGCTGTCTGCAGACAAACGCCGGCTCCTTCGGCCAATAAAGTGAGATGAACGCCGCAACCCCAGAGTCGGTCACGACTGGACCTAATGGTCAGGGATCCCTTTACCTTTACCTAGAGGCCTCAGTCCCATGGAGTTGGCGCATCTGAGCCCTACTGAGGTTAATAGTCACAACCAGGTTTGGTTTGTTAATTCCAGCGGGTCTACTCTTGAGTAGGACGTAATAGGATGCAGCCCTTTTACGCTGCAGGTCAGGATACAGAGGTTGCGTCTTCGGCACACAGTGAAATCTGTACAATAAAGATTTGGGATGCACCTCTGTGGGGAGATAGTTCCACAATTCAGGGGCTGCCAAAGAAAATTCTTTCCCAGGACACCATTCTCCGCACATCTGAGAGTGATGGCGCTACCAAAATATTCCCCTCTGCACACCTTAATGCCAGAGAAGGTCACTAGAGATGGAGATGGCCTTCCAGATATTGGGAGCCTAACACACTAATTAATGTTGTTGTTGTTGTTTATTAAATTTGTAGACCGCCCTATACCTGCAAATCTCAGGGCGGTTCACAACCTAAATTATAATATAAAAAAACCACCACGTACACACCCATCTCTGACTTCCTAAGAGCAAAAAAACTCAATCTCTTTTGAGAAACAAGGCTGATTCTAAACTTATCCATGGGAATGGGCAGATTCCCAGCACCTCCCACAGATTTACAAAGTAGTGAAGTGTATTCTCAGAGTTTTAAATCCATAATATGTGACCTACTCATCGCAAAATATTGGAAGACACAGGAGCTACCCACACTGGAAGAATGGCAGATGAAAGTGATGGACTACATGGAATTGGCAGAAATGACTGGCAGAATTTGTGACCAGGGAGAAGAGTCGGTGGAGGAAGACTGGAAGAAATTTAAAGACTACCTGCAGAAGCACTGTAAAATTAAGGAATGTTAAAATGATGTTTGATTGAAAATAAGTGGTACTGGTAAAAAGATGTTTAAGAAAATGTAAATAGGGATTGATAAAGGATAAATGCTAGAGGGTAAGGATTTGCTGAATTTAATATCTGAACTGGAATACAAAATGGGAGGTGTGAGGAGGTCAAGAAACTAGTGAATGAAGTATAAGATATGAAAATATTAACCTATTTTCTATTTTGCTTTTTGGTTTTTTCCCCTTTTTTTCTTTTTTTCCTTCCCTTTTTTTGTTAACTGTTTTCTATTGTGTATTGTCTATGTGTTTTGTTCTTGTATTTTTTCACTTTTGTAGTTTAAATCTTGAAACTTTTTATTGTTTGTGAAACTTTAATAAATATTATTTTTTAAAAATTAAAATTCATAAGATGTGAGATCTTTAGACATCTCAGTTGTACACAGTTCATGTCTACAGTGTACAGGAGGAAAGGGGAAGCACCTTCAAATTAACTACCTGCCTCCTCGATATCGATGAGACGATAGACGAATTCTTTAAATAAATAAGTACAAAGGAAACTGAAAATAGCAGACAAAAATAAAAGAGGAAACAATGAGTTTGATTTAGCCTTTGTCAGACTTAGAGATCATCCATTGAAATGGATACTATTCAGGTTCCTCCTATTGATTCCAGTGGGTTCCCTCTGACTAAGACTGCATCCAACCCAATGATGTTATCTTTGGGCTCTTGAGACGGCATTTATGCCACACAGCTCTCCCACAGATCATTTCTTCAGGCTCATGTCTCACGTGGCTTTCTGGAGCAACCACCGTTTCTGTTATGAGTTGGCTTACCACAACCATTTTGTGTGGTGATTTAATTCCTCCAAATCTTCATGTGGCGAGAGAGATCCGGCATTTTACTACGAGAGCAAAACTCCTGCCCTCATACCACAAGTACCAGATCTTGCCACATGAGGGCACAGCAAAAGCCACACAAACGTGGAAAATCCATCCCATTAAAAAGTATCAAAAGGCATTGAAGGGAAACGGGATTCATGCTGTAAATCTGGATTCCCTACCATGGTTTTGTCGGTGAATGTCAATAGCCCAACCCGTGTGTGTGTGTGTGTGTGTGCGTGCATGCATGTGCGTATTAAGGTTTTCTCTTTTTTGTAAATATTTTTAATTTAATTTTAAAGAATATACAGTGGTGCCCCGCAAGACGAACGCCTCGCGAGACGAAAAACTCGCAAAACGAAAGGTTTTTTCGTTTTCGAGTTGCCTCGCAAGACGAATTTCCCTATGGGCTTGCTTCGCAAAACGAAGCTTGCGCCGCAAGCTCCGGGGACAGCGGGTCTTCCCCGCTGTCCCCGGACCTCTTTTGAAGCAAGGGGCGGTGGGGAGAAGCGATCTTCTCCCCGCAGCCCCAGGTCCGGGGACAGTGGGAAGCACTTCCCGCTGTCCCTGGACCTCTTTTGAAGCAAGGGGCTGTGGGGAGATCGCTTCTCCCCACCGCCCCTTGCTTCAAAAGAGGTCGGGGACAGCGGGAACCGCAGCGCTTCTTCCCCGCTGTCCCCGGACCTCTTTTGAAGCAAGGGGCGGTGCGGAGAAGCGATCTTCTCCCCGCAGCCCCAGGTCCGGGGACAGCGGGAAGCGCAGCGTGTCTTCCCCGCTGTCCCCAGACCTCTTTTGAAGCAAGGGGCGGCGGGGAGAAGCTATCTTCTCCCCGCAGCCCCTTGCTTCAAAAGAGGGGACCGAATGGCGCTTCCCCTCTGTCCCCGGACGGTCTCCATAGGAATGCATTGATTGATTTTCAATGCATTCCTATGGGAAACCGTGCTTCGCAAGACGAAAAACTCGCAAGAAGAAAAAACTTGCGGAACGAATTAATTTCGTCTTGCGAGGCACCACTGTAAACAGTTAACAAAGTCAATTAAGAAACCATATAAAGAGATTACTCTGAATCTCCCTTCCATCACCTCCATGGGTCCTAGTGACAATATTTACAACGGCATATCAATCAGTTATCCAAATTTTTTACCCATCTAAATTGTCCATAGTTCTTGTTGCTTTAGAAGCGCAGTTAAAATCCTGCTAATTTTTTCATCTCTTTACAATGGTCGCCTAAATAAATTATAATTTCTCCCCATTCTTTTTTTAAATTCTTGTCCTCTTGGTTTCTGAGCTTCCCAGTTAATTTTGCCATTTCAGCATAGTCCATCAACTTGGTAATATATGTCTTAGGTGTTTTGCTTGAGGGGGTGTTTTGGAGAAGTGTCTGTTTTTATTCTCTGAAATGGATATTTTGTATTGCCCAAAACAGT
Source organism: Podarcis liolepis (assembly GCF_965112155.1). Lineage (NCBI taxonomy): Eukaryota > Metazoa > Chordata > Lepidosauria > Squamata > Lacertidae > Podarcis > Podarcis liolepis. The sequence continues at coordinate 18,699,900 of NC_139555.1, read as the reverse complement.
TCCTTAGATTTCCATACATGGCCAAATCTTTATGGGGCGCCGTGTTGTAAACGCTTAATAAAATAGGTAGGAAGGGCAGCTTTAAAAAGAAGCCAAGTCAGACAGTATTGGTGGAATCTAGTCTTATATTCAGTGATTTTGAGAGAACAGATTACTTTTTTAACATGTACTTGGCATTAGGAGAGAATAGTATGAAGGCTTGGTCTGTTTATGGAAATCCACATTATACTATCTAGAGCCACTGGGTTTGGCAAAAACATTTTCCCATTACTGAAGTGCTCAAAGAAAAGGCCTTGGACGGGACTTTCTCTTGACAAGGAAACATATTATTAGGGAAATCCCCCTTTTTCCCTTCCTTTTCCAAGACTACCTCCCAGAAGTTCACTTTTTTAAAAAAAATGTTTTTATTAAGGATTAGGTTGGGTTACAAAACAGAAATCAGTTCTGCAGGAAATCTCCAAAATAATTTGTTTACAGTTAAAACCACTTCAAGGAGTGTGGTTTTCTTCATTATTGATTCCATCTGTGGTAGACGGGTGCAAAAGGAGTCTGGGTATACAACTATTAACCCAAAAGTTTGTTTTAAAATGGGCATGTAATTTGCTTTTTAAAAAAAAAAGTTTGTGATTCGTTTGTTTTAAAATGGGTTTGTGCTTTGTTTTTAAACCTGATTACCCATTTCAATTCTGAGAGAATGAGAGAAATAATTCTCTGATGCTGGGATCTCTTCGGTTCTTCTAAACCAGGCATGCCCAAAGTCCAGCCCGCTGGTCGATTTAATCTGGCCCCTGTGGCAGTTCAACAACTTCAATCCTAAAAAAACCTCAACAACTTTGGGGGGGAAATCCCAAAAACCTCAATAACTCCAATTCTTAAAAAAAAAGGTCAACAACTGTGGTCGGCCCTCACGCGTGTTCACTTCATCAAATCTGGCCCTCTTTGATAAAAGTTTGGACACCCCTGTTTTAAACCTTTTCTTCTTCTCTTTTTACATTTTAGAACTGGCACAGATTAAGGGGAACAGGAATGGGCCAAGGGGCTGCAGACACTGCCATCTTAATTTCCCTAGAATATATCTGGACCCCATTATAGAACTCTGGGGAAATCAAGATGGTAGCTGCAGTTACTTTGACTGGGGGTTTTCTCACAGTCCTAGGCTGGCTGCCCCTGCCTGTCTGCACAGCTGCCCATGGTGGCAGCACCCAGTTTCCCACCCCCAGTATACTTGTTGGGGGAAAGGGGCATCAGGTGGAACTGGACAGGAACACTAGACACTGGTGCTGGGTCCCGCTCCTTGATAATCCAGAGTGCAAATTAATGCCTTGAGATTCCACATATTCCATCACCTTTGCTTTTCATTAACTACTGTTTAAACTGCTATAGCAAGGGTGTCTCTGGAGCTTAAACTGAGGCTCATACAACAAAAAATGATATTTAGAATACACTGGACCCCATTACATTTGTTTTTTAAAAAGGGCTAGCTAAGGTATTGAACAGGACGCGGGTGGCACTGTGGGTTAAACCACAGAGCATAGGACTTGCCGATCAGAAGGTTAGTGGTTCGAATCCTCGCAATGGGGTGAGCTCCCATTGCTCGTTCCCTGCTCCTGCCAACCTAGCAGTTCGAAAGCATGTCAAAGTGCAAGTAGATAAATAGGTACCGCTCCAGCGGGAAGGTAAACGGCGTTTCTGTGTGCTGCTCTGGTTTGCCAGAAGCGGCTTAGTCATGCTGGCCACATGACCCGGAAGCTGTACGCCGGCTCCCTCGGCCAATAAAGCGAGATGAGCGCTGCAACCCCAAAGTCGGCCACGACTGGACCTAATGGTCAGGGGTCCCTTTACCCTTTAAGGTACAGTGATACCTCGGGTTACATACACTTCAGGTTACATACGCTTCAGGTTACAGACACCACTAACCCAGAAATATTACCTCAGGTTAAGAACTTTGCTTCAGGATGAGTACAGAAATCGTGCTCCGGTGGCGCGGCGGCAGCAGGAGGCCCCATTAGCTAAAGTGGTGCTTCAGGTTAAGAACAGTTTCAGGTTAAGAACGGACCTCTGGAACGAATTAAATACTTAACCTGAGGTACCACTGTATCTAACTGTCGGAGATGCAATGGGATAATGCTCCTCTAAAACATGTGTTTTTCCATTGTGCTATATTGAAAGATTTTTGGCAAAAGGTAACTGAAACCATCAACAGAATGGTGTGGAACAACCTTACATTTACAGAGCAAAATATCCTCTTGAATTATATACCCAGAACATGGAACCTTACAAAAGTACAATGCAAGTGGATTCTCAATGCCCTTATCACAGCAAAAAGACTGATACTGATGAATTGCAAAAATAAAACCGCTGCTCCCTTCTATGACTGTATTGAAGACTTAGACAGACTTGCAAGATATGAACAACTTGCATATAAACACAGACTTTCCATGGACAAATTCAATTATATTTGGAATCCATTCCTACAAATACTGTAATAGGTTAAGATCTGGTGAAGTACAATAACAATCTTGTAATACACCCACACACACCTTTGCTTTTCATTAACTATCCCAGCAAAAGGGCATACAGTACCTGGAGAAGCTCCATATCATCTGGATTTTCTGATCCAGGGACGTTTTCCTTCAGGATGGCTGACATGACCCTCACGTTCATCTTTACCATATCCAGTTCGCTGTACAGCTTTCCAATCTGTTCAGGACCATAACGCAGCAAAATACAAGGCAAAAATTATTTTGCATGTCATGGTTTGGGCTCTGAAAGTCCTGCCAGCTTTGCAGCGTGAGACATATCTATTGCAGGGCTGGTTTACCATGCCAGATGCATAGGGAATAAATAATAAAATTATTACTATTATTATTATATCTGGTTGTAAGTTTCTTAGGGCCTTTGGCTACCCCTATTAGAAAATTCAATGCTGAACTAAGGTTGCAATCCTAAATGCACGCATCAGGGATTAAGTGCCACACAAATTCTCTATGAGAATGCATAAACATTGCATACCGCCCAACATTTCCCTGGTGAAAATAGGAACTTCCTATTCCATAATAATAGTAATAATTTTACTATTTATACCCCACCCATCTGACTGGGTTGCTCCAGCCACTCTGGGCAGCAGTTCGAAAGCACACCAGTGCAAGTAGATAAATAGGTACCGCTCTGGCGGGAAGGTAAATGGCATTTCCGTGCACTGCTCTGGTTCGCCAGAAGTGGCTTAGTCATGCTGGTCACATGACCTGGAAAAACTGTCTGCAGACAAAGCCGGCTCCCTCGGCCTGTAAAGCGAGATGAGCGCCACAACCCCAGAGTCATCTGCGACTGGACTTAACTGTCAGGGGTCCTTTACCTTTACCCTTTTACCCTCTTATAGAATGCAATTCCGCCTGGTGCCTGCCCTATACTCCTTTCGGTGCCAGATAAAAGTATTTTTTACACTGTTTTCCTTGCTGCCGTTAATATATTTATGTAGTTTTTTATTGTTCTGCCATCACATTTTCGGTGGGTTATTGTTCTAAGCTATCCAGACAAACACTGTTATTGGACAACATGCAGCTAAGTAAATAAAAGATTTAGAAGCTCCACTGTCAAGCCAGTGGGTTATGACAACGAACTCTTTGAGTTGCAAAATATTAAAAAGAATAGTGGCGCTTTACCTGTTCAGGAATCAGTGTTATGACTGCAGATGGGGGGAGGGATCCTAAAATGCCCCTCCTGGGACTACCGTATGATGCTTTTGTGGAGACCGGAGGCAAAGGCTGTGGATACACAATGCAATAAGATATTAAGGGGTTGTTGTTTGGAGAACCATAAACCCGTTATATTGTTTCATACCCTCCAATGAAAACAGGGATGCCCTATTTAACAACAGCAAGAATTCTTATTACTACTCCTCCTATTTTATTAGGCTGGGCTGCTGGGCTGCTGCCTGAGCGGCTTCCAACATATATAAAAACATAACGAAACATTAAACATAAAAAAAACTTCCATATATATGGGGTTGCCTTGGCTCAGGGGCACGCATAACTCCATACTCTACAATACTTAAAATGAGAAATTAGTACTACACTTGGCAAATAAATATTATTCTGCATTCTATTCTGTGCCTAAATTAATCAGGTGAAACTGTGAGGTTATTTCCCAGTCACCATGAAGCCTGGATAACAACAACAACAACAACAACAACTTTTATTTATACCCCACCCTCCCCAGCCAAGACTCAGGGCAGCTAACAACCAATAATAAAAACAAGTTGATTGAAATACAACTTAAAAAACAAGATTGAGCTACAACATTAAAACATTAAAATGCAGTCTCATTTTAAAGTCAAAGGCTCCTTACTTTCTTTTTTTAAGTCCATAATTTGCTTTATAACCAATTTTACACTCTTCCCTCCTTCCTTCCCCACCTTCCAAATATGCCTTGTGCTTTGCCTGCACGTGTCGAGATTTGTTTTTATTTTGGCGGAAATTTACAAAGCCCGGAAGGCAATCCGGATGCCTACATTTGCATTAACCCACAGAGATGAAACTGGGATTCTGGATCTCGTGGGCAGTTTTAAGCACCTCAACCTCGACATTTCCTGTTTCAAAAAAACAATTCCTCCCACTCTCGGATTTTTAAATGCTCCAAGGCAGAAACGAATGACTGGTTTCCTAAGCATGGAAATCACTCTGTCAAATGTGCATTATTGTTTTTTAATTAACCGGCTCGACTCTGCCACACATGCAGATTTTGCAAGGATAATATCCTGTTTCCAATCGGAGAAGTGCCACAAGAGCATTCCTACCTTCTTGCTCCCATTGTTGCTTCCCAAGGATGGAAACTCGACTCCTTTCTTAAGCAGCTCCAAGTACACCTCCTTGACATCGCTGATATCCACAGCTCCTTGAAATCCTCGGGCCCAAGTCTTTTTTAAAAGGAAAGAGAAAAGCTGCTGAAACAGAATTAAGGTTTCCACACATACACACATACCCCCACAACTGCCAATACAGTGGTAAAGGTAAAGGGACCCCTGACCATTAGGTCCAGTCATGACCGACTCTGGGGTTGCGACGTTCATCTCATTTATTGGCCGAGGGAGCCAGCGTACAGCTTCCAGGTCATGTAGCCAGCATGACTAAGCCGCTACTGGCAAACCAGAGCAGCGCACGGAAACACCGTTTACCTTCCCGCCAGAGCGGTCCCTATTTATCTGCTTGCACTTTGATGTGCTTTCGAACTGCTAGGCTGGCAGGAGCTGGGACCGAGCAACGGGAGCTCACCCCGTCGCGGGGATTCGAACCACCAACCTTCTGATCGGCAAGTTCTAGGCTCTGTGGTTTAACCCACAGTGCCACCCGCGTCCCCAAGTACTTAATTCATTCCGGAGGTCCGTTCTTAACCTGAAACTGTTCTTAACCTGAAGCACCACTTTAGCTAATGGGGCCTCCTCCTGCCGCCGCGCCGCCGGAGCACGATTTCTGTTCTCATCCTAAAGCAAAGTTCTTAACACGAGGTAATATTTCTGGGTTAGCGGAGTTTGTAACCTGAAGCGTATGTAACCTGGAGTGTATGTAACCCGAAGTACCACTGTACCACCTTGGATCCCCAACGCCTTGGTACTTGGACGCTTTGGCTCCCGAACACTGCAAACCTGGAAATGAGTGTTCCAGTTTGCAAATGTTCTTTGGAACCCAAACACCTGATGTGGGTTCTGCAGCTTCCAATTGGCTGCAGGTCCTTCCTGCAGCCAATCAGAAGCCGCGCTTTGGTTTGCAAACCTTTTGGAAGTCGATTGGACTTCCGGAACGGGCTCCGTTCGACTTCCAAGGTGCAACTGTATTTACAAAAAGCATATTTTGGTCCATATTTCGCCAAGGTCTGTAACATACCCAGTGAAACAGATATGATTGGCCAAAGGTTCGACACAGTTTCTCTTTCACAGAATGGGGATAAGAGAAAAACAATTGCAGTGGGGTTTCCCTCCCCCTTTAAAAAAGTTTTATAGTTGCATTCTTGAATACGGCTGTGAAGCAATTTGGGAGCCAATTCTGCACAAAATGTGATTTGGAACCGGGGTGGATAAAAATCAATGATTTTTTAAAAATCAGATTTTTAAATTTAAATTGGGGTTTTTTAAAATTTAAATTGGATTTTTAAAATAAAATGCTTTTGGAGGAAAAATCTTTTGAAAGGTAGTTTTCTATTTAAGTTACATTATAGTCCAAAGGCTATATTTCATCAGGAAATAAGGATTTGTTTTAAGTTTTTCATGTGTGCTAAAACTCAGTCTAAGGTGTGTGGTTTTTTTCCCCCCCCAAAAAAATTAACCACATCAGTTAACAAACATGAATGCATATGCTATAATTTTATTGTTTTAGTTAAATAAATAGTTTAAAATGTTATTAAGGACATGTTTATTTTTCTCCTTCCAATAAAGTACAGCAGAAAGGTTGTCCAACTATAAACAGTTAACTTATTAAACCTCGCCTTAATTTCATAATTTTCTGTCTATGTACAGTGGTACCTTGGGTTACATACGCTTCAGGTTACATACGCTTCAGGTTACAGACTCCGCTGACCCAGAAATAGTATCTCGGGTTAAGAACTTTGCTTCAGGCTGAGAACAGAAATCGCGCAGCAGCAGCGGGAGGCCCCATTAGCTAAAGTGGTGCTTCAGGTTAAAAACAGTTTCAGGTTAAGAACAGACCTCTAAAACGATTTAAGTATGTAACCAGAGGTACCACTGTATTTCTAATAGTATAACCAAATCAGTCATTTTGGATAGAACTGTAAAAACTACTCTGAAAATTTATTTTTCCAAAAATGAAACCTTCATCTTGTCCTAAATATGAAGATTATACCAGCAAGAATAAGCCTTTCTGTCAAAAAAAGAGATTTAAATCAAGTCTTGTTGACTAGTGATTTAAATTAAAAGGTAAAGGTAAAGGTACCCCTGCCCGTACGGGCCAGTCGTGTCCGACTCTGGGGTTGCGTGCTCATCTCGCTCTAGAGGCCGTGAGCCGGCACCGTCCAAAGACACTTCCGGGTCACGTGGCCAGCGTGACGAAGCTGCAGCTGGCGAGCCAGCACCAGCGCAGCACACAGAACGCTGTTTACCTTCCCACTATAAAGCGGTCCCTATTTATCTACTTGCACTTAAGGGTCCTTTCGAACTGCTAGGTGGGCAGGAGCTGGGACCGAACGATGGGAGCTCACCCCGCCGCGGGGATTCGAACCGCCGACCATACGATCGGCAAGTCCTAGGCACTGAGGTTTTACCCACAGTGCTACCCGATCCCCCAGTGATTTAAATTGAATTGATTTAAATCAAATCCACCCTGTTTGAAACCTGATGAAATAAATAGTTTCAACGTTGGCAAATGCAATGGTAGGAATACACAGTCAGAGATGCATCGCACAGCGACCCTACAAAGAAGAAAATGCTGTCATTTCTTTCAGCTCTCTCTCTCCCCCCCCCCATATCACAACCTGCTCCCATCCATTCACAGGTGCTGTCTCAACTCATCCCATTCTCAGTGTTTTTCAAAAGGCGACACAACGCATTAAAGCGCAACTCTGCTACTCTGCAACTCTCATATCTCTTCCTCATTCCTCATTCGCCTGTCTAGTTTGACAGGATCTCAGGCGGGTTTGACTTTGGGTAGGTGGATGGCAGGCCAAGAAACCGTAGCAGCTAGGGGAGGGTGGAAACTAAAGAGTGTGTGTCTCTCAGGTCTTGTTTGAACAAAGCAGGGCTCTCCTTCATGGAGAGCACGTGTTGCGGTGGGGACAACCATGACATCCACTGTTGCTGGGCAGGTTTAGTATGAATGGCCACAAATTTGATAGGGCACCTCCAATTGTTGCTAGGGAGAATCTAATGTTGCAAAATTGTTTGATTGATGGGGTTGCTATTTATTTCCTGTGCGCAGTGTTGAGCTTCCGCTTTTCGCCACGCACATCGGATCACCCGCCCTCCCTCCCTATATTTAGGGTCTGTTCGTGCTGACCTTGCTATGCCTGTCATGGGGACGTCTGCTTTGGAACAGGGGCCTGGTAGGAATTTTTACCATTTGGCTGATTGGCTGGTGCCATTTGGGTGTTTGTTTGTTTTTTGCCTTGTTGTTTAGTCGTGTTCAACTCTTCGTGACCCCATGGACCAGAGCACGCCAGGCGCTCCTGTCTTCCACTGCCTCCCGCAGTTTGGTCAAACTCCTGCTGGTAGCTTCACTATCCAACCATCTCGTCCTCTGTTGTCCCCTTCTCCTTGTGCCCTCCATCTTTCCCAACATCAGGATCTTTTCTAGGCAGTCTTCTCTTCTCATGAGGCGGCCAAAGTATTGGAGCCTCAGCTTCAGGATCTGTTCTTCCAGTGAGCACTCAGGACTGATTTTCTTAAGAATGGAGAGGTTTGATCTTCTTGCAGTCCATGGGACTCTCAAGAGTCTCCTCCAGCACCATAATTCAAAAGCATCAATTCTTCGGCGATCAGCCTTTTTTGCCTACTTTGTAGCAAATGGTCACAACTTGTAAGGTTGTGGTTGGTAAAGGTAAAGGGACCCCTGACCATTAAGTCCAGTCGTGGCCAACTATGGGGTTGCGGCGCTCATCTCGCTTTATTGGCCGAGGGAGCCAGCTTACAGCTTCCGGGTCATGTGGCCAGCATGACTAAGCCGCTTCTGGCGAACCAGAGCAGCGCACGGAAACACATTTACCTTCCCGACGGAGCGGTACCTATTTATCTACTTGCACTTTGAGTGCTTTCGAACTGCTAGGTTGGCAGGAGCAGGGACCAAGCAACAGGAGCTCACCCCGTCGCGGGGATTCAAACCACCAACCTTCTTATCGGCAAGTCCTAGGCTCTGTGGTTTAACCCACAGCGCCACCCGCGCCCCTAAGGTTGCAGTTAGGCATCAGTTAATTTTGGTTCGTGGAGGAGATGTGGTTGGATGTCTGCCTCTCCAATGCTACTGCTGCAAGGGTATTCTGGTAAAGGAATCCAGGGGTTCGCCATGCTCTTGTCCGAACCCCTGGGAAGAGGCTAGGGCCATGCAAGACCCCTGGGAGCATTTGGGGAGAGGTGAGCGCCTGGCACCCAGCTCTATTCTTTCCCCCAAAATGTTTGCCCTTACTGACTTCCGCAGGCTTGCGGTTGTCAGTTCTGTTCCTACCTCTAGGTGGGAACAGATAGTCGCTAACCAATGACTAAGCAACCACTCACATACTGCAATTCAATAACGTTGTGTCCAGAATTATGCCAAAAACCCAAACAAAAATGTTGTGTGAACTGTGTCGTTATTTGGGGGTGTCCAGGGTGGCCTCGACACACAAGAGGTTGCTCCCTTACACAATTCATTCCAAAATAACAGTTGCTTACTGAATAAGGCATTATTGTTGACTATATTCGATCACCCATGGATCACCCGCCAGAACTAATAACCTCGCTATTGTTTAGAAGGTGGCTCATTTTGAGACAAAAGCAGAGGTCTCCGATTTCCCCAAGGATGGCTGAGCTTCTTTCGAACCTCTCCTTGTGTCTACAGACCAAGTGATGGCATTGTGTGGGAAACGCCTGCAAAGAGCGCAATATACCTCAAGGACCGCTGCTTTCCATATGAACCTGCCCGGACCCTGAGATCGAGAGGTCCAGAGGGCAGCAACATGAGAACGGAGCCTTCTCTGCAGTGGCTCCCCATCTGTGGAATGCTCTCCCCAGGGACGTTCGCCTGGCACCTTCATTATACAGTGGTGCCTTGGTTTTCAAACGCCTTGGTACCCAAACAACTTGGAACCCAAACACTGCAAACCCGGAGGTAAGTGCTCCCGTTTGCGAACTGTTTTCGGAAGCCAAACATGCTCCGTTTTGAGTGTTATGCTTCTGTTTTGAGTGCCACACTTCCATTTTGAGTGTTACGCTGAGGTCTGTCTGTTTTTGCTATTTATTTTGTGTTTTTGCGGCTCTTTTTCTGTTTGTTTTTGTGACTGTGTGGAACCTAGTTCAGCTACTGATTGATTCTTGATTGATTGTGTGACTGCAGTACGTTGTTTATTGCTTTCATTTTATGGATTTATGGTCTTGTTAGATAGTAAAATTCACGTTAAATTGCTGCTTCAGGCATTGTTTTTAAAAGTCTGGCATGGATTAATCCGTTCTGCATTACTTTCTATGGGAAAGCGTGCCTTGGTTTTGGAACGCTTTGGTTTTGGAATGGACTTCCGGAATGGATTAAGTTTGAGAACCAAGGTACCACTGTATTGAATTTGAAGTTAGTGTTTTAAGTTTTCAAAATTGAATAAAACTCATTATAAAAAAAGGAAAAGAAAAAAAAATTCTTTTGTGAATGATGCAACCAAACAAGAAATCCCTGGGAGAGAATCCAGGCTTGCAGCCCCTGCTACACAATGCAAACAGGTTTGAAGCTGATCAAGTCGAGGGCAGAAACGAGTTCACCGGTTTGTGATTTCAAGCTAACTGGTGGTGTAAACAAACTCTCGCTTTCCCACCCACCCACAGCAAAGACACTCAACTTTTTGTTGGTTGACTGGCAGAATGGCCATTCTTTTGTTTGCTTTTTTAATAGAGACACTGAGAACAGAGCTAACACTATGCAAAAGCCCTCCTTTTTCTCAATAGAAGCAGCCAAGGAACCTGACAGGACAACAAAGGAATGGCTTAAAAGCAAGGCCGATAGCCAGCTATCTTCTTGCCCAACTTTCTCTTACTCTCCCTATAGCTTTGCTGCTTTCCAACCATGGCTTAAGATAAAAAGGAAGGCGAACTAGCAGAGACTTCGCTTCACAGTACAGCTCTCATGAACCATTTACTACCCTGGCAACACTGGAAAAATGGGAAAGATAGAAAAGAAGCACTTACCATGATAAAGGTCAGGATTTTCTCCTGCATATCAACAGGGAGGTTGAACCTTGGATTCAGCAGCTTCACGAGTCTGTCTTTGCAGAAATCCCTTCTCACAACCAGAGCCTGGAAACTTGGGCCACAGTTCTGCATGCACATGTCAAGGAGCTGCAGAGAGAAAGAGAGAGAGATTCTCCCCATCAGGACCATTACTGCAAAGCGCTCTACGTGAGGCTACCTTTGAAGGTGACCCGGAAACTACAACTAATCCAGAAAGCGGCAGCTAGACTGGTGTCAGTGAGTGGCCACCGAGACCATATAACACCTGTCCTGAAAGACCTACATTGGCTCCCAGTATGTTTCCGAGCACAATTCAAAGTGTTGGTGCTGGCCTTTAAAGCCCTAAACGGCCTCGGCCCAGTATACCTGAAGGAGCGTCTCCACCCCACATCATTCAGCCCGGAAGCTGAGGTCCAGCTCTGAGGGCCTCCTGGCAGTTCCCTCACTGCGAGTAGTGAGGCTACAGGGAACCAGGCAGAGGGCCTTCTTGGTAGTGGCGCCTGCCCTGTGGAACGCCCTCCCATCAGATGTCAAGGACATAAAAAACTATCTGACTTTTAGAAGACATCTGAAGGCAGCCCTGTTTAGGGAAGTTTTTAATGTTTGATGATTTATCGTTTTTAAATAATTATTATTAATTTTCTGTTGGGAGCCGTCCAGAGTGGCTGGGGAAACCCATCCAGATGGGCGGGATATAAATAATATATTATTGTTGTTGTTGTTGTTGTTGTTGTTGTTGTTGTTGTTGTTGTTGTTGCTGTTGTTGTTACACATCAGGCCTCTGAGCACTCTCCTCCTGGTCCCGTCTGTACCACACATTTAAAGCTGTTTCACACCACTTTCAATGGTAATGACTCTCCCCAAAGACTCATAGGAGCTGTCCTTTCGTTAAGGGTGCTGTGAAAGCAGACACCCTAGTCCTGTCACATACTTACAGTACCCAGGGTGCTTTAACAGCCAATCCCTTTTCCCAGGGAATTCTGGGAATTGTAGTTTTGTGAGGGCAGCATTCGCAATTTGCCAGGTGCCAGGCGCATTTTGCACCTGGCTATCAGCCACTTGTGACCAAGTGAAGATGCCTAGGCACCAGCATGGCGTCTGATGTCCCTACCACCTGGAGGTGCACGCCTGTGGATCCCTGGATTTTGTCTGTTTTCACAAACTAGCAACACCTCCTGTTCTCCATTTTGGCTTTATTTCTGTTAAATAGATCATGACACAGATGTAATATGTCTTGTGTTGCTGTTCATCCGAGCTTGTATTTATATAATTTTAAGACCTGCTAAGGGACAAATGATTGTTATTATGTCCTCATATGCAAAACCACGGAGGGTTTTTACATATGCGAATTCAAAGAGGCTGCACTTCCTTTTTCCAAGGACTGTATTTTATCAGAATGAATTTCAGGAACTAAAAAAGGGTGCAGCAGAATGGGAAAAACGACAAGACCACGGAAAATGGGATGGGAAGTCTACCCCAAAAAGAAAAAAGAAGTAATTACGTTTTTATTGTGTATGTTAAAAATGTTGAAATTTAATAAAATATAATGGGGGGGGGGAATAATTTCAGGAACCAAAAATCCGTATTGAAAAATACAACTTTTGAGCCATCTGGCCCCAAAATGGCAACTAGGCATTCCGTTTTGGCGACTGTAACCCTGGTTTAAGGAGCCATTTGGCGCCTAGCTTATACATCTGAGTTTCTAACACTGTGTGAGGGGAATAGGGGGTCTTCTAACAACCCACAGTACCCTTAACAAAGATTATTCCCCCAGGATTCTCAGGGCGTAGCCATTACTGTTCAATGTGGTTGGATGTAGCTTTAAATATACAGTGTGGTGCAAGGGGCCTGAGAGCTGTCAAATTTAGCAGCCTAGCTAAATAATGATCATTTCGATTATTCAGTTATGGCAGTTGCCCAAAACCAGTACCAATATTACAATATTACAAAGCTAGGACAAACATAAACATGAAGAAAGTGATCTACATCTACAGTGAAGTGTCAATAAATATATCAAAGCAAAAGCTTGAGCTATAGGAGCATTGGGCACATGCCAACCACTTAGGCTTAACTGAAAACAGAATTTTAAAAACTATTTTTGTTGTTGTTTAGTCGTGTCCGACTCTTCGTGACCCCATGGACCAGAGCACGCCAGGCACTCCTGTCTTCCACTGCCTCCTGCAGTTTGGTCAAACTCATGCTGGTAGCTCCAAGAACATTGTCCAACCATCTCGTCCTCTGTCATCCCCTTCTCCTTGTGCCCTCCATCTTTCCCAGCATCAGGGTCTTTTCCAGGGAGTCTTCTCTTCTAAGTTAACTGCTAACTAAGTTAACTAAGTTAACCTAAGTTAACTTAGGCTTAACTGAAAACAGCATTTTTACACCTGTTATAAAAAGCAGCTTTCCCTCAGTGTACGCAGGCTCTCGGGAGAAGAAATGTGCAAGGATGGCAGGAGAAAACACCACTCACAGGATACAGAACTTCCACTTTTTTTAAAAAAAAGAGGGGGGAATGGGGAGCAGGGTATACTGCCATTTGAGAAGCCAAGCAACCCACAGCTGACAAAAAGACTTGGCTTGAATGGGGCCTTTTAAAAAGCAGAGTGCATGAAAGACATGCTAATCAGCTAACCCCATTGCCTGCAGAGAGCGCTTCAAAGAGATCTTGCGCACTTAAGACAGTCTTATTTAAATTATGCGAAGGAATTAAGAACAAAACTCCGATTAGTGCCTTTTCCCTAGACAAGCGAGGGCTAAACAGCTAAGCTATGATTTTGAGGGGAGCTAATGCAGTTAATGGGCCAGATCTTGAACTCAATTAGATCGGTGCAACCCTGTCATTGATTTCAATGAGGTATATCAACTAGGCGAAGCATCTGAATGGAGGTGTGTGTGTGTGTGTGTGTGTGTGTGTGTCCGTGTCCCCCATTTGTGAACTGACTGGTGAAAGTTGCTTCCAACAGAAACGATTATTTTGATTGCAGAACAGGACTGCAATTAGGTCTTCAACCAAGTTGGAGCCACTGTTAAATTCAAGGAAAATGTAAACGTTCATTGGGCACATTCAACGACGTATTAAGAAGCTGGCTGGCTGCCTAACGGCAGAGGCCTTCTTCCTGGAGTGGAAGCTCTTTTGTAAGGGGTGAGCAGATCAGTAGCATGCTGTGGAAGAGGCCTACTGAAAGCTAACTACACTTGTTTGCATTTTTAAAGCCAAGATTGGTATGCCTGTCGTGCAGAGAAAGCTGCACGGTGGATCCAAAATGTGGGGACCCCACAAGCATAATTATCCGACAGCTCATTTCTATGTAAAGACCTCCAGTTGTTGGACCACAGGTCTCCTCAGCCCCAACCGGCATGACAAGGATAACAGCACTATAGCCCAACAACATCTAGACAGCTTCATGTTGGCTACCCCTCCTCTGGGGGACGCGGATGGCACTGTGGTCTAAACCATTGAGCCTTGGGCTTGCTGCTTGGAAGGTTGGCGGTTCGAATCCCCGCAACGGGGTGAGTTCCCGTTGCTCGGTCCCAGCTCCTGCCAACCTAGCAGTTCGAAAGCATGTGAAAGTGCAAGTAGATAAATAGGTATCGCTCTGGCGGGAAGGTAAGTGGTGTTTCTGTGCGCAGCTCTGGTTCATCAGAAGTGGCTTAGTCATGCTGGCCACATGACCTGGAAGCTGTACTCCAGCTCCCTCGACCAATAAAGTGAGATGAGCGCCGCAACCCCAGAGTCGTCCGTGACTGGACTTAACTGTCAGGGGGGCCTTTACCTTTACCCCTCCTCTATAAACTCAGGTATATAAGCTAGGCGCCAAATGACTCCCTATTCCAAGATTACAGTCACCAAAACAGAATGTCTAGTTGCCATTTTGGGGCAAGACGGCTCTAAAGTCTAATTATTCAAATGATAGCCTGACTGTGATGGATTCTCTATTAAACATCTGGCTAGTTTAGATGACATGGGACACGGGTGGCGCTGTGGGTTAAACCGCAGAGCCTAGGACTTACTGATCAGAAGGTCGGTGGTTCGAATCCCCATGACGGGGTGAGCTCCTGTTGCTCGGTCCCTGCTTCTGCCAACCTAGCAGTTCAAAAGAACGTCAAAGTGCAAGTAGATAAATAGGTATCGCTCTGGTGGGAAGGTAAACGGCATTTCCGTGCACTGCTCTGGTTCACCAGAAGCTGCCAAGTCATGCTGGCCACATGACCCGGAAGCTGTACGCCGGCTCCCTTGGCCAATAAAGTGAGATGAGCGCCGCAACCCAGAGTTGGCCATGACTGGACCTTTACCCTTTACCTTTTAGTTCAGACGACAACCTTGAGCTCAGTTAAGAACTTTGAGGACTTAAAGAAGAAAAGTCACTTGATCCAGGGACGGTCTGCATATATATTGGCCTATTCCAACCTCTTTTTCTTAATGGTGACATGGATCATTCATATTGTGAGAATATTATTCACAACTGTGAGCAGGGCAGTTGGATGGGGGAAGTGAAGACAAGCGACAACAATTAACTATAACGTTATATAACGTTATAGATAACCAAAACAATTAACTATAACTGCTCCTGCTCAGGCTGCACAGGAAAAAAAGCAATTTGGTTCCTGAAGTTCATTTTGATTGTGCAGATAAAATAGAACAGAATTCTACAGGATGTGGTATTAGTGTGTGAAAACAGTCAAGATTCAATGATCCCCAGATGGTGGAGATGTCAGGCACCATCCTGACACTCAGGCACCTCCACTTGGTCTCAAGTAGCTGATAAAAAGGTAAAGGGACCCCTGACAATTAGGGCCAGTCATGGCCAACTCTGGGGTTGCGGCGCTCATCTCGCTTTATTGGCCGAGGGAGCCGGTTATGTGGCCAGCATGACTAAGCCGCTTCTGGCAAAACAGAGCAGCGCACGGAAACACCGTTTACCTTCCCGCTGGAACGGTACCTATTTATCTACTTGCACAATGCACCTGGCGCCTGGCTAATTTTGAACAGGGATCAGAAGGCTCTCAGCAATCATCATCCTCAGATGTACAATAAACAAGAAGTTATTCTCAAGTGTGTATGGAGGCTGCCGTGGGACATGGATGAAGAGCTAGTTCCTCAGAGAAGGTCACACCAGCACCATAAACCTGGTCTTCTGACAGAACATTTTAATGTGAGGATGAAAGCATGGCAATAATTAATTAATTAATTAATTAATTAATTTTACCTGACCCAACTGGCTGGGTTTCCCCAACCACTCTGAGCGGCTCCCAACAGAATATTAAAAACACAATAAAACATCACACATTAAAAGCTTCCCTAAACAGGGCTGCCTTCAGATGTCTTCTAAAAGTCAGATAGTTGTTTATTTCCTTGACATCTGATGGGAGGGCGTTCCACAGGGCAGGCACCACTACCGAGAAGGCCCTCTGCCTGTTTCCCTGTAACCTCACTTCTTGCAGTGAGGGAACCGTCAGAAGGCCCTTGGAGCTGGACTTCAGTGTCCAGGCTGAACGATGGGGGTGGAGACGCTCCTTCAGGTATAATGTGAATTACACATTCACGTAACTGTACTGTCCTACACACCGAATGGCTTTGTGAAGAAAAGGTCCCCAGAGCAGGGGTGACTCTACCATGAGGTAGGAAGGGGCAGGTGCCTCAGGTGGCTAATACTGAGGGGAGGGGAGCAGTCAAAGCTGTGTGTGTCACACAGACTGCTATGCACCCCCTTAAGCTAGTTTGATGTTGCCAGATGCAGCAGAAGACCAGTGTCAATGTGAGATTCAACTGCCATCATGGCCAACGATCACTGGTGTTGTGAGTTCGAATCTAAGAACGTTTGGTGGAGGCCCACTAGTCCCAGCCCCCACTCCTGCCACCGATGGCCGAATAGCAAACTGAGTCATTTATTCCAAAGTTACAGCACTTGTTTCCTGGGTTGCTACCACCAGTCTTAAAAAATTAATAATAATAAACCCCAATTTTCTTTAGCACCATAAAGGTTCTTTCAGCAACACCTTGAACAGTTCTTTAAAAAAGGGTGCAGTTTTTGTGCCCCAGGCAAGACAGGGGTTTAGAGGAATGGAGCTTATGGGAAGGAAGCAGAGTCTGTAAATGTGCAACCCAGTTGCTGAAACCTTGGGAAACACGGCAAACATTTAGCAAAGAGCATTTTGCCCGCAGGTCAAATTGCAAAAGGAAATTAAGGTTGCACCATCAAGATTTGCAGATGCTACAAGCAGCCTCCTGGGCTACCAAGGTCTAACAATCTGCACTAAGGCAGGAACGAAAAGGATCTGCACAACTCTGGTAGACTCTGAACCCTGAGGTCTGTTTACAGCTTTCACCAAAGGAGTCAATTCTACAGCTTCCTAGGGATATGCTGTTCTATTGGCCAACTGTACTGTGCCATCCCCTTTTCTAATTAGTATTCCACAGAAAATACAGGAGGTTCAGCATACAAAAAAGACAATATACAGAGCTGATGTGCGGGGAGTTTTTAAATGAACACAAACACATATAAAGAAGAGAGAGAACAAGGTTTCAATCATATGACCCATCCCATTCCTGCCTAATGGACCAAGAGTAGAGCTAAGCTTAACAAATCAAGCAAAATAACAACAACAACAACAACAACAACAACAACAACAACAACAACAACATTTTGTATCCTGCCCATCTGACTGCATTGACCCAGCCACTCTGGGTGGCTTCCAACATATATAGAAACATACTAATACAGTGTACCCTCAGTTTTTGAAAATAATCCCTTCCAAAAAGTTAGAAAACCAAAAACTCAAAATGGCAGCCAAGTGGCATATTCAGCTTCCGAAAATCGTTCAAAAACCAAAGCAGTTACTTCTGGGTTTTTGGCATTCAAAAGCCGGAATGTATGACTTCCGAAACGATCAAAAACCGAGGTTCCACTGTATATGAAACCTTCAAAAGCTTCAGATGTCTTCTAAAGGTTAAAAACTTAAACCCCATCCATTTCAATCTGGGGAAAACGAAGCAGGCTTAGAGTCTATAAACTTCTGCTCATTAAAAATAGGGTAGTGTGTGTGGCTAACTGGAAGGTGTTTTCCCCACTCCTAGGCTTGCAGTTATGGGCCCCACTTTATATGCAACTGTTCCCCAGAGTGGAATGCATTTGTGGGATTTACAAGGTGACTTAATCTGCTATCCCACCCATGTCCTACAACAGAAAACCCTGGTAATTCTGCCGGGCCTACTACTCAGTAATTATGGAGATTGTACAACCTCTCTTGGGAAAGTCGCAACACTACTGATCTGAAACCAGATCTGTGTGGGCAGATGCTGAACTCCTGAAGATCTTCTTCGTGAAGACCAGCAGTACCCTGACCGTTCAATTAACTCTTGCATTGCCACCATGCAGATGTCACACAAACCCCACTGGCCAAAGTCCAGGGAACTATTAAGGCTCCTGTAAACCTGGCAGGTTGTTTTATCGACACACGAAACCTGGAGCTTCTCATAAAAACAGGTTTGACACACCCAGAGTCGATTAATACGAAACGAGGTTAACTATTAAGCAGCTGCCTTGTGGCCTAAAAGTTCAATTCCTTCTTACGTTGTCTAAAAGAGATATTTCTCGACTGAGTAGCTCTTGCATCTATACTGTACCTTGGGAACTGTAAAACCCCATCCAAGAAGCAGTTTCCTAAATGTATACATATTAAGCTATCTTCACATACATCCAGTGTTTGGAGTTCCCCAGGTGCTCGGCTAATTTTGCTACTGGCACGGGTCCAACTACACGGAGATTTTTGGGTGCCAGGCTGGTGCCCACAGTTTAAAAACCTCTGCCTTTGTGCATAGTTAATATCATTTCCTTTTTTTAAAGTTTATTCCAAAACCGAAAAAGAATTACAAACATCAAATTCAAAATCCATATTCGTTTTGTAACATAAACCTATTACATAACGGACTAGATTAAAATATACCTAATTGCTATAGACTTCCCTTTGCTATATATAAGTTATATATATAAGGTATATACCACCCATCCGTGGTGACACCCGGGGCGGCCCACCCCCACAGCACCCCCCTTCCTCCGCCCTGGCATTGAAAGGGACCCTGAGGGTCATCTACAACAACCTCCTGGTGAATAGATATTCCATTGTGGCGACCGTAACCCAGATTTAAGGCGCCATTAGGCACCTAACTTATATATCTGAGTTTCTAACACTGCCTAAAACTATTACAGTGGTACCTCAGGTTATATACGCTTCAGGTTACAGACTCCGCTAACCCAGAAATATTACCTCAGGTTAAGAACGTTGCTTCAGGATGAGAACAGAAATTGTGCGGTGGCGGCACAAGCTAAAGTGGTGCTTCAGGTTAAGAACAGTTTCAGGTTAAGAACGGACCTCCAGAATGAATTAAGTTCTTAACCAGAGGTACCACTGTACGTATTCATTTTTGTTACAGTTACATTGCCTTTTATTTCAAGGAAAAAGACCACGGTGGTTCAAGTAGGTGCCAGGAACCACCACAGAGAAGACCCTTTCATTGTTTTAACCACTGGGCAGTGGAGAGAGACTTTCTGTTCCTCATCAAGCAATGGCTTTTCCACCTGCCGTAACCCAACTAGCCTTTCCCAGTCTATGACTTTGAAAGCAGCAGCAGAGAAGAGAGCAGTTCAGGGATATATATGCAGTGGTACCTTGACTCTCAAACATAATCCGTTCCGGAAGTCCGTTCAACTTCTGAAACGTTCGAAAACCAAGGTGCGGCTTCCGATTGGCGCAGGCACCCCGGAAGCAACAGCCGACAGCCGCATTGGATGTTCAGCTTCCGAAAAACGTTCAGAAACAGGAACACTTACTTCCGAGTTTTCAGCATTCAGGAGCTGAAATGTTTGAGTACCAAGGCGTTCGAGAACCAAGGTTCCACTGTATATATTTTATAAGTTGTGCTTCTTTGTTTCTCAATTTGATCCTTCTACATGGTTTTGTATCTTTTGTGTTATTTTATGCATTGCGATTTGCTGTTACTTTTATTGATTTTAGATTGGTAATTCTTTATTGTGGCTGAACTGTTTAATTATTATTTGCTGATGTTTAATTTTACCGTTTACTATTAGATTCTGATGGATTGTTGAATGTTGCTTTGTTTGATATAAATTGTTTATTTTAAAGTTATTATGACTTTTACATTGGATCAGATTGTTACAATTAATGTTTGATGTTTTATTATGATTTTATGTCTTGGAAGCAGCCCAGAGTGGCTTGGGAAACCCAGCCAGATGGGCGGCGTATAAATGAAATATGATGATGATGATGATGATGATTAATTATCATTATTATATATTCATACAGGAACAGAATTTCCACATGGATTCTGACACTGATCTGCTTTTCTTGCACACATCGTGCAGTGTAGGAAGGGATGTGGATTACAGTTTCACATCAAGTTTCACCACCAACAGCCTTGCCTAAAGGCAGATCAGACCCTACAGGGCTATAAAACTTCCATTCTTTACTTCTGGGCATAGAGGCTGCAACCCGTCAGACAGCTTGGGAGGCCTTGTAAAATACTGAGCATCTTACATTTTTCTCTCCCAAGGGCACCCTCATCTGGCTCGCAGCCTAACCTTCCCCCAACCTGGCTGGAACCCCTCCAGGTCAGGTGAGCACTGAAACATTTGGTTGGCAAACCGCTCTGCACTTTCCTTCCTCAGTTTGCCTTTACTGGGCTTTGCTCCACCACAGAACTACCATATTTTTCGCTCCATAGGGCGCAGCGGACCATAGGGCGCACCTAGTTTTTAGGGGGGGAAATAAAGGGGGGTAAATTATTCCCCCCCCAGCCCCAAAGAGCAAAGAAGGCAAGACAGCGAGCGGGATGGATCCCGCTTGCTGTCTTGGCTTCGTTTTTAGCCGCGGGGCTGGGGCGGGGGAAGCCCGAGCTTCCCCCGACCCCAGAACAGGCTGCTATCTGCAAGCCTTCAGAGCCCTGCGGGAACTCCCGCTGCACTCAGAAGGCTTGCGGATAGCTGCCTGAAGCCCAGGGAGCGCAGCGGGAGTTGGTGCTGCGCTCCCCGGGCGTCAGGCTGCAGGCAGCTATCCGCAAGCCTTCGGAGCGCTCTGAAGGCTTGTGGATAGCTTCCTGAAGCCTGGAGAGCGAGAGGGGTCGGTGCGCACTGACCCCTCTCGCTCTCCAGGCTTCAGCGAAAGCCTGCATTCACTCCATAGGACGCACACACATTTCCCCTTCATTTTTGTTTTCAGCTGGCCTCCAGATTCCTGGCTTTGATAGATCCACAAATAAAAAGCTTGGAGCAGAGCGGGAGAAGAAAATGCTTCTAGCTATTTTGTGATAGCTGCCAATATTCTTTACCATAAGCAAACGGAATCCATTTGCAGTAGGTCAGGGATGTTATCTGCAACTCCTGTAACAACCAGAACATATGCATGACGACGCCTCTCCCCACAACAGCAACAAAAAACCTTGAACGGCGGAGAAACCTTAAGTTTGCAGAACGAATTATTAGATAAAACACCTCAAAGCCCAGTGTCCTGTTATCACAGCTTTTCCGACCGACTGGAACAGAGAACGCTCCGCTCCCAGGAATGGTAAACAGAAATGAAATGAAAAATCTGACACGAAATCTGCATGCCAAGTGGAAACCCGAGCTGTTTCTGCTAGGCAAACACGGACACCAAGGAACCAAAGTATGCAATACTGTGTGACTCAGGGTTGCAAAGGAGCAGGCGGGGGGGGGGGAGGGATGCCGGAAACAAGTATTCAGGCAACTTGAGATGTCTCCCCAACCCAGGGTGTCAGCCCCGGGGCAACCTAGCTGATGCCTGACCAAAGTCAGTCACCTTTCAACCTAATTTATCTGCTCACCTCCGCTGCTAATGGCCTTGCGCAACAAGATACAGGAAGCAGCTCAGAATATGCAAACAGCAATCGCAGTCACGCATGCATGACAATCAGCCTATGCTGTAGAAGGTGCTTAAGCACAGAATACACAGGGGAACTGTCTACTCTCCCGGAAGACTAACAGACATATCCTGTTTACACCTATATTGGTTTTTATATTCCACACAACCGAAAGCTTAGGTGATAATGTGGATTCTGGGCTAGGGCACAGCATCAGACTTTCTGAACCTGTTTTTTCTTCTTCTTTATTTGTATTTTATTTAATAATAATAATAATAATAATAATAATAATAATAATAATAATAATAATAATTTATTATTTATACCCCGCCCTTCTGGCTGGGTTTCCTCAGCCACTCTGGGCGGCTTCCAACAAAATAATAAAATGCAATAGTCTATTAAACATTAAAAGCTTCCCTAAACAGGGCTGCCTTCAGATGTCTTCTAAAAGTTTGGTACAGTGGTACCTCGGGTTACAGACGCTTCAGGTTACAGACTCCGCTAATGCAGAAATAGTACCTCGGGTTAAGAACTTTGCTTCAGGATGAGAACAGAAATCGCACGGCGACGACATGGCAGCAGCGGGAAGCCCCATTAGCTAAAGTGGTACCTCAGGTTAAGAACAGTTACAGGTTAAGAACAGACCTCCAGAACGAATTAAGTTCTTAACCTAAGGTACCACTGTAGTTGTTTTTCTCTTTGACATCTGGTGGGAGGGTGTTCCACAGGGCGGGTGCCACTACTGAGAAGGCCCTCTGCCTGGTTCCCCGTAACTTGGCTTCTCACAGCGAGGGAACCGCCAGAAGGCCCTCGGCACTGGACCTCAGTGTCCGGGCAGAATCCTGCCTTTCTTTTATCATGGAACCAAAGGCAACATAGAATAGTAAGAGTTGGAAGGGACCCAAGGGTCATCTAGTCCAACCTCCTGCAATGCAGGAATCTCAGCTAAAGCATCCATGACAGATGGCCGTCCAACCTCTGCTTAAAAACCTCCAAGGAAGGAAAGTCCAGAACCTCCTGAGGGAGACTGTTCCACCATCAAACAGCTCTTACTGTCAAAAAGCTTTTCCATATATGTTCAGTCAGAATCTCCTTTCTTGTAACTTGAAGGCCTTGGTTCGAGACCTACCCTCCAGAGCAGGAGAAAACAAGCTTGTTCCTCTTCCACGTGATAGCCCTTGAGATATCTGGAGATGGTTATCGTATCTCCTCTTTTCCAGGCTAAACATACCCAGCTCCTTCAAGCGTTCCTCATAAGTTTTGGTTTCCAACCCCTGAACATCTTGGTCGCCCGCCTCTGTACATGTTCTAGCTTGTCAACATTCTTCTTAAATTGTGGTGTCCAGAACTGGACACAGTATTCCAAGTGTGGTCAGACGGAGGCAGAATAGAGTGGTGCTATTACATGTTGTTTCCATGCAGTCTCCCATCCAGGTACTGACCAGATCCAGACCTGCTTAGCTTCAGCAGGGTGTTGATCTCATGTGCCTGCAGACCATTCCCTAGTCTGCACCCGTTTTTTACTCCGCAGAGCTGTCAAGACAGTGAATGAGCATGATCCAGTTCATATGGACTCTTCATGCCTTGAAGGCTCCACTCCACAACAGCTTAGGATACAATAAATCTACTAGTCTTTTCAATAGCAGAATATTATTTGGGGATGATGATAGGACATCACATATTTCATGATTGACCATGCTGGACTATACTGATGGGAGACTTTTAGCAGGGTAGATGAATCTGTAGCATCTCCACACAGGGGTGCAACTTGAATAAAACATTGTGGGGGCCCAGGTAAGCCCCGCCCCTCATAATCAATCACATGATGCAGTGCACACACCCCATTTGAATGGAATGCCCACCAACTTTGTTTGGACTCGACCCCTCAAATATTTTATTGGGGGGACTGAAGCCCCCAAGGCTGCTGGGAGTTGGTTCCAATGTCTCCACTTAATTTTGAGGTGCCAGCTACCATGGAGTCAAAAAAAAATTGCCAATGGAGTTTTCTCTACATTTTCTCATCAGATAAAACATCTTAACAGACCTCTGTTGACTTTAACACAAAGGACAGATCATAGGTGATGCACTGGCTACTTTAACAGAGGAGGGACATGGGTGGCACTGTGGTCGAAACCATGGCGCCTCTTGGGCTTGCCGATCGGAAGGTTGGCGGTTCGAATCCTCACAATGAGGTGAGCTCCCGTTGCTGTGTCCCAGCTCCTGCCAACCTAGCAGTTTAAAAGCACGCCTGTGCAAGTAGATAAATAGGTACCACTGTGGTGGGAAGGTAAACGGCGTTTCTGTGCGCTCTGGTTTCTGTCCCGGTGTCCCGCTGCACCAGAAGCAGTTTAGTCATGCTGGCCACATGACCCGGAAAGCTGTCTGTGGACAAACGCCGGCTCCCTCAGCCTGAAAGCGAGATGAGCACCGCACCCCATAGTCGCCTTTGACTGGACTTAACCATCCAGGGTCCTTTACCTTTACCTTTTTACTTCAACAGACTGAATTAAATCATAGAATCATAGCATTGGAAGGAACCCTGAGGGTCATTTAATCCAACCCCCTGCTACACAGGAATATGCAGCTGCCCCAAACAGGTATTGAACCTGCAACCTTGATGTTATTAGCACCATGCTCTAAGCAACTGAGCTCTGCTGAAACATACATCCTCTATCACTCAGAGCCACAATATCAACACAGAGGGAAAACAGGATAAAAAGCTCTGTGGAACCTAGAAGGAGACTCAGTCCAGAACCTTTGCCAGCAAACCTTTACATGCTTTCAGAATGTTTTCAAGTTAAATAGGAACATGGCTGCAAAATAAGGGGAGAGGTATTCATTCAGAACCATACTCAATTCATCCCGTCTCTGACGTTCTGCCACTTCTGGATAAAGAACCTGAACACCAAAACTTTGGGGCGATTCATATTTATGCAGCTTAACTAATAACAGAGCACTGTGAATCACCTGTTTGCCCTAATGACTTCCTAGCTTATGGTAATAATGTTTTTGCAAAACGAATTCCACAAATTCCACAGCAGCAGCATAATACGCCGTGACCAACAAGGTAACTCTGTGTACAAGAACTGCCAAGTCACTTTTGCACTGGCTGACGTTTGGAAACAAAACAAAAACAAAAAGGAGTCACACATTTCTGCTTATTACAAGCCCTGGGAATATTATGTTATGTAAGTTTAAACCAATGGACTGCTTCCTATGGCACCAGTCTAACCCATATCACCATTTGACATCACTGACCTAGATTAGATTCTGGGCAGAAATGGGAAGTCAACATACCCACAAGCAATGTGATTCTGGGTCAGAACAATGATCCATCTAAACTGGAAGTGCTTCTGACCATCCAAGAAGTCATAACCAACATCTAACAGGGACAACCATCTCCTGTTGTTTGTTGCCCGTGGCTGGTAACACACAGGTTGCAGTGTTAGTTTGCACCTCTCAATACAGTGGTACCTCTGGTTGCAAAGAGGATCCATTCCGGAGGTCTGTTCACAACATGAACAGAACGCAACCCACAGCGGCGCATCTGCGCACGCGCGGGTTGCAATTCGCCGCTTCTGCACATGCGCGTGACGTCATTTTACGCGTTTGCGCATGCGCAAGTGGCAAAACCCGGAAGTAACCCTTTCCAGTACTTCCGGGTCGCCGCAGGACACAACCTGAAAAAACGTATCATGAAGCAAACATAACATGAGGTATGACTGTATTCCTATTTCTCCAAAACATTCCATTAATCCTTTAGAAATCCCATGCCATTTCCTTATAACACCCTGGGGGCAATCGATGGCATAAGTTAACTACCAATTGTATAACTAAGCTTATCCTTTAGCTCATCATAAAATGTTCTGCTTCAATAAATAATCCTGAGTTGTATTTTGAAAGGGAGATACTGTTTCCTACTCATTCTTTCCATGCCAACTGTCTCCATTCTCTTTTACAATAGTTAACCAAGTCTTCTCCCTGTTTAATTCTCTTATTTCCGGAAAAAAATGCTATCCTCGATTTTTTTTAGTTGCCCTTTCATTCCTTTTTGAGGTGGGGCAACCAGGAAGACACACAATTGTTCATGTGATAGCATTTACGATGTCTACTGTTTCATTTTAATCCCCTTCTCATTAAGCCTCTGTCACAACTCATTTTTCTTCAACACAAGACGGCAGATAAGCAAGTACACATTGTGACTTGGCTCAAACAGGCGCTCTCTCTCTCGCTCTTGCGCTCTCTCTCTCTCTCTCCCTCCAAAAGCTTATTCCATGATACATTTGTGAACCTTTATTTCACCACAAGACTCTTTGCTGTTGTTTCCAAAGCCTCTCTTGAATGGCAAACCACAAACTGAGATCTATGCAACTCCAAAGTTTGTCGATCAAAATAAAAGACAGCATCTTGCTTGCTCTGATTGAGTGACCTTTATTCTGTGATTTCAATACCTCTCCCCTTACCTCTGGCTAGAAGCCATCAGTGTTTGTGTACGGTTAAGAACACATGCCATAATGGACTTTATTTTGCACTAATGAATACTGAATCGCATATTCCACTTTGTAAAAGTGGAAAATGCCGTTGGAATAACTCAACACTGAACAAGATGCTACTCTTTCCCTTCTTAACCAGTCTTTAACCGGAGTGCGTTAATTCAAAAAGGAAAACCAAGAAGCAATTTTCTGAGTAACATGCTAAATACCATTTTATGAGGCGCCTGTGGGTGATGAGGTGAGTTATGAGGACTGCCCATGGCTGAGAGGCCTTCCCCTGTCCAGCAACCATGTAGTGTGGGAGATTCAGGTCCCAAACATGTTTCTAGACCCAACACCACCTGCCCAGGTTACAATGAAGCAGTCCTCACACCTTAGGAGGAATGGTGGTGGTGCCTGGTTTATAAACTTATAAACGCCATCTTCAACTCCTCAAAAGATTCCATCAACTACGTCTCCAAAAATTTGTACACATCACTTGGGAAGACAGGCAAACTAGTGCCAGTGTACTGGAAGAAGCAAAGATCACCAGTGTTGAAGCAATGATTCTTCAACATCAACTTCACTGGACTGGTGATGTTGTGCGGATGCCTGATTATCGTCTTCCAAAGCAACTACTCTATTCCAAACTTAAAAATGGAAAGTGTAATGCTGGTGGTCAACAAAAGAGGTTTAAAGGCTCTCTCAAGGCAAATCTAAAAAAAATGTAGCATAAACACCAACAACTGGGAAACACTGGCCTGCAAGCGCTCCAATTGGAGAACAGCCTCTACCAATGGTGTCATGGGCTTTGAAGATGCTCAAACTCAGGGTGAAATGGAGAAACGTGCTAAGAGGAAGGCACACTTGGCAAACCCTCCCTGTCATAAACTCCCGCCCAGAAAGCTATGTCCCCACTGTGGAAGGGCGTGTGGATCCAGAAATGGCCTCCACAGTCACTTACAGACTCACTGTTAAGACCGTGTTCATGGAAGACAATTTTACTTGGCTATGAGTGATCACCGAGGAAGAAGAAGGAGGAGGAGGAGGAGGAGGAGGCCCCTGATGGAACCCAGGTGGGGCATTGGAAGATGAGCAAAGACTTATCTCCAGATGTCATTGTTTGTCTTCTTCATAATACTGGCTCAATCCCCCCTCCCCCCGCAAGCCCTGAAGGTGGAAAGCAGGGGTTAATCTGTTGGAGAATCTCCAACGGTGAAGAACAATTGACCTCCGTCCATAAAGAATAGTGCTCAGAAACCCCAGGCAAGGATCCAGATGACGTTCACCTAAACATGACCCAGAAAATGAGCACCGCCTTCCCCCGAAGTTCATGTTTGGTGTGTCAGGAAAATTGTTGCTGTTGTTTAGTAAAATGTTCTGCTCAAACAGGTTCCTCCCTGGGCTGTGATCCAGAGAAATCCAATGGGTCCCCTTCTGTGTTTAGCAGACTTTTTTTATGAGGATCAAAAGTATCATACTTACAGAGAGTGTCAGACGAATCTCAACATGGTTGCAGTTTTTGGAAAGCCTTTTCCTTAGTGCTCTGATCGCATTCTTAGGTCTGCAATTAAAAGAAAGGAAACCAGATAAAAGCAATGACTTAACACGCTGTTTGCCATGTGACACCAGCCAGAGAGATAAAGACTGCAGCGACTGTTTGCGTGGAAGAAAATACAGATAAAACTGAAATAATGCACTGTATTTCAGCAGCAGCCAGATTATTGTCTTCGTGACAGGTGGGCTGTGTGTAGAGATACCCTGCAAAGTGTGAACAGATGGATGTTCAGAATCTGAAAGTCTTGGTCACCCAGCATCTAGGGCAGTAGGCAGGTTTTTCTCACATTTCCTAGAGGGTAAAAAGGTAAAGGTAAAGGGACCCCTGACCATTAGGTCCAGTCATGGCCGACTCTGGGGTTGCGGTGCTCATTTCGCTTTATTGGCCGAGGGAGCCGGCATACAGGCTCTGGGTCATGTGGCCAGCATGACTAAGCCACTTCTGGCAAACCAGAGCAGCACAGAAACGCCGTTTACCTTCCCACTGGAGCGGTACCGATTTACTTGCACTTTGATGTCCTTTCGAACTGCTAGGTTGGCAGGAGCTGGGACAGAGCAACGGGAGCTCACCCCGTCGCGGGGATTTGAACCGCCGACCTTCTGATTGGCAAGTCCTAGGTTCTGTGGTTTAACCCACAGCGCCACCCGCGTCCCTAGAGGGTACCCAATTGCAATTATTTTTCTCTAGAAACACGAAGAACCACCATGGGGTCTGGTTGGATTACGGGCAGGGTAGACATAAAACCAAGTACAGTGGTACCTCAGGTCACGTGTTTTCGGGTTGCACACCGTGCTGAACCCAAAAGTACCAGAACAGGTTTTGGCAATTGCGCTTTGCACATGCTCAGAAGTGCCAAATCGCAACCCGCACGTGTGCAGATGCGGTGCTGCAGGTTGTTAACATGCCTCCCGCACGGATCGTGTTTGCAACCCGAGGCTTCACTGTAATTAATTAATTAACTCCATCCCACTTATATGGGAGAAAGTAAACCCCCACTTATATGGGAGACACATTTCAGTGGGAACTCCCTCTGTTCCACGTGTCTTCCAGTGTCCCCCAGTCTTGGTCAATAGATTCTGCTCCTATCCTCATGCCCTGACTGCTTCAACTGCATAATCAATGGCATGCTATCTCTTGGTCATGCTTGAGTATGACCGAATGCTGGAACCTGGGGAGATATTATTATTATTATTATTATTCAGTTTATTATCCACCCTTCACTAGCAGGTCCCAAGGCAAATTACAAGAAGTTTAAATTTGGTATTAAAATCAGTAAAAACAAATTACAGTCACTGAATCCTGAAAGCACCAATCTCACCTTTCATGCGGCCCCAAACACACAAAGCAGCAGCCCATACTATTTCTGCAGCTGATAAACCAACCGCAGAGATTTGTTCATTTATTTAAAAGCATTTTTAGCCAGCCCGCCATCCACAGATCTCAGAGCGGGTTACAAAACTTTCAAACAAGAATTCTCTTTGTATCGTCCAATGCGAAGCTTCCCCCAACCCCGAACTGAATCCCCCCCAAAAAAAAATTCCTCTCTTTCTTCCCCATCTAGCACTTCAATGTGCTCCATTTATAAGCAAAATTTAGCAGCAGCAGCAGCAGCTTAGTATTTAAATATTGCACAGTGGAGCCAGAGACTCAAAGGAGATTGTTTTATTGCCGCCTCCTCTGTTTTCACGTCAGATCCTCAAACCTTTTCTTAAACGGAGAAGATGAGGACACTGCCTAAATAGTCTCACCCATTATCTGAGCCCAAACACTAATAGCACTAGATTACCCTATCAAAAATCCTGTGGCAAATTGTGTAAGACTAAGGGTGTTCACATCAGCTTCTTGGCTCTCCTCCAGTCTAATTATAGGAAGCTTCAAAACAATCTAGATATTTTTTTCCCCCACATGCTAGCAGATAAACAAGTACACTACACCTCATAGGTGGATGCACTATTGAGTGATGGGGTTGGGTATTGCTTTCCACCATATTTATAAATCCATGGGAGCGAGTGGCGCTGTGGTCTAAACCACTGAGCCTCTTGTGCTTACCGATCGGAAGGTCGGCAGTTTGAATCCCCGTGACAGAGTGAGCTCCTGTTGCTCTGTCCCAGTTTCTGCCAACCTAGCAGTTCGAAAGAACACCAGTGCAAGCAGATAAATAGGTACTACTGTGGTGGGAATGTAAACAGCATTTCCATGTGCTCTGGCTTTTGTCACAGTGTCCCGTTGCACCAGAAGCGGTTTCGTCATGCTGGCCACATGACCTGGAAAGCTGTCTGTGGACAAATGCCAGCTCCCTCGGCCTGAAAAGCAAGATGAGCGCCACAACCCCATAGTCACCTTTGACTGGACTTAACCGTCCAGGGGTCCTTTACCTTTACCTTATTTATAAATCCATGCTATGGGAGTGAGGCGAAGGAGGAAAAGTAAGGAGAAACCTTTGCTCCTCCCTCATGAGAATTTTACAGTAAACGCGGGGGATGCATTTTCCATACAGATGAACACAATACGTGCATTTCTAACACTAGCAGTGCTCTTCGGTTTTTCCACTATATTGCGTTACAGGAGCAAATATTGGGTCAAAGGAGTGCACTGCCAACGTGGCCACTGCTCAGAAATTATGGAAGTTGTAGTCCAGCAACACCTTGATGGCTCCAGGCACCCCATCCCTGTCTTAAGATGTTACAAGGGCTGAGTTTTCTCTAGGAAGAAAGCCTGTTGCTTTTAGCTCATGCTAACTGAGCACAACCGACTGCCACCGACGACTCTTCTCTTTACAGTGGATGTCTTTGTTGCTCATCCAAATTAAATGTTAGGATCAAGGAACGCACACAGTCATCATCATTACACTGCAAGTGACCAGCCTTTGGCTACGTCGTTTCTTCATTCCAGTAGTGAGAAAACAGCACAGCACTTCGCTTGCAACCAATCACCTATCCACATCTGAATATTGTTTCTGAAGATACGGTCAGTGACTAATTTGAATAAGGTCCTATTTGGAACTGGGGAAGAGCTGGAGGGCTCAAGGTGTTGGATCATTCGTGATGTGAGTCACAAGCAAAGGGCTGATTAACCCTTGCTCTGCTTCCACCGGCTTGCCCCATGTGAATATTGCAACTGTGGTGACCCCTTCCTTTATCACGCAGCACAGCTGCTCATAGAGATGTGAAGGCTGGGGGCGGGGAGAGAATCAGGAAAAAACACAGTCCTCCACTCCACCCCCAAACAAAGAAACTGAACTTTTAGAATTCTTTTCTTTTTTTTAAAAAAAAAGGCACTTACATGCTCCCTTTTCAGAATAAGGATCCCATGGATTTTAGCAGAACCAATGTGCCTCCCATTATTGCAGTCTTGATCCCATCTCTAAATTCTGTAGTTTCTCTACTTGATTGCATTAAGTTTCAAGAGTACCTCCCAATTTGACGTTAGAAGTTGCTGGCAGATAGACCCATTCAGGTGAGAGAAACAAAGGTAAAGGTAAAAGACCCCTGGACGGTTAAGTCCAGTCAAAGGCAACTATGGGGTTGTGGCACTCATCTCACTTTCAATCAAGGTCCTAACATTACCTACTGCACACAGTCATGAACCAGACATTCTAGGGTTGCTTCATGGGTCATGTTTTAAAGATGCATATGCAGTTACCGTTGCCAACTTTTAAACCAGCCTTTGTAGCTGTGCCTTTAATAGGAATTCACAGGCAAAGCTTTTGACAGCATGGCGATAAACACGCCCCCGGTGTAACTGCTGTTGTTCACGCTTCAGTTAAAGGCACAGCTATAGGGACTGTTTGAAAGTCAGCAACTCTAAAAACCGCTACGCTCAAACAGCATATAAATTTCATTAAATAAACAAACATGCATCGGTAAACATGAACTTGAGATGTAAAAGTATCGACAAATACGTATTGAAATCAGATTCCCTACTGCCTTCACATGTGGCTTTCTAGATGAGCGAATTGTAAAATTACACATGCACAACAGAGGACAAAGGGTTTATACCGGGGTATGGAGTGCCTTTATCGTCATACAAGCAGGATTAGACTTTTAACACGGAAGGCCAATATGTCTTATCAGCAAGACCAAATTCCATGAGAATTCTGAAGAACATGAACCAGCTTACCCTTCCTCAGTTGTGTTGATAATATCACAGATGTGCATGAACTGACCCCACTCTTCTGTCTGCAGTGCTCCAAAAGTAGCCTTTTCTGCAAAGACAAAGATTTACTTCCAGTAAAGAGTAATAATAATAGTAATAATAATTTTATTATTTATACCTCTTCCCATCCAAAATAGCTATGCAGACACTACAGTGGTACCCCAGGTTACATACGCTTCAGGTTACAGAGACTTCAGGTTACAGACTCCGCTAACCCAAAAATATTACCTCGGGTTAAGTACTTTGCTTCAGGATGAGAACAGAAATCGTGCTCCGGCGGCACAACAGCAGCAGGAGGCCCCATTAGCTAAAGTGGTGCTTCAGGTTAAGAACAGTTTCAGGTTAAGTACAGACCTCTGGAACGAATTAAGTACCTAACCTGAGGTACCACTGTATACAGACACCTAACAAACAGGAAATATAACTTTGGATGTTTCAAATGACTGGCATAAAGAGTTTTGATTTAAAATGGTCATTCCCTCTGAAGTACCCTGAGTCTTAAATCTCCTTCCTTTATAAAAAAAGAAAAGAAACAAGAAACCAGTTAGCCAATGTCAGGAAACACCTAGGATATCCAGTTCCAGCATTCTGATTCTATGAAATGCTTTGAAAGTGGCTTACTGGATATCAGCAAACAAAGACGTAGGGCTAGAACAATCTTCCCCCAACCTGGTGCCCTCCAGGTATTTTGGCTACCACTCAGCTTACTGGCTGCAGCTGACAGGGGCTGTGGTAGTCAAAAACATCTACAGTGGTACCTCGGGTTACAAACGCTTCGGGTTACAAATGCTTTAGGTTACAGACTCTGCTAACCCGGAAGTAGTACCTCAGGTTAAGAACTTTACCTCAGGATGAGAACAGAAATCACGCGGCGGCAGTGGGAGGCCCCATTAGCTAAAGGGGTACCTCAGGTTAAGAACAGTTTCAAGTTAAGAACGGACCTCAGGAATGAATTAAGTTCTTAACCAGACGTACTACTGTAGAGGGCATCAGTTTGTGGAAGGATGAGCTGACCTGTTGCAAGGGAGGACCAGACTTCTGCAACTTTATTAATAGCTGTTAGGCAAAGTAGGAATGTTAGCAAGTGATGTTTATCCTGCAAAGGTGACATTAGCTGCCCTCGCTGAAACTTCCTCCTCTGCCTAAGGGCACTGAAACTCTGTCCACCTTTGCCTCTGTTAATACAGGGATGGGGAACCAGTCACAGATGACCTCTAAATGTCACTTCAACACACATCAGCCTTAACTAGGGCTGGGCAAGATCTGTTTTTCAGCATTTGATCAGTGGTGGAGCAACATGCTGCTGCCCCCAGAGCAGAGAACAGGCGGGGGCATGGCTGACACGCATCCCGGGGTTGTGGTGCATCACCCACGGGGGTGTGGCAAGTGTCCCGGGGTTGTGCGTCCCGAGGGGGTGGCCACAATGGGACCATTTCCCCAAATGGTACCTGGGGCGGAACCCCCCCCCTTCATATACCAGTGATTGTGATACATCAGTCTTTACCTTTTATAAAGGTAAATGTAAAGAGACCCCTGACCATTAGGTCCAGTCGTGGCCGACTCTGGGGTTGTGGTGCTCATCTCGCTTTATTGGCTGAGGGAGCCAGCATACAGCTTCCGGGTCATGTGGCCAGCATGACTAAGCTGCTTCTGGCGAACCAGAGCAGCGCACGGAAATGCCGTTTACCTTGCCGCCAGAGCGGTACCTATTTATCTACTTGCACTTTGACGTGCTTTCGAACTGCTAGGTTGGCAGGAGTTACCTTTTATATCAACAGCTAAATACAGTGGTACCTCGGAAGTCAAACGGAATCCGTTCCAGAATTCCATTCGACTTTCAAAACGTTCGGAAACCAAGGTGCAGCTTCCGATTGGTTGCAGGTAGCTCCTGCAGCCAATCGGAAGCCACGGAAGCTGCATCAGACCTTTGGGTTCCACAGAACATTCGCAAACTGGAACACTCACTTCCGGGTTTGCAGCGTTCAGGAGCCAAAACATTCGAGCTGCAAGGTGTTCAGGATCCAAGGTACAACTGTACCACAACATGCTGATGTTTCACAATGTCTATATCTCGCCAGCTTCTTCCTCCCCACCTTAGAAGCAGCCGAGATACATTGCCCAGCCCTACAAGCAAGCCCATAGGCTGGAGGAGCACTGGGGCTTCGTTGAACTGCTCAGCTGGGAGACGGAAGGCCTCTCACTTCTCAGCTAAGCGAGCACCAATACCGCTCCAGCTTGCACATCCCTTATATAATACTGTGGTACCTCGGGTTAAGAAGTTAATTCGTTCTGGAGGTCCGTTCTTAACCTGAAACCGTTCTTAACCTGAGGTACCACTTTAGCTAATGGGGCCTCCCGCTGCCGCTGCCTCCTGCTGCCGCCGCACCGCCACTGCATCATTTCTGTTCTCATCCTGAAGCAAAGTTCTTAACCTGAGGTACTATTTCTGGGTTAGTGGAGTCTATAACCTGAAGTGTCTATAACCTGAAGCATCTGTAACCTGAGGTACCACTGTACAAGGGGAAAACTCACTCTTTTTTTCTGGGGAGAATGGACTGAAACTGACTAGCATCACTTAAACCTTGATGAGTCACTCCGTTAGCGAGTCTCCAGCCACTCCCATCATCCTCACAATCCAGAGCAGCTAAAGGAATGTATTTCCCTCCACCCCCAACTCGACACATGTCTCTGGGTGAAGCGGGGAATTCCAACATGCAAAACATTCATTATTTTGAGCACGGCAGCAGGGAACGTGGGCTGCAGTCGCTCCAAATGAAGGGAAGAGAGGCGCACAGGCTTGGGAAAGGGGGAATTGACGGATGGATTCCGAGCTCTTAACTGGAAGTCAACAGTGTTAAGGAAGCACAGCTGGCCCACCCATAAGGCAAGGTGGGGTTGCTGCCTCGGGAGGCAGAATCCACAGGGGCAGCAGATCTGGCCTCCAAAGAATGCATCACCCGCTGACCCGCTGCTGCAGCGGTGTGATCCTTAGAGGCAGGAGTTGATGTCTCCTGGGGGCAGCCCCTGCAACTCTGCCTCTCCAGCAGCCGCTTGGAGAAGAGGAGGCATTCCTGATGTAGAACTTTTATTCCTCCCTTGTTCCTGAGGGAGAGAAGGCGAGAGGGGTTCCTAAGCAGATATACAGTGGTACCTCTGGTTATGAACTTAATTCGTTCCGGAGGTCCGTTCTTAACCTGAAACCGTTCTTAACCTGAGGTACCACTTTAGCTAATGGGGCCTCCCGCTGCCGCCGCGCGATTTCTGTTCTAATCCTGAGGTAAAGTTCTTAACCCAAGGTACAGTACAGTCATACCTCATGTTACATTTGCTTCATGTTCCTTTTTTCAGGTTGTGTCCTGCGGCGACCCAAAAACACCGGAAAGGGTTACTTCCGGGTTTCGCAGCTTGCGCATGCGCAGATGCACTAAATCACACTTCACGCATGCGCACAAGCGCCAAATCGTGCTGCGCACCTGCGCAGATACAGTGCTTCAGGTTGCGGGCTTTTCATGTTGCGAATGGGCCTCTGGAACGGAGGTACCACTGTATTACTTCCAGGTTAGCGGAGTCTGTAACCCGAAATGTTTGTAACTCGAGGTACCACTGTATAAGCTAATTGCCAAATGGCAGCTTAAACCTTAGGTTATGGTCACCACAACAGCCTAGGTGCCAACCCCCCTCCCCAATGAGAGCTATTTTTGTTATTACTATTATTGTTCATTTCATTTCTACAATATACCGCTTTATATAGTAAAGAAAAAAATCTCAAAGCGGTTCACAACACATCAAAACATCAAATAAAGCAATCCAGAATAAGACAAACTCAAGCTTCAAGGAAAATATTTCAGATCCTTCTCTAAGTGACATTTTGCTTTCCCCATATTTATCTGCCTACTTAATTGATACAGTGGTACCTCAGGTTACATATGCTTCAGGTTACATACGCTTCAGGTTACAGACTCTGCTAACCCAGAAATAGTGCTTCAGGTTAAGAACTTTGCTTCAGGATGAGAATAGAATTCGTTCTCCGGCGGTGCAGCGGCAGCAGGAGACCCCCCATTAGCTAAAGTGGTGCTTCAGGTTAAGAACAGTTTCAGGTTAAGTACGGACCCCCAGAACAAATTAAGTTCTTAACCCAAGGTACCACTGTATAGCTGCCCCACAGCAGAAGAACTCAAGGAAGGCAGCATGGTGCAGTGGTTAGAGTGTTGGACTAGGACCTGGGAGATCAGGGTCCAAATCTACACTCCGTCACGAAGCTCAATGGATGACCTTGGGCCAGTCACCGCCCCTTCACCTACCTCGCAGGGTCATTGTAGAGGTTAACTGAGGAGGGGCCAGCCAGATGGGGATGTCTGTCGCCAACGTAATGTGGTAGCAAATGGACCCGCGCCAGTCACAAAACGCGCCTGGCGCCCGGCTAATTTTGAACACTGGTTCAAAGGAAAGGCACACATGTCTAACAATGGCAGGGAATCTGCCACATTTTCCAGCCTCCACACTTGTCACATAGAGTGGCTAAGAAAAGCATGAGTAAAAAGCGCCCCATGGCTGGGAACTGCAGTCCGCAGGTATCAGAAAAGTCGAAACACTTTTCTACTTGCCCTGGCACTTCAGACTGGAGAGGGTTGTTGGGATCGGGTCCCATTCTGCTTTTCGCTTTATTGTGTTCTGATGCAGTAAAGCTCACCTGTCAACTTTACACAGCATTTATACGTTGTGTGAAGGCAGTGCACACACCAGCTTGGCTTCTATTGATGACGGATTGTTAAGAAATATTCTGAACAAACAGCAACCTGGGTGGTGTTTTTTTTCGCTGGAGCCAAACAAGGAGACCTTCTGATCCTCTGCGGCTGACTAAAGCTTAGTGATGCCTGACCTCCAAAACAGAGATAAGGCTATCAAAGATTTCTCTTTCTTTCCTGGTGAGGCTTTTCTGCCTTCCCTGATCAGAATTTCAGCAGGCGAATCTTATCCTGGCATCAAGATACAGTGTTGATCAATAACAACACATGCATTTTAATGAGTATTTTTTAGTTTATGGTTGGTTTTAATTGCGTTTGAATGTTTCAAATATCAGTTTTTACTGATCATGTCATGGTTCTGTTCTTTTCTGTAAATCACTTTAAGGTGGGCTGCTCTTGTTTTTCCTTTACAATTGAGCGGCATATAAATTTTCTGAAAAGTAATAGCAATAAATAAAATGCAGCTGCTTGATATTTGCTCATGGGACAGCTCCCACAGTGGGTGGGAGGAGACTAGTTAGCAGGGCAACAGCAAACAAATTGGTTAGGGACCTGGAATTGGAACCCCCTAGAGGGGCAAGAGTAGCTGGTGTAGATCTTGGGTTTCTATGGGCCTGGAGGAGCTGAAAAACCACAGTGCTGTAGTTTAACCGAGTGTATCACCCAGTACAGCAGTGCCATTAAAGTAGGACTTTGAGGCAGGAGTCCAGGAGACCAGCTCAGCAAAATGAGCAGAAGACATCACCACCCAATAAAAAAATACAACAAAGTTGGCCTATCAGATTTGAAGCAGAATCCGAAGGAAACTCCAAAAGGCATCTAGCCAAGCTCCCTGCCCATACAGGTCATACACAATTCCATCTATAGGATGGGTGTAGCCAAGGGGGACAATTGCCCCCCATCAATAAAAATCAATAAAAATACTTAACTGAGGTCCGAACCCCGCTCACTAGGAGGGGGTGCAAAAACATTAAACACAGAGCTGAATATCCCCTTACCTGCCCCGCTGACCCAGAAGCCTGTTAGGTTTCCAGAACTCGGAAGGGCAGCAGAAACTATCCTTTCCCTCTCCGCCTACATCCATATGGGAACGCTGTCTCGCCCCGAGCCACACCACTGGCAAGGCTAGCTTAGTACTGCAGGCACTGGCAGGTAGCGTCTCCCCAACGGCTCCAGACCTGGAGACGCCACCTGAGCCCTTCGGAGCGCAAAGGCTGCCTCCGCTACCGCGCCGCTGCCCGCCCTCCCTGTCTGAAAATGGGACGGTGCCTTGGGAAAGTTTGGCGCTCCGCCCAGTACAGGGGCAGCCACCCACGGGCTGGCAGTGAGGGGAGGCAAAGGGGGGAAAGATGCCGCTTCTTACCGATCAGATGCCCCACGGCTGTGCCGAAGGGATCCTTCTGACTCTTGCCAAAAGCCATGCTCGAGTCCCGGGTCTCCAGGCGCGCCAAGCAAGAATCCGCGCTCGCTCTCTCCACCAGCCGGCCGGCGAGCTCCCCGCTTTGTGGCGCTCCAGCCAGCCAGCACGCCGGAGGGACGCCCTTCCCCGGCCAGGGGAGGAGGGGCCCGTCAGCCTCCAGGTGCTTGCCCCGCGCCGTCCCACGGGCTCCTCGTCGGGGATGACGCGCCGCGCGGGGAGGGAATAGCCTTGGAAGCGAAAGTGCCGCCGCGCAAAGGCGCAAAGGGGAAGGTCGCCAGCCTGCGCTCCCCTTGGGCGGAGTCTCCTTCAGACGCGCATCTCCAGTCCTTTCCCGAAGGCGTCCTCGGATCCGGAGCAAACCTCCGCGCAAATGCGCCAAGCGTTTCGGAGGGGATTCGTCTAGGGGCAGGGGTGGGACTTCCTGCGGCTCCCACCCCTCTTTTAACGCAATTTTCCGGGAAAGGAGTGCCGCTGCAAGCTTTCCAAGCGGCGGCCAAAGTTTCCCGGACGGCTTCCAAGTTAGCTCTGGTTTGATGGATTCCTGGCATTTGAACTCACGGCGCCGTACGGGGCAGACTTGAGCTTGCATGTTGAAAGCACATCACGTATGTTACCCATGGGTGTAGCGGGCAGGGCAGGGAGCAGCCCCCCCCCATCAGATAAATAAATAAAAAATACTTAGCTAAAAGTAGAAATTGTAGAAAGGATGTTGACAGATTTATCTGAGCACTTGGGGTCAAAAGAAAGTAATTTTAAACAACTGTTATGGGGACATTTCATTCCGAATCTTCTAGTCGTGTCCTGCCCCCCATCCCAATAAACCCTGGGTAAAGGTAAAGGGACCCCTGACTGTTAGGTCCAGTCGTGACCGACTCTGGGGTTGCAGCGCTCATCTCGCTTTATTGGCTGAGGGAGCCGGTGTGCATGACTAAGTCGCGTCTGGCGAACCAGAGCAGCACACGAAAACGCCGTTTACCTTCCTGCCAGAGTGGTACCTATTTAACTACTTGCACTTTGATGTGCTTTCGAACTGCTAGGTTGGCAGGAGCAGGGACTGAGCAATGGGAGCTCACCCCATCGTGGGGATTCGAACCGCCGACCTTCTGATTGGCAAGTCCTGGGCTCTGTGGTTTAACCCACAGTGTCACCCACGTCCCCCTAAACTCTGGTTACTCGCAACATAATTCCTGGCTACGCTCATGATGTTATATCTCGGTAATAATCCAACATAAAACACACATATTGGGAATGTGAAAATTCACAGGTTAGGACGGGGTGAATTCAGTTTTGGGGAAAATCTCTGAATTCTTCCCTCCTCTGGGTTTCACCTTTTTATAATTTTTAATTAAATTTTCTGTTTTGCAATTTAAAATACCCATTTAAACATCCTTAAAATATCAATGACTTCCCTTCTCTTCCCATGGTTCATTTTGTATATCATAAATCCCTGCATATTTTACATAAACTAAACCGTTCAGTATTCCATTATTACATCCATCACAACTTATTTACACTGTTGAATTTATCTTAATGCTGCCAACATTTTCAAGTGTGCACAAGTTCCCTCCCCCATGTATTCAATAAACATTTTCCAATCTTCTTTAAATGTATGTTTTTCTTGTTCTCTTATTCTATATGTTAAATCTGCAAGCTGCGCATATTCACTTCCTCCTAATGAAATCCACTTTTAGAAGACTTTCCAGATGGCAACAGCATGTGTCTTGGCCTTCCCTTGAAGCTTGTAGATCTCTGCTCACGCGAGTCGCTTAGAATGTTTTTCTGCTGGCTCTGTAGGGGAGTGTTACACACAATATTGTGTCAAGGTGAAGGTCGGGATGGGGGAACAAATGGCCCTGTCCGAACAGCCGAAGAGTGAACTGGATATTTCAATATCTTCAGTAAGGTGATCCCACAACCACACTGTCACTGTGACACACTGTTGAAGCATCCTGTCTTGTCAAGAAAACACAGGCTTGCAGACTATTGAATCTTGATCTCATCCAAGCATGAGGTTTTTAGGAGAGAGATGCATTTGAGATGAATGAGGAAAACATCTCGTTCTTCCTTGTTGACTGTCACTCCTTTGTTGACACTTCCTCTGCCCTTCCCTTTTCTGTGGTGTGTGTGTGTGTGTTAAGAGGTTGCGGTTTTTGCTAGTCACATTCTTGGCTGTTTGCACAACAGGAATGCTTCCATCTGAACCACAAATGCTGGGGAACCAGGGGGAGGAAGGCAATGGAAAATATGAGACTTCTGTGATTTAATATTGTGATTTTACTTTTTAAAAGTTCCATAAAAATATTGATTTAAGCACACGCAACCCAAACGTTGGACCTATGATGATCGAATCACATCAACACAATCAGATAAAACAGCCTAAGATATGACAAAAGTCATAAAAGGTAAAGGTAAAGGACCCCTGGACGGTTCAGTCCAGTCAAAGGCGACTATGGGGTTGCGGCGCTCATCTCACTTTCAGGCCAAGGGAGCCGGTGTTTGTCCACAGACAGCTTTCCGGGTGATGTGGCCAGCATGACTAAACAGCTTCTGGGGCAACGGGGTGCCATGATGGAAACCAGAGCACATGGAAATTTTGTTTACCTTCCCACCACAGCGGTACCTATTTATCTACTTGTACTGGCATGCTTTTGAACTGCTAGGTTGGCAGGAGCTGGGACAGAGCAACGGGAGCTCACCCCGTCGCAGGGATTCGAACCTCCAACCTTCTGATTGGCAAGCCCAAGAAGCTCAGCACCACCCATGTCTATGTTACAAACCTCTGTGTTACAAACCTATATCTATGTTACAAACCTATGTCAGTTCTATATCATCTTAGGTCACAACCAAAGTGTTATTTTAAAGCATTCTTGCACGACTTTGAACAACCATGGCTTCCCCCAAAAGAATTCTGGTAACTGCAGTTTGCTAACCTTGCTGACAGTTGTTAGGAGAACTCTCAAAAACCTGCAATTTCTAGCTCCCTTTACAAACAAAGTTCCCAGGATCATTTGGGTGGTGTAAGATTTTAAGAAATGACTGGAACAAAGAATTGGAGGTTCCTATATTACCTAGACAGTGGGAAAGTGTTTTACCTTTTGTAGCAAAGGCGTCTATGGCTGTTAAACTATAACTTATACAACAGAAAATAATATTTAGAATTTACTGGACTCCATTGCTGTTATATAGAAAAGGACAGTCAAAGGCAGCATGATGTTGAAGATGCAATAAGGATCATGCTTCTTTGAAATGCCTGTTTTTACAACGTCCTTCGCTTCCTAAGTTTTGGGAGAAAGTATTAGATTGCAAAAACATGACCGTGCAGAAAAAAAGTTTAAATTTTCAGAGGAAAACATTCCTTTGAATTATGTACCAACTATATGGAAATTGGGACGTGGGTGGCACTGTGGGTTAAACCACAGAGCCTAGGACTTGCCGATCAGAAGGTCGGCGGTTCGAATCCCCTCGGTCCCTGCTCCTGCCCACCTAGCAGTTCGAAAGCACGTCAAAGTGCAAGTAGATAAATAGGTACCACTCCGGCGGGAAGGTAAACGGCGTTTCCATGCACTGCTCTGGTTCTCCAGAAGCGGCTTAGTCATGCTGGCCACATGACCCAGAAGCTGTACGCCAGCTCCCTTGGCCAATAAAGTGAGATGAGCACTGCAACCCCAGAGTTGGCCACGACTGGACCTAATGGTCAGGGGTCCCTTTACCTTTATATGTGTTGGAAGCTGCCCAGAGTGGCTGGGGCAACCCAGGGGTATAAATTATTATTATTATTATTATTATTATTATTATTATTATTGCTATTACTATTAATAAAAACATCTTGAAGATCCCAGGCCACAGAGAGGTTAGGCTGGCCTCAACTAGAGCCAGGGCCTTCTCGGCTGTGACTCCAATCTGGTGGAACGCTCTGTCACAAGAGACTAGGGCCCTGCGGGACCTGACATCTTTCCGCAGGGCCTGCAAGGCAGAGCTGTTCCACCAGGCCTTTGGTCAGGGCGCAGCCTGACCCCCTCCTCTGGCAATCTGCACAGAATTTTGCTTAATGGTTGCCATCAATTTGATTTTAATTAATTTTTATAATGAAATGTTTTTAGAATCGTTGGATGATTTTGATTGTTGTTAGCCGCCCTGAGCTCAGCTTCGGCTGGGGAGGGCAGGATATAAATAAATATTATTATTATTATTATTATTATTATTATTATTATTATTATTATTACAGTCTCGCCAGAGTGGTGCATGCTCTAGTTATCTCCCGCTTGGACTACTGCAATGTGCTCTACGTGGGGCTACTTTTGAAGGTGACCCGGAAACTACAACTAATCCAGAATGCGGCAGCTAGACTGGTGACTGGGGGCGGCCGCCGAGACCACATAACACCGGTCTTGAAAGACTTACATTGGCTCCCAGTACGTTTCCGAGCACAATTCAAAGTGCTGGTGTTGACTTTTAAAGCCCTAAACGGCTTCGGCCCAGTATACCTGAAGGAGCGTCTCCACCCCCATCGTTCTGCCCGGACGCTGAGGTCCAGCGCCGAGGGCCTTCTGGCGGTTCCCTCATTGCGAGAAGCAAAGCTATAGGGAACCAGGCAGAGGGCCTTCTCGGTGGTGGCGCCCGCCCTGTGGAACGCGCCCCCATCAGATGTCAAAGCGATAAACTACCTGACACTCAGAAGACATCTTAAGGCAGCCCTGTTCAGGGAAGTTTTTAATGTGTGATATTTTAGTGTATTTTTGGTTTCTGTGGAAGCTGCCCAGAGTGGCTGGGGAAACCCAGCCAGATGGGCAGGGTACAAATAATAAATTATTATTATTATTATTATTATTATTATTATTATATTACAGTGGTACCTCAGAAGTCAAATGGAATCCATTCTGGAAGTCCATTCGACTTCCAAAACATTTGGAAACCGAGTCGTGGCTTCCGATTGGCTGCAGGAAGCTCCTGCAGCCAATCAGAAGCCACGTCGGACATTCGGCTTCCAAAGAACGTTCGCAAACTGGAACACTCACTTCTGGGTTTGTGGCATTCAGGATCCAAGCTATGACTGTATCACTATTTCCATGATTTCCTGTCCAAAAATCCTGGGAATGGTGACTTGTTTGATGCAGGTGTTAGAATCCTCTGTTGGAGATCCATAGCACTCACTGGCTTCCAGAGAACGTAAAATCTTCACCTTCTGCCTTCTGCAGATGACATCTCTCCTAAAAAGCATCAGAAACAGGCTGCCACCAGCTGCTGGTGTAGCTTATTTGCTATCTGAGATACTACAGGCAAAAGTTACTCAACTCCTGTTTTGTAAACATGACTATAACTCTTCGACTTCCATGAGTGGGAAGCGATAGGAGGATCTGAAAGATTTGAATTTGGCAGCTTTAGATTTCAGTAGGGGAAGGGCTCAGTGAGATGGAGGGAGATTCTCCACAAATTTAAGGTCTGCTGCTGGATAAATTCAAAGCAACATTAAAAAAAGAGGGAAGGAAGGAAACACAAACAACCTTATATTTTTTTTAAAGGACAGCCTTAGAATAAGTATAGCATGCCTAACATGTTATCAGCACAGTGCAATCACCGTTTGTGTAAAGCAATATGATTTGTGTCTTTGGCATGCATACCTAATAGCGAGTCTCATTTAATTATTCCCTCTATTTCTTATGTTCTAGTTGTGCATGTCATTACTTATACTGTATAGCCAAAATGGCTCTAGACAGAAGACTTGGCAGACCTATGAAATGAAAAGGATGTTTAAGATAACCTTTGTCAAAAGTCCAGAAGCCTTTTTATTAGGCATTACAGGTCAAGACTTGCCGAAAGAGAAGTAGAAAATCTTCATGTATGGTACAACGGCGGCTAGGATACTGCTAGCCCAAAAGTGGAAAAGCGATGAAATACCAACCAAAGAAGAATAGCAAGACAAACTTACAGACTATGCCGAAATGTCCAAACTGACTGAGAGATTAAGAGATAGAGACAACAGAGACTTTAAAAAGGAGTGGGAACCATTTATGATGTATCTACAGAAACAAAGAAATGAACTCACTAGCAGGATTTGACTAAACACTTACAATTAACAAACTGAATATAGAAAGGACTCAATTTAGAGAATATGATATTAAGGTATAATCAAAAAGCAGGAGAAATTAATATGCAACAAACCAGGGGAGAAAGTTGAGGGAAGTCCATCATTCATTTTACATATCATAAATCCCTGCATATTTTACAAAAACGATACCATTCACTGGACCTAACAGTCAGGGGTACCTTTACCTTTACCTTTTATACCATTCAGTATTCCCTTATTGCATCCATCAAAGCTTATTTACACTGTTGAATTTATCTTAATGCTACCAGCGTTTTCGGTTGTGCACAATTATTTCCCATATATTCAATAAACATTTTCCAATCTTCTGTAAACGTATGTTCTTCTTGCTCTCTTATTCTATGTGTTAAGTCTGCAAGTTGTGCATATTCTGTCAACTTAAGTTGTCATTCTTCATTGGTTGGGACCTTGCTAGTTTTCCATTTTGGGGCTAACAATACACGGGCTGCAGTAGTGGTATACATAAATACCCTTTTATGACATCTGGGAATTTCAGTCTGAATTATCCTCAACAGAAAGGACTCCA
Source organism: Podarcis liolepis (assembly GCF_965112155.1). Lineage (NCBI taxonomy): Eukaryota > Metazoa > Chordata > Lepidosauria > Squamata > Lacertidae > Podarcis > Podarcis liolepis. The sequence continues at coordinate 18,655,124 of NC_139555.1, read as the reverse complement.
TTTTTTTTGGGGGGGGGGAATTACTCTTTAACATTTTTTACATTATGGATCATTTCCCAATACCCTTTTACCAGTCCATATCATCATCATTTTTGTTATTATTACATTTATTTCCCATCTTTCCTCCAAGGATCGCATGGTTTTCTTCTTCCTTATTTTATCCTCACAACAATCCTTTGAGGTAGGCTAAGCTGAGAGACTGTGACTTGCCCAAAGTCACCCACTGATTTTCATGGCTGGGCAAGGCTTTGAACCCTGGTCTCCCACGTCCCAGTCCAACACTAACCCAGGCATAGGCAAACCTGGCCCTCCTGATGTTTTGAGACTACAATTCCCATCATCCCTGACCACTGGTCCTGTTAGCTAGGGATGATGGGAGTTGTAGTCCCAAAACATCTGGAGGGCCGAGTTTGCCTATGCCTGCTCTAACCACTATACTGCTCTGGGTCTCATAGTAGGTTGAAGAATTCCAGGCTGGTCATTAGCAAAACAGTTTCAGCCATGCTGGCGGGCTGTGCTAACCACCTTGTAGAAACTCTGCCATAAAAGTTGATTATGTTCTTCAGCTGTGTCATGATTAGACCAGCAGAGGCGACAGTGTCAATAAATCCCAATTTAATCTATAGCATGAGCAACTGCAATACGTGGCACAGGTGAAGGACAAAATGAAAACTTCATTATTAAGACTACAACCCAATCCACAGATACAAGATCCATTAAAATTGGCGGGACTTACTTCTGAGTAAACATCTTTGCGATTGCACTTCATATGCCTTGGCTTGGCGTCGTTGGTGAGATTTCAGGCATTTCCAAGAGAAATGTATATTTCAGAGTCTGCTTGGTGTTTGGAGTGCATTTTCACCCCACCCCCTTTTTAAAGGAAACTGAATACAAATTAAAATCAATGAAGTATTTTCAAAGGACATTAAAATTCTATTCCCAGCCTACATCTGATTGTGTTACTTATTTATTGATTTGGTTTCCTCCCCACATACTCCCAATCCCATATCTCAGGGCAGAGGACAATTGCACAGTAAAAAGCTGGAGATAAAATAGGACAATATGAAACTAAAGAGAATGAATAGGATCCTAAAGACCTGATTTTTGAATGGGGCATGGTGCTTTCCTGCCTACTGTACTTCCTGGTGCATATCCCTGGACTCTCCCTGCTCCCAACTATTCATAATGGTTGAAGGACCCTCAGGATCAAGGGACTGAACCTGAGGTGGAGGACGGACAGACTATGGACACATCCTTTAAGCCCTTCTGCTATTGCAAGCCACTTGGGGGGTCTTTTTCTTAATAAATAATTTTTATTTGATTTTACAACTATAAAGTTATAACAATACCAAATACATGCTCATATTTACAGATTTCTCTGAATCTCTAGACTTCCCACTATCCCCTCCGTGCATCCTATTATCAACATTTTCAACCGCACATTATTTCATCTTCCATATTTTAAATCTCTCCATATTATCCATAGTACAGTGGTACCTTGGGTTACAGACGCTTCAGGTTACAGACTCCGCTAACCCAGAAATAGTGCTTCAGGTTAAGAACTTTGCTTCAGGATGAGAACAGAAATCGTGCTCCGGCGGTGCGGAGGCCCCATTAGCTAAAGTGGTGTTTCAGGTTAAGAACGAACCTCCGGAACGAATTAAGTACTTAACCCGAGGTACCACTGTATTTGTTACATTCCAAGTGTGATTAGAATCCTGCTCATGTTTTCATTTGTTTACAGTGGTCTCCTAAATAAATGATAAATCTTTACCATTCTTTCTTGAAGTTTTTGTCTTCTTGGTTCCTGAGCCTTCCTGTCAGTTTTGCCATTCCGGCATAGTCCAACAGTTTAATTTGCCATTCTTATATGGTAGGGACTTCATCTACTTTCCATCTCTGGGCTAGTAGCATCCGTGTGATAGTCATTGCATACATGAAAAGCCTTTTGTGCTACTTTGGGATCTCAATACCTACAATTCCTAATAAAAAAAGCTTCTGGTTTCTTTATAAAAGTTATTTTAAACATTTTCTTTCATATCATTATATATCTTTTCCCAGAATGCTTTTGTTACCTTACACGCCCACCACATAATGTTTGATGTCTTATTATGTTTTTATATGTGTTGGAAGCCGCCCAGAGTGGCAGGGGCAACCCAGACAGATGGGTGGGGTATAAATAGCACCTTCTGGCAGCTCCCTCACTGCGAGAAGCACAATTCAAAATGTTGGTCTGACCTTTAAAGCTCTGAATGGCCACGGTCCATTATACATGAAGGAGCTCCTCCACCCCCATCGTTCAGCCCAGACACTGAGGTCCAGCTCCAAGGGCCTTCTGGCGGTCCCCTCACTGCGAGAAGTGAAGTTACAGGGAACTAGGCAGAGGAACTTCTCGGTAGTGGCACCTGCCCTGTGGAATGCCCTCCCATCAGATGTCAAGGAAATAAACAACTTTTAGAAGACATCTGAAGGCAGCCCTGTTTAGGGAAGTTTTTTTTTATGTCTGATGTTTATTTGTATTTTTAATATTTTGTTGGAAGCTGCCCAGAGTGGCTGGGGAAACCCAGCCAGATGGGCGGGGTATAAAATTATTATTATTAAGAGAAATGTCGGAGGGCATGTGTTTCTAATGAAGATATTCTCTCTTCTTCCCTGGCATGGCAGGGAGGTGTTTCGTGGTTGACCTCAGGAGCCAAATATCTTGGGTCAGCCCTGAGATATGGTGAAGTTCCAGAACCTGAAGCAAGCCTTTCATATGATTTTTTTTTTTTTTTGTACTAGTTAAACCTCCCTATTGTTCTGAAAGCTGACCAAGCTGTGCCAGCCACATCCTTTTGGGGGGCGGCAGTGCAACATTAATGACACAGGACGCTCAGGAAACGTCTCTTTATGAGGCCAATTATTAAGAGATGATTCCCCGATGATGTAGAAAATCATTCCGGAAAGCTTGGTATGTGAAAGCCATGGCCTTTGGGAAGGTGACTCATCCTCCCCACATCCATCAATACCAGCTAATGGTGATGGCTGATCTAAGCCAGGGTCGCCAATGGTCAGAAGTGTTCAGAGTTGTCCTGTGGAGAGCACTGCATTGCAGTACCATTGATCTTAGGTGCAGGGTTGGGAGCAGAAGACTGCAGGGTTTTTTTTTTTTTTTTTTAAAAAAGATATTTATTGAATTTTCACAAATTATAAAATACAAACAAACACACACAAAGACAAACAAGTATAATTTCAAATCCTTATTCTCTTAAACCTTACTTCACCGACCTCCTCATACCTCCCCTTTCTGCATACCAATTTCAAATATTTAGTTCAGCAAATCCTCACCCTTAATTTAATCTAATTGTAATCCTTTCTTTTCTTTTAACCTAATCTTTACAGCTGTAATCCGCTTACTTCTATAGCCGTAACATTTTAACATTCATTGATTTTACAATGTCTCTTAAGATAAATCTTAAATTTCTTCCAATCTTCTTCCGCTGTCTCTTTTCCCTAGTCTCGGATTCTGCCAGTCATTTCAGCCAATCCCATATAGTCTATCACCTTCATCTGCCATTCTTCCAGAGTGGGTAGCTCTTGTGTCTTCCAATACTTTGCAATGAGTATTCTTGCTGCTGTTGTAGCAGTTTTGAGGAAGAGAGAGACCACAGAGTTGGGCCAAGAGCTTGCTGATCGTTGAAAGTCAACGGAGGATGCTCCATTAAGGCAAATGGGACACTGCCTCCTCCCTGCAACCCCAGTTTGCCATCAGCCAGCTCCCCCTGCCTGCATTGCTGTCCAGGGGGCAGCTATGGCTGTCAGCTTGGTCTCAGCTTTGCCCCTGTAGAATTTAGCAGAAGGATAGGGATGAAACGAGAAGTTGATGGCTTCATTGGTCATTGACTCCAGCTCCATCTGCTGTTGGCTTCTTTGCTTTCTGCCATACCAGTTGCAACAGGCACCAGCCACCTCTGTTGAAAGCATCTTAAGCTGCTGGGTGTTTCTGTTTCCTCCATGATGTGGGTGCTTCTGTACCCCCATGGTGTGGGACTGTCAGGGGCTGGTCTGGATCGGAAGATTGGGAAATGCAGTCGCAGGGAGATCAGCTCCTAACAGAAGAGGAAGGGGAATATCCCCCCTCCCTGCTTCCAGTGTTTCCAGAAGCAGAGAGATAGGCAAACACAGAAGCTGCACATTTGAGAGAGGAGCTACCCAGCTATTAGATAGTAGCTAAGCAACCAGAAGGGAGGGAGCAGCTGAGGGAGCACTCTCATCAGTTGAGAGGGGGGGGGGAATCCTCTACCTCCCCCCAAACTCTGAGGTCTGAGCGTGTCAGAGAACAAAGGAGATGCGGGGGGGGGGGAGGGACTTCCTGTTGGTGCGCTTCTTGCTGAGGAAGTGAGGAGGAGTCAGAGTAGGCAACTGATATCCTGGCAGAGGGTTGTCTGTGCTTGCAACATAATGCTGTAATAAAAGGTCTATACAGTGGTGCCTCGCAAGACGAAAAGAATCCGTTCTGTGATTCTCTTCGTCTAGCGGTTTTTTCGTCTTGCGAAGCAAGCCCATTGACAGATTAGCGGATTAGCGCTATTAGCGCTATTAGCGGCTTTTAGCGGCTAATCGTCTTAGCGGATAAGCGGCTTAGTGGCTTAGAAAAAGGGGGGGAAAGGAAAAAAACCCTGCAGGAACTCGCAAGACATTTTCGTCTTGTGAAGCAAGCCCATAGGAGATTCGTTTTGCGAAGCACCTCCAAAACGGAAAACTCTTTCGTCTAGCGAGTTTTCCGTCTTGCGAGGCATTCATCTTGCGGGGCACCACTGTAAATCTACCAAATGTTTGTTAATTCTTATCGGTGAGCTACCAGAAGGGAGAGGGGAACTCCCGTACTTGCCAGGGACAGTGGGTCTGCTCTGCCATCTGCTGGGAGTGCTAATTCTGTTCCCACCCACTTCTTTCCTACTTGTACATTTGTAAATAAATCAGACATTGTGGAATGCCATAAATCTCCAGGGATCTCACCTCGGAAAGGAAGCAAAACGTGAGTAGCACCACCTCAATGTTCAAAGCACACCATCCCACCCAGCATGGTCAATGGTCAAGGATGCTGGGAGTTTGAGTCCAGTGACATCTGGAGGGCCAAAGGTTCTCCCTCTCTGCTATAAGGGATGGCCATGGTACACCTGAAGGAGTGTTTCCACTCCCATGTTCACCCCAGACACTGAAGTCCACCTCTGAGGGTCTTCTGGTGGTTCCCTCACTGCAAGGAGTGAAGTCACAGGAACCAGGCAGAGGGCACCCTCCCTGTGGAATGCCCTCCCGTCAGATGTCAAGGAGATAAGTAGCTATACAGCCTTTAGAAGACAACTGAAGGCAGTCCTGTTTGGGGAAGTTTTTAATGTTTGATGTCTTATTGTGCTTTTATATGTGTTGGAAGCCGCCCAGAGTGGGATATTATTATTATTATTATTATTATTATTATTATTATTATTATTATTATCATCATCATCATCATCATCATTATTATTATTATTACGGGCCTGTACTTAATGAATACTGCTTTTTCTGTGCAACATGTGGAGATCTGTTGTGTGTCAGCCTCCCTGTCTCACCAGATGAAAATGGGAGAGTACTGCTGTCAAAACAAGGTTGGTTTATAATTACAGTGCGTTTTGGATGATTGCTGCCTGAACATGTCATAGGAATACAGTTCTGTGTGACTGTGGTCTGCAGCCATCTCATTGCTGCCATATCTCAACACTGAGGCTTTTTTTAAAATAGTAACATTATGGTTTGCTAAGGTAGTAATGAGCAATATGACAAACAGTAATGACAAAACTGCTCACCAACAAAAGTCATGTTAATTACTAATGGTGTCAGACTTGAGAATGTGACCTGTTTCTTTGTTTTATCTTCCTGAATATTAAGGGACTGCCTTTTCATAAACCGGGCAATGGCCTGCCTGTCTCAGGACTATGTGGCTGCTTCCTGTTGTCCAGGATCTCATGAAGAATGTGGAGCGGCCCTACCAGTAGGCAGGGTGAAGCAACCTGCCTCAGGTGGCAGATTTGGCCAGTTATCTTGTCTTTGTGTGATACTTTTACTGCTACGGGGGCTCCACTTGGATTTGCTGCCTCAGGCACCAACATGTCTTGAGTCACTTCTCGGGAGAGACATTTCCCTTACCCTTACCCTCCAACATTTCTTCAATGAAAATAGGGACACCCTATTATTATTATTATTATTATTATTATTATTATACAGTCATACCTCTTGTTACGTCCACTTCATGTTACGTTCTTTCAGGATATGTCCCGTGGCCACCCAGAAGTACCGGAAAGGGTTACTTCCAGATTTCGTCGCTCGCACATGCGCAGATGTGCAAAATAACATAACACGCATGCGCAGGAGCGACAAATTGCGACCCACGCACACGGAGACGCAGGTTGCGTTCTGCTCATGTTGCGAACAGGGCTCTGGAACGGATCCCGTTCGCAACCAGAGGTACCACTGTACAGAGCTGCCTTCAGATATCTTCTAAAAGTTGTACAGTGGTACCTCGGGTTAAGCATTTAATTTGGGGAGTAGGAGAACCATGTACACCACATTGAACTCCTTGGAAGATGAAGGTGGTCTAGATGTAATGAATAAAATAAAATCTGGCAGGGTGGGGCAGTATTGTCATCCCCACACTGCAAATGGGCGGCTGAGATTGAGAAAATAGTCACTTGCCTTTAGTTCATGGCAGAAGTACTGTACAAATAGGGCTGCCATATGTCTGGGGAATTTCCAGAAGGCAGTGGTTTGTCCTGGATCTTCGGCAAGTAAACCTAAACTTTGGGGCTCAACAACTTTTGGGGTGTCCTGCTTTTCACTTTTTGAAATATGGCAACCCTAGAAAGATGCCTGATTCCAAAGCTCAATTACTATGGCATATCAAATCTCTATAAAAGTACAGTGGTGCCCCACAAGACGAATGCCTCGCAAGACAGAAAACTCGCTAGACGAAAGAGTTTTCCGTTTTGGAGGTGCTTCGCAAAACGAATGTCCTATGGGCTTGCTTCGCAAGACGACAATGTCTTGCGAGTTCCTGCTGGTTTTTTCCCCTCCCCTCCTTTTCTAAGCCGCTAAGCCGCTTATCAGCTGATCCGATCAGCAGATAAGCCGCTAAAAGCCTCTAAAAGCCGCTAATAGCGCTAATCCGCTAATGCGTCAATGGGCTTGCTTCGCAAGACGAAAAAACCGCTAGACGAAGAGAATCACAGAACGGATTCTTTTCGTCTTGCGAGGCACCACTGTACTGCCCCCCATACCACATTTTGTGCATATGTGCACACAAGCAAGCAAACAAACAAACAAACAATGTGTGTCAAAGTAAAACTACTAAATAGATCAATGCATAGATATACAGTCATACCTCGGGTTACAGATGCTTTGTTACAGATGCTTTGGGTGGTGCGATTTTGGGTTGCGCACTGCACTGAACCCGGAAGTACCGGAACGGGTTACTTCCGGGTTTCGGTGCATACGCAGAAGTGCTAAATCGTGCTTTGTGCATCCGCAGAAGCGCCGAATCGCAACCAGCATGTGCGCAGGCGCTGCGGGTTGCGGATGCTGCGGGTTGCAAATGTGCTTCCCACACAAATCATGTTTGCAACCCAAGCGTTCACTGTATATACATTATATATATATATATATATATATATATATATATATATATATATATATTTGCTTTCGTAGATTTTCACGGGTACAGGAATGCAGGTTTTGGTGTCTTCGGGTGTCTTCCCGTGTAAGAGTTGGGGTGTCTAGGCGACGTTTCGACGAGGTCTCACTCGTCATCTTCAGGCTGGTGCTTTCGGCTTCTTGTTACTGGAACAGAGCAGGATCTCAGTCACTGAGATCCTGCTCTGTTCCAGTAACAAGAAGCCGAAAGCACCAGCCTGAAGATGACGAGTGAGACCTCGTCGAAACGTCGCCTAGACACCCCAACTCTTACACGGGAAGACACCCGAAGACACCAAAACCTGCATATATATATATATATATATATATATATATATATATATATATATATACATACATACATACACACACACACACACACACACACACACACACAATATATACATATGGGAAGCGGGTGGCACTGTGGGCTAAACCACAGAGCCTAGGACTTGCCGATCAGAAGGTCGGCGGTTCGAAACCCCGCAACGGGGTGAGTTCCCGTTGCTCAGTCCCTGCTCCTGCCAACCTAGCAGTTCAAAAGCACGTCAAAGTGCAAGTAGATAAATAGGTACCACTCCGGCGGGAAGGTAAACGGCATTTCCGTGCACTGCTCTGGTTCTCCAGAAGCGGCTTAGTCATGTTGGCCACATGACCCGGAAGCTGTACGGCGGCTCCCTCGGCCAATAAAGCGAGATGAGCGCCAAAACCCCAGAGTCAGTCACGACTGGACCTAATGGTCAGGGGTCCCTTTACCTAATATATACATACATACCTATTCCAGCTCTGTTCCAGTAACAAGAAGCCGTAAGCACCAGCCTGAAGATGACGAGTGAGACCTCGTCGAAACGTCGCCTAGACACCCCAACTCTTACACGGGAAGACACCCGAAGACACCAAAACCTGCATACATACCTATATATATATTCTCTGGTTTCAATATTCTAGACCTCCTGGTTGCAACCCTGTGGTTCTATGGACAGTTTGCAAATGCACAAGCCTCCCTTTCAGTTCTGCTGGAAAGAATTGCTTCATGTGTACTGAGAGCACAAAAGAAGAATGGGGAATTCAGCCTATTTTTAGCCCGGGATCACAGCCTTTCCCGTTGAGAAATAAAGGCACTGTCTCCTACTGCAGCCTTGGCAGAGCAACCCTTGCAAGGCTGATGTATTTCATGACACAGTGACTCCATCTGCTGGTTAACCTGAAACACAGGATGCAGAAATGTATGAGACATGCACCACAATATTTATTACATCCCACTCTTCTGGCAGGAAGCTCTGCGTGGCTTACTGGGTGTTGCCGTGCACAGACATGCATATTTATATTTACAGCCTTTGAGATCACAAAGAATCCAGCAGATACAGGAAGGAATCAGTGCCACCGAAGTCTATTGTGCTCTCCCTCTCAGCAACGACTTGTGTATGCTTCCTAGGCTCTGCCTGGGTTCCTCTCTGCTTAGAATCATAGAATCATGGAATCATAGAGTTGGAAGAGACCACAAGGGCCATCGAGTCCAACCCCCTGCCAAGCAGGAAACACCACCAGAGCACTCCTGACATATGGTTGTCAAGCCTCTGCTTAAAGACCTCCAAAGAAGGAGACTCCAGCACACTCCTTGGCAGCAAATTCCACTGTCAAACAGCTCTTACTGTCAGGAAGTTCTTCCTAATGTTTAGGTGGAATCTTCTTTCTTGTAGTTTGGATCCATTGCTCTGTGTCCGCTTCTCTGGAGCAGCAGAAAACAACCTTTCTCCCTCCTCTATATGACATCCTTTTATATATTTGAACATGGCTATCATATCACCCCTTAACCTCCTCTTCTCCAGGCTAAACATGCCCAGCTCCCTTGGCCGTTCCTCATAAGGCATCGTTTCCAGGCCTTTGACCATTTTGGTTGCCCTTCTCTGGACACGTTCCAGTTTGTCAGTGTCCTTCTTGAATTGCTTCAGCCCTAGCTCTGAATTTATTATGATCCATTTATATAAAGCCATCAATAGTTATGATGTCTCTTGGGAGAGCTTCGAAAGCAAACGGAGAAGAATCCTGTCCCATAGAAGTTAAACTTGGACAGCGTAAATGACACCAGAGGAAAGGGAAGGAAAGGCCGTGTGGGCCACCTCCATCATTCAGCCTAGACATTGAGGTCCACCTCTGAGGGCCTTCTGGCGTTTCCCTCACTGTGACAAGTGAAGTTACAGGGAACTAGGCAGAGGGCCTTCTCGGTAGTGGAACACCCTCCCATCAGATGTCAAGGAGATAAAGAAGTACACAACTTTTAGAAGACACGTGAAGTCATCCCTGTATCAGGAAGTTCTTAATGTTTGATGCTTTATCATGTTTTCATATGTGTTGGAAGCTGCCCAGAGTGGCTGGAGCAACCCAGCCCAGATGGGCAGAGTACAATTATTATTATTATTATTATTATTATTATTATTATTATTATTATTATCATCATCATCATCACATGGCTGGAGAACCTTGCCACACTCACACAACCCTCTGTATCCCCAATCCAGACAAGCAAAAGGCATATTCAGAATCTGACACAAAGGGGAGACATTCTTGCTGTAAAGAAAGGATATAATTTGCCATTGCTCGCAGTCACTAGCTGGACATGAAATTGCAGTCATGATGAATGCAGGTTTGGTAACAACCTGCTGACAACTGTGATTGAGGGCTGCTGTTGACTTTGATGAGACCCTTGCAAGATAAATTCCCAGTGGAATAACCCATGTGTGTACAAACACAATAATCAGGTTAGCGGTTGTATATCAGTGTTTAATGTCTACATCTTAAAATACCCTATACAACCACAACAATTTTGCATATGTGCTGGATTCCCAAAAGTATGAAAGATATAATCATTTTTATAATAAATTATTCAAACTGATATTATATAGCTTATTATATAGATTGTTATTATAGATCTCCTGCTCTTCCTTTATCTTCCATTTGAGTTTTTCATAAACTATATTTCACCTGGAATTTCTCTGTCTTCTATCCATATGCAAGATTTTAAGAGATCCAGTGATGACAGAAGAAAGCTCAAAGCTCAAACCATGACCACATCTTACTTGAGACTCAGCTACATTAGTAAAAAAAATAGCGTTTTGAATGTGTTATAAACACACAACACCAGATGGTGCTGGAGAGCAAAAAAAAATTCTTTGCAATTTTACATAGGGTTTTCTTCTTTTGTTACAACGATTTAATATCTGACTTTTTTAATAGCATTTCCCCCCCGTGTGTGGATCCATCCTCGGTGTCTTATTATAATGACCCACAACTCTCACACATCTTTCTCCTTCTGCATCACTTTGCCAGAAGCCGACAGGAAAGAGGAAGGAATATTTTAGTAGAACATTTAACTTCGACTTCGAGGAAAAACCAGCTTAAATGCCTTTCCTTCTCCTATGAATTTCTCCATACAAAAAATGAAGAAAGGTGCCTTACAGACCACTGGTCCACTTAGCTCAGTAAAGGAGGGAAACAGGTGGCGCTGTGGTCTAAACCACTGAGCCTCTTGGACTTGCCGATTGGAAGGTTGGCGGTTCGAATCCCCTCAATGGGGTGAGCTCCCATTGCTCTGTCCCAGTTCCTGCCAACCTAGCAGTTCAAAAGCACACCAGTGCAAGTAGATAAATAGGTACCACTGTGGCAGGAAGGTAAACGGTGCTTCCATGTACTCTGGTTTCCGCCACAGTGTCCCGTTGCACCAGAAGTGGTTTAGTCATGCTGGCCACATGACCCGGAAAGCTGTCTGTGGACAAACAGTGGCTCCCTCGTCCTGAAAGCAAGATGAGCGCCACAACCCCATAGTCGCCTTTGACTGGACTTAACCGTCCAGGGGTCCTTTTCCATTTTTATTTTTTATTTTACCTTGAAGAAGAAGAAGAGTTTGGATTTGATATCCCGCCTTTTACTCCCTTTAAGGAGTCTCCAAGCGGCTAACATTCTCCTTTCCCTTCCTCCCCCACAACAAACACTCTGTGAGGTGAGTGGGGCTGAGAGACTTCAAAGAAGTGTGACTGGCCTAAGGTCACCCAGCAGCTGCATGTGGAGGAGCGGAGACGCGAACCCGGTTCCACAGATTACGAGACTACCGCTCTTAACCACTACACCACACTGGCTCTACCTTAGCTCAGTATTGTCTCTACCAGGCATGTGGAACTTGCAGCCCTCCAGAGGTGTTGGGCCCGCAACTCCCCTCAGCACCAGCCAGCCTGACCCACATTGTCAGTGGCCCTGCAGGATTTAGGCAGGTGTCTTTCTGAGCAGTACCCAGATGTGCCAGGTAGACCTTTGGCTTATAAACCCACCTGTTTCCCGACCAAGCAGCAGCCCTCCCACACTTCTTTAGCAAGACATGTGTGCCTTTCAACATCACCTGCTATCCTCCCAATCCCCATTTTCACCTCAGATCTATATTTGCGGGTCTAGCAATCAACACAACTCGCACAGCATGAATGTCAGCTCCCATGTGGCTCCCCCTCTGTCATCCTTCTGGAGGAAAGCTAAAGAAAGACCTTTCTTTTCCATTGCGCTTTTCAAAGCAGTGTCTGCTTAAACAAGTTTTCCTCTCTGCTCTCTTCTTTATCGGGTTTTTCTTTTCTTTCGGAGGGGCATTAACTGTTTCGTAACACGGCGCTTTCTTAGCTTCTTGTCTAGGATTGCTTTTCCTTGGGGGCAATTTTCTGGGGCTGAATTCTGCTGGTGGGCAGTGCTAGTCTCTATCCATCGCTTTCTTTCTCTCTCCCCCCCCCCATTCTCTTCTCATTGTTTTCCTCCTTCCCTTGCCATCCACTTAAAATCATAATAATTTATCATAATTTATTATTTATACCCCACCCATCTGGTTGGGTTTCCCCCACCACTCTGGGTGGCTTTCAGCAAAATATTAAAATAAAACAATTCATCAAATATTAAAAGCTTCCCTAAACAGGGCTGCCTTCAGATGTCTTCTAAAAGTCAGATAGTTGTTTATTTCCTTGACATCTGGTGGGAGGGCGTTCCACAGGGCGGGCGCCACTACTGAGATGGCCCTCTGCCTGGTTCCCTGTAACGGCACTTCGCTCAGTAAGGGAACCACCAGAAGGCCCTCGGAGCTGGACTTCAGTGTCCAGGCTGAACAATGGGGGTGGAGACGCTCTTTCAGGTATACTGGGCCGAGGCCGTTTAGGGCTTTAAAGGTCAGCACCAGCACTTGAATTGTGCTTGGAAACGTAACTGGAGCCAATGTATGTCTTTAGGGACCGGTGTTGTGTGGTCTTGGCGGACGCTCCCAGTCACCAGTCTGGCTGCTGCATTCTGGATTAGTTGTAGTTTCTGGGTCACCTTCAAACAGTGGCGTAGCGTGGGTTGTCAGCACCTGGGGCAAGGCAAGTAATTTGCGCCCCCTAACCCGTGGATTTGCGCCCCCTAACCCGTGGATTTGCGCCCCCTAACCCTAACCCCCAGATGTTGCGCCCGGTGCGGCTGGCCCCCCTGCACCCCCCACGCTACGCCACTGCCTTCAAAGGTAGCCTCACTTTCAAAGGTAGCCCCACGCAGAGCGCATTGCGGTAGACCAACCGGGAGATAACTAGAGCATGCACCACTCTGGCGAGACAGTCTGCGGGCAGGTAGGGTCTCAACTGGTAGACAGCTGCCCTGGACACAGAATTGACCTGCACCTCCATGCACAGCTGTGAGTCCACAGTGACTTCCGGGCACAGGAGTCTTCAGGAGTGCTCTCCTCCTGCGGAGGCTTGGGAAGGAAGCTGCATGCCCACCAGCCATATGGTTGACGGGGCGCAGCTGGCGGGCATGCAGGGAAAGGAGAGGCTGCCGTGCAGCTCCCCCACTCACTGGGCTCCCTTGAGAGGCCGGCACCCTGGTGCAACGCACCACTAAGCCCAATGGGAAAGATGGCTCCTTGTACGCCTCCTTCTGGCGACTCCTGCAGCCAAGCTGGTGTCTAATGTATTTCTCTGTTTTCCTTTGGATCACATCAGCGAAGGCTGAGAGGAGAGTCTTCTTCTCTGGGCAGCCAGGGACCTCCATACACGCTGCCCAGCTTTGTGTCCAAGGGGGGTCACTTTGGTGCTGCCAATACAGCCGTTTGACTTCACCCCCAGAAGCGCACTCCATTATCTCTCAAGACAGACAGGTGCAAACTATAAAGGACTAGCACACAGCCAGGTAATAGCGCAGATTTAGGGAGGGGGAGAAAGCTTTTTCTGACAGTGACAGGGATGGGAGAGCTTGTCCGCTTAGTGTTTGCCATTATATTATATTATATTGCTTGCCAGTTATTTATTGATTGGGCCTGTAGAGCAATGGGACATACTCTGTGGAATCTGCCCTGATCCATTGGATGTAGTTTCTATCTATAGAAATGTCACAAGATAAGGAAGTGTGTGTGTTTATAGAATTCCCTCCCCTTGTGTAGGGAAATTTTCTAGTCCTGCATATTAGCAGAGGAGTGAAATTGAATTAGAGCAGCTTGCAGGCAGCCTCAGTCCTAGTCAATGTCACATGGGAGAGTCCTGCAAAGAGGAAGAGAGAGCCTTACACCCCCCTCCTCCAGTCTTACACACACACACACACACACACACACACACACCACATATGGGTAACCATCAGGGGTGCACACCACCCACAAGATTCAATTTGTATCTATATCTGTAGCTTCAGGGAAGCACTCCAATCTGTTTCATAGCCTCTCTGTGCCTCTGCAATTTGACTCATTATATGGGGCCAAATTAGATCTTTTAAAAGCAAAGCTCTGTTTTCTCCCTATTCGCTCTAAGGAGGAATCTAAAAAGAACTATCACTTTTATTTCCCTTTGCACTTCCCACTGCTGTGGATAAAATGTGAAGGCACAGCAAGCCTCCGCAGGGCACAACATCCAGCTTTAGCATACCAACAGCAGAATAAAAGGTAAAGGGACTCAGTTGTGGGTCCAGTCGTGGCCGACTCTGGGGTTGCAGCGCTCATCTCGCTTTATTGGCCGAGGGAGCCGGTGTACAGCTTCCAGGTCATGTGGCCAGCATGACTAAGCTGCTTCTGGCGAACCAGAGCAGCGCACAGAAGCGCCGTTTACCTTCCTGCCGGAGTGGTACCTATTTATCTACTTGCACTTTGAGGTGCTTTCGAACTGCTAGGTTGGCAGGAGCAGGGACCGAGCAACGGGAGCTCACCCTGTCGCGGGGTTTCGAACCGCCGACCCTCCGATCGGCAAGTCCTAGGCTCTGTGGTTTAACCCACAGCGCCACCCGCGTCCCAACAGCAGAATATATATATATATATATATTTGCTTTCGTAGATTTTCACGGGTACAGGAATGCAGGTTTTGGTGTCTTCGGGTGTCTTCCCGTGTAAGAGTTGGGGTGTCTAGGCGACGTTTCGACGAGGTCTCACTCGTCATCTTCAGGCTGGTGCTTTCGGCTTCTTGTTACTGGAACAGAGCAGGATCTCAAACACTGAGATCCTGCTCTGTTCCAGTAACAAGAAGCCGAAAGCACCAGCCTGAAGATGACGAGTGAGACCTCGTCGAAACGTCGCCTAGACACCCCAACTCTTACACGGGAAGACACCCGAAGACACCAAAACCTGCATATATATATATATATATATATATATATATATATATACTCCAAGTTGATAGTAAATTATCTCACAAGTTTGCGTTGCTCTAGTCAACTCTGTAGACGTTGTGTAAGTGGTCAACATACTAACATTGGAATGAATCGCACTGCTTCTTGCAACTCTCCCATACCCCCCCCCAAAAAAACCCCCAGAGAATTTGGTATAGTGTTGACGTCATCATTACTCATTCAAGCTTCACCCCTTAGCCTTCAGTGCCCCCGCCAGGCATGGGTTACAAAGCTTGAATCCTATGCTTATGTAACACATATTCAAATCACAGTGGCCACAACACTGCACACTGTTAGTTTGGATAGCTCAGTTGGTTAGAATGTGGTGCTGATGACGCCAAGGTTGCAGGTTCAGTCCCCGTATGGGACAGCTGCACATTCCTGCATTGCAGGGGGCTGGACTAGATGACCGTTGGGGTCATTTCCAACTCTACAATTCTATGAAATCAAATCTTGTCTAGATGATACAACCAAACTACACAAGTCCTTGGAGGAAGTTTTACAGCTTTTCCTGTGCTGAAGTGTATTACAGGGTAGTGATATTATTTGGCTACTGTGATCCTATATTAGTCGACATGGGAGTAAGCCCCACTGAATCAAATGAGTCTTACTTCCAAGTAGAACTGAACTGCAAGCCTCCTTAAAAGCAATTGGGCTACCTTGAAATGGATGAAACTGCCTGTCTATCTGCTTTTCTCCAGTGATTTTGTTCTCCCCCCCCCCATCTGAGAAGCAAACCTGGCTTCTCTAATACCCCAGAGGTGCGACAAGATTGGCCAACTCATTAACTAATTGCCTCGCAAGCCGCTTTGATATTCCTGAGTGAAAGGAGCTGACACCGGAGTTCAAAGTATTATAGCCCTCATTTTCAAACAAATTAGCAAGAAGAGCCTTCATCGTGCTTAATCCTTCAGTCCATATCCATCTGCCCACAGAAAGCAATGAACACCCCCCCCCCCAAAAAAAAATCACCTCAAAATGAAACTGGAACAGCCGGTGCCAGTGCTGATGACAAAGGACAGACAGTTGCATGGAAATCATCTCCTTTTTCCAAGGGGGAATGGCTTTTGAAAATAGAATTTGGGGGTGTTTAAATATATTCTCTCTCCCCCCCCCGCCCCAAGGGGGCTGCATTTACAGCCTCCTGCCTTCATTGAAAGTCTGTTTCAGTTCTCTTTCTTTCTCATTATCCCTGCGCTGCAAAGACAAGATCAGCAGAATCTCTCAGCAGGTCATTAGACAGATGCTGGTTCAGGTCTATACTGGCAGCTGAACTCTGACAAACAGCTAAAGAGGCCTGGATCAAATCCCTTCTGCATAATCTCCATTAGCTCGTTATGCTTCCAGGACTGGGATGTAGCTTTCTTTTGGCTGCTTTGGGGGACTCGGCCTCAGCGGCCACAAAGATAACCCCAGCAAATGTCTTCTGTGTGATGCTCCTGGAATGTGCATGCTCCTAGGATGATTATATATGTACACACACATACACCCTATTAAAAGCAACACGTGCACTAATTAATTTGCAAAAAGCCATAGCGTCCCTCCTTCCCCGCAAAGCGAGAAAAAATATTTCTGCTTATCTGGCCAGCAGAGTGCAGTGTTGTTTAAGCAATCCAGAAACCCACCTGCGTCATGTATTTTGACTGGTGGGGCTCATTGAAAAAAGAGAGCTGCTAGTATTAAAGGAACTTAGTCCGTGTTGGTGGAATGTATCCTTAAACAGCACAGAACAACCCCAGTTGAACAAGCCTTAAAATTCCAAACAGGTCCTCTTAGGAAGATCAAACTTCATTGGGTTTGGTGCAAAGGACAGCAAGAGAGGGGCTGATGTAGCAAAGGATAATTGTGGCAAGAGATGGGGAATTGGTCCAGGATAGTCCCAGCTGGGTGACAGATGGTTATGGATTCCCCAGTTAGAATATACATGATCCATGATATATAATGAATTGAAGAAAAGGTTCAAAATGACATTTGCAAAAAAAACCCAGAAGCATTTTTGTTAGGGATCGTAGGACAAGACCTGCCAAGGAAAACAAAGAACTTATTTATGTATGCAACAACATCAGCAAAAATCTTGATTGCACAAGGATGGAAGAATGAGGAAACCCCGACAAAAGAACTATGCAGAACTGGCTTAATTGACATACAAACTGCGAGATAAGGACAACTGTGACTTCAAAGAAGAATGGGAACTTTTTACAAAGTACTTAAAAAGCCTCCAAAATGAATTGGACTCCTTGGCAGGTTTTGAATAAACATACACAAATTTATTGATTGTTAACATAGTAGAAAGATAATATAAGGATTTAGACAATTTTACAGTATCCAGAGAATAATATGTGTTGAGAAATCAGAGAGAGGAGCTGAGGGAAATCTCTGGGGGAGGGGAAGGGAGGGAGGCTTTGGGGGTGGGGGGGGGAAGGGAAAAAATAATGAATATGATATGTAAAACCTCAGTGCCTAGGACTTGCCGATCGCATGGTCGGCGGTTCGAATCCCCGCGGCGGGGTGAGCTCCCGTCTTTCGGTCCCAGCTCCTGCCCACCTAGCAGTTCGAAAGCACCCCTAAGTGCAAGTAGATAAATAGGTACCGCTTTCTAGTGGGAAGGTAAATGGCGTTTCTGAGTGTTGCTCTGGTGCTGGCTCGTCAGAGCAGCTTCGTCACGCTGGCCATGTGACCCGGAAGTGTCTGTGGACAGCGCTGGCTCCCGGCCTCTTAAGTGAGATGAGCGCACAACCCTAGAGTTGGACACGACTGGCCCGTACGGGCAGGGGTACCCTTACCTTTAAAATATATATATATATATATATATATATATATATATATATATATATATAATATACATGATCCAGAGGTTTATGAAATAAGTCTTTTTATAAGGGGGCAGGGGGCATAGCTCAGTTGGTTAGAGTGTGGTGCTGATGATGCTAATATCGCATGTTTGATCCCTATATGGGGCAGCTGCATATTCCTGCATTTCAGGGGGTTGGACTAAATGATCCTCAGGGTCCCTTCCAACTCTTCAATTCTATATTCCTAGGATTTCTTGGCAGCTGACATGAATTCCCTAAGTTGTTTCTGAAGCAAGGAATTTGACCTAAACATTCATCATTATACAACAATCTAAAGGCCATGTCTCACATGCTCATTTTGCAAGAGACCCAAGGTCTTCCCCCGGTCATCCGCCACTGATTTTTTTTGTTGAGGTTCTGCCATTGCAAGGGGGTTGGACTAGATGATGTTTGGAGGTCCCTTGCAGCTCTACAGTTCCATGATTCTACAAACAATGTGCCACTCTGCAACTCAACCATTCCTGCTAGTAGCCTATGTCTACCAGTCGTGATATTTGCTCCCCAGTCCGCAGAATTCTTGTGTGTGCTTGAAATGGATGATGCACATGCAGCCCTAGTGTGAACTGTTCAATATTGTGAACACACACGGCTGATGGAACTTGGAAGCTGGGTCTACAGGTGTGAGGATACGGCAACAGCATCTCGGCACCAGATCAAAAGGCAGGGTTGGTTCATTTGGTGACCCTGGAAAAGGGGATTCTGTCACCTAGGAAACATTAGCAGTATATTTAAGCAAGTGTACAGAGTGTTGGCTGCAAAACTATATCTTCACCAGATCCACCTGGGTCTCTTTGGTGATGATTCATAGCTGAGTAAGATTGTCTTCCATAAACACGGTTTTAACAGTCAGTCCATAAGTGACTGTGGAGGCCAATTCTGGATCCACAAGTCCTTCCACAGTGGAAACATAGGTTTCTGGGCAGGGGTTGATCACGGTGAGGGTTTGCCAAGCGTGCCTTCCTCTTGGCACGTTTCTCCCTTTCGTCCTGAGTTCAAGTGCCTTCAAAGCCCACGACACCTTTGGTAAAGGCTGTTCTCCAACTGGAGCACTCGCAGGCCAGTGTTTTCCAGTTGTCGGTTTTTATACTACATTTTAAAAGATTTTCCTTGATAGTGTCTATAACCTCTTTTGTTGTCCACTGGTATTTTGCTTTCCATTCTTAAGTTGGGAATGCAGTAGTTGCTTTGGAAGACAACAATCAGGAATCCGAACAACATGACCAGTCCAACGAAGCTGATGTTGAAGAATCATTGCCTTAACCCTGGAAAAAGCAAAGATCTTCGCCAGATATTTACCTTCCGTCTAAGCAAACAACACATTTCTTTCAATGGTAGTTTCAGGTGGAACTGGTACTCTGGCCATTTTGAGTGAGTAGCCTTTCAAAGTGGTTTTAGACAGATTGGAAAAAAAAGAGAAAAGATATTAGCTTCCCCCTTGTCTCCCCGGTCTGCGTTTGTATCTCCTCTCATACTTAAAGCTCAGATGAGAGGAGAGGACTGTCTCTAGGTACCCGTATCTTGTTTCCCTGTGGGAATTAAAAAAGAGTAGTGGGAATTTTGAGTAGAAAAAATATGTCCTTTTCACAATGATCAAGCGGTGCTCTTTCTCCCACCATATTTTTTTTGGAAATAATTTTTATTTGATTTTACATACAGTGGTACCTCGCAAGATGAATGCCTCGCAAGATGAAAAACTCGCAAGACGAAAGAGTTTTTGGTTTTTTGAGATGCTTCGCAAGACGAATTTCCCAATGGGCTTACTTCGCAAGACGAAAACGTCTTGCAAGTTTGTTTCCTTTTTCTTAAAACCGTTAATACCCAGGGTGCATTGCTTGAAGAGGTGCAGTTGTGACTTGACTTCGAGGAGCAACTTATAGCACGCGGTGTGGTAGCCTTTTTTGAGGTTTTTGAAGACTTTGGTGATTTTTGAAGCTTTCCCAAAACTTCTTTTGCAGCCATTTGGTAAGTTAAACTTTTAAAACTTTTTTTGTGTGTTTTTGGATTTTGGGTTGGGGTGTTTGGAATTCAAGGACTTGGTGTTGGGGAGGGGTTTGCAAGAATCTGGAAGCTTGTGTGTTTTTTCTGCATTTTTCTGATTTTTTGTGACCATTGGGGCACTCTGCTGTTGTTAAAAATAAAATATTTCTGGGTTTGGATTTCTGTGTGGTGGGTGGCTGGGGGGGTCAGGGAATTGTTGAGAAGGGGTTTGCAAGAATCTGGAAGCTTGTGTGTCTTCTGGGAGGTTTGGTGCTTTTGAATTTTTTGGATGTGAAGCACTGATTTTCTTTTTTAGGGTTTGCGAAGGTAGGAGCTGTGCTGCCATGGGGCCCAAGAAGACTGCTGCTGCAGAGGCCGGCAAGAGGAAGAAGGAGAAGGTTACGCTGGAAATGAAGAAGGAGGAGGAGCATGACCACGAGCTGACCACCCAGGAGCTGGTTGAACTGCAGGCAGAGGCTGCGCAGGAGCAGGCCTCGCTGGAAGAGGAGGAAGCAACCGAGGAATGGCTATCCTCCAAAGAACTGAGGGACAATTGCCAGAAGTGGAAAGATGTGCAGGCTTTTGCATAGCGGCACCACCCTGACAAGGACCTGACACGTGACCTTGCGAACACTTTTGATACGAGGGTCATGTCGTCTTTCAGGGAGGTGCTGAAAAGGCAGATGAAGCAGCAGACCATGGACAGGTTCTTCAGCAAGAAGCAAAGAGTGGAAGAGGAACCTTCTTCGAGTGGTCCCCCAGAGTCTTAGAAAATGTATGTACGGTACACTTTGGTGATTTTTAAATGCTTTTCTGCCACGTTTAGAAACTTAAATTATTGTTCCTTCAATTTTTGAAATGCTCTTTACAGTATGTGTGACTTTAAAGAGCACTTAATAAACTCTTTTTGTACCAAATTTGGCTTTGTTTGGACTTTTTTTGACCATAGGAACGCATTAATTGATTTTCAATGCATTCCTATGGGAAACCGTGCTTCGCAAGATGAAAAATTCGTAAGACGAAAAAACTCGCAGAATGAATTAATTTCGTCTTGCGAGACACCACTGTATATAAAATTATAACAATACAACCATACACACCAACAGTTAAAATATTCCTCCGAATCTCTGGACATCTCACCTTCCCCTCCATGGGTCCTATTGTTAAACATTTTCTGCTGCCTCTTTTTCAATAGTCCGTTTTCTATAACTCCTTTATCTCCATAGTTATAGTTATATCTTGCTACGTTATAAGTGTTATTGCAATCCTGCTAGTGTTTTCATCTGATTACAATGGTCTCCAAGATAAATTATAAATTTTCCCCATTCTTTGTTCAAGTTTTGGTCTTCTTGGTTCCTGAGCTTTCCGGTCAATTTTGCCATTTCGACATAGTCCAACAGATTAATTTGCCATTCTTCTCTGGTAGAGACTTTATCTTCTTTCCATCTCTCTCCCATCTTTTTTTAGTGCAGGGATGAGGGACCTGTGAATTCCCTTTCCCCATCAAACCTGCAGGAGCCATTTCCTTCTTGCATCTTGAAAAAGCATCAAGTGATTTATTTTATTGAGATAGCAGCAGGAGAGGGAAGGATGAAACCTTCCCTCCTAGCATACTGTGTGGCTCCAAGTGAAAATCACGTTCCGGTGCCTTTGCCATGACCTGATCATCAGCAATGCATGTCATGTCACACGTCATTAGACCATGAGGTTGGAAACCCCGAGTTTGTACCGTGTCACTTCAAACTGCAGGGGTGGAGAGCCTCACAACCAAAGGCTCTTCCATGCATCCAACAGGAGCTTGTGATTATTTATTTTAGCACTTCATTCCGCTAAATTAGCTAGCATTAGGTCAATGTGGTGGAAAGCAGATGTAAAAATCACATGCTGTCAGAAGCAACTCGGAAACAAAATAAATTCGGCAGCGCTAAAGAGCCCACCAACTCTCCCTCAGCCTTAGCTATCTCATAGGGTTGCTCTGAGGACAGAATAGAGGCAAGGGGAGAATCACAGACTCATAGAATTGTAGAGTTGGGAGGGACCCCAAGGGTCATCTAGTCCAACCCCCTGCTATGCAGGAATCTTTTGCCCAACATGGGGCTTGAACCCACAACCCTGGAATCATGAGTCTCATCCTCTACCGACTGAGCTATCATGTATGCCACATCCTGGCTGGAGAAGTGATAGGATAATACAGTGGTATCTCGGGTTACAGACGCTTCAGGTTACAGACGCTTCAGGTTACAGACTCCGCTAACCCAGAAATAGTACCTCAGGTTAAGAACTTTGCTTCAGGATGAGAACAGAAATCGTGCTCCGGCAGCGGGAGGCCCCATTAGCTAAAGTGGTGCTTCAGGTTAAGAACAGTTTCAGGTTAAGAATGGACCTCCGGAACGAATTAAGTTCTTAACCCAAGGTACCACTGTGTGTGTGTGTATTGAAATATACTCGGAGTCGAGAGTGAATTTCATGCTCTTTATTCAGCTCATAGTGGTGAGGAGGAATGGAAGTTCCCCCACAATATCTGCTTTATATACGTTATTTACACATTGGACTGCACATGATTGGCTAATTCCGGGATTCTCCTGTAGGCCAATCAGGTTGTGGATTCACTTCCACCTGGAGCTGGATTGGATTTTGGATCCAATTCAACTCAGTAGTATATATATATATATATGTGTGTGTGTGTGTGTGTGTGTGTGTGTGTGTGTGTGTGTGCGCGCGCGCGTGTGTCTTCATAATCATAAGGACTAGATACTTAGCTTTTACAAGATAAGTGGAAACGGAATTCTGTACTGAATACCACATTCTACACTTTTCCTCAGAGTCAAAGCAGGTGGCCAATTCATAGGTTTCTGGGTGGGAGTTGATCACAGTGAGGGTTTGCCAAGTGTGTCTTTGTGTCTTCCTCTTAGCGCATTTCTCCCTTTCATCCTGAGTTCAAGCATATTCAAAGCCCATGACACCTTTGGTCAAGGCTGTTCTCCAATTGGAGCACTTGCAGGCCAGTGTTTCCCAGTTGTTGGTGTTTATACTTAAAAAAAAGAAAAAATATTTGCTTTGAGAGAGAGTCTTTAAACCTCTTTTGTTGACCACCAGCATTACGCTTTCCATTTTTAAGTTCGGAATAGAGTAGTTCCTCTGTTAGTAATATATCAGGTGCCAATGAAAATGTATATACACATTCTCTATAAGCCAATGTTTCAAAGGAACCCTTACTGAGTCACTGAACAATTAGGACAAGAGAGGCGCATAGAACAACAGAGATGCCCAAATGTATTCAGAAGCACGTTCAGAGTTAAACTTTGAAAGCAGCTTTGATTAATTCCACTAAGAGGGTCCTGGAGGGAGCCCACTGGGCTGCATGTAGAGAGTCCCTCAAATTCCATATGGCGCGCATGTTACTCTTTGTTTACAAGACTGCTTTAATCTGCTTGCCAACACTGTTTTAAAAAGTCGATGATGAAAACCTCTCTCATATCCCCACCCCAACCGCCTCCAAATGCCCTCACCCTCACCTCCCTTGAACAGGCTTAAAGAGACGGTGCATTATTAATCGATACACATTTCATTCCCTGTTATGCTTGGCCACAGATGAGCTCTTCAGATAGACCTTGGCAGAGACAGTTTTACTGATGCATGATATAGCTACAAATGTCTTTGCGGGTCTTGGGCTAACTCCTTCATCAAGCACCTGACTTAAGAGAGCCTTGGAAGACTCACAAGAACCCGAAGAGACCACAATATCTTCTCAAATCCAGCAAGGGGCTTAATTTTTGTTATCTTCTCTTAAAAGGTGTGTGGAGGTCCAGCCTTTTCATTGAGACATCTGCAGACCTTGTCTGTAATATCACAGCATGACTTCCCCTAAAGGATTGTGGGAACTGTTGCTTGTTAAAGGTGCTGAGAGTTGTTCGGAGACCCCTATTCCCCTCACATAGCTGCAATTTCTAGATTATTTATTCAGCCCACAAGAGAAAAAATATAGTTACATGTATCTTGTTTCCCCGTGGGAATTACAAAAAGAGTAGTGGGAATTTTGAGCAGAAAAAATATATGCCCTGAAGCTAAAAAGTTAAGTAGCTCTGCCTCCCATCATCCCTCCACTGAAACTTTCTACATAATTTTTATTAAATTTTCTGTTTTACAATTTAAAATACTCATTTTAACGTCCTTAAAATATCATTGACTTCCCTCCTTCTCTTTCCATGGTTCATTTTACATATCATAAATCCCTGCATATTTTACAAAGACTAAACCATTCAGTATTCCATGATTATTGCATCCATCAAAACTTATTTACACTGTTGAATTTATCTTAATGCTGCCAACGTTTTCAAGTGTACACAGTTATTTCCCATATATTCTATAAACGTTTTCCAAGCTTCTCTAAATGTATGTTCTTCTTGTTCTCTTATACTATATGTTAAGTCTGCAAGCTGCGCATATTCTGTCAGCTTAAGTTGCCATTCTTCTTTGGTTGGGACCCCGATCGTTTTCCATTTTTGAGCTAACAAAACACGGGCCACAGTAGTAGCATACATAAATAACCTTTTTTAATGCCTGGGAATTTCAGTCTGAATTATCCCCAACAGAAAGGACTCTGGGTTTTTTTGGGAAAGTACTTGTAAACATTTGTAAACATTGTAAACATTTGTAAACATTGTAAACACAATTGTAAACATTATGGATTATTTCCCAATACTCTTTTACCCTTTTACAATTCCACCACATGTGAAAGAATGTTCCCTCCACCTCTTTGGATCTCCAGCACTTATCTGATTCAGTATTATACATCTTAGCAAGCCTTCAATTTCCTCCATTGAAACTTTCAACCCCCTAGATTTTCTACTCCTGGTTTCTTTAGGGCTGCCATACATCTGGTGACATCTTGTCCAGGATCTTAGGCAAGTCACTCAAAAAATCTAGTTTTTGTACACACACACACACACACACACACACACACACTTCTCTGGTTAGGACCTTATCTTCTTTCCATCTCTGGGCCAATAAACATCTGGGAAGCAACCATGGCTGCCTGATATTCTAGATCGGATCATTTGGCCATCTTAACCCAGCATGGCCTGCTTTTACTGGAAGTGTTCATAGGCAGATGCCTCTTCTATTACTTGCTCCTGGATATAAACAGTTTTAAATAAATCCCTGATTGTCTTAATTGGAGATTGCAGGGACTGAACCCGAGACCTTTCTGCGTGAAAAGCATGCATGCTGCCACTGAACTATGGTCTCCACCGCTAGACAAAACACCTTGCTGTTCACATGCCTCTATCATATCCTAATTACCCAGAAATCTCAACAGAGCTCTCAGCTGGATTTTAATTACCGAGTTATTAAGGGGGTGGGGGTGGGAATGACAGATGTTTCGAGATGGCTGCAGCCAATTAATAGGCAGGTGCTTAGCACAAAACCACCAGAATTATTATTATTATTTGAAGGTAAATGACTCATGCTTGGAGGTGCAAAGAAGGCAGGGCCAGTTGTCCAGGAATGCCAACACAAGCACATGGCGCATCTCTGAAATGCACATATTTGTATGTACACATTGAATAAATACACAAGCTGCCTTGTGCTGAGCCAGGCTGTTGGTCTATCTAGCTCAGTATTAAAACTCTGTGCCCAGATTATGCACAAAGAAAAACTGCATTTTTAAACTTGCATCTCTTGAGAAAGCCACTTCCAAGCTAGAGAGGAGGTGGGGTTGCGGGCTTCACGCCCCTCCCCCACGCTCGCTGCTAGGGAATCCTCAGACGTGCCATCCCAGGGCCAGCCAATCGGCTGGCCTGGGGGGCATGGCCTCACGCATTTAGGTATGACGCGGCCGAGAGTCTCCCTCTTTCCCAAGCCGCAGCTAGCCAGGTTTTTCCCGTCCCTCCCACCCGTTAGGATAGGCTCTATGATGATGCTATGGACTTCGGTCGGTCGCGGTCAAGGGGCCTGGTAGGAATTTTTCCATTTGGCAGATTGGCACCAGCCACTTGGTTTTCGCCTACCTCGTAGCAATCCGTCACAACTCCCTGGTATTGGCGGTTAGGCATTGGTAGGGGTATGGATCTTCTGTTATGCAGATGAAGGGGGGGAAGGAAATGCCATCACCTTCCCCCAAGACAAAGGGTAGTCCGTTAAAGGATTCTGGGGGGCGTGGCCTTGTCCTAAGCCTATGGAGGTGTGGGCCCACGGCACGCCCCCGAGCGGTAACTCCAGGGGGAGCTCCTAGTTGACGTGCCTCAGCAGGACTCCCCCTACTGGTGGTTAACCCTCACCGGTCTTCCAGCCAGTGGGCTGAAGCCGGTTAATTGTTAGGACCAATGCCTAAGCCATACCACTCAATTCCTGTAATCAATAAAGTTGTGGCCTAATTTGACCCATTAACTCAAATTCTGGTGTCTCGTGTCTTTATTTCTGAAGGGGGAGGCGGGAACACATTGAGCAAATCTGCAAACAGTACTTCGACTTCCCACAACCTTTTCTACAGTTTTGCATAGAACCACTTCCGCCCTGCAAATGAGGTGGTGTTGTGGGCTTCACGCCCCCACCATGTGCGCAGCGGCTGGAGCTCAGCCTCCATGCGATTGAGGGAATCCCCGGCCGTGTCACCCCCTGGCCAGCCAATCGGCTGACTCTGGGGCGTGGCACGGCCGGGGGTCTCCCTCTTTTGCCGCCTCAGCTGCTCCTGTTTCTCACCCTCCCGCCCTTTAAGATTTTTGTTCATTGACCTTGCTATGGACCTCGGTTGGTCGTCGTTGAGGGGGCTGGTAGGAATTTTTCCACTTGGCAAATTGGCACCAGCCACTTGGTTTTCATCTACCTCGTAGCTAATCGTCACAACTTTCTTGGTATTGGCGGTTAGGCATTGGTATTGGTATTGTTTTGTGGATGGAAGAGGGAAGGAAGCGCCATCACCTGCCCCACATTTTGAAGGGTTGTCCAATAAAGGATTCCGGGGGGCGTGGCCCTGTCCGAAGCCTATGGAGGTGAGGGCCTAAGGTGAGGGCGGTGACCCCGGGGGAGTTCCTAGTTGATGTGCATCAGCAGGACTCCCCCTACTGGTGGTTAACCCTTCCCGGACTTCAAGCGGACGGGCTGAAGCCGGATATAGTCGGTTAGGACCAATGCCTAAGCCAATACCTCTCATCACCTGTAACCAATAAAGTTGTGGCCTTATTTAGCCCATTAACCTTAATAAATGTGTTATGTGTCTATCTCCACCGGGGGGGGGGGGACTCGCCACGCAACTGATAGCTTGTGCGTGTTAATTTCAAAGGAAGTGCAGTATGTTCAAGAGGGCTTACTCCCAAGTAAGTGTGCATAAGATTGCAACCATGTTTTGGATTTGCTCATCCTTTCATTAAATGACACACGTACAGTCCCTGGATTGAATTGCCTCTTCAGGCTTTCTCCTCCTTTCCATATTCCAGCAGGATGTTCACCTGTTTTTACATATTTATTTGGCTGAGCTCTATTAAAAATAACAACAACAGCTTGTTTATATTCCAAAAGCTACTCTGAGGAAGGCTCCCTGATTGTCACTCATAGGCCAACCAATTAGTGCCATGCAGATCAGCCAATCAGTGCTATGCCTTCAGTGCTATACCTTCAATCAGTGCTATACCTTCAGGTTCAGAGCAATAGAAATAGTCCCTCATCAACCATCCCTGGAGAAGTGGACAAGTTTGTTTTGTTTGTCCAAAATGCATGGAGTGTGGTGCCCTTCAGCAACAATTCCTGGCTTTCGGTCTACACACAGGACCGTCAAGCCAGCTAACAATCATACCCAAAGAGTAAAACATGTAAGTCACAGAGGTGGGGAAAACTTTAGCGAGATGTCCAGAACCCCTGGCCTTCCTGGCAGTACATCAGTATGCCAAGTTCAAAGTCCAAGGGTCGATCCACACAAGCAAAGTCCAAAGGTCAAGAAAGAAGATCCAGGGTCAGTCCAAGTAGCCAGCAGTCAGGATACAGTCCAGAGGCAAATGTGAAATATGGTCCTGCAGAGGTCCAGGAACATCCAGGTCAGAGTTCATCAACATGGGCCATTGAGAAGACACAGAACCTCAGCTCTGCTTCCCTTTTGTGCTTTGCATGATGATTGCAGCATCTGGGCTGGATGAGGCAGGTGACACTCACCTGTTCCAAGCCTATTCCAGCTGAGGAATCACACACACACACACACACACACACACACACACACACACACACACTCCTCCCAGATCTAGTGAGCCTCACCTGGCCAGCTAGGGAGCTGAGCTGTAGGCCCTTGCCTGCCTCAGCCTCCTAGAGCATCCCTCCCCCAGAGCTTGCCATGTTTGTGGGGACAGGGGCCGCTCTGGTGATGGGTCCTGCTGCTCTGGCTCCTGTGCACTGCCCCCCCATCCCCATATCATCATCTGTCAGCCCTTGGGTACTTCTTGCATCAACCTCTCCTTCCCCATCCCCAGCTTGCCCTGGTGTGTCCCAATCCTGGCTCCACCCCTTGCCAGGATCCTCTTTTTCCTCCCCATTGTCCTTCCAGTTAATGACACAAGACTTTTGAAGGTGTACAGCCTGGATAGGGAACTTGTGGCTTTCCAAATGTTACTGGACTTCAGCCGATGACACCTTTGGTAAAGGCTGTTCTCGCAGGAGCGCTCGCAGGCCAGTGTTTCCCAGTTGTCTGTGTTTATACTACATGTTTTTAGATTTGCCTTGAGAAAGTCTTAGAACCTCTTTTGTTGACCACCAGCATTACGCTTTCTGTTTTTAAGTTCCAAATAGAGTAGCTGCTTTGGAAGACGATCATCAGGCATCTGCACAACATGACCAGTCCCACGCCCCTAAGATTCAGCTGCCCTTCATGAAGGACCAAGCCTTTGTTGTTTAGTCATTTAGTCGTGTCCGACTCTTTGTGACCCCATGGACCAGAGCACTCCAGGCACTCCTGTCTTCCACTGCCTCCCGCAGTTTGGTCAAACTCATGCTGGTAGCTTCGAGAACACTATTCAACCATCTTGTCCTCTTTCGTCCCCTTCTCCTTGTGCCCTCCATCTTTCCCAACATCAGGGTGTTTTCCAGGGAGTCTTCTCTTCTCATGAGGTGGCCAAAGTATTGGAGCCTCAGCTTCACGATCTGTCCTTCCAGGGCTGATTTCCTTCAGAATGGAGAGGTTTGATCTTCTTGCAGTCCATGGGACTCTCAAGAGTCTCCTCCAGCACCATAATTCAAAAGCATCAATTCTTCGGCGATCGGCCTTCTTTATGGTCCAGCTCTCACTTCCATACATCACTACTGGGAAAACCATAGCTTTTACTATACGGACCTTTGTTGGCAAGGTGATGTCTCTACTTTTTAAGATGCTGTCTAGGTTTGTCATTGCTTTTCTCCCAAGCCTTTAGCTTTATGAAATAAACAAATAAATAAAAACATAGGATAGACAGTAAGTCCCACATTGTGTGAATTAGGTAAATGCTTTATGCATGCTGTCACCAGGTTGGAAGGACCCCTCAGCAAAGTACTCTCTTTGCTGGGCACACTCCAATATCAGAAGCTCCTCCGCTAAACTTATCTGATTCAGTCTTCAACAATGGGTAACAATGCTCCAATCAGCACTTGTATGCAAGCCAGCTGTCATTTTAATGTGCTGCTTAATGACTCAAGAGAAATTCTGAGAAACTGAAATGGCAAATTCCAAGATCTGGGAGCTGCCACCTCCAGAGAAAGGTAGCTAGCTAACAGTGTTGTGTGGTCACTGAGCTCTGCTAGTGCAGAGTTTTTGAGGACCAAGACATTTGAAGGGAAACCAAAATGCTTGTTTACAAAGCTCTTGTACTACCAACCTTACTGTATGCTTGTGAAACATGGACCACTTATAAACGCCATCTCCAGCTCCTTGAAAGATTCCATCAATGGTGTCTCTGAAAATTTTTACACATCACTTGGGAAGACAGGTAAACTAAACAAAAGAGGTTTAAAGACTCTCTTAAGGCAAATCTAAAAAAATATAATATAAACATCAACAACTGGGAAACACTGGCCTGAGAGTGGTACAACTGGAGAACAGCCTTTACCAAAGGTGTCATGGGCTTTGAAGATGCGCGAACTCAGGACGAAAGGGAGAAATGTGCCAAGAGGAAGGCACGCTTGGCAAATCCACACTGTGATCAACTCTTCCCCAGAAACCTATGTCCCCACTGTGGAAGGGCGTGTGGATCCAGAATTGGCCTCCACAGTCACTTATGGACTCACTGTTAAAACTGTGTTTATGGAAGACAATCTTACTCAGCGATGAGTGATCGCCAAAGAAGAAGAAGACTACAGCTCTCATCATCCTTGCTTACTGGGTGAGGCTGATGGGAGTTGCAGTGCAACAAGATCTGGATGGGGGGGCAGGTTCCCCTTCCCTGATCCAACAGCTACACAACTTCCTGTCTGCTGCACAGCACTAAGTGCAACAGCAAAGGACCCTGGCTATATGGCAGCCATTGTTCAGCTGTCAGACATGCATGGATGGCTTGAGCGGAGTATTGCTCAAACTCTCAAGGCGCTCTCTGCAACTTTATCTGTCCCTCGTTGGCTGTTGCCGCCGCCGTTTAGCACTTTAACTCCGGCCTCTGGGAGTTTCCAAACGGTCGGAGATAATAGATTAAGGCATGTTGCCTTAATGAAGATTTATGGAAGCGTCACTGTCCTGACATACCAAGGTTCAAGTAAACTGGTGCCTGAGTGCTTCCAATATTTCCCAAAGGATGGTGCATAAAAACCTCTCCCTTCGGTGCTCTGGCTAGATGGAGCCGAGCAATTTGCGCTGTGAGATGCCTCATTCGGTAGAATGCTCTTTTCATGCTCATTCCTGCTGCCATCATGATGGGAAATTGTGCAGAGCCTTGGATGGAGAACTTGATGTGAACGTGGTCAACCACACACCTCCGGCTAAAGAGGACTCCTTGCTGTTTCCTGCCTTTCCCTGACCATCACCCCAAAGCGAGTGGCTAATGTTGGGCGGGGGGGGGGGAAAAGAAAATTAGTATTAGGTTTGCATTTTAAGGCAAACACACATAATTTGCAGTCCACAAACAAAAATGCAGCCATCTTTCTAAAGTAACACTTCCCCATATCTCACAGTGTCGTTTGCCAACCGAAAATGACTATATTGGGGTGAGTGCCCCCCCAATGTGTATATTAGTGGAATCAAGATGAAAAATGCATTATACTAGGGGAATTAGTTTGCAAAATGGGCATATGAGAAGAAATGTGCATGAAACTGCAGCTTGGTTTCTTTTTCTTTTGGTGTGTGTGTTTAAAAAATAATAATCCTGAAAACTGATACAGAAATAGGGCAAACCGAGACTGGAAAATGAGAAACTAAGAGAAACCAAACTGGATTGATTCTTTCCTGCCTCACTGCTGCTGATTCATTCACCTTTAATGTGCGTGCTATATTGACACAGGATCTACAGAACATCTCAGTGGTAGGGAAGGCGCTTTGCATGCAAAAGGTCCCAGGTTGTAGCTCTCACATCTCCCAGAAAGCCTGGAAAAGACTCCTGTCTAAAACCCTGGAGAGCCACGGCCAGTCAGTGTAGAGGCAATTCTGAGTAAAGGTGACTTGATTCTGCCTTTTGGTTTGTGGTGTGCACCATATAAACCCATTCTTCTGCAGTGAAGGCGGTGAAGGTCCTGTTTGAGTGTCTGGAGGTGGTTGGAGGATAGATGGAGGCTAACAGATTGAGGTTGAATCCTGACAAGAAAGGACAGTAACTGTGCCTCTGGAGGACCAGGTGAGCAGCCTGGGAGTCATTTTGGACTCACAGCTGTCCATGGAGGTGCAGGTCAATTTTGCGTCCAGGGCAGCTGTCTACCAGCTCCATCTGGAACGCAGGCTGAGACCCTACCTGCCCATGGACTGTCCTGCCAGAGTAGTGCATGCTCTAGTTATCGCCTGCTTGGACTACCGCAATACGCTCTGCATGGGGCTACCTTTGAAGGTGACCCAGAAACTACAACTAATCCAGAATGTGGCAGCCAGACTGGTGACTGGAAGTGGCCGCTGAGACCATACAACACTGGTCCTGAAGGACCTACCTTGGCTCCCAGTACGTTTCTGGGCACAGTTCAAAGTGTTGGTGCTGACTTTTAAAGCCCTGAACAGCATCGGCCCAGTATAGCTGAAGGGGTGTCTCCACCCCCATTGTTCTCCCCGGACACTGAGGTCCAGCTCTAAGGACCTTCTGGCGGTTCCCTCACTGCTAGAAGCGAAATTACAGGGAACCAGGCAGAGGGCCTTCTCGGTAGTGGCACCCACTCTGTGGAATGCCCTCCCATCAGATGTCAAAGAAATAAACAACTATCTGACTTTTAGAAGACACCTGAAGGAAGCCCTGTTTAGGGAAGCTTTTAATATTTGAGGAATCATTGTATTTTAATATTCTGCTGGAAGCCACCCAGAGTGGCTGGGGAAACCCAACCAGATGGGTGGGGTATAAATAATAAATTATTATTTGGTCTCTATTTGGCACTCTGGACTGTGGTTCCTCAGCCCTGTTCTGGAAAGTCATGAAGCCGGTGACTACCAGCCCCTGTCTCTTGTGATCTGAGATTCAGAAGGAAGACTGCTCCTCTGTTGGAAGTCCCATTTGACCAGGACTGGAAGGGAAGGTAGTCAGGAGGAACAGATGCTGCTACTGAACAGGTTTTCTAAGAGCTCAGAGAGCCTTGCGGGGCAAAGGCATGAGGATCTATGATGGGATAATATTGGTGGGAATTGTGTTCCCATACAGTATGTTTATCCATGGAGGGGTTACATCAAATCTGCCCAGTGTTCCTCCTCACTAGTGAAAAGCACTGCTGCTCCCGACATTTGAAATAACGTTTTCCATCACTCCCCGCAAACGTGCTGACAAATTGTTAGCATTTCATCATCTGGCTGACAACAATACCCCTGACTCCTTAACAATCTGGAAGGCTCTAACCACCCAGGGACAATAAGGTATTGTGGACTTGCTATCAATTTTCTGTTTTCAGAGAGAGAGAGAGAGAGAGAGAGAGAGAGAGAGAGAGAAAGAGGGAGAGAGAGAGAATGGGGATGGTATACAAAGCAAGCAAAGCCTTCCTCCTCATGGCTGATTACTTATAATTCCTTTGCTGGGAGTTCATGCCTATCCTTAATTTGGCGCAATCGAGTTAAATCCACAACTAGCTTCCTGTGATAGCACATCCCCATTGAGTCGAGGTCACTTGCTTGATACCATCGCGTTTTAAGCAGTTCTTTAATACCTGCACCCAAGAGAACAAATGTTCTTGGTTCCTAATAAGCTAGGTTAGCAGAGCCCTCAAGGCACAATCAAGATTTGTGGCAGGGCCGGTTCCAGACGTTTTGGCACTTGAGGTGACCCACAAAATGTCATTCTCTTCCCCACCAGGGAAGAAGGGGTGAGTTTATTCTAGGAGTTTATTCTGTGTCTTTTAGAGATCTGCTCTACAAATATGGAAAATGGCTTTGGACATTTAAAGCAAGGGAGTGGGATTTCATGTGTGATAAGAACTGGTAAGAAGTGGTTAATATCAAGGCACTATTGAATAACAGCTTGTGTACTTTAGTATGGGCCAGAGAGTTTATACCTTAATCTGAATAGACCAAAGGCAGATTTACGCTCATGGTTTTTAATGTTAAGGAAGGGTTAAGGAATGGTTTTGATAATCTAGATGGACACATGATGTCACACTTTTTACCTGCATAATGTATTACAGTGGTACCTCGGGTTACATACACTTCAGGTTACATATGCTTCAAGTTACAGACTCCGCTAACCCAGAAATAGTGCTTCAGGTTAAGAACTTTGCTTCAGGTTGAGAACAGAAATCGTGCTCCGGCAGCACGGCAGCAGCAGGAGGCCCCATTAGCTAAAGTGGTGCTTCAGGTTAAGAACAGTTTCAGGTTAAGTACCAACCTCCGGAATGAATTAAGTACTTAACCCGAGGTACCACTGTATTGCCTTGACTTTCTTATCGCTTAATGTTTAATCATTTTATGCTGCTATATCGATGAAACACTGCTCATATGTCCTCATGTAGTGTTTTCCCTTTTTTCTTTTTACTGCATTCAAACTCTACCCCCCCCCCACCTGGTATTGGAGGGGTTGTAACAAAGGAAATAGAGGGAGGGAGGGAGAATTAAAATGTGACACCAGAGGGTGGGGCAGAGCAACTCACGACCAGCAGTGGGGAAAGAAACAGAATTTTGGAAAATGTGTAGCTAGGTATTAGTTACATTTGATGGGGGGAAAAACAAGGTAGAAAACGTTTTAATTAGCAAGTATGCCCTGTGACGTTTTAGAACAGCGTATCTAATGGGGGAAATACTATGGCAACTATGGTGTTGCGGCGCTCATCTCACTTTCAGGCCGAGGGAGTCGGTGTTTGTCCACAGACAGCTTTCCGGGTCATGTGGCCAGAATGACTAAACTTCTTCTGGCGCACCGGGACGGAAACCAGAGCACACGGAAATGCTGTTTACCTTCCCGCCGCAGAGGTACCTATTTATCTACTTGCACTGGTGTGTTTTTGAATTGCTAGGTTGGCAGGAGCTTGGACAGAGCAATGGGAGCTCACCCCATCGTGGGGATTCAAACTGCTGAACTTCTGATTGGCAAGCCCAAGAGGCTCAGTGGTTTAGACCACAGTGCCACCTGCATCCCATAGGGGGAAATGATGTTAAACAGGTCAGTGTAGATCCAGCCTAAGGTTCAGTCATGAAGCTCACAGGACACCTTTGAGCTGGTCATTCACTCTCAGCCTAGCCCACCTCACAGGGTTGCTGTATGGATAATAATAATCATCATCAAAGGAACACTAAAAGTAAAGGCACAATGCTTTTCCAAGAAAAGGGGAACTGAAAATGGCTTGCCAATCCAAAGACTGTAAGCATATCAAGTTAAACATCCTCAGGCAAAGTAAATGATACGACCAGGAAAGGTCAGGTATATTCTCTCCTGGGGGCTTCCTTGCTGTGACATGCCGCTCTGTTGAATTTTGCCAAGCGGTTTTTAGTATTCAGGCTTAACGATCACAATCTGTATTAAGACTGAAACTTTGAAATGCAATTCCCTTAATTAGTGTTGGTTGGTGAATATTAATAGATTCTTATGATATAGCTAGAGGCTAATTTCTAGGGCTGGAGCAATGCAGTCAGGCTCACATGGAAAGCCAGACTGCCTCCATGTGAGCAATCACTGAGCAAAATGTGCCATGAACTCAGAGAGCTCCATCTGCCATAGCTGGCAGTGGGAACAATAGGATCTGGATCCCGGCCACTGTATGTTTACATATTCGTATTTGTTCTGATGTCGTGAAATCTATATATAAGGAGGATGTGAACTGGAGTTTTGAACCCCCTGGGGTCCATCATCTATTTCCCTTCAGCCTCGTGATGCCACACCTTGGCTGGATCTGCAGTTATCTGTAAAAGGGCTATTAAAAGCTATTTTAAAAAATGTTATATGGCTTTCAATGCAATTTCCCATTGCTGATGGCTTGCTGCTCTGCAGCACCCTCTGGTGTTGCATTTGTATAATTTTTTTAATGTTAGAACCGACCAGTGTAGATTTGGCCCTTGTTTCATCCTGGCCCCTGTTTAAAAACATGAGCTACAACTAATTTCAGGAGTAAGAGATTTGGGAGGGAGGGAAAGGGAGATGGAGAATGGTGGGCTAGCTTATCCTCTGCACAACCTCCATTCCAAGTGAACTGCTGACAAATCCCACTGGTATTTGTTTCAGGTCTTCTTAGCATCCCATGTAGAGATGAGGGAGAAGTTTGATTCAGTTTGCATTTAAAGACAAATCTATCAAATCCATCCTTTCTAAAACAATACAAGAACCGAAGCACAGCCATCCATTGAAATTCAAGCTTCTCTGAATTTTGCATCACAGTTCTCCAAACAATGTTTACAGAAGAAGGCATATATTCGGGGAAAGTCTGCATAAAAATGAATATATTTTTTGGGGAAAATAACAAACAAAAAGTGCACCATATTCAAGATGGATTGAAAATTGTGTACATTAGTCAAAACTATGTGGAAAAAAGGTGTTTATTAGGAGAAATTTGCACTAAAATGTTGTCAAATTTTCTTTTTTTTAAAAAAATGCTTTTTATTGGTGTTTCATTTAATACAAACAAACAATATAGTAAAATTCAACAATTATTTACCCACACTTTGCTGAGCATTGACTTCCTTCCCTCCCTTCAACAGGTTTTCTTATGTCAGTTACTTTTCCACAGTTTCTTATTGTATCCAATCCTATCTACATCGTAAGATTTATTTCAGTCCTGCCAGAGTCTTCAGATTTCTACAGTTATTATTTATGTACTCCATAAATTTACTCCAATCTTTTTGGAATTTTGCTTCCTCCTGATTTCGGATTCTACTGGTCAGTTTTGCTAGTTCCACATAATCAACCAAATGCTGATGAATTTTCAATGGGTTTTATTTTGTTTTGCAAGTTGCTGCAAAAAATGAGGTGTGCTGAATTTAAGATGGGGAAAATGAGGACCAAAACTGGCAGATCTGTCCACCTCTAATCTCTTGTCTCTGCACTGATAAGTGGCACAGTATGTGTTTGGCAAGGGAAACTGGTTCTGTTCTTCTCAAGGGAGCAAATTTGGCTCCGGAGCCTTTGGTTTCTGATCCCGATTTTACCATGAGAGATACATACCTGGGATGAACCTATGTTGTTGTGTCAGGCTCCATTTACCTTTGAGGATGCTTGGATAAGAGGGATTACGGTGTAAGTGGCTGCGAGAGAGATAAAAAGAGAGAGAGTGTGTGTGTCTCAACCTGGGAGCCAGCCAATGAGATATGCCTGAGAGGTGCAAATGATACTGTACTTATTTCCATTATGATGCCTCTCATATTGTTTCATCTCTTTTATGGGCTGTTTCATGGCCTATTTTGATGAGTTTGCATTGCCTAATGCTGTTTTTTATTGCTGGAAGGGTCTATGTGCCCTCCTCAGCAGCGCTGTCTTATTTCTCCCCATGCAAACCGGTCATGAATCGCCTTGGCAGGCAACTCAGCAAACCGCTAAGTACTCTCAGAGTGAGGCTTATGGTTCGCTGGGCAGCCCTGCCTCCTGTCAGAGCTGATAACCTTCAGGCAGGGAAAGAAGTACAGCTGCTCAATTGCAGCCACTGACCCCTTTCTCTCATTCATATATACATATATATATATTTGCTTTCGTAGATTTTCACGGGTACAGGAATGCAGGTTTTGGTGTCTTCGGGTGTCTTCCCGTGTAAGAGTTGGGGTGTCTAGGCGACGTTTCGACGAGGTCTCACTCGTCATCTTCAGGCTGGTACTTTCGGCTTCTTGTTACTGGAACAGAGCAGGATCTCAGTGTTTGAGTTCCTATAAATACTGTTGAGGGGGTGTGGTGTATAGCCTCCAACGTTCTGGGCAGAGAGGAAGTTCCCAGGTGGGTGTGCCTTTTCTTCTTTTGTTCATTAATTACTTGAGGGATATCTTGAGTGATTTCTTGAGTGATATTCTGAGTACCACTTAGGAGGGTCATTAGGTGTGGATTAGTTGCTAAAGCTTTCGTGTCTTGACCTCTTGAGCTTGTGAAGAGTTTTTCTGAGAAGATGGCTGTACTGCACTTAGTTGTGCTCTGGCTTGGCTTCGTGTATAGGGGCGAGCTGTGGTTTTGTGCCCTGTGCCAGCCAGATCTGTGTAGGGATTGCAGGGGGGTGCAGCATCCGGAGGTGCCACTATGGTTTGGCTACTGGATGGTGTCTGTAATTTATCTGTGGAGAGGGTCTGGGTTTGGGTCTGGTGTGGTTGATTGGAGATGGCGTTCTGTGTGCCTCTGGTTCTGGTGTCGGTTTTTGTGGGGAGGGCTAATTTCCAGATGTCTGGCAGGCGGGACGTGTCGTCACGCTTGTTCATGTTGTGAGGGTGTTTCTCTATCTCGATGGCTTCCATGATTATTCTCTTGTGGTGATGTTCCATGTTAAAGAGCAATTTGGAATCTGCAAAATTAATTTCGTGTCCTGTTTCTTTCATGTGTTGGTAAAGAGAGGAAGTTTTTTCTTCTTTTTTGACGGCATTCTTGTGTTCTGCGATACGTGCATTTATTCGTCTGTTTGTTTGTCCAATATACGTGGCTGGGCAGACTTTGCAGGGTATTTCATAGACCCCTTGGTTTTCTAACTGGATTTTATCTTTGGGGTTTCTGAGGATATTGGCTATTTTTTGGTTGGTGCAAAAGGCTGTTTTGATATTGTGTTTATGGAGGATTTTGCTAATTTTATCTGTAGTGCCCTTGATATAAGGAAGGAGGGCCATGCCATTGTTTTCTTCTGTGTCTTGGTTTTTGGGGGGTGTTTCTTTTTGGATTAGCTCCGTAACCCGTAAGCTCAAGAGGTCAAGACACGAAAGCTTTAGCAACTAATCCACACCTAATGACCCTCCTAAGTGGTACTCAGAATATCACTCAAGAAATCACTCAAGATATCCCTCAAGTAATTAATGAACAAAAGAAGAAAAGGCACACCCACCTGGGAACTTCCTCTCTGCCCAGAACGTTGGAGGCTATACACCACACCCCCTCAACAGTATTTATAGGAACTCAAACACTGAGATCCTGCTCTGTTCCAGTAACAAGAAGCCGAAAGTACCAGCCTGAAGATGACGAGTGAGACCTCGTCGAAACGTCGCCTAGACACCCCAACTCTTACACGGGAAGACACCCGAAGACACCAAAACCTGCATATATATATATATATATATATATATATATATATATATATATATATATATCACACACACATATAGCTATATCTCACATATATAATAATAATAAATAATAAATTTTTATTTATACCCCGCCCTTCCCGGTTCAGAAAGCCAGGCTCAGGGCGGCTAACAACAAATTTAAAACACTTAATTGATGCAACAAAAAACACCAATAAAATAACAATAAATTCAGAATTCAAAAAGCAATTTAGGGGGAAAATCCATCCAATAAACATTAGATGATCACCAGGGCTAGCTGGCTAAGTTAGTCCTATTTGGGCCAGCAAGGAGACCAGGGGAGAATTAGCTATGGGATTCCAGAGCGGGTAATCTTCATAAAAAGGGGAGGGGGAGGGAAGGAAGGGGAATAAAAGATCAGGCTAAGTTCAAGTTGAAAGCCGGGCGGAATAGCTCTGTCTTACAGGCCCTGCAGAAGGAAGTTAAATCCTGCAGGGCATTCCACCAGGAATCCAGCATTCCACCAGGTCGGAGCCATCACTGAGAAGGCCCTGGCCCTAGTGGAGGATAATCTGTCTTCCTTAGGGCCAAGGACCTCTAAACTATGATTATTCATGGACCTTAAGGTCCTCTGTGGGGCATACCAGGAGAGGGGGTCCCGTAAATACGAGGGCCCTAAGCCATCATATACCATGAGTCATGAAATTTAATGAGGCATTATAGGACAGCCAGTGTAATGTAGTGGTTAGATGAGAGGGGTATAATTAATAAAATTAATAAAATTAGTTATTATTACTATTAGAGTGATTGGACTAGGATCTGGGAGACCAGGGTTCCAATCGCCACATGGCTATGAGGCTGCGGACAGGGTGGGGTTGTGCCTGCCATTCTCTTGCAGCTAAACCTATCTTACCGGGTTGTTCTGAAGATGAAATAGGTGTGTGCATGTATTCTACTTTTACCTCCTTGGAGGAAATGTTTTTTTGGGGGGAGGGAAAAATGGAGGGGGGAGAAACAATGTGGATGATGTATTTTGTTAAAATTATTGTGTTGAAATTTATAATAAATATTTTTATAAAAAAGAGGACTGCCTCTTTCCATATGAAGCTTCCCAGACCCTGAGAACATCTTCTGAGGCCCTCCTTCGTGTCCCTCCTCCTTGAGAAGTCCGGAGGGTGGCAACATGAGAACGGGGCCTTCTCTGCAGTGGCTCCCCATCTGTGGAATGCTCTCCCCAGGGAAGATTGCCTGGCTCCTTCATCACACGCCTTTAGGTGCCAGGCAAAAACATTCCTTTTTAACCAGGCCTTTGGCTGACCTGTTTGACATCCTATACCCTTTTAAAATGTGGCTCTTTTTTGCGGGGTGTTATCAGGTTATTGTTTTTATTTTTATTTTATATATTGCGATCTTTTCTGAGAACTGCCCTGAGAACCTCCGGGCATAGGGAGGTATATAAAACTAATAAATAAATATATCCCAGAGACACAAAGGCTGGGGCTGCCTGTTCCAAAACCAGGCTTCTAATTTTGGTCACACCCTAATTTAGGGGAATTAAGATTGATCTCAACTTGTTCCTTAGTTAACAACAACAACAGAAAAGCCAAGCCAAAGCATTCCTGTTTTCTGGACACAGTTTACTGAGCTTAATAAGGATTTCAATCGGCTCCATTGACCTGAAGTGAGAGTTAACAGCACATTAACCCTTTGTTGTGAAGGGCAACCCGCAACCTGCCACCATGGCAGGAATTTTATGATGCTGAGACCAAGTTATTTCAGACCTCAGTGATTACATGCTCCCTTTGGAATACTGCAGAGAGTTGCTGCACACTGAACTTTCTGTGTCCCCTGCTGGAAGCTGGAGATATATATATATATATATATATGCTTTCGTAGATTTTCACGGGTACAGGAATGCAGGTTTTGGTGTCTTCGGGTGTCTTCCCGTGTAAGAGTTGGGGTGTCTAGGCGACGTTTCGACGAGGTCTCACTCGTCATCTTCAGGCTGGTACTTTCGGCTTCTTGTTACTGGAACAGAGCCGTAACAAGAAGCCGAAAGTACCAGCCTGAAGATGACGAGTGAGACCTCGTCGAAACGTCGCCTAGACACCCCAACTCTTACACGGGAAGACACCCGAAGACACCAAAACCTGCATATATATATATATATATATATATATATATATATATATATATGCAGATATGAATGCAGCATTAAAGTAGTGAGTCTCCCTTCCCTGAACTATTTGGCACTATCTTCTTGGCACACGTGCTTCTGCTGCTCAGAAACATTTGGAGAGAAAGTAGGAGCAGAATGATAGTGAATAGGGGGAAAGGAAGAAGAAGAAGAAGAAGAAGAAGAAGAAGAAGAAGAAGAAGAGGAGGAGGAGGAGTAGTTTGGATTTGATATCCTGCTTTATCACTCCCCTTCAGGAGTCTCAAAGCGGCTAACATTCTCCTTTCCCTTCCTCCCCCACAACAAACACTCTGTGAGGTGAGTGGGACTGAGAGACTTCAAAGAAGTGTGACTGGCCCAAGGTCACCCAGCAGCTGCATGTGGAGGAGCGGGGAAGCGAACCCAGTTCACCAGATTACGAGACTACCGCTCTTAACCACTACACCACACTGGCTTCCTCTCTCATAACACTCAGGGCCATTCAGTGAAGCTGAATGTTGGAAGAAGAAAAACAAAATACTGCTTAGCATATGGAAATTATGAGCCGTGCTCCCTTTATAAAAGAGGATCAGAAAAATTCATGGAGCATAAGGCTAGCAATGGCCACAAATCACTATGGCAAGGTGAATTCAGTCATTTCCTTCAGGTGGTCTTACTGAGGGGCAAGGGGACCAACAGGGTTTTCTGGGGCCAGTCATCATCTTCTTTGGCGATCACTCGAAGCTGAGTAAGATTGTCTTCCATGAACATGGTTTTAATAGTGAGTCTGTAAGTGACTCGTCCGTAAGTGACACGTCCTTCCACAGTGGGGACCGAAGTTTATGGACAGGAGTTGATCATGGTGAGGGTTTGCCAAATGTGCCTTCCTCTTTTTCTGTTAAATCGTTTTTATTAATTTTCCAGTAAAAAACATCCAATTAACATATAAAATCATAATCCAAT
This sequence comes from Podarcis liolepis, assembly GCF_965112155.1. Lineage (NCBI taxonomy): Eukaryota > Metazoa > Chordata > Lepidosauria > Squamata > Lacertidae > Podarcis > Podarcis liolepis. Next base: position 18,613,099 of record NC_139555.1, on the reverse strand, counting down.
AAAAAATAAAAAAGACCAAATTATCATCCAAATTATAATTATTAATTTTTGGGGGCTTCCCATAGTCTGGACCTTGAAGCATATCTCCAAATCTCAATCCTGCCTCTTCTCGTTGTTTCCATATTTTCCACATCTCAATTTTAACGCTTTAAACTTCTCTGGCTCTGCGATTCTCAATTATGTAAATGTGCCTTCCTCCTAGTGCATTTCTCCCTTCCGTCCTGAGTTCAAGCATCTTCAAAGCCCATGACACCTTTGGTAAAGGCAGTTCTCCAACTGGAGCGCTCTCAGGCCAGTGTTTTCCAGTGGTCGTTTTTTATATTGGTATGAGCCCCATCTGTACCGGTTTTTATACTACATTTTTTCAAGATTTTCCTTGATAGTGTCTTTAAACCTCTTTTGTTGTCTACCAGTATTACACTTTCCATTTTTAAGTTCGGTACACTGTATGTGGACTGTGCCCTCCATCCTATTCGCAAATAGAGGGCACAGATTTGGCCATCTCACAGACATTTCATAGAAGATTTCATTTCATTTTGAACCATAACTTTGTGTGTGTGTGTGTGTGCGCGCGCGCGCGTTCTGAGGCCAAACACCCTGCTGCCACCCCAGTGATGGGGTGGGGTGTGAGGTTCTGCCTGGGCTTTCTGCCCAGGAGAAGTTCTTGCAAAGCCTCACCCCCCTGCTTGCCTGGGGTAGGGGTAGATGTGGCAAGGGACGTGGGTGGCGCTGTGGGTTAAACCACAGAGCCTAGGACTTGCTGATCAGAAGGTCGGTGGTTCGAATCCCCGTGACGGGGTGAGCTCCCGTTGCGCGGTCCCAGCTCCTGCCCACCTAGCAGTTCAAAAGCACATCAAAGTGCAAGTAGATAAATAGGTACCACTCCGGCGGGAAGGTAAACAGTGTTTTCGTGCACTGGTCTGGTTCGCCAGAAGCAGCTTAGTCATGCTGGCCACATGACCCGGAAGCTGTACGCCGGCTCCCTCGGCCAATAAAGCGAGATGAGCTCCGCAACCCCAGAGTCGGCCATGACTGGACCTAACAGTCAGGGGTCCCTTTAACTTTACCTCTCCTACAAGAGAAGCTTCTTTTGCTTCCCTCCCGGCAGGGAGACTTTGCGAGGGGTTCTCTTAAGGAAAAGGCCTTACAAAGCCTCGCTGGGGGGTGGCGGCACAAAACAGGAAGTGCCATGCTTTTTTGCCATGTCTCCCACGCCTCCATCTCCACCACAATCCCTCAATCAAGAGTGCAATTTCTTTTCTGCACATCCCCCCTTCTTTGGGAGGCTGTTTCAAGCTAGCAAGCTATACTGGCAGCCTGGGTTTAAAGCTTGAATGAAAAATGTTTTTTTATGCCAGCAAGCACTCTCAGATGTTACATAGTCACAGTTTGACTCTCACTCAACTGCTTATCAGCTGTAACAAACAATTTGTAGTTAAATTTCCCCCCATGATTAAATCCACGGGGTGCTTTGAAGCCTTGAGGGTGTGTATGTGGGGGGTGGGGGGTGGGAACGCTGAGTGAATTGTGAATCATTCCCCGGATCCAGCGGTTGGGCGAGATGATGTCTCTCTTCCCATCTGCTGGCCTATGGTGGGGCAGCGGGAGACAAACCACGTTCATCTTCACGGGGTCCTTTTATTTATAATATATGATGCACAAAGATGGCATGTCAAGGAGGCCTGCAATCATGGAGTGGGAAGGTTCTGTCTTGCCTCCCAAGGCGAAACTCCAGGCAGGGCCAATTGCAACCCAGTGTTGGCACTGGGATGGAAAAGAAGCTGTGGCTTATTTATTTATATTTTTTTTTTACAAACCTCCAAACTGTTTGGCAACCAGAAGTCAGGTCCCTGTGTTGTGGTAGCCACCAGACTATTTGTTGGAGAGCACAGTGGGAAAAGAACAGCACAAGGCAATTTAGTGTTGATTGCCGGTATTATTGCCGGTATTATTATTATTATTATTATTATTATTATTATTATTATTAGAATTTATATACAGTGGTACCTCGGGTTACATACACTTCAGATTACAGACTCTGTTAACTCAGAAATAGTGCTTCAGGTTAATAACTTTACTTCAGGATAAGAACAGAAATTGGGCTTTGGCGGCGCGGCGGCAGCAGGAGCCCCATTAGCTAAAGTGGTGCTTCAGGTTAAGAACAGTTTCAGGTTAAGAATGGACCTCCAGAATGAATTAAGTTCTTAACCTGAGGTACCACTGTATATAAAATCAAAGTAAAAACAATAACCCAATAGCACCCCCCCACACAAGAACCACATTTTAAAAGGGCATTGGATGTGATCAGGTCAACCAAAGGCCTGGTTAAAAAGGAACATTTTTGCCTGGTGCCTAAAGGTGTGTAATGAAGGTGCCAGGCAAGCTTTCCTGGGGAGAGCATTCCATAAATGGGGAGCCACTGCAGAGAAGGCCCCGTTCTCGTGTTGCCACCATCCAGACAAAAACACTGGCAGGATTATTGTAATAACCTGCAGTTACATAAGAGTATATATTTAAAGAAGATAAATAAGTGAGTAAATTAAGTGAATTTGGATATGCAGAAGATATTAAAAATAAATTTAAGGAACCTCAGAAAGAGGGGGAAGGAAGTCGAGTTTTGAAATGTCAAAATGATTGTAAAATCGCTGAAATGTATATATCTGAAAAGTATAAGCTGGATTCAACAGGCTCTTCTTATGATAGCGAAATTAAACCTCATTTTTTTTTAGGTAGAAGACCTCTAAATATCATCCACTGATAGTGATGAGCCATGGGAGAAATGCTGTAGTCTTGCTTGTGGGCCTTCCAGTGCTTGGACACTGTGGGGAAGAGGAATCAGGGCCTAGATAGACCTTCGTCTGATCCAACATGGATGTTCTTACCTGGCCTAGCTCTTTTGGAGATGCTAAACCCACCTTGCCAACAAAGGCCCGTATAGTAAAAGCTATGGTTTTCCCAGTAGTGATGTATGGAAGTGACAGCTGGACCATAAAGAGGGCCGATCGCCGAAGAATTGATGCTTTTGAATTATGGTGCTGGAGGAGACTCTTGAGAGTCCCACAGACTGCAAGAAGATCCAACCTCTCCATTCTGAAGGAAATCAGCCCTGAGTGCTCACTGGAAGGACACATCCTGAAGCTGCGGCTCCAATACTTTGGCCACCTCATGAGAAGAGAAGACTCCCTGGAAAAGACCCTGATGTTGGGAAAGATGGAGGGCACAAGGAGAAGGGGACGACAGAGGACGAGTTGGTTGGACAGTGCTCTCGAAGCTACTAACATGAGTTTGACCACACTGCGGGAGGCAGTGGAAGACAGGAGTGCCTGGCGTGCTCTGGTCCATGGGGTCACAAAGAGTCGGACATGACTAAACAACTAAACAACAACAAACCCATCTCTGGCCTGTACCACTTCATACTGCAGGTGGGGGACTGAACAACTGAATGCTTCTCCATCTCTGTAATTCTCTCTGCATAAAAAGCTAGCTCTTAGGAGAAAGAATCCTGACCTCATTTTCTTCCCAACCTGACAGTTTCTGACCTGCAGCAATCTTGGTGATTTGTTGTTGTTTTGGTGTGGAGGAACATTCATTCAAGTGAGATCCTTGGCAGTCTGCAACATTTACATGGCGTTCTCCATTTGCCAAATGTTCACCCAATATTTGATATCTGCATTTAACATCTGATGTTTGAAATCAATATCTGGTAGCATTTAACGACACTTGACAGTTGGCAAGCAGCAGCGTTTAGTGCACGGCACTGTTTACTGATTCACGATGGGATTTGAAACTTGACAGTACTTGACAGCTGACAGTTTATCCAATTATGAATTTGACGCCTACCGAAATCGTAACAATCAAGAGGTGCCACGGTATTTAAGGCTGCAATCTTGTGTGTGTGGATTACCTGGGGAGTAAGTCCTATTGAACCTAATGGGCTTACTTCTGAGTAGACACATGTACCAGGCTTGCACTGCATCACACTTAGCCTTGAGGTAGAATTTAAATTTGAATGTTGCATTCAACATTTGAATGTCTAAACTAAAAAATTTTCATTGCATTGTAAGGGGTTGGACTAGATTGTCCTTGGGGTCCCTTCCAAATGCAAACTTCTATGAGTCGGCAAGATTTTGAACATTCAAAAGATATACCAGTACCCAGGTGGCATTCTACGGATGAGTCCCATCAGCACAACAAGTTCTGCTTGCAAAAGCAGGACTTCTCTCTCTCCTTCTCCCACATGCAACCTCTCCAGAGAGCAATTGCGGCGTAATGATTAGAGTGCTGGACCTGGAAGACCAGGGTTCAAATCCCCACTTGGTGTCAGGCTTCAGGGAATTGGCTTCCTGTTAGAATTCCTGTTCCATGATTGCAGTCATGGGATTTTTGTCTATCACATGACGGTGTATGTTTGACTCCACAAAGTGGGAAATGACAGAGACAGGATGTTTGTGTTACTGTGTTCCGTAAAGTGGGACTATTGTCCTTTGTTCTTTCTCTTTGCTGTCTGATGCTAGAGAGAGAGGGAGCCATGTTGCAGTGCTCCGTGTGTCTTTATATGTAAATAAAGTAGATTAGCCAAAATGCTGGGTTGCTGAGGTCTGTTACGCAAGCTGTGAAGACTCTGCGGATCCCTAAGTGTGCTGATGTCTGTTGGCATCGGTCGCTGTGATGTTCAGGCATCATGAACGAGCTCCTGAACGATTGACCAGGAGGGAGGGAATATGCCAGTTGGGCATGTGTCTCTGCCAGGGTCCTATTCGAGAGAAGGACGAGCTCCTGACACTTCCTTCCCTGTGGCAGTAGATAAGCAGAACAAAGAAAAGGGAGTCTTCCTACCAGTTAGAAACTTTAATAATCACAGCAGGAGAACAAAGAATCCATCTCCTAGAAATGGTGGTGCTCCCAATTAAGGGTTCCACCCCTTACGTCCTTATTATTCCACGTCACTTCTACGTCTTGTAATCTGAGCTTGTCCCCTCTGTGCTTTGTGTGCTTTCTGTTCTGCCACTTTCTCAGCTCTTCTTGACCTTGGGAAGAGCGGATGAATGCTGTCCAGAGACCATGAATCTGTTAACCCTCTCCCTCCCAGTGTTTCTTCTCCTAGCTGTTCCCCATCCAGTATTTCCCAGCTTCTGCCTTCTGAACTGTGTCCCTCTGCAAACCACTGTTCCAAATCTATACTGTCCTCCTACTCCTGGGAAGATTCAGAGGCTATTTATGGAGGACAGGGAGAGAATGTTCTGCTGCCCAAGCAGAAATCCTTGTTCTGAAGGAACATTTGCCTTAGCACTCGTATGTTGAGTTCCACCCATGGTCTGGAGACATACTCTGATATTATGGCAATAGAGGGACAAACTAAACAGCTGAGAGAGTGAACAAAATTGCTACTTCGCATGTGGGAAAGATGGGGCAGGGAGAGGCTTTCTTTATTAGTCAAACACTTTGCACGCATCCCTCCTAATCTCTACTCCTAATTGTGGCAAATCCTTCTTATATTAGCTTCCTAATGCATTAGACAATGCCTGAGTCTAGCCTCCCTCCTGGGATGTTAGCTCTCCATCAGTGTTTGGAATTACTTATGAAATAACTCTGCTATTTAACAGAGATTAAAGTGAAGCCTGGCAGGGATCATGTGCATGTTCGTATTATAATAAACAGATCCCTTTCTGGAAAGACGGTGAACTTTGAAGAGGAGCATTATGTCAATAACATGGCAAGACCCGCCAAGGGTCTTTTCAACGCCATTCTGTGTAGATTGTGGGGGGTGGCAGTTGGCTCAGCTTCAGCACTTTGTAATTTAAGGACAGGATTATGTGTCCAGAAATGCTCCCGAGCAATTAACGGAACTGCTCTTTAGGGAAGGCTCAGTGTACTCTGCTAAATATGCTGGAAATTATCCATGATCCCTTAAGGCTTCTGCTGGAACAAAAGCCAGATTTAGATCCCAAACTTAATAACATACAGTAGGATAAATCTTACGGCCGCTTGACAGCAAGATCTCTCACCTCTTTGCCTTAAGTTAACATCCATCCAACTGCATAAGTTTCTATTAGCACATGACTCGAGTTAGGGGGATTAGAAGTGAAACATTTAGTTTAATTCTTCTTTGCCCTGCTGGTGAGAAACGCCATGGGGGTCTAGATGGACAAGGCAAGGCTTTGTAGTTGGCTTCAGCATATGCCTAGAACATTCAGACAGACTGAATGGGTCTCACCAAGAAACCAAACAGGGGTGCCATCTCAGGATTGTGGGTCTCCGCCACTGTAACGTGGATGTGTGACCTGCACATGTTTTGGAGGAGGGGGGCTTGTCCCAAAATGCGACTGACATCATGCAACATGTGCGAGACCTCCACTCGGCCTCACTGATGCGGTCCAAAGGAAAGCAGAGAAATACGTTTGGCACCAGTTGGGCTGCAGGAGTTGCCAGAAAGAGGTGTACAGTGGTACCTCAGGTTAAGAACTTAATTCATTCTGGAGGTCCGTTCTTAACCTGAAACTGTTCTTAACCTGAGGTACCACTTTAGCTAATGGGGTCTCCCGCTGCCGCTGCACCTCCGGTGCATGATTTCTGTTCTCATCCTGAAGCAAAGTTCTTAACCCGAGGTACTATTTCTGGGTTAGCGGAGTCTGTAACCTGAAGCGTCTGTAACCTGAAGCGTCTGTAACCCGAAGTACCACTGTACAAGGTTGCTATCCAACTGTCTCCACTCTGGATTTGTGTAGGGTTTGCTCCTTAGCTTTTTCTTCTCCTGAAGATATCCCACAAGGCATTAGGAGTTTAGGGTCAGAGTTTTCCTTCTCCTGTATGGGTTGCCTTCCCAGGCTGATGATCCCCATCTGTACCTTGCTGCCAGTGTACACATTCTAAATCTGACAATTTCATTTTCTCATTTTTTCCAAGTTCAGTTCACCACATTTACATGCATTTTTAAAGTCCTTAGGAAAATTCATCAGAATTAATTTCTCCTAACACACCTTTTGGGGGGGGGGCTGCAAAGCAATGTCCCCTAATAAAATGAATCATTTTCACAGACTTGAGCATTTTTTGATGCATGCTTTACCCTAACACAAGGGATGTGGGTGGCGCTGTGGGTTAAACCACAGAGCCTAGGACTTGCCGATCAGAAGGTCAGCGGTTCGAATCCCTGCGATGGGGTGAGCTCCTGTTGCTTGGTCCCTGCTCCTGCCAACCTAGCAGTTCGAAAGCACGGCAAAGTGCAAGTAGATAAATAGGTACCACTCTGGCGGGAAGGTAAATGGCATTTCTGTGCGCTGCTCTGGTTCGCCAGAAGCGGCTTAGTCATGCTGGCCACATGACCCGGAAGCTGTACACCGGCTCCCTCGGCCAATAAAGCGAGGTGAGTGCTGCAACCCCAGAGTCGGCCACGACTGGACCTAATGGTCAGGGGTCCCTTTACCTTACCCTAACACAAGCCTTTTCATACACACGACTTACTTAGAGAAGTGCATTGCAAAATTCAGAAATGTGCACATTTGGAGCGAATGCATTTTGTGTATCACTTCATAAATTGCAGATTAGGTAAATGTGCCTCTGGATGCAAACTCCTAGAACCAAGGCAGCTGAAGAAAGGACAATTCAGGCAGTAAGAAGCAAGGCAGAAAGAAGCCATCACCTCGAGCAGCACTGGTCGATTCCATATTTCCGGTATTGGGAAAAATATTTGCTCTAAGGCTTACAAATCTTGTCGGACTTTCTGTTTACATGTGTATCTAATACACCGCATGGCTAAGGACAGGACAGGAGGACGATGCTCAAATAACCAGCTACATCCTGCAGAAGGCTTTGGGTTGCCTTCTTTCATCTACGCCTCAACAAACCTCAAGCTCTCCTCTCCTGGGGTGCTGCTTGTTCACCTCCTACCTGACCCTGCTGAATTTCCTTTGCACGCACCTTGGGGGGGGGGGGCTGTTCCTTCAACAAGATTTGCTGGCTCTCAGATCTCTGCATGCAATTCCGAGAGACATCCTGTGCGTGGGCACATATTTGCTTCTCCCGATGTCCAAACATGCTTCTTGGAATGGAAAGATTTGTAGCTCACACGGTGCTGCCTCCGACTCTCCGTGCCGTTCACAACATGTTGTCCCTATACAAAATGAAGATTTAGTCCACTGACGTCAAATGCCACTCCGAAGTCTGTTCAATAGAATCGTCAGGTACGTGGATGACAGGCACTATATTAATAATGCTAATCAGAGAATTAATGAATAATTGGAAAGTGGGGATGGGTGGAAGGCCAAAAACATAAATCCCATAAAGATAGAGAATTACTCCCAGCGTACATAAGAGAAACAGAGGGGGGAGGTTAACTTTCCCATGTGATGTGCCATTTTCAGTGCTGGGTCTGAACCACACTGAGTCAATGATTATCTGATCTTCCACCGGACAGAAAATTAAGACCTTCCTGGCAGACCTTGAAGGATGCCGCATGCTTGTTTTGAGAATAGCTACGTGCAAGACAGGTCTTCTTCCATATATTTTATGCCATTGCTGCCTGTATTTTTCTTGATTCATTCAGCTTAGAGACAGATCCCATTGGCTTCCCTTGTTCCGATTGCCATCCCAGACCCTGAAGGTGCTGGATGAGCTGAATTAAGTGGCACTTCTTCTCGTGGTCCCCTTGTGATGGAGATTGCTCCACTATAAACTAGGGCAAACTTATCTTTCACTATTTCATGCGGTGACCTTTAGAGCAGACAGCCCCCGAATGATTTTCAGTCAGTGCTCTCTGGGCTTGATTTAGAAGTCCATTCTGAAGGTAAAAAGGCCAGTGCATGGAGCCAAGTCATTATTTTGCACTTCTACCCAAATCGGGTGGATAACAAATACCAAAGTAGGTCACTTGCTGTGTGAAGTTTGTGCTGAGCGACACAGTCAGCGTTAACTTGCAACAGAGGAATGAAATAAAATACAATGGGGGGGGGCTAGAGGATGAGCAAAAAGACTTGCTGTTGAAATGGAATACACAAGATGAAACAGTGAAATCAGCTATGATAAAGTGGGCACAAGATATTGGTCATAACATCATGTTTGCTGACTGGGAACAGTTGTGGCCATATGTCAACAACTTTGCATCGGCCAAAAAGAGCTCAATGACTTTTGTGTCCGTATTTTTGAAATATGGCAACCCTAATACATATCCTTCTGTTCCATGTTAGTGCAAAATATGGTATCACTGGGCACAGAATCCAGTTTTGGAAGCAATCTCAGCTTTCACCTTAAAGGCAAAGTTTCTAGCCCTCGCGGAACATGTTTGAAGGTATGTGGGCAAAGCCAGGTGAAAACTGTGAAATCAGAGGGGCAGCTAAAGTAGAGTTTCAGGAGCCTGAAATGAAGCATTAGTGCATTAGTAGTAGACAGAAAAATGCAGATTTGCAGTTTGAGCCTATGGCTGTGTCCTCAGAAATGAGTCCCACTGAATTTAATTTCATTTGTACTTTCTCAAGATGCAAGACAGGAGATTCCGATTAAACATCAGGAGAAACTTTGTGGCAGCAAGAGCTGTTCGACAGTGGAATGGTCTCCCTTGGGAGGGTGAGGACTCTCCCTCCTTGGAGGTTTTTAAGCAGAGGTTGGCTGGCCATCTGTCATGGATGCTTTAGTCGAGATTCCTGCATTGCAGGGCATTGGACTAGATGACCCTTGCGGTCCCTTCCAACTCTAAGATTCTATGATAATGTGACTTGTTCCCAAGAAAGAGTGCAAAAGCTTGCAGTCTAGATGATATACGATTAAACAAGCATCCTTCTGCACCATTTGCATATTTCCTCCCAAGATGCAGAATTCAACTTTTCTTGATGTAGAATTTTGAGTGCCTGGGTTCAGCTGCATTTTTTAAAAAGCATGGAGTACACACAGACAATGTCTCATATCATTTGCATATCCAGCCCAAGAGGGGAAAGGCTTATGTCCTTTGGACAGTCCTGGGGGCTAGAAGAACTGGGCCTGTTTCCCACCCTTGTTCAAAGAACTAGAATGTTTTTAATATTCTGTTGGGAGCCACCCAGAGTGGCTGGGTAAACCCAGTCAGATAGGCAGGGTATAAATAAATTTTTAAATTATTATTATTATTATTATTATTATTATTATTATTATTATTATTATTAAAGTCTCCTGTGAGAATTACTGTTTCTTAAATGGTGTCTCTTTCCATCTTCTAATCTATTTCTGTTCACATACTTTCTGGAGGTACACAAGCACAGCTGTCTTCCACTGTGCTTAATGAGCATTACCTTTCTGCAAGATTCCCAGATATTTCAAATAAGGCATGTCTACAAATGCATCTCAACTCAAGAATTTCCATTCTCTGATTCTAGCAGAGTCAAAGCCTCAGAGAGCCGTGCATGTTCTTCTGTGCAATGGCAGACAGGGGTGGGGCACAGCGCTCTAGCAATCAGGTTTCCCCTCCAAAATCAAGCCCTACATTCCCTACCTGAATCAAAGCCACTCTCGAAGGATGTTTTCTTCTGCCGACTGTACTTGAAATCTACTTGAAATTGAACCAGTGAGCCCAGCGGTGCAGGCAAGAAATAAGCTCTTAATAATACAAGAAGCAGTGAGGCTGTGTGCTCTCACAGTTAGATAAAGGTTAGCACCATGGAAAGTGAGTCAGACTTGAATTTTGGTGCCTTCCTGTGTTGTTACTGCTCAGACAAATGCCTATTACTGTTTTCCCTTCTCCTCCATCTCCCTGGCCTTCATTGCATGTTTGTTATTTTAACTGGCAACTTTGCTTCCTCTCCCAGCCGACCGCCTCATAATAACAGACGGGTTCATTGGTGAACGTACCAGCCTTCAATTTTCCTGAGTTGCTGCCTTCCTTTCATACTCCTTCCCCAAATCCCTCTAAAGTATGCTCCAAAGCCAGAGTAACCATAAAGCCAGCGGTCGGAGTGTTAGACTAGGACAAGAGAGACCAGGTTTCAAATCTCCATTGGTCACTGTGTGACCTTGGACTGCTCACCGACTAACAGCCTAATTTAATACCCTCCAGCATTCCTCAGGTGAAAATAACCCACCCACCCCCAACTGACACTCATTGACCTCTTATTTTTGGTGTCCCACCCCCACAGAACATTTCCTATCAGAAGACACAGCACACATGCCTTCCACTGTCCTGGAAAAACAACACCCCTTAATCCTGATTTTATTTTATTCTTTGGTAGATTTACAAAAAGAAAAACACGCACCAAGAAAGCAGAGCAGCACCGGCAGGAGGAATAGAGTCATTTCGGGATCAGATCAGAAGCCGGGATGGCTTTTGTAATTCTGGGACTGTCCCTGGAAAATTGGGACACTTGGAGGGGATGTGATTTACCTCACAGGGTGGTTCTGAGAGTGATATGAATAAGGGTAGGGTCATGTTCTCCACCTTGAGCTCCTTCGAGGAAAATTGGGATATAAATGCAATAATAAACACAATAAATAAATACAACTTGCTAAATGAGGAAGGATATCGTGATTAGCCAGTTGGCTTAGATTTCCCTGATGAAAGGCCTTGCCAGCTTGAAACCAGAGATAGGTAAATCTGTGGGGTTTTTTTTTTGTTTCTCTTAGTCTCTCCTTCTTCCAGTCTTAAATTCAGTTCTCCAGATTGCCACACCAATGAGCAATCTGTCCTCATGAAAATTCACTAGGATTTTAGAGCAAATTTCTCCTAATATAACCATCTTATATGTAATTTTGTCTTAGACTTGGGTGGTAAAGGTAAAGGATCACTGGACTGTTAAATCCAGTCAAAGGCAACTATGGGGTGCAGCACACATCTCGCCTTTCAGGCCAAGGGAGCTGGCATTTGTCTGCAGTCAGCTTTCTGGGTCATGTGGCCAGCATGACTAAACCACTTCCGGCATAACAGGACACCATGATGGAAACCAGAGTGCACGGAAACGCTGTTTACCTTTCCATTGCAGTGGTACCTATTTATCTACTTGCGCTGGTGTGCTTTCAAACTGCTAGGTCGGCAGGAGCTGGGACAGAGCAATGGGAGCTCAGCCCATCATGCAGATTCAAAGCACCAACCTTTTGATAGGCAAGCTTGAGAGTCTCAGTGGTTTAGACCACAGCGCCACCTGTGACTTGGGAGGAACCTCGGTTCTCGAATGTAATCTGTTCCGAAAAACCGTTCGGCTTCCGAAATGTTTGAAAACTGAGGCACAAAGGACTGGCTGCAAATGCAATTGAGAAAATCGATAAACACACAGCAGAAGCTATTAGACTTCTGAGGCGCGTTTGAAAATGGAAGCATTTACTTCCGGGTTTGGGGCGTTTGGTTTCTAAAATGTTTGGCAATGGAGATGTTTGAGAACCGAGGTACCACTGTACCTTGAAATTGCACAATGCCAGAGAACTTTCACCTGAGTTCATATCACTCGGTCCATAACTCAGCAACAAAATTATAAATTATGAGGGAATCTGTTCCCCTCTCACTATCCTCAATCCATGTAAAAGGAGTACAGGTTTCAATTTGGACTGGGGATCTGAGATACCTGCTCTAGGTGACTCCCCCCCTTCTCTGGTAGCCATTATGCTCTGGCACCTGCAGTACATTTATCGAGATATGACAACAAAATCTCGCTTTTTTAAAAGAACCCAAAATGCAATATGGTGTCTGAGGCTCCAAAGTGAGTTCTGACTTCAAAACTACTTTGTTGTGCAGGATATTTCTCCAGGTAGCTCATTAACAATTCTGTGAGGAAAAGTCAGGGCTGGCCAATCTGTTCCCAACTGCTAGCTTGTTTCTTTAGAGAACAGCAGTTGAGGGAAATCATTGCTTATTTGTATGTGACAGCCATTCTGCCAAAAATAAAACAAAAAACAACGTAGAAGAAGGACGTGTTTGATTATGTAGAATTCCTGGAGGGGAGGTCCCCCTTCCCCGTCCGGAACATCTTCTATCAAAATCAGATGCCAGTCAAAAGCAACACTCATGTCTCCAAGGTCCCATTGGCCGTGATAGATGGATATTTTAACAGCATTAGAGTGAGCACTTGGCAAGATGATGGCATGTTTGTTGAGAGCATCTTCAAGGCTCTCTTAATCTGAGTAGATTAAGGCAAACCAAGGCCAAGATTCTTTTCATAATGTATTTAAACAGCACCTATTTGTGGTGTGTTATAATGGCTCCAAAACAAAGGCCAATTTTGCACACCTTGGAGTGAATCAGCCATACATCATGTATATAAAGAACCAGAAAGGGGAGTAATGAAGGAAAGCTCAGGGGACAAGGAGACAATCTGAGTCTTGGTTGCCCTTTTGCTATGACAGATTTATTGGCCCTCAGACAATTTTCCAAGATGAAGACCAACCCAATCCAACCCAATCCAAATAACTTTATTGTACTAGCCATTGGCCATGACAAATCTGAATCAAAAATAAATACAAGAGAAAGGGGTATTGTGCCACAAATAGTGGTCTCTATTTAGATCTCCACGTCTCCCTTACATTTCACTGCTATATTGTCCAGGGTCTGGTTCCTGAACTTTTTGTCCACCAAAGCAAAAAGGGTGACTTTATGAGTCATTGAAGTGTTTGCATCGCTAAGAAGTCATAGAATCTTCTCTGCCGGAGAGAGACATCTTTCCAATACGGACGTTAAGGTGAGAAATTGCCTCCTAGGTCCAATGTATAGTAGGCAATATAGTAAATAGTGCAAGATGTCTTCCACCCACGGTTGCCCACATATTCAGAGTCTGTCTTCATATGGTAAAGGTAAAGGGACCCCTGACCATTAGGTCCAGTCGTGGCTGACTCTGGGGTTGCGGCGCTCATCTCGCTTTATTGGCCAAGGAAGCCAGCGTACAGCTTCCGGGTCATGTGGCCAGCATGACTAAGCCACTTCTGGAGAACCAGAGCAGTGCACGGAAATGCCGTTTACCTTCCTGCTGGAGTGGTTTTATCTACTTGTAGTTTGATGTCGCAGGGATTCGAACCGCCGACTTTCTGATCGGCAAGTCCGAGGCTCTGTAGTTTAACCCACAGTGCCACCCATGTCCCCATCTTCGTATGGTACCTGGTTATAATAATTAATAATAATTTATTATTTATACCCCACCCATCTGGCTGGGTTTCCCCAGCCAATCTGGGTGGCTCCCAGCAGAATATTAAAAACACGATAAAACACCAAACATTAAAAACGTCCCTAAACAGGGCTGCCTTCAGATGTGTTCTAAAAGTCAGAGAGTTTATTTCCTTGACATCTGTTATGTCATCCGTCAAGGACGGCATAGGGCATAGCTCAAGACGAAGACCAGATATGAACCAAAATAAACCACTAATTCTTGTGAACATTGCATATATAGTGCCTTCTCTGTCGGTTTCTGGCATCTTCTTATAGGACGGGGAAAGACCCCCTTTTCAATTTGCTGCCAGTCCGTGTAGACAATACTGAACTAGATGGAGCATCATTCTGTTTCGGTATAAGGCAGCTTCCTATGTTCCAGACATATTTTTTTAGAACTCTCTAGTAAAGGTAAAGGTACCCCTGACCATTAGGTCTAGTCGCGGACGACTCTGGGGTTTCGCGCTCATCTCACTCTATAGGCCGAGGGAGCCGGCGTTTGTCTGCAGACAGCTTCCGAGTCATGTGGCCAGCATGACTAAGCCGCTTCTGGCGAACCAGAGCAGTGCACGGAAACACCGTTTACCTTCCCACCGGAGCAGTACCTATTTATCTACTTGCACTTTGATGTGCTTTTGAACTGCTAGGTTGGCAGGAGCAGGGACCAAGCAATGGGAGCTCACCCCATCACTGGGATTCGAACCGCTGACCTTCTGATCGTCAAGTCCTAGGCTCTGTGGTTTAACCCACAGTGCTACCCGTGTCCCAGAACTCTCTAGAGACCTCCATAAATGATCATGATAGGTTGGTTTTTTTCTTCCCCCTGTTGTAAACTCAACTGCAATCTAAAAGCATAGGCCTGCAGTATATCCAAGGTATTGTAACTGGAAATTTGCCACATCCCTATTTTATATGTTTGATTTTCTGCAAATGAATTGGCCATATATATTTGATGGCTTTTGATTAGAACATCACTGAAACGGGTAGGGAAAGCCCCCTGTGTATTATGAAAAGGGTATTGAAGAACAGGTTAAGAAAGCATATAAAGCTGGCAGATAGCGCAGTAAAGATCATAAAGAGGTTATAGCTATCTAAAGAGCCCGAGAAAACTGGTTTTATAGTCATTAGGGAAATGATAACATAACCTCCCTAAAAGCGCACACCTTTAATTACTTAGTATGCAGTGCAAGCTGGGTTACAGCTAGAGAGTTTGATTTATTTTCATGTTTGACAGAATATAGCCCCCTCCCTGCTTTTATCATGAACATTCCGGCAGGATGCACTCTTGCTGAAATCAAGAAAGCTATCATTTTAAACACAAGACTCTAGCCCTCATGATATGTAGCATTTAAGCTGCAATCCTACACCTACGTTCTTGGGAGCAAGCCTCATTGAACTCAGGGGAATTCACTTCTGAGTAGATCTGTATAGAATTTCTATGTTAATGTGTATGTTATCTTTGGAGAATCAGTGGCCTGCAAACCTTGTTTAGTAGTACTCTGAGGGTGTAATCCAAAACTCACTTAATAAGGAGAAAGTCCCATCATCAGAGAAGACTTGCTTTTAAATACAGTGGTACCTTGGTTCCCAAACACCAAAAACCTGGAAGTAAGTATTCCAGTTTTCGAACCTTTTTCAGAAGCCAAATGTCCAATGCAGTTGTTGGCTATTGTTTCCGGGGCACCTGCACCAATCAGAAGCTTCGCCTTGGTTTTCAAACATTTCAGAAGTCAAACGGACTTCCGGAATGGATTATGTTTCACGCTTATGTTTTTGCTATTTATTTTGCATCTTTGTTTTGGAGGCTTTTTCGGTTAATTTGTTTTTGTGACTGCGTGGAACCCACTTCAGCTACTGATTGATTGATTGACAGATTGTGTGACTGCGGAAATGGATAAAAGCCCCCCATCCAAACAATGACTATCATCAGTGTAGGTAAGAAAAAACAATAATTTTTATTTTTATTATCTACAATACTGTCTTCTTTATTTTATCGTACAGTACATTGATTATTGCTTTTATTTTATGGATCAATGGTTTTGCTAGATAGTAAAATTCATGTTAAATTGCTGTTTTAGGGTTTGTTTTTAAAAGTCTGAAATGGATTCATCCATTTTGCATTACTTTTTATGGGAAAGAGCGCCTTGGTTTTGGAATGCTTTGGAACTACCGAGGGCCTTCTCGGTAGTGGCGCCCACCCTGTGGAACACCCTCCCACCAGATGTCAAAGAAATAAACAACTATCTGACTTTTAGAAGACATCTGAAGGCAGCCCTGTTTAGGGAAGCTTTTAATATTTGATGATTTATTTTATTTTAATATTTTGCTGGAAGCTGCCCAAAGTGGCTGGGGAAACCCAGCTAGATGGGTGGGGTATACATAAATAAATAATAATAACTCTTCTTCTTCTTCTTCTTCTTCTTCTTCTTCTTCTTCTTCTTCTTCTTCTTCTTCTTCTTCTTCTTTTGGGATGGACTTTCAGAATGGATTAAGTTTGAGAAACAAGGTACCACTGTATATATGTTAGGAGGGAGCTGACATGCCCAGGCTCATGCTGTTAACCAGGGTTTTCCCTCAGCTACTTCAACCTGTTCCTTCTATCTACTTACAGCTAATTCATATTTACATTTGGGAACTGGTTTAGGGACAGGAGCTGCTTGGTTTCTGGTGTTTAATGGAATCAGTACCGTTCTGAATATTGTAGAATATCAGAGAAGGCTTGAAAATGGACCTCCTTTAGAAGCAACAATTTCTGTCATGTTGACAGGGATACAATTTCAAATTCAGTAAATAATTTCAAGGATAGATATGTCCAAAGGCACTTCCTCTCTAGTTACTGAATTCTCTTGGCGTCTTTTACACTTTTGCTCCCCCTTCCTCTCAAGCCTCTCAAGCCTTAAGGTGTTGTCAGCTATAAATCTACAATCACTCAGTTAGGTTGTGAATATGAAATATGGACTGTTGGCACTCAGGAGTCTGTTCCTGCATTTCTGAACATTTGCAATGGGACTTTCAACATTCTCATATGATAGTCCTTTTTAAAAAAAAAAACAAACTTTCACTGTTGAATGTTCATAATCTGTTCAAAATTTTGTGAACAATGACATCGATGTGTGAATGATGACATTTCCAGATTAATTTCACGAACACTTGAAAATACATATAAATTTCTCACTTCTCCATAATCACCAGTTAGAGAAACCTGGCAGAAATGGAAACAACAGGAGCAGAAATTGCTGATGTTTGCTTATTCATCCCATGTCCAGAACAGAAATAAATTTCGAGAATGGAATTAAAATATACTGTTGTTGTTGTTGTTGTTGTTGTTGTTGTTGTTGTTGTTGTTGTTGTCAGTCCACAAACAATTGCTTATTTTCCCATTCCCATTTGAATTCTGTTTCCTTTGCACGAATGGTGTGGAATAACATAGGCAATTACACAAA
Source organism: Podarcis liolepis (assembly GCF_965112155.1). Lineage (NCBI taxonomy): Eukaryota > Metazoa > Chordata > Lepidosauria > Squamata > Lacertidae > Podarcis > Podarcis liolepis. Next base: position 18,595,576 of record NC_139555.1, on the reverse strand, counting down.
GCCGTTCCACTTCCGAGTGGGATGGTGTTGTGGTCAAATCACGTGGCCTCCACACACAGTGGGGGTTGGTGAAGCCCTTTGTCATGGCCCCCGGACGACTAATCCAGTCAGCCAGGGGAGCGCGGCTTACCCCCTTATAAACTGCAGCACTGCTGGGGATTTCCTTCTTGTTCCGGCTTCCGCAGATCTCCTCCTGCATTGTTGGAGTGGCTTCTGCTACAGAGCGACCCATCGATCCTCTGCTGCACTCAGACAAGCCTCTGAGTTTTTATTGTGTGCTTGTGTGTGAGCAGTAGTTGGGGGAGGGATTGGTACGGTGTCCACATGTTGTTATTCAACATAAAGGGGAGGCCTTGGGGTCTTGACACACAATTAATTGCATAAAGGTAAAGGACCCCTAGGGACACGGGTGATTCTGTGGGTTAAACCACAGAGCCTAGGACTTGCTGATCAGAAGGTCGGCGGTTCAAATCCCCGCAACGGGGTGAGCTCCTGTCTTTCAGTCCCAGCTCCTGCCAACCTAGCAGTTTGAAAGCACGTCAAAGTGCAAGTAGATAAATAGGTACCGCTCCGGCGGGAAGGTAAACAGCGTTTCCGTGCGCTGCTCTAGTTCGCCAGAAGCGGCTTAGTCATGCTGGCCACATGACCCAGAAGCTGTACGCCGGCTCCCTCAGCCAATAAAGTTAGATGAGCGCCGCAACCTCAGAGTCGGTCATGACTAGACCTAATTGTCAGGGGTCCCTTTACTTTTAAAGGACTCCTGGATGGTTAAGTCCAGTCAAAGTTGACTATGGGGTTGCGGCGCTCATCTCGCTTTCAGGCCGAGGGAGTAGACGTTCATCCACAGATAACTTTCCGGGTCATGTGGCCAGCATGAGGAAACCGCTTCTGGTGCAACGGAACCCCGTGATGGAAACCAGAGCACATGGAAACGCTGGCGGCACTGTGGTCTAAACCACTGAGCCTCCTGGGCTTGCCAATTACTGGTAGAAGGTTGGCAGTTCGAATCCCCATGACGGAGTGAGCTCCTGTTGCTCTGTCCCAGCCAACCTAGCAGTTTGAAAGCATACCAGTGCAAGTAGACAAATAGGTACCACTGCAGCAGGAAGGTAAATGGCGTTTCCATGCACTCTGCCACACTGGACAGTGAGATAAATCAGTTTTTGATGGAAGATGAACTGCAGAGGAATGGAGAATGGCTGCTTGCGATGAGTATGGGTCGGAGTGGAAATTGGTGACAGCCCCTTTTAGAAGACAGTCAATGTTCATTGGTTTGCACCTCAGGAAATTCCTCTAGGATTGTTAGTGTTCACATCTGAATGTGGACGTTCACCAGATCTCAGACATTCACTATGACCTATGTACACATTCTGGATTAGACTCTCTTCTAGTATGTGTATGTTCATGAGAGTTTCATGTCTCGTTTCAATGAATGGCTATACATGAGTTGAGAGGGAGATCAGCATCTTTAACTGGACCAAACTTTCTTTAAGATCAGCAAAGTGCCTGGCAGAGAGGAGCAGCTTAAAGTATTTTATTTTTATTTACTCAAACAAACAACTGTTGCTGAGACATTTCATTCCGAATCTGCTAGACAGAGCCAGACAGAGGATGAAGACAGGTGGGTGTCCTGCTCCCTGCCCCCCAACATAAATCCTGGCTACACCCATGCAAACATCCTGTTGAAATTATATTTGAAATTCTCTGAATTATAGTTGTTTTCTTAACGGTGCAGACACAGTGACCCTGATTAAGTAGGATTAACTTACATTTCACACTTCTAAACATATCAAATCATGGAGCTGGAAAAGACCACTGCTATATTGATCATTGCAAAATGTTGCCTGTCGCTGAACATTCAGGCCATTTCATTTGATTTGTGGCATCAAAAGGTTGCTACAAGGCACCTTTTCAGGCAAAGAGGATCTGAGTCCAAAATACATACAGGCTCCTCCCCAGATTTTAGACAGTGCTGAAACTCTGATCATGTAGCATGATTCTTAAGCGGCTGGCATCACTCACCTGATATCTAGGGAAGAAGCAGTAGCCAAGGAAAATCATGGTTCTGAATAGGATTTCTAAAAGTACAGATTCTTAAAACCTGGGCTTTGGGGTAGGACAGGGATGGGGAAAATCTTCACTCCACCGAAAGAGTTTCATGGGGTGGGGGACCCCCTACACTTTGTAAAAGGAGAATATTTGATGTAGCTCTTCATCCTTGCGTGATGAGATCAAGACACATTAAGCTAAAATCTTATCCAGCATCAAACGTCAAACCACTGGACCACACCAAAATTGTAGAGAAATGTTAGCTGGTGGGATCTCTTCCCTCATCAAAAATGGTCATGAGATTCAGGCATAAACTTGGCAAAGTGGAAGGAAAAGCCTATAGAGAAGTATAGCGCTGCGCTATCTACCCTTCCCTAAAGCAATGGAATGTAAAGTTTTCGGGAAGAGCGGACTTTAAAGATACCTCTTTGCGTTGGATTTGTTTCATAACTAAGGACTTTGCCTGAAAGAAGCCGGGGAGTAACAACCTTGAGGGACTTTTGAGGGATTTTGACCATCCCCTGGAAAATCATATTGTGAAATAAAAATAGTAAAGAAGAAAAGATTGGTAACAACTGAATTGATTGTCTGTTAATCACTCAGAAGCAAATAAACTGTGGAGTTGGATGTAATGGAACTGAGGATCGGCAGGATGGGCTGAAGGAAGATTTATTAGTTTAGGGGGGAAAGAAGGAGAGGAGATATGGATTTTGTTGAGATTACACCGGCCTGTCCCCTTGAAGCTTGAAGCTGGGAATAAGAACAGTGAAAGGGACAGGATGGGCCAAAATGTATACCATCTTGATGGTTTCTGAGACTTTCAGACAGAGAAGACGAGATATGGAATATGTTTATTTATTAATGATTTATTACTGAGCTGGTTGTATGTAAAATTGAGCATTAAATTTGGTGAAATGTGAGTGGTGGGTGATACTGGGAGACTGGCTGTGTGAGATGGCCAGAAATAATAATAATAATAAATTTTATTTATATCCCGCCCTCCTCAGCCGAAGCTGGGCTATATATTATATATTTATACAATAAATAAATTCTAGGGGTTTCATTTTCACCCTCTGCACGCAGCACCAGTGAGGTTGAGTTGTTTATTACTGGGGCCAGATGTCAGAAAGCAACGTTCAAGGCCATGTTAGGGAGGAATGTGTACATGTTGTCTGGGAGGAAGCAAGATCTGTTTTCCCCAGGCAAAGTGTTTCTCAAGAGGTATCAGAAGGAAATGTCTCAGAACTGATGAATGACTATTACAGATAGATAAAAGAGGATTTACTCTACTCGACTATTTTGAGGACAGGTTATAACAATGCATAAAAACCATAGCAGAAATTGGTAACTGAACAGGGGATGTGTAGGGAGAAGAAATGAATGTATTTTGAAATGATAGTTGGAAAAGCTGTTTTATCAGGAGCAGCAAAGCAGGGAGGAAAAATGGAAGGGACATCTGGGCGGGTGGGAAGTAAGCTTTTAAATTTGTATAGAATTTGTGTGAATTTGGTGACAATTTGTTAAAAATCATGGAAAATCAATAAATGTAATCGGTACAGGAATGTAAGGGTCTTCCCAGTCAAAAGAGGTGTTCAGCCATTATATGAATAGGGCAGGTGGTTTATGCCTTTCTTTCATTTCTTAATGGAGCAAGTAGCATTTCTTGCCACTTTGTTGGCTTCAAGACTGTAGGGCTATTTTACACCTCATAAAAAATGTTAATAAAACTACAAAAGAGAAACATTCATTGCTGTCCTTCACAGTGATGTTTTGGGTCAGTAAGAACGTCCCTTACAGTGGGGCTTCTTCCTGTAAGAAGGTGATAGGCAAATGTTGGCATGTACAGCTTGAAATGACAAAACACTACACAATGAGACCCAGTGGTACCTTGGGTTACAGACACTTCAGGTTACAGACTCTGCTAACCTAGAAATAATACCTTGGGTTAAGAACTTTGCTCCAGGATGAGAACAGCAATCGCGCGGCGGCAGGCCCCATTAGCTAAAGTGGTACCTCAGGTTAAGAACAATTTCAGGTTAAGAAGGGACCTCCAGAATGAATTAAGTTCTTAACCTGAGATACCACTATACTTTTAAAAAAGTTAAACGACCCTTGGACGGTTAAGTCCAGTCAAAGGCGACTATGGGGTGCATCACTCATCTCACTTTTCAGGCTGAGGGAGCTGGTGTTTGTCCACAGACAGCTTTCTGGGTCATGTGGCCAGCATGACTAAACCACTTCTGGTGCAACAGGACACCGTGCCGGAAACCAGAGTGCATGGAAACACCGTTTAGCTTCCCGCTGCAGGGGTACCTATTTATCTACTTGCACTGGCGTGCTTTTGAACTGCTAGGTTGGCAGGAGCTGGGACTGAGCAACGGGAGCTCAACTCGTCACATGGATTCGAACCACCGACCTTCCGATCGGCAAGCCCAAGAGGCTCAGTGGTTTAGACCACAGCACTACTCGCACAACAACACAAAAGACTACCCAGTGTGACTTGTCCTACATACCTTGTGACAAGATCACTCATACTCCAGCTTTGCCTTCCCAGAGGTTAATCAATAATCTCAACAATGGTAAGTCACAACCTGACAAGAAGTGCATTACAGGAAACCCAGTATCAACAGGTGAAATCAGGATGCTACAGACCATTGATACTCTAGCTCAGTGTCTTCAATTCTCAGTCACAGTGGCTCTCCTGGGTTTCTGGCAGGAAACCCTACCTGGAGATTAAATCAGGGATTAAACATGGGGCATTTTGCAAAGTCTATCTTCTACCATTGAGCTATGGCCCTAAGCTTACAGCTAGGTGACTCTTAGAACATGAGAGTCCCATGGACTGCAAGAAGATCAAATCTATCCGTTCTTTAGGAAATTAGCCCTGAGTGCTCACTGGAAGGACAGATCATGAAGCTGAGGCTCTGTACTTTGGCCACCTCATGAGAAGAGAAGACTCCCTGGAAAAGACCCTGATGTCGGGAAAAATGGAGGGCACAAGGAGAAGGAGACGACAGAGGATGAGTTGGTTGGACAGTGCTCTCGAAGCTACTAACATGAGTTTGACCACACTGCGGGAGGCAGTGGAAGACAGAAGTGCCTGGCGTGCTCTGGTCACCTCATGAGAAGAGAAGACTCCCTGGAAAAGACCCTGGTGTTGGGAAAGATGGAGGGCACAAGGAGAAGGGGATGACAGAGGATGAGATGGTGTTCTTGAAGCTACCAGCATGAGTTTGACCAAACTGCGGGAGGCAGTGGAAGACAGGAGTGCCTGGTGTCCATGGGGTCACGAAGAGTTGGACACGACTAAACGACTAAACAACAATGTGTGATTTTATTGCTGTTGACCCTTACTTTCATTTATCTGTTTGCAGTGCTTTTTTCTGGGGGTATGCATACCCCTAAACATTTTGTGAATCTAAGTTTGGCCTCATTGAGGGACAGTATTTCAACAGGAGTAGGAAAATGAGAGTACCCTTAAACATTTTTTAAAGAAAAAAGCACTGTCTGTTTGTATGAAATCCTGTGGGTTTGCTATTTAACTTTTTAGACCCATAGATCCATTGAGCTTAATGACCATGACTAACTTAGGCCTATTAATTTTGACATGTCTACTTTGACTAAAAACTATTTGAATGCAACCCACAGAATTTATACATTATACTCAGCAAACACTTTCAACTTCATGAAAAATCCTAAAAGTGGGGGGGGGCATTTATTTTTTTCTGCTGGAAACACCCTCTTTAGACATGGATCCCCTTCTTATTATCAGTCTGAACAAGGCAACAATCTAATGCAATCTTTTAGTTGACCCAAATCAATAATTTCCAACAACATAGCAATAGCTTGTGTGCCGAGGTTTGTTGTACTGGAAAAAGGAACATTTGTCAGGATGCAAGCATTTGGCATAGGAAAGATATTTGAGGAGTCCTTTTGCACTTTTTAAGATTAACAGATTTACTGTGGAATACGTTTTCCTTGACCACATCTTCAGATACCAGAGACGCAGGCCACAAATGTTTATGCCACAATAAATCTGTTAATTTTTAAGGTACCAGAAGAGAGCTGGCTGCTTTCGGAGCAACAGATACTCTCCAGAAAATATTGTCGTTTGTTTTTCCGAAATCCCACATTCCTCCACATTGTATCTCCCAGGAAAGTGCTGCCAAGGAGATTAAAAGGAGAGAGGGAATAAAGCAGATGTGGCACTAGCGGGAGTCAAATAATCAATTGCAAAGATTTTTCTATGAGCCCCTGGAAAATAAATCAGGCAGGAGGATGGATGCTGAAGAAAAGCTTATTACCTTTGGCTTTGAAATGTTCCTTCAATGATCTATCCCCTCTGCATTAGGTAAAATATGTTACACTCCCCAGTGCTCATTCAGTGCTCCTGCTATGTCTTTGAGGAAAGTATTGATTGATAAGAGGGCAGTAATCACAGATCTGGGATAAAGATATTGCTTCTATGAAGCCCTGATTCAGCAAAGCACTTAACTTCCAGAATTGCCCCACTTTGCATTTCATTGACCCAGGGTAGTTCTCTGCCTAGAACTATTCACATGATGGCGTGAATTTTGCTCCAGTAAAGTCAGTAAATATCTCATCACAAAATTGCTGAATTATTGCTACACCCCCTCCCAACTAAATGTTCGATGTCTCTGTCTAGCCTGTTAACTTCGGTCGTGGGGGGGGGGGATAAGAACATATATTTTCAAACAAATTGTCCTCCTTTGGCAAGACGAGAGTGACAACAAGCTCACAAAATGGTTAAATGTATGCTGTGGTAAGTTCCCACTTGGTTATTGTTCTCTGTTGCTTTGACATTTCTTTTAGGTCCATTGTCTGCTATTTGCCTGAATTTACCATGGACAGCACCTTGTGAAGTTTTGCTGCTCTATCATTAAAACAAGAAAATGCAATCCCTGTTAAGAAGGGGTAGGCAACCTAAGGCCCGCAGGCTGGATGCGGCCCACTCGCCTTCTCAATCCGGCCCACGGACGCTCTGGGAATCAGCATGTTTTTGCATGAGTAGAATTTGTTCTTTCATTTAAAATGCATCTCTGGGTTATTTGTGGGGCATAGGAATTCGTTCATCCCCTCCCCCACCCCCCAAATATAATCCAGCCCACCACATGCTCTGAGGGACAGTGGACCAGCCCATGGCTGAAAAAGGTTGCTGACCCCTGCTGTTAAGGGTTGGTAATCTGGAGATACAATCACAAGTGATTCTAAAGCCGCTATGCAAATTCTCACATTTGTATTTTAAATTCAGGCTGAAATTGACTTTATATTGCATGAACAATGGATAGAGGTGGAAGACTGTAGAATAAAAAAAAAGAGAGCAGAAGTCTAGTTCTAACCAATGAGCTGTGCAAAACAATGGGAGTCAACAAAGCTTTTGTTCTCTTTCTAAATATTTGAAATATCGGGCTGATATTGACATTTTGAGAGACTGTTCCATAACGTAACTGAGGTGCCAAGACTCAAAATGCATGATCTGTGTGCTCAAATAATTTCCTTACTACAGTGGTACCTCGGTTTACAAACTTAATCCATTCCGGAAGTCCGTTCTTAAACTGAAACTGTTCTTAAACCCAGGCGCGCTTTCCCTAATGAGGCCTCCTGCTGTCGGTGCCCTTCCACCGTTCAGATTCCATTCTTAGACCGAGGTAAAGTTCACAAACTAGGATTTTGTTAGGATATTGATGTTCCGTTCCACCTTAAGAACAGTCATGTGAAGTTGTTGTATGTCACACGTCTGTTTACTTCCAGCACAGCCTGCTGGGAACTTCTGTTGTGTATAGCTTTTGCTTCCTGCTCTTGGACATGAGAAAGAGCAGACATGTTTTCTTTGTCCTAAACTATGCTGAATAAATTGCTTGTAAATAGGCTTTACATATGCCTCTGTCCGCCACTTCTGTTGCGTGTTATCCACTCTGCTGATTAAGGCACGCTCAAGCTTCTGAAGGCTTCTGAAGCTGTGTGCCGCTGTTTTTGATGCTGTTCTAAGGACTGGAGTTTGCCAAATGCCAGCCAGTGGGTTGGAGCCAGCTGGGGGCCTGCGAATTGCCCCCGTTCCCTCGGACACATCCCAACACTTAAACCCAGGTGCGCTTTCCCTAATGAGGCCTCCTGCTGCCAGTGCCCTTCCACCATTCGGATTCTGTTCTTAGACCGAGGTAAAGTTCACAAACCGGGACACTACTTCGAGTTTTGCGGAGTTCATAAACCGAATAGTTCTTAAATAGGGCTGTTCTTAAACCGAGGTACCACTGTAGTTGGATGGGATTTAGAACAGGGTTTCACCTGAAGATCTCGACGCACACACACACACACACACACCCTACAAAGCGAAACACACACACACAGTTTATAAATGTAATTTTCCTAGAGGAGCAAAATTTAAAACCCCAGTTGTGTGATAGACATAAAATCCAGGGCACTCCAGTGCATCTCCGCAAGCCCTGTATCATTCCCACTAACAGATGCCCCATATTCCAAAAAGTGGCAGAGTTGGCAACTCGGCGCAGTTAGCAAATTTAATTACAGCATCAGATGCAATAATGGAGCAACCTTCTCAAGCTATAATTGGATCGTCACTTGGCACAAGCAACTTTGCTTGCTGTGCCATATGGGGAACTGCTGAGCAAGGTGTGGTGTATGTTTCTGCTCAATTATACAGGTCAAACCAGGGTCAAAGAAGAAGAAGATGGAAAAAAGATTCATTTCCTATTAGAAGGAGGCAGAGCTTGTGTAAAATTAAATTGTGGAGCTATTTGTCAGCAGCTGGCTGTCTTTTGCAAACCCCCAGCCACGCTCTCTTTGAAACCCAAAAGGAACACTTAAAAACATTGTTTTAATTAGGGGAAGAGAATTCCCAATGTATCCGGTGTATCAGAATGTTCTGGGCAAGAAATCAGGAGGGATGGGGATTTGCCCCACTGTGAGGCTGTCTGGGGAGGAAATGGCAGAGAGGAGGGCAGTGGGAGGGAAAGGATAGGGAATCAATTTACATTTGATGCTGCTTTCCTTGACAGCAGATCTTCCTTCCACTCTAGGGCTAACATTCAATTACATCAACAAAGCTTCCGGATAGGACACTTAATGCATATTTAAGCTTTTGTTAGGTTACTGGTGGTGATGCTGTTGTTGTTGCTACAATGAGGCTTTGAAAGGGGAATGTGGAAAAGAAATACATATACAGATTGGTAACATTAATCTGAATAAAGGGGGAGATGTTATTGGGCAAGGGAAGCCAAATAAAATTCAAGGAAAGAAGCTTACTGGCACAGCTTGAGAGGAATGATAGCTATTATGAAATAGTAATTGCTGCACCCTTTGAATCCCTCTTCTTCTTCTTCTTCTTCTTCCCATTGTTGCTGTTGTTGTTTCATTCCAGAAGTTGGCAACTTCTTTGGATCACATCCCTGGTGTAGTGGTTAGAGTGTTGCCCTAGGACCTAGGAGACTGGGGTTCAAATCCCCACAAGCCAGGAAGCTCATCTCCATTTCGTTGGCAGTGGATGGTTTGGCTTCAGGTGGATGGATGAGCTAGAGGGACTGTGATGGCCTGGGACTCAGGCTCGGACTGGAACCAGAGGAGTCTCAGTCCGCACTGGATCCTTTGCCTCAGGCAGCAGCTGAACCTAGTCTGGGGCCTGATTCTGAAGAGCCCCAGTCTGCACAGGTTCTCCTGCAACAAGCACCAGCTGGGCCGAGTCAGGGGCCTGAGCCTGCCCTGCTCCAAATGTGGGGATTACCTCGTTGCCTTCAGCTGGGCCATCACTTACAGCTGCTCCACTACCAGTCAGGAGAGGCTGAGGCAGCCTCTGGGTTTAGTAACCCACCAACATCTCCCGAACTACAGAGACTGAGGTCTGACAGAAGGAGAGACCTGAGTACTCGCAGGAGGAGTGCTCATCTTCGGGTGAGACAGGGAGGTGAGTCACTGGGAGATCAGGACCGGCCGTTACCCCGACAGAGATAAAAGGGCTGCTGGACCCCACCCCAGGTTGTGAGAGCAACGTTGCTGTTTGCTAGAACCTGCCTATGATCCTGTGCCTGGTTTCCTGCCTCGTGTCCTGCCTTGGCCCTGTTGGACTGATTCCTCGTGGAACCCTTGGATTTGGAACTGGACCTGGACTGAGTTGCTCAGGTTACCCCCGGGCCCAGCTCAGGGACAGAGGGTGAGAAAGGGGAGAGGTGGTGGTAGCAGGAAGGAGCACATGGCATAGGAGCAAGCAGGGGCAAGCAGGACAACAGTGGTGATTGGCTGGCTGGTCTAACCAGCCACCCAATCATTTCTGGGTGACCCTGTGAGTAGTGAATGAGGGGGTAGGGGGCCACAATCTGCCACCACTCCCAATCCACCACCTGAGTCATGTGACTCATAGTAGGCCCAGCACTGGGATTACTTCTGAACTGGGTCCAACTAGTTGTATCTGTGGGCTAAATTTGGCTCGGGAGCCCATCTCGCAAGAATAAGCCATGGGAAATCATTAAGACAAAAACAATAGCCAGCATTTCAAAATAGCTTTTTAAATGAGAAAACTAGTGGAAGACACATCTTTTAATATCAGTAGAGCTTTTTGTTTGTTTTCATTAAGTTTCTCTCCCCAGAGCCTTCAAGAAAATAACAATTGTGTGTATCAAATCTTCCTGGATTCATACCAGAAAAATTAGATAATGTGTTGAACAGAAATCTGCTTTAACCTAAAACTATGCAAATTTGGGAAAAAACAACATAGAAATTGATCTATAGGGAAATAAACTTTACTGTAATGCCACTCCTGAAGTGTCATGTTCAGAATATATAAAATTCAGTGTGTAATTATAAGAAAGCAACCACAGCATTAGAAACATTCGCTTCAGGAAGAAATGGGCATGAAGTATTGAAGTAATCCAGTCAATCTCCAGGCAAATTCAAATGATCACACTTAGGAAAATGGGAAAACTGAAGATGCAGTTGCATGTTATGGGTTGGGTAATGCATAGTTTGGCTCTAGTATTCCAACCGTATTGCAGATGTTGCTGTTGTGGTCAGAGACCAAGACGATCGTTTCTCAGATGAGACCCTGAGCACCAAACTGAAAGTGAAAACAGTGGCTGTGCATTTAGATCTCCAGCCATGCATCTTTATACGATGGCATTCTATGTTTCACTGCCCCCATCACTGGCTAGTTGAACAGGTACAGCACACAAACACCAGTGATTTTTACTAGCATTGCAGGAGGCAGAGGGTGGGTGGGTGTCAGGGACCGTGCTGAGGAGGGCTGCACTGAGGAGGAATGGTGGGAGCCTCTCTCTCCCCCTATGATGGCCTGGGATTCGGACTTGGATGCTGAACTGAGGGATCCCAGCCTGCACAGGATTCCCTGCCTCTAGAACCAGCTGAGCCAGGGCTGGGGCATGAGCCTGAAGGGTCCTCACCCATGCAGGAACCTCAGGTGCAGGCATCAGCTGAGTCTGCTCGGGCTCCTGAGGGGGTGGAGGACCCATTGCCTGCAGCTGCTCCACTCTCAGCCCCGTCAGAGGAAGCTGAGGTTGCCTCTGGGTCCAGTAACCCTCCAGCCCCAAGTTGTGGGAGCAACATTATTGGTTTCTAGTTCCTGCCAGAACCCTGACCTGCTTTACTGCCTGAGCTCCTGACCCGCCCTGGCTCCCTGCTTGCAAGCCTGTTCCTGACTTCATCTGGCTCCCTGCCCTGCACCCAGCTTCAGCTACTACAGACTGCCTCCTCGTTGCACCTTTGACCACGGACCGGACTTGGACCTCGCCTCTTGGGTAACCCACGGGACCAGCACACCCCCTGTTCCTAATCTGGATCTTGAATCTTCCCAGGAGCAGGAGGACAGTATAGATTTGGAGCAGTGGTTTGCAGAGGGGCATAGTTCAGAAGGGAGAAGCTGGGAAATACAGGACGGGGAACAGCTAGTAGACGAAGCACTGGGAGAGAGGGGTTAACAGATTCACTGTCTCTGGAAAGCATTCATCTGCTCTCCCCAAGGTCAAGAGCTGAGAAAGTGGCAGAACAGAAAGCACAGAGGGGACAGGCTCAGATTATAAAACATAGAAGTGACATGGATTAATAAGGACGTAAAGGGTGGAACCCTTAATTGGGAGCACCACCATTTCTAGTAATTGGGTTCTTTGTTCTCTCACTGTGATTATTAAAGTTCCTAACTAGTAAGAAGACTCCCTTCCCTTTGTTCTGCTTATCTATTGCCATGGGGGTGGGGGGGAGAGAAGACCCTCCACCCCCATCATTCAGCCTGGACACTGAGATCCAGCGTCGAGGGCCTTCTGGCGGTTCCCTCATTGCGAGAAATGAGGTTACAGGGAACTAGACAGAGGGCCTTCTCGGTAGTGGCGCCCGCCCTGTGGAACGCCCTCCCTTCAGATGTGAAGGAAATAAGTAGCTATTTCATCTTTAAAAGACATCTAAAGGCAGCCCTGTTTAGGGAAGTTTTTAATATTTAATGCTGTATTGTTTTTAACACTTGATTGGAAGCCGCCCAGAGTGGCTGGGGAAACTCAGCCAGATGGGCGGGGTATAAATAAATAAATATAATAATAATAATAATAATAATAATAATAATAATAATAGTTGTTTAGTCGTTTAGTCATGCCCAACTCTTCGTGACCCCATGGACCAGAGCACGCCAGGCACTTCTGTCTTCCACTGCCTCCAACAGTTTGGTCAAACTCATGTAGGTAGCTTCAAGAACACTGTCCAACCATCTCGTCCTCTGTCGTCCCCTTCTCCTTGTGTCCTCCATCTTTCCCAACATCAGGGTCTTTTCCAGGGAGTCTTCTCTTCCCATGAGGTGGCCAAAGTATTGGAGCCTCAGCTTCACGATCTGTCCTTCCAGTGAGCACTCAGGGCCGATTTCCTTAAGAATGGAGAGGTTTGATCTTCTTGCAGTCCATGGAGTCCTATTATTATTATTATTATTATTATTATTATTATTATTATTATTATTTAAGACAAGTCCCTGAAGCCTGACAGTGAGTGGTCTTAAATGCCTGATCATCATTTTCAGTGGCAGCTGAGCATCTAGTGCAAGGATAGAGTACCTGTGAACCTCCAGAGGTTGTCAAATTCCCATTAGTCCCAACCAGTATGGCCAATAGTAAGGGATGATGGGAGCTGTACAATGTTTGGAGAGCCACTGGTACCCCATCTCTAGTTTAGCATAATGTGTAACTGGCTTCCCCCCTCCCTCCCTCCCTCAAATAGCCTTGAGTATACCAAAATAGGCTTTCCCCACTTTGGAGATTCACTTTTTAACACAAAGTTTAAGTGCCTCTGTTGCAGTCGAAGCTACATAGTTCAAAATAGGTCATCTTAGACATCCCCACTTCTATTCACATTTGTGTAAGTTCCAGCTAGTTTGAAGGCTATATATTTCTACTGGAATAATATATCTTTCTTGCATGTGCAGGTTCACAGACCCCCCAATGGTTCAATTAAGTTTGTGGAGAGGATATATTTTAGAAGATACGGATAAAGTGATTTTTCAATGCCTTGGATTGTGATTGTAAAAGATGACTCATATGAATTAATGTAGGTTATTATCTTCCCTTCCCTTCCCTTACATCCATTCTTGTCTTCCTCATTTCCCCCCTTTTGTACCAATGTGTTTGATGCTGTTTGTATTTTGTCTTTATTTTAAAAATTAATAAAGTTTCTTTACATGTGCAGGTTCCTTTGATCAAATGTGCTCTGCCCCCAAGCGGATTCTGATCCAAGGTTGCTGCACTAAGCACTTTTATTCTCATTTAAATAAAATAATAGTCCCATAAAAATCTCGTGGGCATGGGAATTCCCCAGTCGGATGGTCTTCCAGGGCAGCTATGTATTAATGCCTTGGGGGTTAAAATATTTGAGCTGGATTCTCCAGCTAAAGGAATTTGAAGATAAGTAGCCTCTATTTGTGCTGATATCAGCTCCTTGAGACTCATATCCCATACAGTTAAGAGAGAACTAACTTCTTATTCATTGAAGACAAAATTCACCTCTCTGGGCCTTCCTCAGAGTATAGTATAAACAGATATATTCATTTCACACAATCTGTACTATGGCTATATAAACTGGCCAATATTATAGTCACGAGCCAGTCCAAGTTTATCTTTATGGTATGATAAACTGTTCATTAAATGGTTAGAAGAACTCTATTGTAACCCTGACAAAATCTCACCCTCCATATTCTCCTCTGCAACTGCTGACTCTGAATATTCACTAGCTGTTTTGTGAATAACTTGTTAAATATTGGATCTCAGAATTTGGTACTCGGCTATGTCTGCTTTCATATCAGACATTTTACATCGATGTTTGATTTCATAATTTGATACCTGACTTTGATATTTGCCAGTTAGTATGCATGTCTCAGAGCAACATTAAGAAGAATTTTATAACGTGTTCGTGGAAGAATGGATTTGGCAGCATTTGATACCAGCTATTAAATACCACTATGCTTTAGAGATGATTTCACAGCTGACATGCAATAGTAATAGTATAGGAGAAGCTACATGCAATGTCAGTTAGTATTTGACAGATGAAGCCTTGTTTCATTTACCCAAAATCATCAGGAAATGCCAACATCTCTGAAAGGAGGGTGAGATCTCCAGAATAATATCTCCCATGGTGCACCCTCCAATGAACTGTAGGTTTGCGTCCTAATAAAGAATCTGAATTTTGAAGCAAGATTTCACATTCAAAATTCATTTGCTGATTTTAGATTTAAAATGTGAATGGCAACACCAATATTTTCTCTGCTTGCTGAAGAATAAGAAAAATATGGCTTGCTGTGTTGACTACAGCTAAATATGATGGATGGCTTTATTCACCACTGTTTAGAGTCTTGTAAAAGAAGGCTGTATTTTCCAATGCAGTAATATGATTTGGCCAAGCCAAATGCCCCTGGCAGGCCTCTTGACCTTGGCACAACGCTTGTTTAATAAAAGCCACTTTGCTGTGAGCATCTGCCCTGGAATCTTTGAGCTGTTTACTTTGAACTTGCTTTCTGCTTATATTCCACTGCAACTTCCCTCATACAGGTAAACTTGCACAGCTGCTAGGTCTGCTCCAATCTAATGATCCATAACCTTGTATCATGAAATTATTTTGATTTAATATAGAGGGGGAGTGACAACTTATTGCCTTTCCCATAGAATCTGGGAGTGACTGGTTACACACACACACACACACACACACACACACACCCCTCAGCACATCTTGTCCAATCAGCTGGATACAATCAAATTCAGGCTCTGCTCTTAAATTCTTATAACAGAACATCATCAATACATTGGCACATCATACTTGAAGGCAGGGAGCATTCTGCTGGAAAAACTTCGTGAAACATACTTAGGGGGTATTTTAAAGGCTGCACCTGTTTCATTTCCCCAAAATCATCAGGAGACCTCCCCTTTATGGGTCCTATGGTTAATCATTTCCTCCTGCATCTTTTATGATAATCCTAATCTTTTACATCTCCATTATGTCCAAAATTCACCATTAAATGACAAGTGTTATTTATTTTAATGGGTGTACTCAGTGCTTCTCCCCCCCCCCCCCATAATAATGTTTGGGGTACTCTCATTTTGACTCAAGAAAAGCACTGGGTGTACTCAAACTTCGTTGAATGCCATCTAATGAAAATATAGCATCGCCATGACACTAGCTCAGTAGTTTTGTGTGCAGAAGGTTCAATCTTGTAGCCTCCAGGTAGGACAATGAAAGACCTCTGAAACCTCAGAGAACAGCTGCCAGTCAGTGTAGACAATTCTGTGCTAGATGGGCTGGAGAACCATCAATAGATTAGCTTAGAAACAGAGCACTGGGGAGCCAGGCATTTGTCCTCTTAAACAACCACCCCCCGCTCCATCTTTTGTGCTTCAAGTTTTCATTTAAGTCTCACATTCAGACAAGGCCCACATGCAAATCGTGAACGCAGCCTCCATTCTGCCAGATTTATTTTGCCACAATACATGCCACCATGGCCCAATTAGTTCTTATGTCTGATGTATTCAGAATACAAACTGGCATGCTTAAAAGAAAGAAGAAGAAAAAGAATCAATTCCTGGGGAGCCGATTGCAAAAAACCAAATCTACTACTAAAAGAGAGAGCGGGGCTGAGCTCTCATTTTCAGGCCTGAAAAGGAAGCCTTCTGCAAAACGATGATGCCGATTAGTTTTTTAAAACACAAAGCATACTTAAGGAGACCCATAAAAGGAGTGCACAATACCCAAACCTATAACCAAGATAAAAATACAGATGATCCCTTATGAATTCTTAAAGAGATCTTCAAGTAATAAACTGCTGAGATGATCAAAAAGTGGAATTTCAAGCTTTAAATGGGCATCTGTAGAATAGTCGCTGGATGCAAGCCACATCGAGTCCCAAGATTAATGTGCATTTTGTTTTTCAGTAAATGTTTTTCCTTGGTCCATGGCTCCGTAACAGTAGGAACACAGGGGGAACCAGGATGCAACAGAGAAAGGCTTCTGCCAGATGTGCTAGTTTTCCAACTGCAGGGTAGGTTTTTCCATATTTTTTAAAAAACACTTCAGTTACATAGATAAAGGCATTAACAAAGACAAAAATAACCATGCATCTTAACTTACATTACATCCATAGCTGTCAACTTAAAGATTTGAAAATAAGGGACCAGCAGCCTCGAAAATAAGGGATCAGCAAATAAAGGATTTTGCTATTGTAAAGAGTTACATACACTGGTAGGATTGACAGATGCTGTCAATCCAGCATGAGGACGTTGTGGCGCCGCCGCGCCCTTCTGCATCCCTCCCCATCCCCTCCTCTTCCTCCTCCCTCAGGCCGCCTCCTCAGCTGCCACCACCGCTGCCACCTCCAGGCTTGCGGGTGGAGTGGGCGAGAGTCTCTCTCCCTTCCCCCTCTCTTGGGCAGGGAAGAGCTGATGGAACTCCTCGCGCAAGGACGATGGTGCTAGTGCGCTCTCTCTCTCTCTCGTGGCGGAGGACCCAGAGCCGCTGCTTCCCTCCTGAGCCAGACAAGCATGAAACCCGGGAAATTTAAGGGACATCATCAATAAGAGACAGCAGCGGGACACGGCGCTGGGATAAGGGAGTTTCCCGCCAAATAAGGGACGGTTGACAGCTATGATTACATCACGTTAACTTATTTAAACAATGAGGTTGTTGCAATTCTTATGGTTAGTGCTCTGTTTGTTAAATGACAACCAAGCCCTAGTTTCCAGCTTCCTGACACTTTGTTCTTTAAAAAAATAAAAAATAAAATTATTTATACTTTTCAGATTTATACATTTCACTGATTTTACAACCATTTTGACATTTTAAAACTTGACTTCCTTCCCCCTCTTTCTGCGGCTCCTTAAATTTATTTTTAATAAATTCTGCATGTCCTAATTAACTTAATTCGAGCATTTATTCATCTTCTTTAAATATATACTCTTATGAAAATATACTCTTACAATAATCCTGCCAATGTTTTGATCTGTTTACAATTTATCTGTAAAAAATCAATAAACCAATTCCATTCTTTTATAAAATGTTTGTCATCTTGATTTCTTATTCTTCAGGTAAGTTTCCCCATTTCTGCATATTCCATAAGTTTTTGTATCCATTCTACCTTTGCTGGGAATTCTGCTGCTTTACATTTTTTGCACTGACAATTTGTTCTTTGGTTCCTGTACAGAATGATCTTTACACCAACAATCCAAGAAGTCTTCTTTTTTCTTTCTTTCATCTTTCTTTTTGGCAGATCCTTCCCACTGATAATAATAATAATAATAATAATAATAATAATAATTTATTGGTTGTACCCTGTAGCCTTCTTAGACTTTACCAATTGGTAGGGTGAGCGTTGCTCCCAGAGCAGGGAGGAAGGAGTCAAATGACACCGAGGTTGGTTCAGAGAAAGAGTTTATTCTGCTCTCCGGATAGCAGAAGGCACTGCATGATAGGTTCACAGCAAGCACAAAAGCAAGAGAAATTTCACACAGTATATATATCCTTTCTGGTCCCCTTGCCCCCTCCCCAGGAATCCAACTATGTCAGCTTATACACGTAAGTTGACATCCATGACCATAAACAGATGTTCCTGTACTCTTGACCATAAAAGGATGTTCCTGTATCCCTTATCTTGGGGTAAGAAGGGCCACTAGCTGATGCAACTGGCTGATGCAATCAGCCTTCAATACTTTATATGTAAGTGCTGGGTCAGAATGACTCAGCAGTAATGTGCTGCCAGTTGATTGGCTGTCATCGGTTTAAAAGGGAAACCTGTCCAGCAGTAAGGGTTTGGTGTAGAAGAGTGTGGTCAGAGAGAGAGAGATAGAAAGGTTTTCATGTTTGCCTTAAGGTGCAGCCAGGTACTCTGCTTAACTGTATGAACTGCTCATGTATTATAGCCTGTAGATATTTGTATATATAGCTCACAATAAATATACTGCACTGAAGAACCTGGAACTCTGAGCATTTCTGCTAAAGCGCTGTGGAGAATTCACAACAGGGACATGTAATCCATTGCTCATTATTTGCAGACTGAAAGCATTTCTGAGCATAATTCAAAGTGTTGGTGTTGACCTTTAAAGCCCTAAACGGCCTCGGTCCTGTATACCTGAAGGAGCATCTCCACCCCCATCATTCTACCTGGACACTAAGATCCAGCGCTGAGGGCCTTTTGGTGGTTCCCTCACTGTGAGAAGCCAAGTTATGGGGAACCAGGCAAAGGTCCTTCTTGGTAGTGGCACCCGCCCTGTGGAACGCCCTCCCCTCAGATGTCAAAGAGATAAACAACTATCTGACATTTAGAAGACATCTGAAGGCAGCCCTGGTTAGGGAAGTTTTTAAGGTCTGATGTTTTAGTGTATTTTTAATCTCTGTTGGAAGCGTGGTACAAATAATAAATTATTATTATTATTATAATAACCATGAATACTAATTATCTTCACTGGATTAATTGCTGTCTGGACATGGGGCAAATAAGTGAACACCAGAAATTTCTGACTTTTGCCGTTTCTATTTTTGTCAGGATGCTCTAACATCCCTGCCCTGCCTGCCTATACCTGCCCCTGGATTCAAGGACTCCTGTGCTCTTTCCAAAGATGCCCCTCTGTTCCCTGTACCACACAGGTAGGAGCATGATCTGATAAGCCTGACTGCTGAGTCTGCTTTTGTTATTGGTGTCAGGTATTATTTAGTTCATTTTATAATGAAACCTTTGATGTGCTTTCCATACTCTTAATTATTGAACTGTCAATGTTTTAGTGTACTGGCGTACTGAATTTTACTACGTAAATGGACTAAGGTAAAGGTAAAGGGACCCTGACCATTAGGTCCAGTCGTGGACGGCTCTGGGGTTGCGGCTCTCATCTCGCTTTATTGGCTGAGGGAGCCGGCATACAGCTTCAGGTTCATGTGGCCAGCATGACTAAGCTGCTTCTGGAGAACCGGAGCAGCGCATGGAAACAGTGTTTACCTTCCCACCGCAGTGGTACATATTTATCTACTTGTACTTTGACGTGCTTTCAAACTGCTAGGTTGGTAGGAGCAGGGACTGAGGAATGGGAGCTCACCCAGTCACGGGGATTTGAACTGCCGACCTTCTGATCGGCAAGTCCTAGGCTCAGTGGTTTAACCCACAGCGCCACACGCATCCCTATGTACATGGACTACTGTGCTTTTATTCATTCACGTTGTCTGTTTTCTGTGAACTACAGTGGTACCTCGGTTGTCGAACGTAATCCGTTCTGGAGGACAGTTCGGCTTCCGAAACGTTTGACAACCGAGGCACAATGGGCGGTTGGCAAAATGGAGAAATGCGCCTCGGAAGCCATTTGGCTTTCAAGGCGTGTTTGTAAATGGAAGCATTCACTTCCGGGTTTTTGGCGTTCGAAAACTGAAACGTTCGGCTTCCAAAGCGTTCGACAACCAAAGTACCACGGAGAACAAAATATCTGTGGGAAAATGTGCTACTGTATATGACTAGACTGACAGTGACTATACATGATACTTTGGCCATATTCTCAATGCTCCCAGCTAAACTGTTGAAATGCCTTCCCTAAATTGGTGGTGAAACTAGTGAGAGAATTTTGGCTCTGCACTGTGTGTGTGTGTGTGTGTGTGTGTTTTACATATTTTTTTGCAAACACATCTGAGTTGATTTGTTCTAATTTTCCCTAATGCACCAGTCTGGTTATTCATGATCTTCTGATCTGTCTTCAGCAGGAATGACGTTTGCCTTCCCAGCCTCCTTTTGCTATCTTCCTAGCATCACATGTGGAACAACTGGTCAGGGTGGATACACCAATAAGGTATGTAATTCCACACTTTTTTAAATATATACTTGAAATCTAGTATAGTTACCCTTCCTTGTGACCTTAATGGCATTGAAAGGAGGAAATTTATGGGATAGATCTGAGGAATTTGCCAACAGTTTTATTGCTATGTGAGTAAAGGATGTAAATCTGCTTCCAAATCAAATCCATCCACACCTTTAAGGAGGCACTAAATGGATTCAGTCAGCCTTGACAAATTAGTCTATCTGAAACAGTGCAAATCACATAATTCAGGATTAGCACATTTTACTGGAAATTGCACAAGCCCAAATTGTTGGTAATTTCACATGCATAATTTACAAGGCCAATGATTTAATTCTATGGACAGGGAGAGATTAAAACTAAATTTGTCCTTTCCTCTGCTAATGAAATAGGGCTTGCAGGAGTAATAAAAAAGAAAGTTTGGTCAGCGTCGTCTTATAGCTCATTTCTGTAAATTAAATACACTTTGTCTTTTAAACTGTGCACGGATGTGGTAGTGACTTGAAGATGGGAGAGACCATTTCTGTGGCCATGAATTTGCAAGATTAAATGATCCTGAGGCGTTCTCAAAGTAAAGGAAGGATTGAACTCTGATTAATAAGAATACACACAGAGGCTTGAACCAGCAAGACTCTTGGAAGGGTGCGTATAATAATCTCTCTCTGTGTCTCTCTACCCCTCGGACCAGGTCGTTTTATTCACAAATGAACTTTTTCAGGGTGTTCGTAAGAACCAATCAGATTTCTTCTGAGCATTTCAACAAACCCCACATGGGGAAAAGTTAAACTACCAAAACTAATTAAGCACACATATTTCTGGGGTAAACAAAGAACAGAACTACAACAGAGAGCATTTGGCAACCCCTGAGGTGATAAACAAGCAATATACATGATAAGAAGGATGGCCAGGAGGACAGCGATTATTATCACCTTTATGTGAGATCTGTTTCCTGGCCCTAAGATTAACATATCAGAAAAGCTACATCAAAGAAACTTGCCCACTATCTTTATGGGCCAGGACGCCTGCCTGGCTAAGCAACTGGGCTGTGTACGTGACTTGTCAGGCAAGAGAGATGGACAGTAGAGGAAATGGCCAGAGATGCAGAGGGTTGTGGGATTTGATCAGAAATTATTGTCAATGTATCAAACCCAGTCAACACAATGCATTCATCGTGGACATAATGGCTTGATGCATATTTTATAATTCCTCATAGTAATCCCACCTGACCCCACACTCTGGATATTTGCACTCCTACAGATCCTTGTGGAATTCCCCCAACCCACCCATTTCAATGCAACAGCCTCCCCATCTTAAATACTCTCTATCTATGCTGTATTACTAGAAAGTGTATGGCCAAAGGACTTGGTTAGCTAGTTTAAAGCAACATATGAAATTCAGTCTCCTTGGAGGGAACAGCAGAGGCCACAATTAGCAGAACTACCTCGTCAGGGTCTCTAGGCTGGGGTGGGGAGCATTTTTCTGCACGGAGATCACATTCTTATGTACTTTTATGTTGTGAAGCACCCTGAAATCTTTGCAGTGCTATTTTTCTAGAAAAAGAGGTGATGGAACTCATCATGAACACCTCCCTTGTTCTCTTAATAATGATGCTCACCTGAGAGGTGCTGGAAATTAGTTCTGGTGAGTTCCAGTTGAAAAAAAGCCCTGAATCTACAGATGAAGGATGATATACTACTACTACTACTACTACTACTACTACTACTACTAATAATAATAATGACAATGATACATGTGGGTAAAAGCAGGTGGAGCAACCAATGGCACTGTTATATTTTGAAAGCACTCCAGTGCAAGTAGATAAATAGGTACCACTGTGGCGGAAAGGTAAATGGCATTTCCGTGTGCTCTGGTTTCTATCACGGTGTCCTATTGCGCCAGAAGTGGTTTAGTCATGCTGGCCACATGGCTCAGAAATATGTCTGTGGACAAACACCAGCTCCCTCAGCCTGAAAACAAGATGAGCGCTGCAACCCCATAGTCGCCTTTGACTGGACTTAACCGTCCAGGTTATATTTGTACAGTAGGCTACATTCCAAGCAACCAAAAGCCTGAGGTTTGCTACACATATTCAAACCCCTCCATCTTCCATCATTCCAAGCAAGAGGCATTTTTACAGTTCAAGGAGACGTTCCAGAATATATTTTGGGATGGCAGTCCGCAGGTGAGCTGCCACAGCAGAGAAGGCTCTGTCCCTAGTAATGACCTGCCTAATCCGTCAAGGTAGGGTACCCCCAGAACAAGGCTTCCTGTCTGTGATCCAAATGATTGAGTTGGTTGATGCTGGAGGAGGCTGTCACTCATGCATAAGCAGCAACTGCATTTTACCTTTGGCAGAAGAAGGCAAGCCCGCAAGCATTCCCTTCTCAAAACTGCCACAAGCAAAGCTGCAATCCCATACACACTATTACAGACCCTCCAAGTGTCCCTATTTTCCAGGGACATCCCTGATTTAGGGAAGCCGTCCTGGTTTCTGATTTGATCTTGGAATGTCCTGCTTTTCCTTAGGATGTCCCTATTTTCAAATATTGAAGGGTATGGAGTTATCTGACCCCTGAGCCGTCTGAAGGCAATCCTGTATAGGAAAGCTTTTTTTAAAATGTTTAATGTTTTATTGTGTTCTTATATATGTTGGAAGCTGCCCAGAGTGGCCAGGGCAACCCAATAAGATGTGTGGTGTATAAATAGTAAAAAAATAACATTATGGAATGGGATGTCGCTATTTTCATTGGAGAAATGTTGGAGGGTATGCTTTTACTACTACTAATTTATTAAATTTATATACTGCCCTATTCTTGCAGGTCTCAGTGCAGTTCACAAAATCAAACTACAAAGACACAAAATACATAATAAAAACAAAAACAGCCCAATAACACCCCCACAAACACACACACACACACACACATTTTAAACGGGCATTGAATATCAATCAGCCAAAAGTTTGGTAAAAGAGGAACATTTTTCTTGGTGCCTAGAGGTACATAATGAAGGCGCCAGGCAGACCTCCCTGGGGAGAGCATTCCACAGAAGGGGAGCCACTGCAGAGAAGACCCTGTTTTTGTGTTGCTGCCCTCCAGACCTCTCGAGGAGGAGGGATACGAAGGAGGGCCTCAGAAGATGATTGCAGGGTCTGGGTAGCTTCATATGGAAGGAGGCAGTCCTTGAGTTATTGCAGTCCTCAACCATTTAAGGCTTTATAGGTCAAAACCAGCATTTTGAATTAATCCCTGAAACTAAGCCCTAAGATGCACAGTGGAGCTTCCTTCTGCATAAGCATGCATCAGGTTAATCACCCTGGTGCCTAGGATACAAGACTTAATGTGTTATATATACAGTGCTTCGTTCCTCTCCTATTATGCACTTCCATCACTCTGCAAAATTCACACACTGCCATAAAGATATTTATATTTGGTTCCAGATTGGCATGTTCTTTTGTGAATTCATATCTTCGGAATGAGACGGGAGAGCACTTGGATGTGCATTATCCTATTACAGGCCAATCTGAAATGTTGTTGTAATACTTGGGCATAATCCAGCTCAGTCACATTGACTTCAGCAGGTCTTCAGCTGGCGAAATCGAAGTGTTCAGCTTTGTGGATGAAGCTCTTAATTGGCTACAGCATTAAAAAACACACACCCTCTACTCCTCTCCAGCGAGATTACGCTGCCATGTCTGAAGGCAGAATTTGTTCTTCTGGATATGGTTGCTGACAGCCATTGCCCATGAAGGTGAAATTCAGTTAGCTACAGCTGCTAAAATAACAGAGTACAGCCTGTCAGATGCAGTCCAATTTGCTGGATACATTTTGTTGGAGACACTAGGGAAATATTGCATTCCCCAGTTCAGCAAGTTTCATCTACAGTCTATATTTCTCCTTTAAAGAGGCTGCTAAGATGGTGAAGGAGAGAGAGGGAAGGGCAGGCTTTTTTCCTGGAGAAGCTTAAGTATTTCCCCTAGCAACTGCTGTTGAGTCTGGCTAAATAGATTAAATAATAATAATAATCTAGGAAATGGATGAAGTGAACAGAGAAACACATTCCCAAGCACATTTCTGAATCTAAAACTGCTTACCAAAAATACTAATTCTATTTCAGCTTTGCTTCCCTCATCACATTTTCTAGTAGCGAACTCAGGTGGTGAGTGCCAATAGGACTGTGGCCAAACTAGAGTGATTGAGAAGTATCAGCTTGCTTAGGTTTAAAAAGCTGCGAAGCATCTTTTAAAAAGCTATAGGAGGGCATCCCTCCCCCTAATAAAAAGGTAAAGGTAAAGAATCCCTGTAGAGTTAAACACAGTTGAATTTGACTATGGGGTTGCGGCACTCATCTTGCTTTCAGGCTGAGGGAGTCGGCGTTTGTCCACAGACAGCTTTCTGGGTCATGTGGCCAGCATGACTAAACCGCTTCTGGTGCAACGGGGCACAATGATGGAAACCAGAGCACACGGAAATGCCGTTTACCTTTCCACCACAGTGGTATCTATTTATCTACTTGAACTGGTTTGCAGGGCTGTCTTAACCATAGGTGCTAGGGGTGCGGGGCACCCGGGAGCTGGGCTCTCAGGGGCTCCAGGCCGAGAGTCTGGGGCCCGAGAGTTGAGTCCAGGTAAGAGCCCACTCATTGGTTGGAGCGCTGTGGTGGGCTCTTCTGCTGTGGGTGGCTCTGCGCCATGAGTTTGGGGGCGACCGAGCCAGCGAGATGCTGAGGTGGCCAGCTGGCTCCGCCCTCCTGCATGCCTGGGACTGGGCAACCTGAGGGTGGGGGGCGCTGGGCTGATCTTTGCATCCCGGCACTGCATATGCTTAAACAGCCCTGCTGGTGTGCTTTTGAACTGCTAGGTTGGCAGGAGCTGGGACAGAGCAATGGGAGCTTACTCTATCATGGGGATTCGACCACCATCCTTCTGATCAGAAGCCCAAGAGGCTCAGTGGTTTAGACCCATTAAGAAAACCATTCCATGAAGACTAAGAATTCTACTAGCTATGGAATGCAAAGTGACAGAAAACAAATATGGAGTTTGCAGTGATAGGTGATAGAGAATGTCAAACTAGGAGGGAATGACTGGCTCCAACCTGAAATGGATCAGCTCTTTTAGGAGGCAGACACACTGCAACATTTTATTTTAGGTCCCAAATGTATTTTCAATTATACATCTTTATGAAGGGTGTTTCTCCCCCTTTAAATTACGTGGTGCAAAACTACTACTACAAGTTTTATTATTTGTACCCTGCCTATCTGACTCGGTTGCCCCAGCCACTCTGGGTGGCTTCCAGCATATATGGAAACATAATAAAACATCAAATATTGAAAACTTCTAGATGTCTTCTAAACGTCAGATATTTGTTTATCTCCTTCACATCTGATGAGAAGGCGTTCCACAGGGTGGGTGCCACTACCGAGAAGGCCCTCCGCCTGGTTCCCTGTAACCTCACTTCTCGCAGTGAGGAAACTGCTAAAAGGCCCTCAGAGTTGGACCTTAGTGTCCTGCCTGAACGATGGGGATGGAGACGCTCCTTCAGGTATACTGGGATGAGGCCGTTTAGGGCTTTAAAGGTCAGCACCAACACTTTGCATTGTGTTGAGAAATGTACTGGGAGTCAATGTAGGTCTCTGAATTTGGCATGTTGCTAGTGTACACCGTTGTTTTAAAAACCCATTGTAAAGATTTAAGATTTTAGTAGTATAGAAGCACCTATCAAAGCTGAGGTTGTAACATGAGATTCAAAGAGGCACGTAGATGCTTCTGGGGTTTGCTTGGAAGCAGGAGCTGGACTACAGAGACCCAGACTTGGGCCCTGGAGTCTGGAAGTAACAGCACCACTGTGTAAGTGGGAGAGAAAAATAATTCAAATTCATATTCCGAAAGCTATGGAATCTCAGCTTAACCTTTTATCTGAGTGTGCACTGCCTTCTTATAAAGAAAGAGGTCTGATGAGAATGAATACTTTATTCATGATAGAATCAAAGCTGGGTTTAGTTTTCTGTGGATAATTTTTGGCTTGTAGAAGGGAGAACCTGTAGAGGGGATGTGGGTTTGGAGGGGCAAAACATCCTCTCAGCTCACTAGATTGGACAGATCTTATCCAACTTTATCTGATTTATCTCTTTCCTGGTGGCTGTGGTTAGCTCAGCAATACCTCCACAAGCTCAAGGGATGGGCTAATATTTGCCCACCTCTCCAGCTCAAAATGATGCCTAAGGTAATGTGCGTGGGTGCCATATATTGCTTGATTGGAACCAGGCAATCCCCAAGCTCATTGTCATCATGCCAGTAAATATTTAGGTTCAGCTTTCCTAACTTCCAGCCAAACATCTGCTCACCCATCTCTAACTCAAGGAATATTTGAGGAGGTACCAGCCATGATGGGTCTTCATGGTTTGAGGCAGTAATGCTACTGAATACTAGTTGCTAGAAACCACAGGAGGGGAGAATGCTCTAGTGGTTGGATCTTGCTTGTGGGCTTCTCATAGGCATCTGGTTGGCCACTGTGAAAACAGGGTGCTGGACTACATGGGCCATTGACCTGTTCAGCCAGGGACATCCCATGTTTCTTTTGGGGTGTTTTGAACTGTTTGGGATTCCTGATGACTGAGTGTTGGGAAATTTGGAGGTAGGACTGAAGCTGAGTTTCTGATGCATCAGTCCAGAATCCTGCCTTCAGGTTTTCACTGAAGAAAGATAGGCTAGCACATAGCAGTGTGGTGTGTGCATTTTTGGGGAGGGGGGTGTTGGAGCATGTTTGATTGAATGATTAAGGGCTGAACAGCTAATTTCAAGAGGAATCCTAGGAGGAGATGCAAAATTTGTATCTATTAAGGCCAAGGTGCCCCTGAAATTGCAATCTGTTGCTTTGTCAGAAGCTTTGCACCTGGGGGAATACAGTTTCCCAGCCTCCTCACAAAGGGCACGTGGCAGCATGTTTGAAATATTCCTGAGGACTATAAAAAATAGCACATGCAAGATGTAAAATTAGAGGGAGGACCACTGAGATATTAAGGGGAAGTCCCGTACAGCAGGAGCTCTGTATCATAACAGAAGTGAAGGGAAGGGATGTTTACTGTATTCCACTGATTAAAGTGAACAGTAACATATTGCAGATGTACTGGAATAATTATACCATTTCATCAGTTAGTGATTTCTAATTTAAAGAAATTCTGTGATTCTATGCAGTGCACATGTGAGACAGAAATGAGCTGTTATTTGGACAATTTTCTCATAGGACAGCAAAACATGCTAGTTCATGGTCAAGAAATCGTTAAGTAGCTGCTGCCAGAGAATCTTATCACTTAGTTGTCAGGCGTCAGAGGACCCAACCCCCATGGTATGGATAAGACAAGGAAAGTTCTTACCAATGCTTTTTATTCCATATTCACAGAGAGAGGCTTAGAAATGCAGCCTCTTGGAGTAATGACATTGCTTCAAGTAAGTCTCCCTCCAACCCTCTCTCCCATTGTGTGTCATCACTACAGGTGCTGATATGTGCCCTTTGCCTCTGAGCTCTCTGCTCTCCTACTTTCAATACAGAACAACAAACCCCTGTGTTGCAAACTTAACACAACAAACAACACAAGCAACATGAAGACCAGTATACTAGATAGCACTGCAATTCTTATTGCATAATATACATAATTTAGTACAACAAAGACAAAATGTGTACACTTGTAAATTCTCTAATATATTTGAAATCAAATGAACACACGCCTGTCAATCTTTGAAAGTCCATAGAAATATAATGAGTCTATAGTGGAAACAAAGTAATAGATGCTATCCTGTGGGCTAAGTGGTAAAACTTTTTAGGCGTTCATGGTGCCGAAGTAGTAAGTGAATAACAACGTAGGGCAGTGATCCCGGATAATCTGACTGTTTTGCTGGAATCTTCTTCAGCACAACCCATAAATTTGAAAAATACGCAAGGAGCAGTGGTCATAAGGACCATGACCTTCCACCCAAAAGGGTTTATTTGTGATTGGATGTCACAATTCAGTGGGTCCAGGGTGGGCTTTTATATATACATAGATATCCTTGTGCATTTTTCAAATTTATATTATGCAATAAGAATTGCAGTGTTATCTAGTATACTGGTCTTCGTGTTGCTTGTGTTGTTTGTTGTTCTCCTACTACTTTCAATGCTCACTGGGTTCTGGGAGAGGGAGTGGTCTGGAATTGCTTTCTAAAGACTGTCAGCTGTCCTCCCTCTGGTGCTTCTTCTTCCTCCTCTCCCATTATTTCCCAGCTTTCCCCCTCATCTGCCTCTGAGCTGTGATCTCCCTCAAACCCCTGATGTAATTCTCAACTGTCTCCTCCTCCTCTGGAAGGGTCAGGCTGGGGAGGCAGTCGCCACCATTCCTCCTCTGCCTAGTCCCTGACACTGGTACCTGTTGCACAATTCCTCCATAGCAAATAACCAACTAAAGAAGAGAAAGTGTTTTGGGCAATCCAGACAATGCAATCCACATGTAGGAGAAGGTTGCTACAGGATGGCCTATAGTTGGTACTACTCACATTTCCCTTTCAGGGACAAAGGTGAGGAGATTGCAGCTAGATGTATGGTGGCATGTGTTTAATTCTATGCCCAACATGCTGTGGCAGTCTCTCTCTCTCTCTCTCTCTCTCTCTCTCTCTCTCTCTGTGTGTGTGTGTGTG
Organism: Podarcis liolepis; assembly: GCF_965112155.1. Classification (NCBI taxonomy): domain Eukaryota; kingdom Metazoa; phylum Chordata; class Lepidosauria; order Squamata; family Lacertidae; genus Podarcis; species Podarcis liolepis. Next base: position 18,566,542 of record NC_139555.1, on the reverse strand, counting down.
TGTATGGTGCAAAGCAGGGCACCCTACTCTATACACACAAGATACCACATGAGTTAGTGCAGTGGGTAGCCTTCTAAGCCTCAAAATAATTCTAAATTAAAAGTTGAAATTATCAAAGAAAGCTATGGGTTAATGCAAACATGCAGAAATTGCAAGTATTCCCCGTTGTGCCACAGGGAACCCTGATGGCAAAGTTGCCCAATCTGGACCCATCAGCTTTCTTCTGATTTCTGTTTGATGCTTAATGTGTGGTACAACTTGCACAAGTGCTTCATGACATTGCTTTCAAAAGATGGTCACAAATAAAGAAAAAACCCTCCAAAGACTCATAAAACCTGTCAAGAACACAATGATGAAAATGTATCTAAAAAATGGAATATTTCTCGTACTCCTCCTCCTTTTTTTAAAACAACAACAACAGCAACAAAAATGCTGCTAGACATAATTATAAAATGACATACAATGATGATCCTGTGATGACAGATAGACCTTGAGGTGCCCAGATGTCTAGCCACTCATAGATTATGTTGCTGGAATGGAGTCTAAGTGTTCTACACTCAGGCTTCTGCCCATCCACCAAGGTCAAATGCAGATTGCCATGCGAACGGTAAAAGGAAAGTCTCAGCACTGCATTTATTAATGCAACTAACAAAAGGCTTGCTATTTTGACAGCTGGGGAAGGTGCAGTGCACAGCAAGGTCCCTGTCAGTTGGGGCTAAGCTACACAACACTGGACTGTGTAGCAAAAAGCTTTTCATTTATATATAGAATTGAATAGCAACCATTCACCAAAGTAAAAAGGGCACTGCTCCTGGTTTTCATGATCCACGGTGATCTCTGCCATGAGGAAGATGCAGTGGCCCAAACAATATGATGAGAGGCATGGCCAGAACTATCTGAGCCTTCTTTGTCTTGGAGTGAGATCAGGACCTTGGACAGGAACAAAGGCACAAAGGCAAAGGGGTTCAGGACCATGGACAGCAACCCACAGTGCTTCTGCTTTCCCAAATTCAGAGTTAGATTTTCATCCCCCAACTCTAGCCCTCCACAAAGTCCAGGCACTTGTCCAAGACTTGCATGGTCTCTCCTGATTCAGATGCTACAGAGAAATAGAGAAGGGTTCCATCAATGTACTGATGACACCTTCCAAATGACCACCCCCAACAGCTTCATGTAGATGCTAAATACTATTGGGGACAAGATGGTGTCCTCAAGACCATGCTGCACCTTACAGCACAATGACCAGGGAGCCAAAATATTATCACCAAATGCTAATACCAGAAACTGTTCCCAGAGATTGGACCAGAACCACTGTAAAGCTGTGCCTCCAATAGTCATCTCACTGTTTGTTGAGGAGGATACCATGGTTAGTGGTATAAAAAAACCACAGAGAAATCAAGAACAATAGGGTCACAACAGGGTCCTTCCCCCAATAAGAATAATCCTTATTGGCCTTGGTGAAGATATGATAATTTCATCCCCCCCAAAATTTTTGATTTGAGTTCCTACTGAAATGAGGCTGCATTTTAATGTTTTAATGTTGTATTTTAATCTTGTTTTTAAGTTGTATTTCAATCAATTGTTTTTATACCTGGTGTCAGCCACTCTGAGCCTGGTCTTGGCTGGGGAGGGTGGTGTATAAATAAATTATTATTATTATTATTATTATTATTATTATTATTATTATTATTATTATTATTATTATTCCATCAGGGCAGCCAACTCAGAGCAAGGCCAAGGCTTGAACCTGGACCAAGATGGGACATGATAATTCATCCAAGAGTACTTGTAACTGTCTCACCACAATCTTCTCCACCACCTTCCCCCCAAAAAGGGTTTATTTGTGATTGGGTGTCACAATTCAGTGGGTCCAGGGTGGGCTTTTAGATATACATAGAAGTGGTTGAATGACTGCGTCTTTGAAGATGGCCAGGACAAATCCCTCCCGCAAGGATGTGCCTTCCCAACCTTTCCTGCTGTTGCCAATATATTTCTACCTGTAGTCTTCAGGAATGCACACTTTTGCTGTTCTGTGGATCTGTATATTCCTGAGTAGCCATGTTTCTAGTAGTCTGACCCGAGGCTTTCCAAGAGAGCCAGGTAGCAAATAAACATAAAATACGCCCCATCCAAAATACAGGTCTCTAACGGCAAGACATTATTAGCCTTCAAGCTTAATACGCACTTGGCCTCGCTTTACTGCCAGGCAATAACATTATACATTCCTAATAAGAATCCCAATGTGTGAATCCTCTCTCTCCCCCCCCCCCGAACTGCTGGTGTTGCTTGAAGAAATCATAAAACACTGGAGCAAAACAATAAAGTGGGTTATAGTGGGATCCACATCAAGCTACCTTAGCAACAGCCAAGTTGAGAAACTTGCTTTTCTTTTTGCTTTAGGTTATAAAACATTGGCTTGGTAATGCGGGACATTCATATTTGATACTTTAGCTTCAGGTTTTGTTCTCAGGCTCTCCAAAGCTAAATCACCTGGGCTAAGGAGAGTAAGATGGCAAATTGGCCTTTCCTCCTGAAGCACTGTTTGTTAGCGGTGAAGCTACCCTATGTTACTACCTGTATAGTTCTGTATAGAGAAACTGGGGCCCTCATGTAAAAGACAGTTGCATAAGTTCCACTCCCTGTTAGGAGGAAAGGAGAGAGGAAGAGGCAAATTTTTCAATGTCTATCCCTGTACTCCCCATGCCCTTAAAAAAAAAACAGCTTAATACACAACAGAGTTGGGGGACTCTCTGGAGTAGAATAGAAAATGATGCTGGAAACTACAGGGAGAAGGGGTGTGGGGTATATTGGTCCTCCTGGCCTGACATACTAGGAAGTCCCTTGAGTTAGATTTGGGCCATTTCTCTGCAAGCCTCTTGCTACAAAGTTCTGAGTGATTATGCACCCTTTCTCGTGGCCACCTCCTTAGGGTATTTCCTAGTGGTGATGAGGCCAGCCCACATGTGCAGATCACAACAGGTTATTAAGTTGTGCTGGTTCTAGAAGGCCTTGGGTTGAGTCCAAAGTGCCTGCTATACAGACCGCACTGTATCACAACATGCTTCTTCTTTGAGACTGTAATGCCATTTGCTGCCAAGTAAAGCCCCAGTCTAGTTGCATGACTTTCCCACATGCTGGGGGCAAACTCAGCAAACTAGGCAATATGAAGCCTTCCATGAACTCTGCCCCAACTGATGGAGGGTGGCCAAATAAGAACAGGTTGGTGGTGTTAGGATAGTTCTGTTCCACCTTAAAAGGTCAGGCATGATTGTTGTGTAGCACGTGCCTGTTTACTTCCAGTTCTCGCTTGGAACTTCCGTTTGTATATAGCTTTTGTTCTGGTTTTTTTTCCTGGACATGGAGGCAAGCAGTCATGTTTTTCCTTTGTTCTGAACTACGTTGAATAAAGCTGTAAATATGCTCTCCTGTCAGCATCTTTCGTTGTGGAGACTCTGCTGAAAGGGTGTGCACGGGTCTTGGAACATCTCTGAGGCTTGTGTCACTAATTGACTGATGCTGTTCCACGGGAGACCGATGATCGTCCGGAGACAACTGGGGGCCTGCCTGATGCCTCCGTCTCCCTGGCAGTATCCCAACAGGTGGGTCTCTCAACTGTGGAATACTTTCCCCAGGGATAACTGCCTGGTGCCATCCTTGTCAATCTCTGGGTGCCAGGCTAAGGCCTTTTTGTTTACTTAAGGTAAAGGGACCCCTGACAGTTAGGTCCAGTCGTGGCCAACTCTGGGGTTGCGGCGCTCATCTCACTTTATTGGCCGAGGGAGCTGGCGTACAGCTTCCGGGTCATGTGGCCAGCATGACTAAGCCACTTCTGGTGAATCAGAGTAGCGCACGGAAATGCCGTATACCTTCCCGCCGGAGCGGTACCTATTTATCTACTTGCACTTTGATGTGCTTTCAAACTGCTAGGTTGGCAGGAGCAGGGATGGAGCAACGGGAGCTCACCCCGTCGCGGGGATTCGAACCGCCGACCTTCTGATCGACAAGTCCTAGGCTCTGTGGTTTAACCCACAGCGCCACCCGCGTCCCTATTGTTAACTTATTTCTTTGATAATTAAGCTTCCTCCTGTGTGGGTGTTCATCTTTTAGTGGGGTAGGTAGAACTTGCCTTTATTAATATGTTTCTAGATGAGCATTTTGTGTTGTTCGTTGTTTTATTTTTTTCTGCTTTTAAATTGCTTTTTTTGTATTTTATCTTATCAAGTAGATTTCACCCTTTTTCTTTCAAATAAAGTGACTGGCAAGCATACTAAAAGATCATGATGATGGAGTGAGCATTTTCAGCTGCACTGAACTGACAGAAAAGGTTTACGTAAAAAAAAAGTTTATAGAATTGTAGAATTGGTAGGTCTCCAAGTGTCATCTAGATCAACCCCCTGCAGTGCAGGAATCTCAACTAGAGAACGAGTTTCTTTAAAAATGGTTTTGCTTAAATAAATCAAGCAGGATATTTACATGATATAAACTATGAAAGCATATCACAATAGGGGGAGTGGTATCAAGGAAAAACATATTGAAACCTTTCCCTCCATCCTTTTTGGGTCATCTCCACTTTTCTTCCTTTCACTCTTTTTCTTTCCCTCTCACTTCCCCTTCCATATTGTTTCTCTTTAACTTTTCTCTCCCTCCCCGCTCTATTCATTCCCATTTTCCACTTCCTCTTTCAAGTTCAGAGGAGATACTTGTAAATTCAAGGGGTGGCACTTCAAACGAACCCATACCCAAATTTGACATCCCTGAACAGTGACCTTGAGGAAGAGCAGCTCTTTGGGAATTCTGGCTACTGTCCTCCACATAAGATGTTCATTTAATTTTCTGTGGCGGACTGTGGTCTAGTTCTTTCCACTATACAGTGGCACCTCAGGTTACATACACTTCAGGTTACAGATGCTTCAGGTTACAGACTCCGCTAACCCAGAAATATTACCTCGGGTTAAGAACTTTGCTTCAGGATGAGAACAGAAATTGTGCTCCAGCGGCGCGGCAGCAGCAGGAAGACCCATTAGCTAAAGTGGTGCTTCAGGTTAAGAACAGTTTCAAGTTAAGAACAGACCTCCAGAACGAATTAAGTTCTTAACCCGAGGTTACACTGTACTCTAACCTTGTTCACATGTAACACTAAGCCAAAACCATGGTTCAGAATGGACAAGCAAACATGCAAGCTCCTGGAGTGGAAATCGTGGCTTTGCTCCTGCTGGGCCAGTTCTGGTACTGAACTAAACCACAATTTGGCTTAATGTGTCATCCAAACTCAGGGCCGTGGTTTATCTCTCACTAGCAAACCATGAGCTCCATAGGACAAAACTGGGTTACAGCTCATGATTTGTGTGGCGATAGCTAAGCCAAAAGTCCAGATTCAGATTACACATTACATCAAATTGTGGCTTAATGCAATGTGGATGCGGAAGAGGGGAAGTGACCTATTCTCTGCTCATTCATGGTAAGTCATGGTTTGGCTTAGTATTGTGTGTGAACTGGACCTCTGGGCCTGAAGCTGATTATAATTCAGTGCATTCTGAGAGTCTTATCTACTTGTGTTGACTTCCATATATTTAGGCCAGAGGGATTTTGAGCTGGCATCTTTCCTCCCACCCCCGCCGGGGGCTCTTCCCTGAAGCAAGCACACGTTCCTACATTAAAAAAAACCTGTCTCATAATGCTGTTTCTCTGGTGCTGTGGGAGATGGAGGGCAAGAGATGCTTGTTTTTGAGGTTAAAGATCCTCTCTGAGAGCTCTAGAGTGAGAGTGAAAAACCTTCGGAGAAAAATGAGTATCCCCGACCCTCAGCTAATACATTTGTAAAAATTGACAAGTACTGGATGTGCTGCAAGGCACAATAAATATCCTTCCAGTTTACTGCCAAATGATGCTGCAGGATAGTAAATAACCAAGTCATATCAGCACACCGCCTATTCTGTCTCCCCTTTATGGATGGAAATTGAGCTGGAGATTGTCGATTTGCTTCACTTTGGGGACAGAGTTTTAAATGCGGATACTTTCAAATTCTCCTTGTCCCCGCATCAGATATCAGTATTGCAGCAACGGCAAAGCGCACCCAAACTGGCAACTGGATGGAGGTATTAAAACTGGGTGAAAGAACCATATGAAGAACCTCATCCAACACAGCAGGCACACTAGCAACTGGCATAGCTGTCAACTTACAGATTTGAAAATAAGGGACCAGCAGCCTCGAAAATAAGGGATCAGCAGCCAAAATAAGGGATTTTAGTCAACTAGCAGCCAAATGAAGCCTCAAGTGGTGGTTCCCATAGCGCAGCAACCCGGCAAAGGGGATGCAGCAAGGAAAACCACTGTCAACTCTCTGCTGGGAAGCGCTGAGCACAGGCGGGTCCCCAGGCAACACGGCCGATTTGATTGGCACAAGGCATGCAAGCTCAACCCCCCAGTCGTTCTTAGACTCCTTATTGGGTGAGCAACGCAGCCAAGCAACACAGTTGGAGCCTCCCGCCTCCCTCCCCCTGGCCGGCAGGGAGGGATGGAGAGGAGCTGCTTCCTTTGAAACTCACGAAATTTAAGGGACATCATCAATAAGGGACAGCAGCGGGACACGGCGCTGGGATAAGGGACTGTCCCACCAACTGGTTGATTATACTGTGATTGTTAAAATGGGAATGGGAAGTGTGTGTGTCAAAAGATATTGTGGTCTTATGCAACCAGTGACTATGACCAATTCTGCTTAATCCCACGAGTTTAACTCAACGTTGGGCTCTTCAAATTATTCTGCCTCTGCAAGCAGCTTGAGTGTCAGGATGCTGTCTGCGGCTCCTGATTGGTTACACAGGAAAGTATAAAGACAAGGAAAAATTTCTTTTTTATTTCAATCTTTACAGAGAGAGGCTATAGAACCCAGCCTCTTGGATAATGGCATTGTCCTGAGTGAATCTCCACCCCCCCGTCTCTCCCACTTCCTCATTCGTCACTTCTACGGGTGCTGCTACGTGCCCTCTGTCTTTGAGCTCTTTGCTCTCCTACTTTTAAGGCTTGCTGGTTCTGGGAGATGGAGGGTCTGGAATGCTTTCTAGTGACAACGTGTCAGCCAGCTGCTACTCCTTCTCTCCCATTATTTCCCAGCTTTCCCCCTCATCTGCCTCTGAGCTGCGACCTCCCGCAAACCCCTGTTGTAAATCTATACAGTGGTACCTCGGGTTAAGAACTTATTTCGTTCCGGAGGTCCGTTCTTAACCTGAGGTACCACTTTAGCTAATGGGGCCTCCTGCTGCTGCTGCGCCGCCGTCGTGCGATTTCTGTTCTCATCCTGAAGCAAAGTTCTTAACCAGAGGTACTATTTCTGGGGTAGCGGAGTCTGTAACCTGAAGCGTCTGTAACCCGAGGTACCACTGTACTGTCTTCCTCTTCCTCCTCCCTGGAAGGGTCAGGATGGGGAGGCAGTCTCCACCATTCCTCCTCTGCCCAGTCCCTGACATTGCATGGTTCCTCCTCTCCTCCCACTGCAAGCTGTTCTAGGGGTTCTCTTGACACACACACTCCAAGCCAATTTTTTTTTGGGGGGGGATGTGGGAAAGCCCCATAGTGCAAGTGGACGTTTTTGCGTGGCGATTCCCGCCCCCCACCAGTTAGAATAAATAAAGACACCGGACACCAGAATTTAAGGTTGATGGGCATTAAATGGCCACAACTTTATTGGTTACAGGTAAGAGCGGTATTGGCTTTAGGCACTGGTCCTATCAGACTATCCGGCATAGAACCGGAAAGGGTTAACACCAACAGGGGGAGCCCCTGAGATGCACATCCCTAGGCGCTCCCCGAGGGGACACCGCTTGGGAGCGTGCTTTAGGCCCTAGCCTCCATAGGTTTCGGACGAGGCGACGCCCCCCGGAGTCCTTTATCGGACCACCCCTAAATATTTGGGGGAGGTGATGGCGCTCCCCCCCAACTCATTTGCATAATAATACCCCTACCAATGCCTAACCACCAAAACCAAGGTGTTGTGACGTTTTGCTACAAGGTAGGCGAAAAAACCAAAAGGCTTTCAAAACAATGCCAATTAGCCAAGTGGAAAAACTCCTACCAGGCCCCTTGCGGCGACCAACCGAGGTCCATAGCAAAGTCGGAGGGAAACCTAGAGGGTGGGTGGGTGGGAAACTGGAGCTGAAATGAAGAGGAAAAAGGGGCGTTCTCGGGCCGCGCCGACCTTAAATGCCCCAGCTAGCTCCGCCCCTGCAGCCAGCCGATTGGCTGGCCTGGGGTATGACGCAGCCCGAGGATTCCCTGATCGCGCAGGGCTGCAGCCAGCCCCGTGCGGATGTTAGTGGGCGTGAGCCCGCAACCCCCCCCCCCGATGTCGGGAGTGGCTTTGTGCAGGGCTTCTGCTGACATGGTTGGATAGGTGGATTCCATCACAGGTGCTTATGGATGCATGACTGTTCTTTGCCCCTTTGTACATTTCAACCCCTTCATTGGCCAATCACCCTTCAGATGATGCTGGACTCCAAATCCCATCAGCCCCAACTAGCATGGCTAATGGTTCAGGATTGATGCAAGATGACTCTGGGGTTGCGGCGCTCATCTCGCTTTACAGGCTGAGGGAGCTGGCGTTTGTCCGCAGACAGTTTTTCTGTGTCATGTGGCCAGCATGACTAAGCCGCTTCTGCCGCAACGGAACACCGAAACCAGAGCAGGGCACAGAAATGCTGTTTACCTTCCCACTGGAGCGGTACCTATTTATCTACTTGCACTGGTATGCTTTCGAACTGCTAGGTTGGCAGGAGCTGGGACAGAGCAATCGGAGCTCACCCTGTCACGGGGATTTGAACCGCCAACCTTCTGATTGGCAAGCCCAAGAGGCTCAGTGGTTTAGACCACAACGCCACCCGCGTCCCTGGCACAGTTTTAGGTTGATGCATAAAGAGCAGCTACAATTGGAACTCCTATTTGGGGACTTCCCTGGCTTTTTTCTGGTCCATGTAGGACCAGTCTGGATAGTTAGCCTTGGTGAAGACTTGATGTTTTTATCCCCAAAACAGTTTTTGATTGTATTTCCACTGAAATGAGGCTGCATTTTAATGTTTTAATATTGTATTTTAATCTTGTTTTTAAGCTGTATTTCAATCAATTGTTTTTATATTTGGTGTTAGCTGCCCTGAGCCAGGTCTTGGCTGGGGAGGGTGGGGTATAAATAAAATTTATTATTATTATTATTAATATGATGTCCTTGCTTCAAGAAAAGAAAGTTCCAAGCTGAAAACGCTTTAGACTAGCTGAATTGAAAGCTACGGAGCTACTAAAACTAGGAAGGAAAATAATGAAAACTGAATAAGAGGACAGAGGAACTTCATACCCCCAAAGCAACAATTGCACCTTACCAGTCACAATGGCCATACCCTACCACCAGTGTCCTTGACTACTAGTTACTGGGACTCACAAGTGGGAGAACTGCAGTTGCACTCAAGTTTGGCTTGTGGGGTTCCCACTGCCATCTGGTTGGCCTTCTCCAAGGAGGCTCTTCTTATTTAAATGGGTGATGGAAAGAGGAGGAAAAGGAGTGGGCAGTATGGTGGAGCATAATTGTTGTGACTTCTAAAGAAAATTAATCAGCTAGCAAGCTGACAGCTGTTCTGCTGCCTTCATTTACATCTCATTTGTAGTGTTTACCTAATATTTGAAGTGCACTTCCAAGATAATTAACCAGGAGTCTGCATTTTGATTTTAGAAAGGGGGAGGGGAGTAACACAGGGGAATGTGTGTGTATGTTGTGTCTGCCTATCATCTATCTATCTATCTATCTATCTAATCTATCTATCTATCATCTATCTATGTATCTATCATCTATCTATCTATCTATCTATCATCTATATCTATCATCTATCTATCATCTATCTATCTATCTATCTATCTAATCTATCATCTATATCATCTATCTATCTATCTATATCTATGTATCTATAATCTATCTATCTATCTATCTATCTATCTATCTATGTATCTATAATCTATCTATCTATCTATCATCTATCTATCTATCTATCTATCTATCTATCTATCTATCTATCATCATCATCATTATCTATCTATCCATGTATCTATCTATGTATCTATCTATCTCTATCTATCTATCTATCTATCTATCTATCTATCTATCTATCTAGTATCCAACTAAGTCAAACTCAAAAGTAGGGTAGTGTTCTTCAACCTTAGGTCCCCAGGTGTTGGTGGACGACAACTCCCATTATCACTACCCATTTACTCAGCTGATTGGGGATGATGGGATCTGTAGTGCCAGCAACATCTGGGAACCCCAAACTGAAGAACACTGGAGTCCATTGGAAGCAATGGACTTAATTTATTCAAACCTCTTGATTTCAATGGGTCTTCTTTGAGTATGTCACAGTTAGATATTACACATGTTAGGGCCTATATGAGAGGCAGGTCAGAGTGGCTTTTCTTAGCGTGGAAGACTGGGGAAGGGAAGCTCTCTCAGGTGGAAGGCAAGAGGATTCAACTTTCTGTATGCATGGAGATTAAGATATAATGGTGACCGAGGGCTACATAGATATATTTATAATTTTGTGTTTTATGAGGACCATATGAGGATTATTATTAACGTATTTTACTTAATTTTTCTCTTCAGTTTTTTCTGTTTGATATATATATATTTATTATTCTCTTTAAAGGTAAAGGTAAAGGAACCTCTGACCATTTTGTCCAGTCACGGATGACTCTGGGGTTGCTGCGCTCATCTCACTTTACTGGCTGAGGGAGCTGGCGTTTGTCCGCAGAAAGATTATGGGTCATGTGGCCAGCATGACTAAGCCACTTCTGGCGAGCCAGAGCAGCGCACGGAAACACCGTTTACCTTCCCGCCGGAGCGGTACCTATTTATCTACTTGCACTTTGACGTGCTTTCGAACTGCTAGGTTGGCAGGAGCAGGGACCGAACAACGGGAGCTCACCCCGTTGCAGGGATTTGAACCGCCAACCTTCTGATCAGCAAGCCCTAGGCTCTGTGGTTTAACCCACAGCGCCACCGTGTCCCTCATATTATTCTCTTTAGTTTAGTTTGATTTTTATCGTATACAGTGGTACCTCGGGTTACAGACGCTTCAGGTTACAGACGCTTCAGGTTACAGACTCCACTAACCCAGAAATAGTACCTCAGGTTAAGAACTTTGCTCCAGGATGAGAACAGAAATCGCGAAGCAGCGGCGTGACAGCAGCGGGAGGCCCCATTAGCTAAAGTGGTGCTTCAGATTAAGAACAGTTTCAGGTTAAGAACAGACCTCCAGAACGAATTAAGTTCTTAATTCATTCTGGAGGTGCCACTGTATTAGGTTGAAAACCTTTAATAAAATTGATGTGGGTTTTTTTTGGTTTTTTTTTTAAATGAACATATATTAATGGGACTGTGCTGTTAGTTAATTTCTGTTCCACTTTCCTGCAAAAGTGTACGATACAGCACACAATGGGTTGAAAAGATACTCAATACAGTGGTGCCCCGCAAGACGAATGCCTCGCAAGACGGAAAACTCGCTAGACGAAAGAGTTTTCCGTTTTGGAGGTGCTTCGCAAATGAATTTCCTATGGGCTTGCTTCGCAAGACTACAATGTCTTGTGAGTTCCTGCTGGTTTTTTCCCCTCCCCCCCTTTTTCTAAGCTGCTAAACCGCTAAGCCGCTAAACCGCTTATCAGCTGATCCGATCAGCCGCTAAAAGCCGCTAAAAGCCGCTAATAGCGCTAATCCGCTAATCCTTCAATGGGCTTGCTTCGCAAGATGAAAAAACCGCTAGACGAAGAGAATCAAAGAACGGATTCTTTTCGTCTTGCGAGGCACTACTGTATAGTGTAAAAATTCAGCAATAGGAAATAGAAAAATACTGAAAAACTGTTAAAACTGTAGCATATGTCAATTCTCATGGTTCACATATTCTGTAGAGGTGTTTTAGGAGAAACTCAGCAGCTCCTTAAGGCAATGCAGACCTTCCCAAGAAATGTTGCCTGTCCCACTGACATTCTTTTGGAACCTTTAAAAACCTCCTCCATTGTTTTTCCTGTTTTGCTTTGCTTATAGTAGTCGTATTATGCCTGACTGTATATTAAATGACACACTTTATAGTTGAATCAGTTAGGCTCTTTGAGGCATGTGTATTGCAAGTGGGACTTGCAATCCTAAAATGCATTAAGCGGTATTTGTTCAAGGAGTTGTGCTGACTTAACAACCTTTAGCTGCACTGTGTAACTTCGATTTATGAAGAAGAAGCGTTTGGATTTGATATCCAGCCTTTCACTCCCTTTAAGGAGTCTCAAAGCGGCTAACATTCTCCTTTCCCTTCCTCCCCCACAACAAACACTCTGTGAGGTGAGTGGGGATGAGAGACTTCAGAGAAGTGTGACTGGCCCAAGGTCACCCAGCAGCTGCATGTGGAGGAGCGGAACCCGGTTCCCCAGATTATGAGACTACCGCTCTTAACCACTACACCACACTGGCTCTCAGTGCCCCTTGCTCAGCCTCTACATCTCCCCCATGAGTTCCCACAACCCTCTGGGGTAGATTTAGGGGTGCGTGGTGGGCTCATGTGAAGAGGAGAGGCTGGGTAAATTACATAGCACAGCTAAAAGTTGTTGTGCTAGCACAACTCCATAGTTGAATACCATCCATTGTTTCCTTGACAACAGGTTTCCTATTAAAAGCACATTGCTAATAAGACTATTGGATGTCAAGTTGCCATAAAATTTCGAAAGTGTTGCAGGTTGCAGACCTGGAGAATGAGACTTGAATGCATAAGCGTGGCTATACTTAGCTGATGATGGACAACGTTTTTAAAACAGTGCACAAATCTGGTAAACAGAACTTTTGAGACATCATCTGTTGATTAACTCTTAGGGTCATATAGAGAACAAATCATTATATTATGCTTTTAAAGAACAACATCTAAAGCAAAATATATTATTGGGATTCCCCCTCATCCTTTTCTGTTTCTGAAAGCGTCAGATGACCTTAGATGGGATACATTTCTATAAATGTTATTCTCTGGCTAATAATGCATTTCATATACATAACATTCTGAAGGCTGGATCTGGAATTGTCAGCCTCATGGGGCTTCTGCATCATTGCATGACCCAAGGCAACAAATTGTGTTTTCAGCATTAACACACGCAATTGCATTGTCAATCACTTCAAGCTGCAGGTGGGGAATCATTAGACATCAAATATTAAAATTTGCCATAATGGGAAATAGTGGAGCTCGGCCTTATAAATGCACCTCAAGTACCGTATTTTTTGCACCATAACACTCACTTTTTTCCTCCTAGAAAGTAAGGGGAAATATCTGTGCGTGTTATGGAGGGAATGCCTACGGGTGGCATGCCTACGGATTTTCCTCCTCTAAAAACTACGTGCGTGTTATGGTCGGGTGTGTGTTATAGAGCGAAAAATACGGTAATTTTAGCTTGTGTGTGTATCGTCTGTAGATGATAGGCTCCTGTAAACTGAACCCACACACTGCAGGCTTGGAAGAGTCTTCCACAATGTGTAAAAGGCAGGAGGAAACCTCAAGCTACGATCCTTTCAATGGGATGGAATAAGGGTTTTGCAAGCATGCCCTTATTTCCATTTGTGAAGTGTTAAGGGTGTGTGTGTTACAGCAGTGGTGGACCTTGGGGTCTCAAATTTCAATGACACCTGGTGTGATCTCAAAATTCAGCACCACTCACCTCTCGCCTTTGGGACGCGGGTGGCGCTGTGGGTTAAACCACAGAGCCTAGGACTTGCCAATCGAAAGGTCGGCGGTTCGAATCCCCACGACGGGGTGAGCTCCCATTGCTCGGTCCCTGCTCCTGCCAACCTAGCATTTCGAAAGCACGTCAAAGTGCAAGTAGATAAATAGGCATCGCTCCGGTGGGAAGGTAAACAGCGTTTCCGTGCACTGCTCTGGTTTGCCAGAAGTGGCTTAGTCATGCTGGCCACATGACCTGGAAGCTGCATGCCGGCTCCCTCGGCCAATAAAGCGAGATGAGCACCGCAACCCCAGAGTCGGTCACGACAGGATCTAATGGTCAGGGGTCCCTCTACTTTACCTTACACCTCTCGCCTTACATTCTACATCGTAGTTGCAGTGCCCTCTGATGTGTCCCAAGGCTACTGTGCCCAGCACAACTGAACTGGTCACAGTCCCCTAATTCTGCATCTGGTTAAAGCTCATCACTAGCAAATGGGGTGCAATCTACTTACCCTTAAAGTGTCTTTTAAAAGTCTCCCCAATTTTGCATGGGAGAGAGGTAAGCGCTTGCCTAAGTCTCTGACTGAAATCAAGGAGACCTAATGCACTTGGCTTGAACTGGATCATGGCCTCAATTTGTTTACCTAGGCTCCTGAAGGGGTTTCCCATCACCCTGTATTTCCTGCAGCTTTCACCCATTCCACCAGCAGGTCAATTAGCAAAGGATCTATTGATCCACAGTCTTTTGAAATGCCCTCTTGAACAAGGGATCTTCCTATGCAGGCAGCCTTGAGAAAGGAGCACTGCCGCCCGTCACACTCGCAGGCACGGTCGCCTCTCCAATTGCTGGAGCTTTGATTGACTTCAAGAGTAATTTTGGCTGATAGAAAGCACAGAAGGAGCTAAAAGCCCAGAACAAAGACCCCTGACTCAATTATTTCAGGGAAAGGAGAGGAAAGGCTCAAATGAAAGCCCTGTAAAGCCTAGTTCAGATGAATGGGAAATAATTGAGCATCCTCTTGCTGCTGTGTCTTTTCTTCAGTGAAGCAGGAATGTCCTGGGTCTGGGGATAACTCGTGAAATGCGGTCCAGGACCGCTCCAGAATGCGAAGGTTCTGCTAGGAGTCAGTCCGCCAGGGCCAAGGCAGGACATGAGGCAGGAAACCAGACAAGGGCAGGTGCAGGATCTGGCATACAGCAATGTTGCTCCCGCAACCTGGGGCGGGGTCCAACAGCCTTTTATCTTTGTCGGAGTAATGGCCGGTCCTGAACCCCCGGCGACTCACCTCCCTGTTTCGCCCGAAGGTGAGCACTCCTCCTGCGAGTATTCAGGTCTCTCCTTCTCTCAGTCCTTAGTCTCTGCATCTCGGGAGACGTCGGTGGGTTACTAGACCCAGGGGCCGCCTCAGCTCCCCTGACCCAACTGGTAGGACAGCAGCTGTAGGTGATGGCCCAGCTGAAGGCAATGAAGTAATCCCTGTGTTCATGGAAGACAATCTTACTGGGCTATGAGTGATCGCTGAAGAAGAAGAAGATGTTTGGCTATTATTGGATGGGAGATAGTGGTTACTGGGTTTTTCTCAGTATTGGACACATTGTACAGCTTGTGCCATTGATTAAAAGCATTTCAAAGCAAACAGCAGAGGAGTTGACTTTGTTTTGTTTTGTTTAGGTTACCTGATTTTTCCTGTTCTTTCACTTTAAAGCATCTCATTAGCTTTCGAAGAAGACGAAAGAGCATTGTTTTTCTCTCATCCTATCCCAAGTCATCGTTGTTGTAACTGAAGCCGTTCATTTCAGATCAGCGGCGGCTTAAACCACTTGAACTTATGCCCAGTATCAGAACAATAGCACCTATTAATTCTGTAAGACAGTGATATTCTTGCAGACAATTTGAGTATTTAATTTTTTGAGAAGCACTTCATCTTGGGGAAGCCAAGCGACGCAAGGGGCGTCATGTCACACCACATTTCAATCTTTCCCCGCGATCTGCATTTCTAATAAACGGGTTTCAATCTGCAGGAGGTAATGAATGCAAGGACAAGGGAGTTGCCAGAGAGGTGCAGACAATTCCACAACTGACAGGCAATTTACACAACGAGGCATATCCAGAAAGCAAGGCAAGAACTGAGATGAACTACTAAATGGGATCCCTCCCCCCCTCCTTTTTTTATGTCACTGGGATGGGGAAACAGATCAAAGAAACGATAAAGTAGGGGGAGAAAATCAGAGATAATGATGGTAATTTGTTTCTTTATTCTGAGATAATTGATCCACACTGAAGAAATAATTATGGTGCATTAAAGAAATTAAGGGGAAGACAAAGGGAAAGCTGCCGAGTGAAGACAAGTTTGCGTTGAGATACTGTAATTATGACATTTGGGAAGCCATAATATTTTGATGTCGGCCTTTCAACTTAGAGGATGCAGGAGTAGCAGAGCAGCTGCTTCAGAACAACTGGTGTACATCCATCCTCAGCTTCTTGCCATCTCCTCATACCTGTCTCTTTCAGTCTGCAGCAAGCGCTCTTTGCTGCTAGACATAAGGAAGTTAAAATGGCATGACAGTCCATTCAGTCACTGATGGAAAGCACCACGGCTTTGGTCAGCTCAGTAAGACGGCCAGTTGTGCCTCTGGGTAGATGACTAATCTACTGACCGGACTTCTCAGCTGCAGAATCAATGCTTGCTTCTTGCATCTAAGCTACAGTCTTGTTGTAGAATCAGGACAGCAGGGAAAAGCTCCTGAAGAAAAAACAACCACCAAAAAGGATTCACCAAGAGGAGTAAGATGTTTATGAATGTAACGGCAGCAGCTAGGATTTTCTGTGCACAAAAATAGAAGGAAGGAAGAAGTTCCCACCAAAGAAGAATGGATAAGTAAACCTAATGATTATTGCTTTGTAGAAGAATCTAAGGCTTTTTCAGACTATTTAAGAATAAATAAGTTATAGTATGGTGAATTCATGAGCAGGATTCGAACTATGAGAAATGGAAGGAATTAAAAATTACTGCATTGTTGTTATAAGGGAGAGAAGATTAGATGCAGCAAAGGGGAGAAATTAAAAAAAAAACAAACCCACCATGGAAAACAGGGTGGGAAGCCAATAAAACAAAAGAAAAAATTACGTATTGGAGGGTATATGTGAAATTTTTGAAACTGAATAAAATATAAATAATAATGATTGTTGTTGTTTAGTCGTTTAGTCATGTCCGACTCTTCGTGACCCCCTGGACCAGAGCACGCCAGGCACTCCTGTCTTCCACTGCCTCCCGCAGTTTGGTCATACTCATGCTGGTAGCTTCGAGAACACTGTCCAACCATCTCGTCCTCTGTCGTCCCCTTCTCCTTGTGCCCTCCATCTTTCCCAACATCAGGGTCTTTTCCAGGGAGTCTTCTCTTCTCATGAGGTGGCCAAAGTATTGGAGTCTCAGCTTCAGGATCTGTCCTTCCGGTGAGCACTCAGGGCTGATTTCCTTCAGAATGGATAGGTTTGATCTTCTTGCAGTCCATGGGACTCTCAAGAGTTTCCTCCAGCACCATAATTCAAAAGCACCAATTCTTTGGCGATCAGCCTTCTTTATGGTCCAGCTCTCACTTCCATACATCACTACTGGGATCCCCTTCATGGATCACTGCCTTGCCGTGGCAAAGGGGCTTGAATAACTCAGAGAAGCTATGAGCTATGCCTTGCAGGGCCACCCAAGATGGACAGGTCATAGTGGAGAGTTTTGACCAAACGTGATCCACCCGGAGCAGGAACCGGCAAGCCACTCCAGTATCCCTGCCAAGAAAACTCCATGGACAAAGACAACAGGTATAATAATGAATCAAAAAGGATTCGTAAGAATCCCAGAAGAGCCCTGCTGGATCAAATCAAAGACCTATCTTGTTGAGCAACCTGTTCTCATGGGAGCCAGTTAGATGTTTATGGAAATCCTGGACAAATTCATAGAGGAGAAGTCTATCAATGGTTACTATTCGTGATTGCTCTGCTCTGCCTCCATAGCTGGAGGTAGTAATGCTTCTGAACTCCAGTTGCTGGAAACTACAAAAAGGGAGAGGGCTCTTGGGTTTGGGTCTTGCTTGCACGTTTCCTATGAGCATCTAGTTGGCCACTGTGAGAACAGGATGCTGGACTAGAGAGGTCATTGACTTGATTCTCTTGATCTCTGGGGTTCACTTCCAGCTGGATCTTGGAGAACGATCCCCAAGCATTTGTGCTCTGATGCATTGTTTTCTTGAAGGTTCTGAAGGCAACTCATAGCCGATTGCATCCCAAAAGTAGCTTTTTTTATTGTGCGACGGTCAGAGCTTTGCTAAAGAGGCCACAGTGTGTGTGTGTTTGTGTGTGTATGAATGAATGAAATAGAATTGTCTGTCATTCAGCCTGTGCTTCATATTATCTGATGGTAATTCACAATGCAGTGATATTTTTGCTTTCCTCACCAGCAATGACATGCCACCGATCAAATACAGGAAAGCGTTGTCACATTAATTCCTGTCATTGGCTTTAATACACACCCCTCTGTGAATGTCTTCGATCCATAAAACTTAAATTCATATGTCGAATGCTACTCAGCAGTTTTGAGAGAGGCAAGCAAAATGGTTTGTTTGGATGATGGAACGGGTGCAGAATACATAACAAATGATGGGACCTCGTCTGAGAAAGTCCCTGTGCACGTTAGTGCATGCATGATAATAGCACATCCTTGCAGGCCTCATGCTACATCTGATTTCCTGCTATCCTTCCTCTGAGTACTTGGACCACAGCAATCTCATTCAGGGTGCTGAATTTCGGGTTTGGCATCCCAATGCGACACGAAGCAGGTGACGTGCTAAGGGTCGTGGCTCAGTGCTAGAGCATGTCAGGGACCGTGCTGAGGAGGGCTGCACTGAGGAGGAATAGTGGGAGCCTCCCCTCCCCCTGCTCCGGATCCTGAAGGACAGTATAGATTTGGAACACTGGTTTGCAGAGAGACGTAGTTCAGAAGGCAGAAGCTGGGAAATACTGGATGGGGAACAGCCAGGAGAAGAAGCACTGGGAGAGAGAGAGAGTTAATAGATTCACTTTCTCTGGAAAGCATTCATCCGCTCTCCCCAGGGTCAAGAAGAGCTGAGAAAGTGGCAGCACAGAAAGCTCAGGTTACAAGATATGGTAGTGACGTGGGTGACTAGGGAGGAAGTGGGTGGAACCCTTAATTGGGAGCACCGTCATTCCTAGGAAATGGATTCTTTGTTCTCTTGCTGTGATCATTAAAGACTCTAACTGGTAAGAAAACTCCCTTTCCTTTGTTCTGCTTATCTACTGCCAATGGAGGTAGGATGTTGATTCCCTGAAACCTGACAGAGCATCTGTTTTGCATGCGGAAGGTCACAGGTTCAACCCCTGCATCTTCCAGTAGAACTGGGAGAGAACCCTGTCTGAAATACTCTGTCGGCCAGTTCTATAGATGGACCAGTTGTCTGACTTTGAACAAGACCCATAGGTGGTATTCTACCAATGAGCCCTGTCAGTGCAAGGATGTCTGTTTATAGAATTAGGACTTTCCCTTCTCCCTTCCCCCCTGTGCACACAATGAACCTTTCCCAAATCTGCTCCAGAGTGTTAGGGGCCTCCTAGAACATATCTAACAACAATTATAATAGTAATTTCATTATTTGTAACCCACTCATCTGATTGAGTTGTCCCAGCCATTCTAACTGGCTCCCAACAAAATATTAAAAACACAAGATAACATCAACCATTAAAAACGTCCCTGAACAGGACTCCCTTCAGGTGTCTTCTAAAGGTTGTATAGTTACTTCTCCTTGACATCTGACCAGGAGGGGGGGCGTACCACAGGGAGGGTGCCACTACCGAAAAGGCCCTTTGGCTGGTTCCCTGCATCTTCATGTCTCTCAGTGAGGGAACTGCCAGTAGGCCCTCGGAGCTGGACATCAGTGTCTGGGCTAGATGGTGGGGGTGGACATGCTCCTTCAGATATACAGATGATGTTCAAGGACCTCTGTGTGGGTCATTGGTTTAACTAAGGATGAGTTTTCAAGCTCAAACGAGCCTCACATTGGACTTATCTTTCTCCCTGTTCAGTTAAGTGAGGCTACAGTTTTTAATGTAGTATAATGCAAAATTACCATTCATACCTTCAAAGCAACAACTCAAAGACACGCTTTACCAGCTATTGAAACAGCTCATTGGATGACGAACCTGGGATATATCTGCATAATTCTCCTGCACATATGAGCAAATGGTCTTCTAAGTAATTTAATGCTTCATCTCCTGCGTTATGGTCCCTTTCCTCACCTTTGAATGAAGGGTGAGCAAAAGGAGGAAAGGGGAAGGAAAGGAAGGAAATTTAGAGCTGTCATTTCTTTAGCCTTACAACACTAGCTTATGGTTTCACCGAACTCCTCTTGGGGAGGAAGACATAGCAAGATTTTTCTCTGTTGGTCTAAATTCCCCCACTCTGCTTTGGGTAGTTGCTGACACAAAGCAGCTAATTTGCTATGGAAATTGTCTTCTTCCCCGTACCTGATTGTCATCACAGATCAGATGCTTATAAATTGGAAAATTAAATCAAGACTGAACACATCCCTTTGTGTTTTGGAGGGGCATAAGGGACCCCCAAGAAAAACAAAAAATGGTTCTAGCAGATTGTCAGATTGTCAGAACAGACACCATATTTTTCTGTGTATAACATGCCCCCGTGTATAAGACACCCCCTATTTCTGGGGACTCAAAATTAAGAAAATGGGGGGGGGAGAGATTGCCCCCATGTCCCCCCCTTTAAACATTATTTTTTAGTAAAAAAAAAAGACCTAGTCTTATACACGGAAAAGTAAGGTATTTCATGTGCATTAATTCAAATACATACATTTCTTTTTTAGAACCTTGGTCAGAAGGAAGCAGGGGCAGGAATGATAAGAAGCAAACAAGAATACAAAGCCATTTGACAACACAGGGAAGAAGACCGTACAGTGATGGTCCTTTGCGAGGCAAGTAGGGTGATGTGGTTTAGTGATATCACAGATCTCCTTGGGTAGCTGACTTGTCGGAGTCCCTCTGAATATTCCGAAATAGACTTGAGACTCAGCCAGAACTGGTTCAAAGTCCTACCACATTCTGCCCCCGAGCTTGAGGTTCCCCATGTTAAAGATATAAATTTAATATGTATAAAATGCTATGTTTGAATGCATTGTGTTTAAAATGTTATGCAGACAGATTTGTGTTAGGCAAGAGAGGTTTGTTTCTAGCTAATGCGGCAGAAAAGGCAGGATGTTTCTGTTTGAGTGTTTAAGGCTGATTGATGACTCACCCCTGGAAATCCAAGCAGAGATTGCTCTCAGCATGAGATGAAACCTGAGAACTCAGTGTCTCAGTCAATCTTCAGAGCCAGTGTCAGGAGAAGCTCAGTTCAGTGCTCCTGAACAAGCAAGATGCTTGCATAGGCTCTCTCTCTGGGTCCAGAGAAAGGAAAATTTATTGAACTGGATTAAAAGCTAAAAAGAAGACTGAACCGCATTGCTTTCTGTTTAAGAGCAATATGTTATTTGTATTTTGTAACATTTATTTGTAACTATTTTAAGACTGTTTTCCATTAAAGCTTTGCCATTCATTCTTGTCGTGGAGAGCAAATTCATCTCTACTCCGCACCAATCCTGATCAGGGATTCTGTTTGCAACAGCTCTGACACCCCACCCATGAATTAGACGGGTTTCAGATACTTTTGAAACCTGTCTGCATAGAGCACCAATGAAAAGCTAAAAATTGTCCAGAGAAAGAAACTACTACAAAGACTTTTAAGAGAAGACATAGCATGGGGTTATGATGGTAGCAAACATGTTTTGGTTCTAAACCGCTGTACACATCTCCGGTGGCTCCTTTAACCTGTTTTTTGTTTCATTTGTCTGTTCCTCATCCCTGTCGTTTCTCATCCCTGATGGCGATGAGAAAATAACTTTTACAAAAGACATTTAAAAGCCCTTTGTGGCGTATTTTCGAACATGTAGCTATTTTATTCTTGCCTGTTTCCTTCTTCTGTTCAGGGGGATGGGGATTAGCGTACTTCCCTCGCCACACGTACCCACACCCAAGAGAGGAAGCAACACAGCAGAAAGCAAAGACAATAATCTTTTGACCGGGCTATCCTGAAAGAGAAAAGGACAATGAGCCAGAGATCAATTTCCTATAATAGTCTAGTTCAATGAGCTGGAGAAGGTTCAATTAACACATCATTTACCCTTCAGGAAGCTTATGGAACTAGTTTAGATGTTTCTGTTCTGTGGCCTCTTTCTGTGGTCTTAGGACATTTCCTGCCCTCCTCGGAAGAACAAAGCTGGCTCATCATTATTGAGTTTCTGGCCATTCATTTAGGATCACTGATGTTCCACACGAGGGCTACCATTAGGCTGTGTGCTTTGGATCCAGGCTGTGCACACAGATGATACCTTTTCAGAGACGTGGCGCGGGTATTGAAAAGCTGTCTTCCTGTCTTTGTCTGTGAGACACAGGATCATTTTGGGTGTGCCTCTCTGCACAAAACAGGGATGCAGGTTCTTGTAGCATCCCCATGGAAAAGGCAAAGGTAGTCCCCGGAAGCATGTGCCTGTTCTGGTCTGACTATGACACTGTTGGCTGAGTGCCTATTGCACAGCGCCCATGCCTAGCAGCACTCTCTCTCTCATTCTCACTGCTCAACAATGCTTGGAGCATGGCGTTGGGGCCTAGGAATGAGGTTGGCGATAGAAATCCTACAAGATGGGTGGGGAGAGATAGGTTCCTCCCTACCAAATCCCGATCTTTGTGTGTGGGGGGGAAATAGCTGGATTGCTGGAGTTTTTGGGGTTCAGCATTTTGTCCCAGGGCAGGTAACACCACCTTCTTTTTGCTCCCCCCAACCCCCCCCACAAATTAATTAAGAGTTGTGTTTCCATCTTCCTTGGGATAGCCTGCCCGAACTCCACAACAGAACATGGTTTTTCTGAGTTTTAAGATACTAGCCCTCGTTCAAAAGCAGGCCTTTCAATGTGGTCAAAAGCTAAACCCAGAAATGAAGATTCCCCTCCCCTTTTTGTGTGCGTGCGGTTTTTTTTTGTTCTTTCTGGTGTTTTCCGGTCCTTTTTTTATATATCTCCTTTTGGTTAAGAGAAATTTGAATAAGACTTTTAATAAAAGACTTCAGTTTTTAAAAACCAAAATAAAATAAAATAAATGCTTGGAGCAATTCTGGAATTGATTTGGAATATAATTTTTTTTACTACCTGGAAGGATGGACATACACCCTCATAGGTAATTCTTCCAAAAGGGGGGGGGACTACCCCTTCCTGAGAAGTTAAATAATTAAAACAAGCCAGTGCACATGCATGGTCCATACCCTGTTGCCACTCCACCCTGTACTCATCCAGGTTAGTTGCAGTCAGGTCAGTGTTGAGAGAGTGGCTCTATGTGCCTCTACTGCTTTAGGGTGGAGTGTTCAACCTGACCAGAACAGGTGGAAGCTCATCTCTCAGATCAGACAGACCATTCACCATTAACATCTTGTCTAGGCTGCACTTCAGATAACTGGTCTACCTCCCGTTCATTGCCGATTCCAGACACTGATTCAGCTTTTACCCAGATCCACCTGACTCCGATGAACAGGAGAAAAGGAAGCAGTGATTATAAGCACGGCTATTCATGGCATGCCTGAGTTTTTAATTAAAACGCACCTCATCCCACTAGCCAGCCAGTGCCTCTTGTGGTAGCAAACATGAAGCACAATTTAAAATACTAAAAAGCGACACACTTTAGATCGCCTGCCTTTTGCCACCTAATTTCTATGTCGAATAAATCCACTATAAATTGCCAGGGTGAATGGGCAAGGGAGCTATTGACATTTTTTGAAAAGGCAAACCTTAGAAAAAGAAAAAGAAAAACCCAGCTTGGACAAGCATTATCTCAAAGACAGCTCTTGGCTTGTAGTGAAGTGGAAAGAAATTCAGAGTTCTGTCTGGATTCTGCCGAAGTCAATGACTAAACTCCTATTGACTTCAATTGGATTACATTTGCCCCCTAAACGTCTAGCAGGCTTTTCGAACTGTTGTTGCACTGGCAAGTCTAATACCCTGTGATTCTCGCTGTGAAATCAAAGAAGGATTATCTCTCCTTGTACTTGGAGAATGATCCCTGTAGAGTGCACTGTGATGCTTTCGAAACAGGGCCAATTGAAAAGGCCCTTTCCCCAAGTAACTAGCAGAATGCTCCGTGCATCCACAAGCATGCCGTTAATTAAGGACTCCTTTAAAACACAGTCTTAAGGCTGGTTACACATCATTCCACCCTTCAAAAATAAATGCAATTTGTACAGTCAAAGGCAATGTTCACATTCAGCGTCTCTGCTAGGTCTAGCTGCAGTAATTAACATAGTAATTAAAATACTGCCCATTATGTTTCAAAATAGTAAAGAAAACAAATTTCGTTATCATTAGGAGATGAGGTCAGTGAATGTAAGCATTGTGGGGTTTTTCGGGAAATAACCTGTGCAAAAAAAAAAAAAAAAAAAAAAAAAAGGAGTTTAAACACACAGGGTACTTCCACAGGAGGATTTCTTGTGCAATGAGTGCTACTTACAAGGAACGCTAGAATTCTCAAAAGCATCGACACGTGGAAGGCTACAAGACTGATATAAGCATTCCACATTGTGGTTATTGCTAATATAAGAACTGAATAGACTGTATCTCCTGATCAATCCGCTGGACTTTAATCTCTCAGAATATGTTCCTCTCATATGATAAATTGGTCTATGGAATTACATAGTGTGATATGATATGTTGAATTGTTTTTTCAAATAGAAGTTATACTGTTACATATAGCCTGTTACATCGTGTGCGTGCTTTTCATGCATGAGATTTTTGTGTTTTGTGTGTTTGTGCAGAATCCACATGACGTCATCAGAATGCTGATCCGTATCCCTTCTCTCCAATTTAATCCAGACTTGCCCTATCAGGAGGAAATCTGATATGTTAGGAAAAAAGAACTGTTCCCAATGACCCATTTGCAATATTTCAGTAGCTTGTTGACAATATTAAGCCCCCAACTGGCAGTGTTCAGGGTCACAGATAGAGAGCCAGAGACTAAAGTAAATCATGCTCATTGAAGCTGTGTGTTCCAGTTGTGGAGAGAGAGAGTGAGAGAGAAATGCAAGCAACTCAGATCATACCTTGATATGCATGTGGCACTACCTTGATATGCATGTGGGTTAAACCACAGAGCTTAGGACTTGCCGATCAGAAGGTCGGTGGTTCGAATCCCCGCCACGGGGTGAGCTCCTGTTGCTCAGTCCCTGCTCCTGCCAACCTGGCAGTTTGAAAGCACGTCAAAGTGCAAGTAGAGAAATAGGTACCACTCCGGCGGGAAGGTAAACGGTGTTTCCGTGTGCTGCTCTGGTTCGCCAGAAGCGGCTTAGTCATGCTGGCCACATGACCTGGAAGCTGTACGCCGGCTCCCTTGGCCAATAAAGCGAGATGAGTGCCGCAACCCCAGAGTCAGCCACGACTGGACCTAATGGTCAGGGGTCCCTTTACCTTTACTTTATCCTTTGGCTCAGGGATAGAGATGCTTAACATGGCCCATCAGGGACCTCGTAGATCTCCTGAGTGTTTTTCTGTGTCCTCTCCCCCAGGACAGCAGCACTTCCTGGAGCTGTCAAGCACTTCTCAAGGGGATGCAAAACATGGTTAGTGGGTTCCATTGGATCTTGAATCCGTCAAGCGTAAGTTGTGCAGACATTACAACTGTCCTTTAGTTTTTTTCTATAATTTTTATTAAATTTTCTGTTTTACATTTTAGAATATTCATTGAAACAGCCTTAAAATTTCAATCTTCCCTTCTTCTCTTTCCACACTTCATTTTGCATAACATAAATCTCTGCATATTTTATATAAATTAAACCATGCAGTATAAGAACCCAGAATCAAAAAACTATGCATCCTCAAGACCAAATGCCAGTGATATAGCCAGTCATACTGGAGCTGGTGCTACAGAGAGACCACCTGAGAGCTCTCGTTTCTCACTTAATAGACCTTAGAAAGATCTTAATATCCTTACCTGGAATTTGGCAGAAAGGAGATAAAGATTTACCATATTTTTTGCTCTATAAGACTCACTTTTTCCCTCCTAAAAAGTAAGGGGAAATGTGTGTGTGTGTTATGGAGTGAATGCAGGCTGCGCAGCTATCCCAGAAGCCAGAACAGCAAGAGGGATCGCTGCTTTCACTGCGCAGCGATTCCTCCTGCTGTTCTGGCTTCTGAGATTCAGGATTCCCCCCCCCCTTGTTTTCCTCCTCCAAAAACTAGGTGTGTCTTATGGTCTGGTGCGTCTTATAGAGCGAAAAATACGGTAACCACGTTCCTGCAGAATTTTGATATCGTCTGCCTGCAAGAAACCTGGCTGCAAGATGCTAACCTCCCACATTTGCAGGGATACTCTCAGCATAGTCTCCCTGCAGTCAAGAGGTAACAAAAAGGACGAGGAAGTAGGGGACTGATTACCTTTACCTCACTGGATCTGGCTGGGGAAATTAGTGTTGTGGAGTCGGATCTCCTTTATGAATATTTCTTGCCACTACAGTTTAGTGCAGAGGCAGGAGGCCCATTTGTCTGTATTAACACTTACCTTCCACCAGCACACACTCTAGATGTCGTGGTTAAGATCTGGACTGACCTAACAAGTCTTATAGAGCAGATAAATGTGAAAAGCTCAGTATTCCATTATTACATCCATCAAAACTTATTTACATTGCTGAATTTATCTTAATGCTGCCCACGTTCTCAAATGTACACAATTTCTCCTCATATATTCAATAAACATTTTCCAATCTTCTTTAAACACAAGTTCTTTTTGTTCTCTTATTCTATATGTCACGTCTTGCAGACCAGACATTACAACTGTCTACCATCGGTGACAGATTCAGCCAGTGTTGGCTCTCAGACAGGAAAGACATACTCTCCAACATTTTTCTGATGAAAATAAGTAAAGGTAAAGGGACCCCTGACCATTAGGTCCAGTCGTGACCGACTCTGGGGTTGTGGTGCTCATCTCGCTTTATTGGCCAAGGGAGCCAGCGTACAGCTTCCGGGTCATGTGGCCAGCATGACTAAGCCGCTCCTGGCGAACCAGAGCAGTGCACGGAAACACCGTTTACCTTCCCGCCGGAGCGGTACCTATTTATCTACTTGCACTTTGACGTGCTTTCGAACTGCTAGGTTGGCAGGAGCAGGGACCGAGCAACGGGAGCTCACCCTGTGGCGGGAATTCAAACCGCCGACCTTCTGATCGGCAAGTCCCAGGCTCTGTGGTTTAACCCTCAGCATCACCCGGATGTCCTATTCCACCATGATGACCGTGATTTTATTTATACCCCACCCATCTGACTTGGGTTGCTTCCAACGTATATAATATATAAATTAAAAACCATAATAAAACATTAAACATTAAAAAAACACTTCCCTTTACAGGCTGGCTTCAGATGTCTTCTAAAGGTTGTATAGTTACCTATCTTCTTGGCTTGGGGGGTCTTACAGCTCCATATCCTCCCACAAAAAGAGGAAAGTCCTAAGGAAAAGTGAGACATTCCAGGATCAATTTAGAAACCACGACGGCTTCTGTAAATAGGGGTCTATCCCTGGAAAATAGGGACACTTGGAGGGTCTGGCGAGGGTTTCTCTTTCAGGATCTCATTGCTTATATTCCATCTCATTGTGCTGCAGGGTCAAACAGTGGTGACGAGTGCCCAAGGATGTTGGAACAGATTACTCAACTGGAATAAGAATACTGGAATCCTGAACGGGAAACACTCCAAACTGCAACATTTTTGTTGTGGCTCTTACTTGTCTACTGTATCCTGTGCCTTTAATATGACATCAGAAGTGCAGATATATAAAAAACCCTATTGCATATGGCTAATATCTTAATGCTTCAGTACCATGAGCACTTTGTTAAAATGTACGTGTTGGTTCTTAGGTATAATCTCTTTTCTGTGAAAGGATAAGCGTTAATCTGGTGTAGGATTTACAACTGGATCAATGCCATACAGTGCTAAAGAGTGCTGAAGATTCCCACATTAATGTCCTCATGAAGAAAGGAGCTGAGTAGGTTCTCTTTCTATTCATTCATTGTCTTTCAATGGCAGTGAGAGAGGCTGGGGAGGCCTGGGCCTAGGTGGTTGTCTTCAGTTGACTGCAGTGAGTTTTCTTTGGGTTTGGGAGGCAGTAGGACATGGGTTGTTGGGTCAAGTTAGCCATATCGATTTGTATGTTGTCGGTGGGTTCCTGTTGTTGTCTTGTTGGGCTGTGTGTGTAATACAGGGGTGCCACACCCGGGTGAAGGAGTCTTCTTTTGTTTGTCCCCATACTACAGTGGTGCCCCGCAAGACGAATGCCTCGCAAGACGAAAAACCCGCTAGACGAAAGGGTTTTCCGTTTTTCGATGCGATTCGCAAGACGAATTTCCCTATGGGCTTGCTTCGCAAGACGAAAACGAGTCTTGCGATTTTTTTCGCTCCCCCCCTTTTTCTAAGCTGCTAAGCCGCTAATAGCCTTTTAGCCGCTAAGCCGCTAAGCCTTTAATAGCTGCTAAATCGCTAATAGCGCTAATCTTCTAAGCCGCTAATAGGGTTGCTTCGCAAGATGAAAATACCGCTAGACGAAGAGACTTGGGGAACGGATTATTTTCGTCTTGCGAGGCACCACTGTATCTCCAGTTTGTTGCTTAACTTTTCTAACAGGGCTGTTTCCCAGTACAATTTGGTACCAGTGGTCCATCTTCACTCCTGACAAGTCCTCCAGCGTCTCGCCATGATGTTTCTGGCTTTGATGTGTATCTATTGATGATGTCCTTGTGCCTCTGACTTTCAAAACTGATGTGTGCCCCCCCCCCCACTGCTCTGTGCAAGGAAGATCATGATATAGCACCCAAAATAATTTTTGGTTCTATCTTCTAATGGGGGCCACTGCATCAGTGTTATTATTGTGACAGGTTCTCCCCGGAGCACTGTTTGAAAAGCAGGCTACAAGGTTGAACATATTGTGCAAGGATGAACAAGCATGTACGTACCACACACTCAGAAATCAGTTCTGTAAAAGCCACAAGGTGCCAAAGGAAGGCACTGGACATAGTAAAAGATCCATCACATCCTGGTCACTGTCTCTTCGAGCTCTTGCCGTCGGGACGGAGATACAGGTCGATGAAGACAAGAACGAGCCGTCTTAAGAACAGCTTCTTCTCCAGAGCGATCTCGGCCCTGAATGGGAAGCCCGGACTTTGAAAGTCATCTAATCTCCCTTGCTGTATTATACTGTATTGTTTAATTAGTGTTTTTATGGAGCAGTCAAGTAATTTCGTTGTCCCCGATGGGGGCAATGACAATAAAGATATTATTATTATTATTATTATTATTATTATTATTATTATTATTATATTATCTGTGCACTCGGAAAAGGAGATAGCGGAGAAAATTAATTACACTTGCATACCTACAGTGCTTAGAAGAACTTAAAGAAATAAGATATTTATATTAGTATAGATTTTCATTATGTGTCACCTTGTGATGGCCCTGCAACCTTCTAGGCAAACTCAACCATTGACGTCTCCCCATGTATTGACAATGCCTGTGATGTAGGATGAAGTTAGGTTGAAGGATGCTTGAGGAATGCCATCTCTGGAAGGGATGGGAGTTCTTCCTTCTCCTAGCTACTTGCAGTTAACATCATCATTGATTATTTATAGCCCGCCCATCTGGCTGGGTTTCCCCCGCCACCCTGGGTGGCTTTCGGCAAAATATTAAAATAAAACAATTCATCAAATATTAAAAGCTTCCCTAAACAGGGCTGCCTTCAGATGTCTTCTAAAAGTCAGATAGTTGTTTATTTCTTTGACATCTGGTGGGAGGGCATTCCACAGGGCGGGTGCCACTACTGAGAAGGCCCTGTGCCTGGTTCCTTGTAACTTTAATTCTCACAGTGAGGGAACCGCCAGAAGGCCCTCGGAGCTGGACCTCAATATCCGGGCAAATGATGGAGGTGGAGACACTCCTTCAGGTATACTGGACCGAGGCCGTTTAGGGCTTTAAAGGTCAGCACCAACACTTTGAATTGTGCTTGGAAACGTACTGGGAGCCAATGTAGGTCTTTCAGGACCGGTGTTATGTGGTCTCGGTGGCCACTCCCAGTCACCAGTCTAGCTGCTGCATTCTGGATTAGTTGTAGTTTCCGGGTCACCTTCAAAGGTAGCCCCATGTAGAGCGCATTGCAGTAGTCTAAGTGGGAGATAACCAGAGCATGGACCACTCTGGTGAGGCAGTCTGTGGGCAGGCAGGGTCTCAGCCTGCGTACCAATTCTAGCCATTGGCGGTTGTCCCAAGGCAATGACGAATGAGCAAAGAAGCAATCAGGGAGAAACCAATTTATTTCTTTACTTTCCTGCTTGGCAGGGGGTTGGACTCGATGGCCCTTGTGGTCTCTTCCAACTCTATGATTCTATGATTCTAAATTTATGATTTGTAGTACCATAGAATCTTAGTGTTGGAAGGGACTACATGGGTCATCGATGGCAGGCATGTGAGGAAAGGTTGGGACTGGTGGGGGCAGTGCCCCATTTGTGGTAATGGACCTGATTCCAGCGGCCACATCTTCCTTGCCCTCACAGGCACAGGCAGAAATTTGGATCCAAGACTTACATTTATTGTTATTATTACTATTCTGTTTGGAAGCTCCCCACCCTGACAGGCTTATCTGAAAAACGAGATCTAGCATTTACAGTGGGGGGGAGAACCTGGGCTCATGAAAATTTAAAGTCACGTTTCAAGACGACGTTTTATGTCCGGATGCCTTTAAATTCCTTCAGTAATGTTAAATGAAGTGCTTTGAAGGTGGCTAACTCTTCCTCTGACAAAAAAGGAGGCAAACTCTTTGAAGAGGCACCTGCAGCAAAGCGAGGTGTGTTAAAAGCGAGCGCACCTGATGTAAACTCTTTGAAAGGAGCTCCCCTCAGCAATGGGGAGAGTGTACGAGAGCAACACTTTCCCCCCAGAGATGCTGAGTCCTTGATGGGAGAGGCTAATTTACTGATGAGATCTTGTTAAAGAGAAGAGGAGATCTCAGCTGTTAAAAGTCGGGAGAAGTTTAGCCCCTTTTAAGTTTGGAATTTTGATGTGTGTGTGTGTGTGTGTGTGTGTGTGTGTGTATATAGCCACAGAGAGTGTTCTTATAATCACAGGAAGCATTTATTTACTTAACATGCTATATCTGTTCAAATATATAAAAGGATGTCACATAGAGGAGGGAGAAAGGTTGTTTTCTGCTGCTCCAGAGAAGCGGACACGGAGCAATGGATCCAAACTACAAGAAAGAAGATTCCACCTAAACATTAGGAAGAACTTCCTGACAGTAAGAGCTGTTCAACAGTGGAATTTGCTGCCAAGGAGTGTGGTGGAGTCTCCTTCTTTGGAGGTCTTTAAGCAGAGGCTTGACAACCATATGTCAGGAGTGCTCTGATGGTGTTTCCTGCTTGGCAGGGGGTTGGACTCGATGGCCCTTGTGGTCTCTTCCAACTCTATGATTCTATGATTCTAAGAGGCGTGCGAATGTGGCAGAGCTGCCACAATAGCTTCCTGCAAGGTGCATTGCTACTGGTTGTCAAGAATGGCAGAGGATGGGGAGGTTTGTGTGGTGCAAACACATCACCAGGGCTAATGCATTCAGGACTTTGGGGTTCACAGAAATGGTGTGTAAGAGGTGACATGATCACAGAAAAATAGAATTGTAGAGTTGGAAGAGAACACAAGGGTCCAACCCCCTGCAGTGTAGGAATCTTTTGACCCAAATGGGGCTCAAACCCATGACCCTGAGATGAAGTCTCATGCTCTACTGACTGAGCTACCAAGACATGCACAAAATAGGAGGTTTTAATAAACCTATGCAAGGCATGCAGAAACATTTATAAGACTGGACCTCCCTAACGATTTCAGATCCCTAGTTTAAAACCATCCTTCTGGAAGATGACCTCCTATTATTTGCAGGGGCTAGCCTAAGTGTGCCAACAAAGGTCCGTCTAGTTAAAGCTATGGTTTTCCCAGTAGTGATGTATGGAAGTGAGAGCTGGACCATAAAGAAGGCTGATCGCCCAAGAATTGATGCTTTTGAATTATGGTGCTGGAGGAGACTCTTGAGAGTCCCATGGACTGCAAGAAGATCAAGCCTATCCATTCTGAAGGAAATCAGCCCTGAGTGCTCACTGGAAGGACAGATCCTGAAGCTGAGGCTCCAATACTTTGGCCACCTCATGAGAAGAGAAGCCTCCCTGGAAAAGACCCTGATGTTGGGAAAGATGGAGGACACAAGGAGAAGGGGACGACAGAGGACAAGATGGTTGGACAGTGTTCTTGAAGCTACCAACATGAGTTTGACCAAACTGCGGGAGACAGTGGAAGACAGGAGTGCCTGGCGTGCTCTGGTCCATGGGGTCATGAAGAGTTGGACACAACTAAACGACTAAACAACAACAAAACCTAATTGTACAGAAGTATAATGTGTCATCATATTAGTTCCCACTGAGTGTGTCTGACTCTGAAAAAACTTGCAACCACGAGGAGCTAGCAGAATATTGCACGGGTGAAATATATTTCATTACAATAACTGTGGCTGCAAAACAGGTCACCTTGCCCTAGGTGGTCATGATTTGACACTGTAGAACATTTAGAGGAGCACTTCTACTCTTTGTCTAGTTAATAGTTTTGCAGATCTGTGTCAATAACTGTGTCATGTTGCCAGCTGACATTGTAATTCCAACGCTGTAACTTAGGATGTTAGCGTATGGCAATTCTATTATGCTTTCCTCCCGTCTGTAGTTTCAGATTTGAGCTTTCCAAAAACAATTTAGATCACAACTTCCATTGCAGACTTAGGAACTTACACTGAAGGTAAGCCCCATTTAATTGAACAGGATTTACTTCTGAATAGATGTGGTTAGGATTAAATAGAGCAGAACATCAGGATGAACACACCTGTCAGTTATGGTTTCTCTCTGTCTTTCATTCCCCCAATCTTTAATAATAATAATAAAAATAATATTTATACCCCACCCATCTGGCTGGGTTTCCCAACAGAATATTAAAAACATGATAAAACTTCAAACATTTAAAACTTCCCTTTCTGATTTCCCTGTAACCAGATTTCCCTGTAACTCTTTTCACCAGAGTTTGTTGATGGTACCAAGACTGAATCTATGCCTAGTGTGACCCCTGAATTATGAGCTCAGGACCTGTCATACGTTCAAGTCCAGATGAATCTAAAGAAGATATTTGTAAGAAGTATTAAATCAGTCAGTTCCCACTAACTTTAAAATATGAATTCCAAATGAGGGGGTCTTCAAATTTAAATTTGCAAATTGAGTTTCACTGTTTTCTTAAAGCAGAGAAGGACACAGGATTGGTTGGTATTTGAATTCTTTCTCTTTGAATAAAAAAAGTGAAGTACCAAAGCAATTGTATTTTAAACTGAAATTCAGATTTTGAGAAGCTTCATCCATTAGGAAGAAGGAAACATTCAACAATGTGCCCTGTATCTACTTACCTGTCAGACAAAACAAGACATTTGGTTGGCCTATGTCTTGCATGGCTTTCCAGCACAGCACATTGCAAAAAGAGGGGGAAATTATCCCTGGAGATTAATTGTGCAATTCTTTTTTTCTTTCTTTTTAATGAGAAGACTAATACTTAGGATTGCTCAGAGTTCAAAATTAAGCAGATGCCCACTGTTAAGGTTGTGAGCAGCAATCTATTTGAAAAGCAATGAATATTTTTTTCTTGCTATCCTAAATAAACAGATGTCCCTCCTAATCTCCATTCATTTTGCTTGCTGTCTTATCTATGACCTTTCTTTTGAAGGTATTCATGGGAGAGAATGGCTGTATTTATCTACCTGCTGTGCTTCCATCTGTCTAGGCTGCAGACGAAGATGCACAAATTATATTTCCTTTGTGAAACATTGAGTGACAGCCGCATTTGCTAAGGCTTTTTATGCACAGAACGATCAGACATTATCTCTTTGGTATTGGAACAAAGTACGACGCTCCCCCCCTACTCACATCTGGACAGTTTATCCAGCAACAGCTGCTAGCGGAATATGTATTTCAAAACTCTGAAATTCTGCTTATATACTCACACTGTGGGAGGTCTCTATCTGGGATGTTGGTCTAACCCCATTACTACACACCTTTCAATTGTCAGATGAAGCACTGGGTGTCTGCTCACCAGGGTCCTAATTCTGTGCCTTCATATAGGTGGTAGAGAACAAGCAGAATCCTTACTGGAGTGCAACTATCAGCTTATTAAACAATTTTGCTATCTGCCTGTGTTGTAGTGCAGGTCCTGCCCGGGACTCTACCCTATAGCACTCAACTGTTCCGGTTGAAGCGGGACACCCCGAAAATACAGAAGCCATTTCTGGCTTCTTACTGGGTCCTAGAACGTCCCATTTTTTGGTCTGGCATTCTGGCACAAGTCAGCCGGCTTGTGCCAAAGCACAGGACCAAAAGGCGCTTGGGGTTTTTTGTCTCACGCCACTTGGCTTGCACCATAGCATCAAACCAAAAGGCACACATTTTTGGGTTTTGTGCTTTGGCACTAGTCAGCTAGTGTCAAGGCTCTGTCAAGGCTTCGGGAAAGCTATTCCTCCCCTGGTCGCAGCAGGAGCAGAGAAAACAAAGAGAGTCCTTTTTACCGTATTTTTCGCCCTATAGGACAGACTTTTTCCCCTCCAAAAATGAAGGGGAAATGTGGGTGCGTCCTATGGGGCGAATGCAGGCTTTCACTGAAGCCTGGAGAGCGAGAGGGGTTGGTGCGCACCGACCCCTCTCGCTCTCCAGGCTTCAGGAGAGCCCCAGCGCCAGCCCCACAAGGTCGGGGACAGAGGGAGGTGGAACGCCGCCATCCCGCTGTCTCCCGAAGTGGTTTGGAGGCTGACGGCGGGGAGAAGAGCGCTTCTCCCCGCTGCCTGCCCCACAAGCTCCAGGGACAGCCGGGAGACGCAGCGCGTCTCCCCACTGTCCCCGGACTTGATCTCAAGGCGGGCGGTGGGGAGAAGAGCGCTTCTCCCCGCTGCCTGCCCCACAAGCGCCTGGGGGGGGGGAAATCAATGTTTTTTCTTTATTTCCCCCCCAAAAAACTTGATGCGTCCTATGGGCCGGTGCGTCCTATGGGGCGAAAAATACGATAATAAGTTTTATTCATTCCTAATAACGAGTGACAAAGGAACGTAACAAACCGTAATAATGGCATTGCTCCAAACTGGGCTCCTCTTCTCCCCTTCATAGCAACCTCAGCTTCCCTTACGGTGGCCACTCATGGTCAAATGTCTCTGATTTTGCTGTTCCTGCACTCTCAAGGAAATTTGCATTCTGGGAGAAGGGGGATCAGAAATGCTCTCCAGTGAAGTCCGTTCTTAAACCAAAACTGTTCTTAAACCGAGGCACCCTTTCCCTAATGAGGCCTCCTGCCACCTTTGCCCTTCCACCATTCGGATTCTGTTCTTAGACCGAGGTAAGGTTCACAAACCCGGACACTACTTCCGGTTTTGTGGAGTTTGTAAACCGAATCATTTGTAAACAGGGCTGTTCTTAAACTGAGGTACCACTGTACAGTGGTACTTCAGGTTACATATGCTTCAGGTTACATACGCTTCAGGTTACAGACTCCGCTAACCCAGAAATAGTGCTTCAGGTTAGGAACTTTGCTTCAGGATGAGAACAGAAATTGTGCTCTAGTGGCGTGGCGGCAGCAGGAGGCCCCACTAGCTAAAGTGGTGCTTCAGGTTAAGAACAGTTTCAGGTTAAGAACGGACATCTGGAACAAATTAAGTACTTAACCCGAGGTATCACTGTATAACCATTTCACCACTTAATGGTCTATGGAGTCTTCTGTGTGCTCCGGCAATGTATAGTTCTTCTTTGTCATATTTGTCAAAGTAGCTGAAGAAGCCATATCTACGGTTTTCTATTCCATCCTCAGAAAAAACTTGTGGCCCAGGTCACCTAGGCTGCAATCCTGACTTAGTTTCGAGGGAGTAAGGCCTCAAAGATATTTGGTTTTTTTAAAAAATATAAGTGCATAGAATTGGGCTGTTAACCTGCTTGCCCAAATCACTCAGACTCTGGTACAACTCAAATGCTCTAAACCAAGATGCCTTGCACTTGCAGAAGCAATCTCAAACCCATGTATGTCATGTAAGAAGAGCACTGACTCTATGGGAATTTAATTTTGTTGCTGACTAATCAGATTTAAATGCAGATCGCATTTCCAGATAATGCAGCTGATGGAGAAAATATACAAAAGCACTTGAAGGGGGAAGAAGCCATCATTCAGGGGGAAAGTCTCTACCAATTATATCTCCACTGATGAGAATGGAGGAAGGAATACCAAAGCGTTGTACAGCGCAAGTTATTCCTCTGATATTTCTACCAAGAGATTGACATGCATAAGTGCGAATTCAACGGATAATCCTCATCAGCTCCAAGAACTAAAATATACAAAACAAGTCATTCAGAATCACACAAGTTCAAGGCTGCGTACCAGGAATCCAAGTTATAGTGTGTTATTAAATCAGTCGGTGGAATTCAACATGATGTTATGTTGAACACTCCATCTGTGCAAGCATATCAGCTTGCCAGATGGGACTCTCCCCACCCCCAACATGCTATTCTTGGGGTTCTACCATCCATGAACCAATATGGGGCTGTGCAGTGGTCATGCAGGGGAAGAGTGGGAGAAGCCCTGATCCTCAAGCAGAAGCCCTTGTGTAGGGTTTCCACTGGCAGGGGGTATGTTAGTTGAATACCACCCAGTGAATCATTGTCACAAACATCCATCATTGCCTTACCCTCCCTAAACCTGTGATTATGTATGAATGGCAGCTGTTCATATTCTACCCAGCTTCTTTCTTCCAAAGAGGGTCCCACCAGGGAAGAAAGATTATCAGCCGGAATCATGAGTGTGATCCATTTGCTCTGATCAAAGCACTGGTTGTTGTTGTTGTATAGATAGACTTCTTTCTGGGATTGAGAGAGGGATAACCGACAATATAACAACCTCTTTGGTTTTTCAGTCTCAGTTCTCACCAGAAGAGATCTAATTGATAAGGACTTCTCCCTGAATGCTGATTTCCTTTCCCTTAAAGTGTGTGTATGTTTTCTTTATCAGCTGAATTACTTGGAAATGTGAGCAGTTTCTAAAGTTGGAGATTTCCCGGCAGATGTGAAGCTGTTGTGGTTAAAAAAAAATGCCAGAGCTGAAGCAAGTATTATCTACAAATATTCAAAAATAGTCCAAATCTGTTGTTTTTGGCATTCAGATCTCAAATGTGATATTTAGGCATTTTTTGAATGTGACAGTGTACCTCAACATTTAAATTCAAGTGTTTCACACAACCAGCATTTATCCTGTCTGTATCAGTTTTGGCAGGCATCAGATACAAAATTTCACAAAACACCATCACCTGAACCATTTTTGTTGTTTAGTCGTTTAGTCGTGTCCGACTCTTCGTGACACCATGGACCAGAGCACGCCAGGCACTCCTATCTTCCACTACCTCCCGCAGTTTGGTCAGACTCATGTTTGTAGCTTCGAGCTGCACCATGAACCATAAAATATATAAACATGTTTTAAAAAGCAATGCTGCATGCCAGCTATCGAAAATGAAGTATTATAAGCTATCCGACACAAATACCCGATGATGCAATGTGTAGATTATCAAATAATATCAATTATCAGTCGTAAAATATTACGGAAATGTCTGAAATTTCATGATCAGGGTTTTTGCTGTTTGGGGTGAAAGTGAGAGAGCCAACTCTTTCCTCTATCTTCCTTCCCAATTCCTTAGTCCTTCCCCAGTTTTCCCCTTTCTTAAATTCCTGGCTGCTGCTTAAAAAAACCAGAGTTTACATGATCTGCCCTGAAGAGTCTCTGGCTGAGTTCTTCCTCTTCTCCAATGTCCATCGCTTCCTCCCTCCATGATGTCCTCCTTCACTCCTTGTCTCCATTCCCCCACTTGACACCTTCACTGCTGTTTGGCCCCTATGTTCTTTTGCTGACGTTGAGAGAAGCAGGCATAGAGATGTGACCTAAGGAAGAACATAACAAGAGCCCTGATGAATCAAGCCAATGGCCCATCTGTTTTGGGTTGTTGCTTGCAGAGTGGCCAACCAGATGCTGATGGGAAGCCCTCAGCTAGGATGGGAGTACATTGCCCAACTGCAGTTCCCAGCAAGTGATACTCAGAATCATACTGCATCTAACAGTATGATAGAACCCCATAGGCATTGTGGCAGGTAGTCAATAACATCCTCCGTGAATTGGTCCAATCCTACTTTAAAGGAAGGACATAAATATGGGCAGCAGTGAGGTATCGAGGGGACCCAACAGGGGTGGAGAAAGGTAGAGGTAAGCAGGGAATGACCCCCTCCATCCCTCAGGTTTGGGGGTGTGCAGGGAGGATATCAAAATAATTTTCTCCACTCTCAAAGGTACTTCCCAGCTTGCAGAAGCAGAGGGTTTTTCAAAAAATGCTTCTGCCCCATCCCCAACTAGGAACCAGCATCAGAAGGAAGGTAGGAAGCAATATGCTGTCCACTGACCCTAGTTGCAGCTGTAGCTGAAGCATCCAGTACCAGAATCAGTGATGTGCCATGGGATCAGATTCAGCTTATACAGTCAAATGATGTGAAGAGAGTGCTTGTGGCTGGTTGGATTCAGAGTGTGGCGAACACTTCATTGTTAGCTATTTGTGATAAAAATAGATGCCTTACATAAGACTTGAAGCCGATGGAAGGCACTTCGGGCCACTGAGGCCACCTGAGCCTCGAGCGACACCAAAGGATCCAGGAGGACCCCCAAGCTACAAACCTTCTCCTTCAGAGGAAGTGTAACTCCATCAAAAGCAGGTGACCTCCCACCAATCCGGTCTATGGAACCACCCACTAACAGTGCTTCAGTCTTATCTGGATTGAGTTTGTTTGTTGGCTCTCATCCAGTCCATGACCGAGGCAAGACACTGGTCCAGCACTTCCACTGCCTCACCTGCAGACGCAAAGGAGAAATAGAGCTGAGTGTCATCAGCATCCTGCGGGCAACGTACTCCAAACCCCCACCCAGCAGTTTCATGTAGATGTTAAACAATGTAGGGGATAGGAATGAGTCCTGCAGAACCCCACATTGAAAGATCCACGGGGGCTGAAAAACATTCCCCAAGCAACACCTTCTGGGAACAACCATCTAAGTAGGACTGGAAATACTGCAAAGTGGTGCCACCCATCCCTAGTTTGGACAGACATTTCAGAAGGATACCATGGTCAATAGTATCGAAAGCCGCTGAGAGGTTGAGAAGAATTACCAGGGATATGAATCCCTTGTCTCTCTCTCTCAACAGAAGTCATCATACAGGGCGACCAAAGCAGTTTCTGTGCCAAAACTGTGCTGAAACTCCGGTTGAAATGGATCCAGAAAATCAGTTTCTTCCAAAAGAGTTGGGGAGTTGGGGGGCCGCCAGTATGCCAATAATATCCAGCTGTTTCTCTACATTCAGCTGTTTCTCTAACCAGACCTGTAGAAAGTTGACATGTGTGTCAATCTATTTTTTTTTTTTGCTCAATTTTAATTTTAAAAAATGTTTTAAACAGGTGTGTTTTTTTATGGAAAATTTAATGCTTTATTCTTTTTGTAAACTGCGTTGAGGATTCATTATACTCAAGAAGTATATAAATCTTATGAAATGAACAAAGCATGAATTCATAGCAGAGATGAATTCTCCACTCAATAACAACATGCAATCTTAAAATGGGAGTTATGCAATTGTTAAAACTGATCGGCAATGACAAGGCCCCTGAACCAAGCATTCATAACAATCAGCTTGTTAATAAAATTCTCCATTATTGAGCTCATGTCCCATTTACTTGTTACAGAAGAAAATTAAGGACTCAATTAACATTAAATCCAAAATACGGTTAAGCGTTTGTTTCAAAAACACATTTAAATCATGGATGGGTCTATCTCTCGGTTGTGCTCTTGCACAGTTCTTATTAATCTTGAGGGAGCTGGAGTAGGATAACTTTTGAGGGGTTTCTTGTGAACTGGGTTCAAGGTGGTAGGACAATGCATTTTCAAACTTTATATAAGATTCTTAAACAGTACTGTTCTACCATCTAGCACTCTTTGGATGGGTAAGAACACTTCTTATGAAAGAACTGCCTGATTTAATAGGAGTTCAGATCTCTTATAAAAGAACACCCCAATAATTGCAGAGCAGTTATTGGTGGTGCATTGAACAAGCAGGGCAAGTAATGTTCAGCCTCTTTCACCTGCACAAAATTACAATTAGCCAGAAATAAAATAGTTTGACAAATCAAAGTTTATGTGGCATTTAAAAAGTTCAAAGCAAAATAAATACCAGTTTCTTATAAAATCCACCTTATGATGTTTGGTCGAGTTTATTCAGGCCCTCATATCCTGCCTTGTTCAGTTTCTAAACGGTGTGTGCATTGGCTAGCTGAAAAAGAAGGTATTTGGAGGCTATAATATTTTGGTTTGAAAAAGCAGCCCAAATGTGTGGGGGGAGGCTTTGCAAGCAAAGGGGCAAAGATACTGTCAATTCCCGCCCTCCCCCCTTGGCAGTGGAGATAATCAGAGAATTATAACTAATTACACTGAATTGGTTGTTCTTAATCATTTCATAATAAGGGCTTTCAGAAAGCTCATTTATTAAGCTTAGCTGCGCTGAATAGGATGCTGTGCACATTTACTGCTAAGGTTCATGGGGAAGTAAGGAATGGCAGCCAGCTAGCATGCCCTTAACTGCCCCATTGAAAAACCAGAAGGACTTAAATATGCTTAGCTTGGGCTACGCCTTGTTCAAAGTAATGAGTTTCCTAAAAAAAATAAAAAATAAAACCCCCAAAGCAATCTCAGAATCCTGGTTTAGGTAAAGCAGAGATTACCCAGATCCAATTTTGGTCAATATGATCATCCAGGAAAACAACAAGGGAACTATTTTAAACTTATGTGTGATGAATGATTCAGAAAGGAAAGGAAGAACATATTATGGAGAGGAATACAAAAAAACAGGGCCTGTTTTATTTATTTTGAGGTGCTGTAAGGCTCTTTTAAAGTCTAATTCTCTTTTGCAAGTACACCCTGGAATCATGAGACATGTCGCAAACATCAGGTGGTCTAGGGCCACAACCTCCTAATTTAACCCACAACAGGATCAGCAGATGATAAGTACATAAGGAAAGCCAGCTGGATGACGCCAAGTCTAGCATCCTGTCCCCACATTGGCCAACCTGATGCTAGTGGAAAACTGGCAAGAAGGAACCAAACACAAGAGCACTCACCCCTCTTCCATTTCCAGCAACTGATATTCAAAAGCATTACTGCCTTTGAATGCTCATCAAATCCCAACCTATTGAAATCCTTCCCTTTCCCACTGAGACCAGCCCCAATCCTATTAAACATAGGTTGTCTTGGCATTGTTTGCCTTCAACAGGCTCCTTCCCAACTAGATCATACAGTGGTACCTCAGGTTAAGTACTTAATTCGTTCCGGAGGTCCGTACTTAACCTGAAACTGTTCTTAACCTGAAGCTAATGGGGCCTCCTGCTGCCGCCGCGCTGCCAGAGCACAAATTCTGTTCTCATCCTGAAGCAAAGTTCTTAACCCGAGGTACTATTTCTGGGTTAGCGGAGTCTGTAACCTGAAGCATATGTAACCTGAAGCGTATGTAACCCAAGGTACCAATGTACATGACAGATGGCTATCCAACCTCTGCTTATAAACCTCAAAGGAAGGAGACTCCGCCACCTCTTGTGAGAGTCTGTTCCACTGTCAAATAGCTCTTACTATCAGAAAGTTCTTCCTGATATTTAGTCAGAATTTCCTTGTAACTTGGACCCATTGGTTTGGGTCCTAGCATCTAAAACAGGAGAAAACAAGCTTGCTCCATCTGACAGCCCTTTAGATATTTGAAGATGACTAGCCTATCTCCTCTCAGTCTCCTCTTTACCAGGCTAAACACATCCAATTCACTCAACCATTCCCCCACAAAACATGGTTTCCAGTTGGCTTTAAGGGACATGGAACATGGCACAAAGACTCTCCTCCCTGAAAGAGAGGGGAGTGGTTGTCGTCGGGAGCCCGAGCACCGCCCAGCAGGGGGCATGGCCCCCTGCCTCCAGCTCACCTGGCTGGCGCTCACGCCCCCCGGTGGCCACCCAACCAGGTGCCGCGGAGGGGGCGTGTTCAGCAGCCTTTTGCTGCAGTGCCAGCCTCTCCCTGGCCTCATTCCTCGTCGTCGCCCCGTCACGAGTCATCGTCATCTCGTCCGTCTGCCCAGCAGTGACGACCACGTGGATCTAACTTCGAATAGGACCTTTAGCAGAGAAGTTTTGCCTTACCTTTTCTATTTTCTGCTGCTTTCCCCTTTACTATCGTTTTAGTTGTGAGGGATAGGGGCTGACAAGAAGGCTTAGGCGTCCTAAGCACCCTTTTGTTCTTTAACTTATTTCAACACAGAGCACAACTCAAGCCAACATGCAAATGACCAGCCTATCCTCACATCAGCCCCCATCTCTGCCTTAGATTTTTGAAACTTTCCCGTAGCTTCCCGCTCCCGGCTGCACCGCTGCTACACCCTGCGTTTTGAAGCAGCCCAACCTTTTGAGCGCCACTGTGTGGGCGGGCGGAGTGTGTGTGTTAAGTTACCCACTCTGCGTGTCCCCTTACACTTCCTACTTTCCTTATACTTAATTTAAACCTAAATTCTCGATTGGGTGTTTCTCCCTGCCTCCCCATCCGGCGTCTGTTCTAACTATTTTGGACTCCTTAACACTCCTCCGACAAAAAATCGGACACTCTGTGTGTGTGTGTGTGTGTGTGTGTGTGTATGTCTTCAGCATAGCTTCGCTGCTTGGGGGAGGAATCTGGGAACTTCCTGTGTGTCTGCGGGTGTTCTTGTCATAGCTGCGCTTTTGAGGGAGAACGAGCCTTTGGCTCGGGTGGCGATTAGGCATTGGAATAATGTGTTGTGGTGTGTCAAAGTGCTAGGTGTGGCCATCGCCTATGCCTTCAATTTTAGGGGTATTCCGTTAAAGGAATCTGGGGGTCGTGTATTCCGTCCGATGCCTGCTTGGCGGGAGGCCGTGGCATGACCCTCGGTGACAGCAGGGCTGAGCCTATAGTTGGATTAGCATCAACAGGCTCCACCTACTGGTGAATAAACCCCCTTTTTTCGATCCAATGCCTAAGCCAATACCTTTTCATTGCTGTAATCAATAAAGTTGTGGCCTTTTCTAGCCCATCAACCTTATATCACGTGTCCTTGTGTCTTCATTTCACTTCACGGTGGTCAGGTCCTCGAACCACAAGTGTAACACCGTTCACACAGAAGAAACCAACAGTATGATCTTTTTCATTTTTCATGGATGAAGGTTTCATACATGTAGGATATTGCTCTTTGATGTATCCAGACACACCACATTCTCTGAGGCCCTCTGTTTTATATCAAAAGACATTGTTCTTGAAGTCAGTTTGCCTTTTGCCAGCTTACAGATGAGTTTACATATGTGATGCAATAGCAGGAGTTTCCAGGTTTCTAAAGAAGAACTAGGAAAAACTGAGGGGGGGGGACTCTATAGACACACAAATGTACACACACACACACACACACACACACTTCCGGTGTGTACTGACTTTCTGGATCAAACTGAGAATCATCCCTTTACATCCTGAATATATCAAAGACTAAAACATGAAGATTAAAGTTGTTTGTGAGATCATTCTGACTGAGACTTGGAAGAGAGAGAGAGAGAGAGGACGGGGTGGAATCAAAGAGAATATGTTAAGTCTCTTTGCAGATTAAATCATTACAAGAGAAACAACATGAAAGGCCTGATTTCTGAGGAAAGTTGTGAACTGTGCAGGAAATTAGTCATGGCCTCTGCAAATGAGGTGTTTTATCCCATTTTATATCAAATTATGAGTGCTAAACTTTGGCTAGCTACCAGAGCAAATGGACTGAGCCAAAGCAACAGAGACACAATGGTGGCCCAAGTCTACTCAATTAAGCCAGGGATGTTGCAAGTGAGCTAGATAGGCACGTCTTCATTTGGCTGCTGTTGAGGTTAATAGCAGGTTTTAAAACTAGCTTGATGGGAAGAGGTCTTGAGATTTAAAAGCAGTGGAAATGTGTCTGAGAAAATGGGTGGAAAGAAATGCTCCCAAATTCAAAACCTGATCAGAGGGAAGTAGAGGATGGGGAGACCAGGTAAGCAGTAGCAACTTAGAAGGAGATGTAGGAGTTACAACTTATTAAAATGGCGTCACTGGTGTGATGCTGTGACTCAAAAGACCAGTCAAGTTTCAACCTGTTGGATAAAGAACTACACAACTTT
This sequence comes from Podarcis liolepis, assembly GCF_965112155.1. Taxonomy (NCBI): domain Eukaryota; kingdom Metazoa; phylum Chordata; class Lepidosauria; order Squamata; family Lacertidae; genus Podarcis; species Podarcis liolepis. Next base: position 18,522,364 of record NC_139555.1, on the reverse strand, counting down.
TAGAAGACATCTGAAGGCAGCCCTGTATTTTAATGCTTGACATTTTATTATGTTTTAATATGTGCTGGAAGCTGCCCAGAGTGGGCAGGATATAGATGATGATGATGATGATGATGATGATGATGATGATGATGAAACTGAGGAGCTGGGACATGTAAACAGGGTTATGTTTTGACAGTACAGAATTATCACCACTGCCATTTTACTTTTATTTCTTCAGAAGTTTTTGTTTAACCATGGAAAAGAGAAGAAAAAAAAGAGAGGGGGGTTATAAGAGAAAGAGATGGGGCGGGGTGAGATAAACATATGACAAAAAATTAAAATAGACTTCTTTGTTGCAGTTTGGGTCTTAGATAGGGGTGTAAGAGGGCAGCATTTTCTGATCCACACACAACTCTGTTTCTGCCCTGCTGCAGTTCATCCCCTGCCAAAATCTTTGCTACTCAGCCCACTGTCTGCTGTAGCAAAAGGTCACTTAATTCATTTTGCAAATTGTCAGTCTGTTGTCACACCCCATTCGTTTCAATGCAAAGCAAATTCAAAGCAAATGGGTAAATTCAGCATCTTGCAAAATATGAAATTATCCAAACAGATTAATCTCCACAGCTTGCATTCCATCCTCCAGGCTGTTTACTCTTCCTTCTGGAGAGCTTCATTTTACATCTACACTCAATGAAGTTTGGGAGACAAAGACTCAAAGGCAACTCACTTCAAAATGGAGATTTGCAACCTAATCCCTCTCACATGATCAAAAGTTACAACACTCCCAGGTTTGCTACCAGAGAAACAGCATAATCGTTAATTTAGCAAGAGCTCAAAGTGTTCTCCTTGGAATTAAAATAGCCGCATGGGAAAAAAATGCCACGTTAAACCTTCTGCAATTTACCTTTTCATTTCCATTATGTTTCAAACATGCCCACAAACAAAATATAGTACTATCGCTTCAAATTAGTTCATGCATGTGTTTTCAAATCAATTCCCAATAACCAGAGACAGCAATTCTTCCAGGCTTTCTGTTTGTGATGCCTTCTGAGCGATTCTTAATTCTTTACCAGCTGAACCTGCTTGCTTTTATTCTGCCCTGACTGTGGGGGACATGTAAAGGAAAGCTCATGTGGATGGTGTGCGCGCACTACATTAGCTCAGGGAGAATGTGCTCCTTTTTTAGCCTGGTGGTAAACAAGGTTCATAAACAGAATCACCCTAAGTGGGGAAGTGAACCTAGCTGCGGTATTCTGAATTTGACAGACGAGAAAAGAATAGATCTTTTGCTCATCTTCTGCCCCCCACTCTCTCCTAATTCAGAACTAGTTTCTGCATCTGCTGTCGAAACTCCCCAGAGTCCCTGCAGCAACTGTCAAAGAATGAAGGATTTTCACTGAGCGGAGTCCATCTTTCTGAAGCGATTACACTAGCTGCTGGTTAAGTCTTCTCAAAGGATAAATTTCAAAACCGAAATGGGGCAGACTTTCTCTCTCTCTCTCTCTCTCTCTCTCTCTCTCTCTCTCACACACACACACACACACACACACACACACACACACCCCTCCCTGGAAGATACAGAAGTCTTCCATGTAAATAGAGCATGCCAAAGGGAAATATAAGCCATTGTCTTCCTTGGGAAGATTTAATTAGTGCATGAGTTGTTGGCATTGAAAACATCAGGAAGTGAACCGGGTGAGTTGATTCCCAAGGTCCAGGGAATGTCTATTATGCAATCTCCCTGGAGAATGTACCAGGCATGCTGGAGAATCCCTAATGAGGGCAGCAATTCCCATTGTGGCTGACGAAACTGTAGGAGATAATATGTTCTGGAAGTTCTGGGTAGAATCCAACACCCTGGAGCAGATTTTGTTTTTGTTGTTGTTTTTATTGATTTTCCAAAAAAAAATTAAATTAAACAAACAGAAAAACATAAATCTAAACCTTATTTAAACCAATCTTAAGGTAAAGGTAAAGGGACCCCTGACGATTAGGTCCAGTCGTGACCGACTCTGGGGTTGCAGTGCTCATCTCGCTTTACTGGCTGAGGGAGCCAGCGTACAGCTTCCGGGTCATGTGGCCAGCATAACTAAACCGCTTCTGGTGAACCAGAGCAGCACACGGAAACGCCGTTTACCTTCCCGCCGGAGTACCTATTTATCTATTTGCACTTTGACGTGCTTTTGAACTGCTAGGTTGGCAGGAGCAGGGACCGAGCAACGGGAGCTCACCCCGCCGCGGGGATTCGAACCGCCGACCTTCTGATCGGCAAGTCCTAGGCTCTGTGGTTTAACCCACAGCGCCACCTGCGTTAAGTGACTTCCTCGAATCCCCCAATTGAATTTCAGTGTACATCATTTTAACAGTTTTCCAACACCATTTTTCTCATAAAATTAACTTAATCACTTAACATCTTTCTTTCTTTCTTTCTATTTTAGCGTTAAACATATTAGTTCCTAAAATTACATAATTAAATCCTAAGCCTATCTGATATTTGCAAGCTTTTCCAATTATATTATTTTAACATATTTAACTAAATATTCTTTAAATTTCATCCATTCCTCCTGGTACTCCTCCTCCTTCTGGTCGCGGACTGTTCCAGTCAGGTCAGCTAGCTCCAAAAAGTCCATCATCTTCATTTGCCATTCCTCCACTACTGGGACTTCTTGTGTTTTCCAATTCTTAGCTAATAAAATTCTTGCTGCAGTTGTGGCATACAAAAACAATTTAACATCTTTCTTGGGCAATTCCAAACCTGTTATTCCAAGAAGAGAGGCCTCTGGTTTCTTGATAAATGTACATTTTAACATTTTTTTCAATTCATTATAAATCTTCTCCCAGAAGTCTTTCACCTCATGGTAGGTCCACCACATATGATAAAAAGTACCCTCCTTTTCTTTACATTTCCAGCATAAGTTATCACTGTTGTGGTCAATCTTTGCTATTTTTACAGGTGTCAAATACCATCTATACCACCCTGGAGCAGATTTTGAAGGTGCACAGAGGGCTTCAGGGAGCAGGTTCAGAAGAGATGATGGTGAGATCACATTGCTCCAGCAGAAAGTCCATTTCACTCCTGCCCAGGCAGCATTGTGTCAAGGGAGTGGCTAGTTCCACCCACCCAATTTGTTCCCAAGTAGTGAGTTTCTTGAATAAAACTGCAGCCAAGGAAGGCAGACCAAAATAGACACCCTTCTTTATTTCTGCACCTTAGGTGAAAACCCAAAGGTACTGCCTGGAACAAGGAAACTATCAAGATTTTTATATACCACAACTAGCAAATAATTAACCAAAATGCACTAAAACCTGGCACATCTGCACCAGGGATGCCAGCTCCTAGGGGCCCAGTTATTTTGCACACACCCCATGCCTGGTAGCACAGGTTTAGCACCCTGCCTAAAATTATCTTGTGCTGCTGCCAGTCAGTGCAAGCAATGCTGAGCTAAATGTCCTAGTGGCCTGGCTTTGTTGTTGTTGTTTAGTCATTTAGTCGTGTCTGACTCTTCGTGACCCCCTGGACCAGAGCACGCCAGGCACTCCTGTCTTCCACTGCCTCCTGCAGTTTGGTCAAACTCATGCTGGTAGCTTAGAGAACACTATCCAGCCATCTCGTCCTCTGTTGTCCTCTTCTCTTTGTGCCCTCCATCTTTCCCAACATCAGGGACTTTTCCAGGGAGTCTTCTCTTCTCATGAGGTAGCCAAAGTATTGGAGCCTCAGCTTCAGGATCTTCCAGTGAGCACTCAGGGCTGATTTCCTTAAGAATGGAGAGGTTTGATCTTCTTGCAGTCCATGGGACTCTCAAGAGTCTCCTCCAGCACCAGAATTCAAAAGCATCAATTCTTCGGCAATCAGCCTTCTTTATGGTCCAGCTCTCACTTCCATACATCACTACTGGGAAAACCATAGCTTTTACTATACGGACCTTTGTCGGCAAGGTGATGTCTCTACTTTTTAAGATGCTGTCTAGGTTTGTCATTGCTTTTCTCCCAAGAAGCAGGCGTCTTTTAATTTCGTGGCTGCTGTCACCATCTGCAGTGATCATGGAGCCCAAGAAAGTAAAATCTCTCACTGCCTCCATTTCTTCCCCTTCTATTTGCCAGGAGGTGATGGGACCAGTGGCCATGATCTTCCTTTTTTTGATGTTGAGCTTCAAACCATATTTTGCACTCTTCCCTTTCACCCTCATTAAAAGGTTCTTTAATTCCTCCTCACTTTCTGCCTATTGCTTGGTCAAGGCATCACCTTTCGGAAAGATTATGCTAATACTTGTGGAAAGAGAATTTCTAATGCTAAAGGGAGACACACAGTATAGCAACACCGAGTCTAAACAATGTGAACGGAAGGCAAGACTTGGCGCAAATCCCCTCAGAATGAAGTCCTTTGAGTCAATTTTTCATCTTAACCCTCCTCACTGGAGACATATCCTATAAATAAACATGTGTAAGTTATTGCCGGCATGCTCTGCTTTATTAATTTTGTGTAGAGCAAGTTGGCTTTTGCAGAGGTTAATTTTCTGAACGGGGAAGAAAATGGCACTTCACCAATCTGAAAATAAATAATTGTGCTGAGGTCTCAGTTCATTATATTTAATTCTGCCAAGTCTTGCAGGCTCTGGAGACATGGTGACAGCTCAGAGAAACAATTATTTTCACTAGCCAGCCCTGCTCTTTCTATGATGTGTTTTTGCAGTAGGCTGTGTGAGAATCTGTGCCCATTAATGACTGCAGTTTGGTGTAGCACCAAGCCCTTCTCGTCAAATTGCACACGATCAATTTTTGCAGCAAGAGAACCAAGCAAAATAGACCTGTGTGACATGACATTCTTTGGTCGTACAGTGGTACCTCAGGTTACATACGCTTCAGGTTACATACACTTCAGTTTACAGACTCCGCTAACCCAGAAATAGTGCTTCAGGTTAAGAACTTTGCTTCAGGATGAGAACAGAAATCGTGCTCCGGCAGTGCGGCAGCAGCAGGAGACCCCATTAGCTAAAGTGGTGCTTCAGGTTAAGAACAGTTTCAGGTTAAGAACGGACCTCCGGAACAAATTAAGTACTTAACCCGAGGTACCACTTGTGCTTGCGTTGCATCATGGTTCTTGTAAAGCTTCAGCAGCATCAACTCATAAAGAGCACATATTTGACTACTACAAAAACTATGATGTTGTGCAACTGCATGTGAAGCTTCATGAGTAAAATAAAAATAAAAATCTAGATTCTTGAAATCGAGCAAACTAGCTTAGGTATCCTGTGTCTCCAACATAGAAGATCCATTGGCTGTCCATTAGTGGCCCCAGTGGTCTAGGAGCAGGGCAATGTGACAGTACTTTGCCCTAGGAAAGAGGAGTGGGTGCTTCCCATATGAATCAGGCAAACTACATGAAATGGTAATTTATTTATTTTTTAAAATTGTTTTTATTGATTTTCCAATAAAAACAGCCAATCAACATGTCCACATCATAATGCAATTAAAAACAAAAAAAAACCAATATGTTGTATAGAGGCTGTCCCTGATCGATATGATTTTTGGAAGAGTATAAAAACCCACATAGAACGCCAGCTTTCAACCTGCTTGTGAAAATCATCAGAGATCGCAAAGGAAGGAATTTATGATAACAACAAGAAGAGAAAGGAAGTAATAAAGGACTATCCGGATCAAACTGGACAGAACTGTCTAATGAAAGCAGTAAGATAAGTGATGCTGTTTTGGACTCGAGCCGAGCTTAATGTATGGGCACCCCCAACAAAATTTAAAATTTGGATGTATAATTTGGAACTAATGTGATATGATAATGTGATGTGATTGGCCTGTTAATAAAAATTATTTAAAAAATAAAACAAAAACAAAATAATAATAATAATAATAAAGACCAAATTGTAATCCAAATTGTAGTTATTAATTTTTCTGGGTTTCCCATAGTCTGGACCTCTGAAGCATAACTCCAAATCCTCAGTCCTGCCTCCTCTCGTTTTTTTCATATTTTCCACATCCCAATCTTAAAACTTTAAAGTTCTCCATCCCTGGCTCTGCGATTCTCAATCATGTCAGAAATCATATATCCTTTCCTCCATCGAATACAGCTTTATTTGTGTATGTATATTTTTCAACTGTCTGTTTACCAGCGCAGCTTTCCCTGACTCCATTCCAATCTTCCAATCTGGGCTGTTGTCCAAGTCTATCGTCTGAAGTTTAATGACGCAGCGACTCCCAAGTTGTTAAATCATTCCAATCCGGGCTGTTGTCCAGGAAATGGTAATTTAGACCAACTTTCTCCAACCTCCAACCTCCAGATGTTGAATTTCAGCTCCTTTCAGACCAAGCAAACATGGACAATGGTTGGGGATGATGGGAGTTGTAGTCCGGAATCAGAAGAAATGCTCTCCTAACCTCACATCATAACTATTTTTAGTTCTGCTCCCAGTGACTTTTCACATACCAGACGTGAGAGAGAGAATAGAAATTGTGGGGAAATTGTGTTTCACATTTTAATGTGAACCTTTGTAATCTGCACTTCCTTGACAATTCATACTTCTCCAAATGTTGCGATGTAGTTCTCCAACCAAAAAATGTGTAGCAAAAATATATTTGTTAGTGGAGAGCGTACATGAAATACACATAGGAGTGAAAACTTTTAATGCTTTAAGAAGAAGAAGAAGAAGAGTTTGGATTTGATATCCCGCCTTTCACTCCCCTTCAGGAGTCTCAAAGCGGCTAACATTCTCCTTTCCCTTCCTCCCCCACAACTAACACTCTGTGAGGTGAGTGGGGCTGAGAGACTTCACAGAAGTGTGACTGGCCCAAGGTCACCCAGCAGCTGCATGTGGAGGAGCGGAGACACGAACCTGGTTCCCCAGATTACGTGACTACCGCTCTTAACCACTACACCACACTGGCTCTCAGTTTAATAGACTACTGTATTTTAATATTTTATTGGAAGCCACCCAGAGTGGCTGGGGAAACCCAGCCAGATGGGCAGGGTATAAATAATAAATTATTATTATTATATTATTATAAAACAACATTATATTATTATAACAAATGCATTTGTTTCAGAGCACAATTCAAAGTGTTGGTGCTGACCTTTAAAGCCCTAAACAGCCTCAGCCCAGTATATCTGAAGGAGATTAGGGAGGTTAGGCTGGTCTCAACCAGAGCCAGGGCTTTTTCGGCTGTGGCTCCAATCTGGTGGAACGCTCTGCCACAAGAGACTAGGGCCTTGACATCTCTCCGCAGGGCCTGCAAGACAGAGCTGTTCCACCAGGCCTTTGGCCAGGGCACAGCCTGAACCCCTCCTTTGGCAATCCTCACAGAACTGTAGCCCAATGGTTGCCATTAATTTGATTTGAACTGATTTTATAATGAAATGATTTTAGAATGTTGTATTATTTTACTGTTGTTAGCCACTCTGAGCCCGGCTTTGGCTGGGGAGGGCAGGATATAAATAAATTATTATTATTATTATTATTATTATTATTATTATTATTATTATTATTACATTAAGGGAAATTGCTTGCAAAAGTGAGTATATTAGGAAAACTGTGTACAAAGTGTTTATCAGGAGAAATGTGCTAGCAAATTGTCATAAGGACTTTAAAAAAATCACAAACTGATGTCAAAATATGGCAAGCTCAACTTAAAACTGGAAAAGTTAGAAGAAGAAGAAGAAGAAGAGTATGGATTTGATATCCTGCCTTTCACTCCCTTTAAGGAATCTCAAAGCGGCTAACATTCTCCTTTCCCTTCCTCCCCCACAACAAACACTCTGTGAGGTGAGTGAGGCTGAGAGACTTCAAAGAAGTGTGACTGGCCCAAGGTCACCCAGCAGCTGCATGTGGAGGAGCGGAGACGTGAACCCGGTTCCCCAGATTACGAGACTACCGCTCTTAACCACTACACCACACTGGCTCTCAATATAAGAAACTTATATTGATATAGGCACCCATTTCTGAGAGGGAGAAATGGAAGACTCCAGAAGCTCTGAGAACCAGGCATTCCCATTGAACACACCAGGTATTTTCTAGTCCAGAAAACAGATCTGGCATGCTCAGTGTACAAACTGAAGCACTGAATGCAGCAGCTGGATCTGCTCAGATCATTATTATTCCAAGTAATAAGCAGCACATGCTAATATAATGCACCCATTTTGCTAAATTGAGTAGCATGGATTGTGTGTGGGGGAGGCGGGGAGTCAATGTTATCTTACCAGTCTATTACATCACTGCAATTCTTCTTGTTGTTTGTACTGCAGATGGCTTTTTACCTCCCATGCTGTGTTAAATCTGTTCCATCCTTGATATTTAATTTGTCTTTTTTATGCATTTCCCCCCAAATTACATCTCATGCAGATGATGTTTTCATTTTAGGTTCACAGCATCAAACTTCCCTGTTCTTATTGGTTAAGCTTTAATCCAATATGTGGGGCTTAGCTGTATGATGTTAAGAATAAAACCATGCAAAAAAAAAAAAGTTTCTTGGGTGGAAATTAAATATATGGTAAAGATGTTCCCTGGACTCCATGTCTACAGAGATTTGGTTTTAGAAGATGTTATAGCACTGAAGCGTAAAGGGAAGCCAAAAGATTCAAAATCAAGACAAGATTTATAAAGTAAAGGTAAAGGGACCCCTGACCATTAGGTCCAGTCGTGGCCAACTCAGGCTGCAGCACTCATCTCGCTTTATTGGCCGAGGGAGCCAGCGTATTTCTTCAGGGTCATGTGGCCAGCATGACTAAGACGCTTCTGGTGAACCAGAGCAGAGCATGGAAACGCCGTTTACCTTCCCGCTGGAGCAGTACCTATTTATCTACTTGCATTTTGACGTGCTTTCGAACTGCTAGGTTGGCAGGAGCAGGGACCGAGCAACGGGAGCTCACCCCCTCACTTGTCTCTGAATATATTTGCAGTGCTCCAGGCTGACAGTAACTGAAGTGCAAATGAGAGATGGTGCCAAGAGATTGAAATTTGACAGATGCCAATCATTATAAATCAGCGGGTCAGGAGGGGAATCAATTTAGAGTACACTGAGTAGGGAGAAAGGTGATGGTGCCCAAGAACCATTTCATTGCCCATGCATTTCCTTTTTTATAAACAAGAACCACCACCACCACCCTTTTTCATGGTGGATTTTCTTCTTGTCATGGAACCTTACTGGGAGAAGATATTAAGGTGGGGAGGGGAGGAAGAAAATGTATGCAGAAACAATGTTTAGGGTCCCCTTCTTCTTCATCATATCTAATGGTCTACAAAAGCATCCCTACATCACCACCACCATTATTAATTTTTGTATACCACCCTTCATCCATAGATCTCAGAGCAGTTCACAGCACAAAAATAAAAAGACAAAATATGTAATAAAAATAAGAATAAACTAAACTAATAACCCCCTCCTCCACAGGGCTATGTCAGACTAAGTTCAGAGTAGACACATTGAGATGGATTCAGCTCATGAATCACACTAGCAGAAGCCAGTGCAAGGACTTTCATTAGCATAACAGGGCTTGGATGGAATGATCTCCTTAGCGCCACATTGAATTTCTCACATTGAAATTAATAGATGTCTGTTAATTTAAATAAAACTAATATTGGATTCAGCTCATAGCGATGCACCAGCAGACCTAGTTCTGACACACAGATCTGCTGGCAGCACATCTTGTTTGGCCCTGAGAGTATTTGATACATACCATGCAACGATGCTTAGTGTTTATAATTGCTGGCAGCTTGCAACGTCTCGTCTCTGATGCCTGCCAAAATGGAAGCTGCCAATGGGTGCTGGCAAAAGCTGCAATCCTAGACACCCTTGTGTTGAAGTTAGTCCCATTCAACTCGATGGGATGTACGTCTGAGTAGTTATGAAGAGTATTGCGATGTAAAACACCCACATTTTGGGTGGGTGTGTAAAAACTAAAGCTGAAAATTTCACATTCAAAATCCACACGGAAAAGCTACAAATTTCAAATGCTTATGAATATTTGTTTCTGCTCTGAAATCCACATGCTTGCCCTTTTCTGTGCCCCTCCATTTATGAAGAAAAGTTTGCCTTAGAGCATCTCTTTTTTCAAGTGTAATTTGTCTTTATTTATTATAGATCCTTTGCCTTCGGCTCATCATTGACTCATTTATATAGCTGTGTGTAGCCAATGGCCACTAGAGACTATTGCAGTTTGCAGTAAATGTGTTTTTAGTGTGACCATCACAATATACATTACATTACTCTCCTGAAGAAACATTAGCTGACCACCTGGCTTCCTGCTACCACTTTCACTGAATGTTAAAAACAAACCCACAGACTTAAGATGGCAGAAGGGTTATGTTTACAGGGCATTTCATTAATATACTAGAGCTTTTTTTGCTAGTTTTCCGCTTCGTGCCATAACTACAAAGACTTGAGCACGACTGCCAAATATTATATAATTCTGCTCCTTGTAAAAGCACTCTCTTTTTCTACTCAGTGCTGAGGGAATAACCATTAACTCACACACCTGCCTCTGAAGTTGTGACTAGGTGCATACAGCCCCAAAGTCTTAAATTTCAGCTGCTGTGTAAGCCAGTCTTCAAATAAAGCAAGGAAACACAGCAGTAGAATAAGAAAACAATGACTGCCTTCTCACTGTTTAAAGATCCAGGGTTGAGGGGTTGAGATACATGTGCAATGGGGTGTATGAACTCAAGACACCAACACACAGGGACATTTGGGTGGTGAGGAGGGGCAGCCTTTTTACCATTTAATGTGTGGACTGTTCTCAAAGAACATCCAACCTTCCCCAGTGTTATCCCTTCCCCAGTATATTCAGTGCTTCAGTGGGTGTGAGACATTAACCCATTAGTGCTGGGATGGATTGGAGAGTCTTGTAGTGTCTTCAGCAATCTTTTTTCAGAAGGAAATGAGTGTGTAGTAGGGAGGATTTTGAGCTGTAGTGCTATTGAATGTGAGTGGATTGGACATGAGTGATTGGTTGGTAGAGATATGGCCAACATTGAAGCCAAAATCCAGCATTGCCTGAGCTCTGTGAGTGCAGCTTTCTCCCGATTGAAGTGCAGAGTGTTTGAGGACCGGGACATTCACAGGGAAACCAAAATGCTTGTTTACAAAGCTATTGTACTACCAACCTTACTGTATGCTTGTGAAACGTGGACCACTTATAAACGCCATCTCCAACTCCTTGAAAGATTCCATTAAGGGTGTCTCCAAAAAAAATTACACATCACTTGGGAAGACAGGCAAACTAACGCCAGTGTACTGGAAGAAGCAAAGATCACCAGTGTTGAAGCGATGATTCTTCAACATCAACTTTGTTGGACTGCTCATGTTGTGAGGATGCCTGATTATGGTCTTCCAAAGCAACTACTCTATTACAAATTTAATTGGCCTCCACAGTCACTTATGGACTCACTGTTAAAACTGTGTTCATGGAAGACAATCTTACTCGGCTATGAGTGATCACCAAAGAAGAGTAAGAATTAATAGTTAGACTAGAACTATTTAACAAATAAACATATGGCATATCCCTCTTGACATGGTACCATTGCAGAATGGAAGTATGTAGTTGCAAGTCTGATGCCTCACAGAACAAAAGGTCTCTGCTCAGAGTCAAAAAATTGTGGATTTGGAAGGGACCCCAAGGGTCATGCAATGCAGGAATAAATGAGAAAATGAGTTGCTAAGGAGTAATTCCTATATGAAGGAGAAGGAGAAAGAGGGCTAAAACCAGCTGACTTTTCAAGACAAGGCAAAGCAAAGCAGTTGCATCCAAACCTGCAATATGTGTTCTCCATCCAAGGGACCCTCAGATCAGTTGCTGGAGCCTGAGCAGGGTGAGGTACAAAGCCAGCTTTCCTATATTTAAAACTCAACCAGAGAGACTTCATACCACCTGCTATCAGGGGTGCTGTCAGTGCAAAAGGGACACTGGTGGTGCTGTGGTCTAAACCACTGAGCCTCTCAGGCTTGCTGATCAGAAGGTTGGCGGTTCGAATCCCCATGACGGGGTGAGCCCCCATTGCTCTGTTCCAGCTCCTGCCAACCTAGCAGTTCGAAAGCACGCCAGTGCAAGTAGATAAATAGGTACCGCTGCAGCAGAAAGGTAAACAGCATTTCCGTGTGTTCTCGCTTCTGTGTTCCATTGCACCAGAAGCGGTTTAGTCATGCTGGCCACATGACCTGGAAAGCTGTCTGCGGACAAACTCTGGCTCCCTTGGCCTAAAAGCAAGATGAGAAGATGACTGCTGCAACCCCATAGTTGCCTTTGACTGGACTTAACCATCCGGGGGTCCTTTACCTTTTTATGTTTTGTCTGGGCAGGACTCTGGGGCTCTGGGGTAGATAATAGCAGAAGGGGGAGGATATAGGGATGTGTATAGATGCTAGAACAGAATATATTTATTAAATATTATCCTTCCTCCCTCACATGAGTTCAGCAGAGTGCATCCTTTTGCAGCTGAAAAAGAAACTTAGATAGGCTAGATTTGGGCATTTAGTTTAAATAATCCAGGATGCTTTAGGGCAGACTGTATTCTCCTGGTATCTTCCCCTTTTCTCCCCCTTAAAACAATTATCACACAAACCGTCTTGTAAAAGGTAAAAATTACATTTACTCACTCAGAGCTCCTGTTGCAGAATATCAGATACAGCAGCTTTGTTCAGGAGGGTTCAAAATGATAATGCAGTTACATTTGTTTTTGTTGTTTAGTTGTTTAGTCGTGTCCGACTCTTTGTGACCCCATGGACCAGAGCACGCCAGGCACTCCTGTCTCCCACTGCCTCCTGCAGTTTGGTTAAACACATGTTGGTAGCTTCGAGAACACTGTCAATCTCACCCTCTGTTGTCCCCTTCTCCTTGTGCCCTCAATCTTTCCCAACATCAGGGTCTTTTCCAGGGAGTCTTCTCTTCTCATAAGGTGGAGCCTCAGCTTCATGATCTGTCCTTCCAGTGAGTACTCAGGGCTGATTTCCTTCAGAATGGAGAGGTTTGATCTTCTTGCAGTCCATGGGATTCTCAAGAGTCTCCTCCAGCACCACAATTCAAACGCATCAATTCTTCGGCGATCAGCCTTCTTTATAGTCCAGCTCTCACTTCCATACATCACTACTGGGAAAACCATAGCTTTAACTATATGGACCTTTGCAGTTACATTGTCACACTTAAGTCCAACTTCAAATGATGTCTGAGCAATGGAGCTCAGGAATGCAGATTGCTCTCACATTTCTGCATGCTGACATCCGGTTCAGCGAATGGTCTTTGTTTCGTGATGAAGGTGTTCACCTTTTGGATCTCGGCAATGATATTTGGCTGGCCGACATCATCAGAAGCCTTAGGGATTGGTTGCAGCTGTCAGGGTACTGGCAGCGAGCCTCTTTGGGCTCAGGTAGTGGTTAGGCACTGGAATATGTTTGTGTATTGGAGGGCAGGGTGTGGCCATCGCCTACCCCTCCTCTTTATGGGTATTCCGGTAAAGGAATCCGGCGGTCATGGATCCTGTCCGACACCCTTGCTGGTGGCTAGGGCCATGGAACGACCCCCGGTGACATCAGGGGGAGCTTTCAGTTCTATTTGCATCAACAAGCTCCTCCCACTGGTGGTTAACCCTTGATAGACTCACCCCTCCCTGAGGGGCTGGAGTCACACTCCGTTGTTTTATCCAGTGCCTAAGCCAACACCTCTCACATGCTGTAATCAATAAAGTTGTGGCCTTGCTTAGCCCATTAACCTGATATACCGCGTCCATGTGTCTTTCTTATCCTCAAGCAGGTGGTGGGTCCTTAAATCACAAGAGTGAAGAGAGGCAAGAGAACAAACAGGAAGGAGAAACTGTCCAGCCAGGTGAGGAGATTATATGGAGGCAGAACATTGTGGATTGCACTGTAAGCATCAGACCTGCAATCCTTGACTGCCTCCCTTCTAGTTAACAGTGGTCTCCATTTTCTAATTATTTAGAGATCATTGGGAGATAGTTCTGTAATTAGCAGCATTTATCTCCCCAAACAGCATTCAGTCCCTTTAATCTCCAGTTTGTTGACTCAACTTTACAAGTCACTGTTGGACTGTAATATCTACTTCTGAAGCCGTTTTGGTAAGTACATTGCAAATATGTGCTTACGAGGTTGTAGTCAATGAATTACATTGCTGCAAAGAGAGATTGCAAGGACTTCTGAAGAAACCAAAGAGATGGAGGGATGAAAATACACTTGGGGAAGCTGGTGTCCTCATTAAATTTTGCTTTCCATGGCTGGAGATTAGGGTTCACTGTAGATGTGAAGTCTTGGGTAGTCAATACACTCACAATTGCATACATTCCCTGAAAGGCTGGCATAATCACTTGAGCACACAAAGGCACACTGTGATGGGTCATCAGGGCCTGCTAGAGCTTTTCCGGTGCCTAGCCCTTTAAGAAGGCAAGGATCTGCACCACCAGGCAATGGTTCCCAAGGAGACTACATTTGAACACCGCCTGGAAGCTCTGCCTATGGAAGAAGAAGGAGCTGCAGTACGATGCACTCCTACTTATCGCCTTGATGGATGGAAGGAAAAGAACCCAGCTGCTATGTCCCAGGCATAATAAAGGGTGGAGAGACAGGGGAGATAGAAAAAAATGTTGCAAAGAGGGAAGAAGGAAGAGAAGCCCAGTACGTTTAGACCTATAAAGCCTTAAACGGCTAAGGACTGCAATACCTCAAGGACCGCCTCTTTCCATATGAACCTACCTGGACCCTGAGATCATCTTCTGAGGCCCTCCTTCATGTGGCTCCTTGGCTCAGGGGTCATATAACTCCATACCCTCCAACAGTTCTCTGAAGAAAAATAGGGATGTCCTAAGGACATTCCAGGATAAATCAGAAACTGGGATGGCTTCTGTAAACCCAGGACTGTCCCTTGAAAATAGGGACACTTGGAGGATCTGCTTGCTGAGATCCTTTAATTGCTACTGAGCTTTGGCCAACTTTGCTTAACATATACTGGTTCAGCTCCTGAAAGTGATGTTTGTGACTTGTTCCTCTCTCCCTGGCAAAATAGGAACTGCAGCAAGGAGGAAGTAGAACCTTTGGGCGCCATCTTCCTGCGAGGGCGATTTATCGAGAGATCCAGAGGGTGGCAACATGAGAACGGGGCCTTCTCTGCAGTGGCTCCCCATCTGTGGAATGCTCTCCCCTGGGAAGTTCGCCTGGTGCCTTCATTATACACCTTTAGGCACCAGGCAAAAAACGTTCCATTTTAACCAGGCCTTTAGTTGATCTGTTTGACATCCTGTACCCTTTAAAAATGTTGTTTTTATGCTGATGATATGTGTTGTGATCTTTTCTGTGAACCTCCCTGAGACCTCTGGGTAGAGGGCGGTATATAAACTCAATTAATAATAATAATAATAATTAATAATGTGGGGATCAGGTTGAAATAGCCTAGGTACCCAAGGAACCATCTTCTCCACCAGGGACCATCTTCAGACTCTCTCCCTAAGCCCCTCTGGGTAGGGCTAGAGAGGGAATACGACACCTTAGGTTTACCCAGCTTTTATCCCACACATTTTTGTAGAGCCATTTCATCTAACACAATGCATTTGAATGTTATATTTGCCAATACTTGTAATTATATGGGGGCCATGTGTCGACTGGCTAACCCTCGGGATCCCTTCCAACTACAACTCTGATTCTATGATACTCTAGTATATGCATTTTGTACATAGCCACTCCCGACATAAGGAGGGGGAGGTTGGCTCGTGTGGCGGTTAAGCATTGGTAGGGGTATTATTATGCAAATGAGTTGGGGGAGGAGCTCCATCACCTCCACCAAATATTTAAGGGTAGTCCGATAAAGGATTCCGGGGGGCGTTGCCTCATCCGAAACCTATGGAGGCGAGGGCCTAAAGTGCGCTCCCGAGCGGTAACCCCTTGGGGAGCGCCTAGGGATGTACATCTCAGGGGCTCCCCCTGTTGGTGTTAACCCTTTCCGGTTCTATGCCGGATAGTCTGATAGGACCAGTGCCTAAAGCCAATACCGCTCTTACCTGTAACCAATAAAATTGTGCCCATCTTTCGCCCATTAACCTAAAATTCTGGTGTCCTGTGTCGTTATTTATTCCAACTGGGGGTGGGGGTGGGAATCGCCTCGCAAATTACTTGGCTGGAGAACTGCATTGCATCGTTTAGGCATGTGGATTTTGAAGGATGACTGTTTTGGTTTGCATGGTGGAAACAAGGTAGGTTCACCTTTAAATGTATTGAATTTCTCTCCAATCCCTTGTCTGGTTCCAGCCTTTCTGTATTACGCTGAAAGTGTGCCTCCAGTTTTAATTCAGAAATAAAAGTTATCCAGGTATCAAAAGTTTGGAAAACTCTGCTCTAGAGCCAAATTCTGGTTATACAATTGATGACACCCACTTTGTAGAGTTCTGAGGTTTTTCTTTTTTCTTTTTTAAAGGAGTAAAACTCATAGCATATATGAGGAAGTTGAAAAAGACAAGTCAAGATGGAGAGAAGGAGAGAGAGAGAGAGAGAGAGAGAGAGAGAGAGAGAGAGAGAAAAGAAGAAGAAGAAGAAGAAGAAGAAGAAGAAGAAGAAGAAGAAGAAGAAGAACTTAATTGAAAAGAAATTCTAGAAATGAGGCTTATTCTGGAGCATTAACAAGAAATTGTAGAAAGAAAAGCAGCACTAATTTTTGTACAGGTCATCCATTATTAAAAGAAACACGAAGCCAAGCTTGTGATCTTCTCTTTGAAGCTTTTAAATGTGTGCCACGAGTGATCACAAAGAACATCAGCTAGCAAGTCAACACAAACAAAAGGACACATGGTAATTTCTGGTCCATTTGATGCTGTGAATTGACAGTCTCCTCATGGACTGTGTGAAAACCTGGGAATTGAAAGCCCTCCAAGGGTAGCCTTAATTGAATGGCATGACTAGAATTTTTCAAATTGTAACAATCCGGACAAGAGACTTCCTGTTACTGTGGCAGAGTAGATACTCCCCCCCCCCCATAATACTGTAGTATGTGTAGAATTGTCACTTGGAGATATGACATTGATTTTTTTTAAAGAGTTGTTTCTACCAAGTCCATTTTAGCTGAAGTGCACTGAGGGCTCCGGCCAAACATTCATTTGTGCAACTTCTCTCTTTTGTTATGGTTAGTTCATTAAAGCCGAGAGTCTAAACTCACTTGCTTTGAACTAAGTAATAAGTTGTATTGCTTCTAAGTAGATGTAGGACTGGTGTATAAAACAGATTGATTGTGAAAGCACATATCCAGCTCAGAACACACACACACACACACACACACACACACACACACACAAACACACAATGGCATAGTGTTGGGGGGAGCACAGGGGCAGTTGCCCTGGGTGCAAAATTGTTAGGAGCGCAAAATTTCAACACCCGGTACTGCCTCAATACAGTTGCATGCTTCCATTGCTGGGCTCCATTGAAAACAGCTTCTCCATGCTCGCCAGGAAGTGAAATCTCCAGAATATAAACGGAACTTCTTCTTCTTCTTCTTCTTCTTCTTCTTCTTCTTCTTCTTCTTCTTCTTCTTCTTCATAAACGGAACAACTTCTTCTTCTTCTTCTTCTTCTTCTTCTTCTTCTTCTTCTTCTTCTTCTTCTTCTTCTTCTCCTCCTCCTCCTCCTCCTCCTCCTTCTCCTTCTCCTCCTCCTCCTTCTTCTCCTTCTCCTTCTCCTTCTCCTTCTCCTTCTCCTTCTCCTTCTCCTTCTCCTTCTTCTTCTTTCTGGATGCATTCTGACAGGGTTGCTAATGTATTCTGGTTAACATGCATGTTGTTGTTGTTGTTGTTGTTGTTGTTGTTGTTGTTGTTGTTGTTGTTGTTGTTGTATTTATACCCCAACCATCTAGCTGGATTTCTCCAGATGTAGGAATGAAGTCAAATTGATCAATAGTTTGTGGAAAGGTGCCTTTCCTTCTTATATGATAAGTTTCATGACAAAGAGCATCTTTTTTGTGACTGCAGCCAAAGGGTGCTATTCTATAGAGCCCCCTGTGTTCCAGAACAGTTTTTTGTGGGGGCACAGAGGGAGATTGAGGAGTTGAGACCCAGGAACATGCCACTCTGTAAGAAGACGTTCAAATCCAAACCTCTCTGCTATTTTGAGAATTAACTTTATTAAATGTGTCTATTAAAAAAGGGGGAAATCAGTGTAACCCATAGACGTATTTTAGGATGAAAAAGAAGAATGAAGCAATGTAGTGCTGGTGGACTTCTTGCAAGTTCCACAGAGTTTGCAAACATGGCTTTGCTTATATCTGTCAACTTGTCCTGTCTTGGTTTTGTTAGGCAGCACTGAAGTACTCAGTTCTTGCAGGGGCAGCTTTGCCCTGACAGCTCAGTTTTCGCAAGCCCTATCTTCTAAATTACCAGTTCACAGCATTGCTTCGGTGGGAAAATAAACACTTACGTGACATTGAGATCAAAAGCAGACATGGGCATCTCAAAGGACAAAGCAGTCAGAGACACAGTTTTGTTAAGAGAGCAGACAAGTATGTAAAATGATTCCTTCAATTAAATAATAAACAGAATCTGGGTTTGCACCAGGAAATACTGCATCTCTCTCTTAAACACAGCACTTTCACTGGATAATAATTTATAGGCTTGTATGGCAATTCTCCTAGCCTGTAGTTCTCCCTGTGCTTTCCGTAAGTCTCAGATATCCTATAATCATTCAGCTAGCTAATGATCCCTTTACATCAGGTATAATGAGTTTTCCCACTCCAACCTAGCTTTTGTCAAGACTTTAATGCAAGTAGTTAATGAGTACTATTGCTCTGAGTTTTCTGCATGTGAAAGAAGGATACATCTTGTAATATAATGACAAGCGGTAGCTAATGTTATTCTGTTGAGCTGTTGCACAGAGCACAGAGGGGATGAGAGGAGCTTTAAGAAAGACGAATCCCTCAAGCAAGGTGTGTGTGTGGGGGGGGAGGTCTAAGGACATGTTAAGTAGAACTGTTCTGACAGCCTAATTTCATTACTATCCACACAAACTTGGATCTACTCAAGCATGGTCAAGATACCTTAGAGGCTGGTTACTGGACTTACCTCCTGAATGTCCTAGCTTTTTTTTTCCCTTCCTAAGTCATGAGCAGACTTGCTAGACTGTAGCAGCTTATCTGAAGCTTTGAGATAGGGCAAGGATGCTGCCATTTATCATGCTAAATATCACCTTTATTTTGCAAAGTGGAAGGCTCACTTATCTCTCTATTAGCAAAACAAATTTACAAATGATTTACAAAAGTGCACACCTTCCTCTTCTCGCTCTCTTTCTAATGGATTATAACAGCTCAGTAGTTTTCAAATGCCTGACTTTCATGAAACACTGCTTCAGAACCCACCCTGCTAAATGTCTACCATGGGAACCTTTACTGAAATTTAGGGGGTGAGATCTATGCCTTCCCCTATGCAATGGACAGATCTCTATTGTAGCCCACAAAGAGAAATCCACCCCTCAGTAATGACCTTTGCGATAACAGGGGCCCTGCTGTGGGGGATGAAATTTTTCCCACCCCAGGAGGATTTCCCCACAAGTTCCCTTCTCCTAAGGGATGCGGGTGGTGTTGTGGTCTAAACCACAGAGCCTAGAGCTTGCTGATCAGAAGGCTGGCGGTTCGAATCCCCACAATGGGGTAAACCCCCATTGCTCGGTCCCAGCTCCTGCCAACCTGGCAGTTTGAAAGCACATCAAAGTGCAAGTAGATAAATAGGTACCTCTCCGGTGGGAAGGTAAAGGGCGTTTCTGTGTGCTGCTCTGGTTCGCCAGAAGCAGCTTAGTCATGCTGGCCACATGACCCAGAAGCTGTCTGCAGACAAACGCTGGCTCCCTTGGCCTATAGAGCATGCAACCCCAGAGTCGTCCGTGACTGGACCTAACAGTCAGGGGTACCTTTACCTTTCTCCTATGCAAGTCAACAGAAAGATCTCTCTCTCTCTCTCTCTCTCTCTCTCTCTCTCTCTCTCTCTCTCTCCCCCCCCCCCCCATGGTGAAGAGGTTGTATCCCCCCAAATCCATGAGGCCAGTGCCCATACTCCAGCAACAACTCTTGGTGTAACAGGAGCTTTTCTGGGAGGGTAGCTTTTGCCCCACTCCAATCTTTCCTGGGATCTACACATGCGAAGTCAGGAGGAGCCAGGATCTCTCCCCCCCAGCAATCACAGCAGAAGCTAGCCATGGAAGTTGCAGTCCTTCAGTTGACCTCCTCCACCCCCTGAAAATATATACCGTATTTTTTGCTCCATAAGACTCACTTTTTCCCTCCTAAAAAGTAAGGGGAAATGTGTGTGCGTCTTATGGAGCGAACGCGGGCTGCATAGCTATCCCAGAAGCCAGAACAGCAAGAGGGATTGCTGCTTTCACTGCGTAGTGATCCCTCTTGCTGTTCTGGCTTCTGAGATTCAGAATATATTTTTTTTCTTGTTTTCCTCCTCCAAAAACTAGGTGCGTCTTGTGGTCTGGTGCGGTGCGTCTTATAGAGTGAAAAATACGGTGTGTGTGTGTGTGTGTGTGTGTGTGTGTGTGTGTGTGTATATATATATATATATGCAGGTTTATATATATATATGGGGGTCTGCCCTAGCCAAATTATTCAGGGGAGGGGCAAAGAGCTCAGCCCCCTGGGGTGGCACCCCTGACTTCCACACATTAGGTAGGGAATAAGATAAACAATGGAAATATTTCTTTCAGGAAAGCTACCCAGATGTCCTGCTGCTATCATCCCCTCCCACCTTGCACCACCAAGCCCTGACAAATAAGTAAACAATGATTATGTATTACATTATATTATATAGACAGAGAATCTGCAAAGGCGCCTAAAGTGTTTAAGTATCTGGCCGTATGGTATGCTTCACTGTTCCTTCGTAACTGACAGCTGGGTACAAAGAATGTACTGCTGTCAATAGATGTCACACTTGGACTTCTGCTGATGCCTCTAAATATACATTATATAGCAGCTCTCCAACACAACACAAATTATTTATCTGAAAGCTGCAGGCTTTATATAATAAAATCAAATCTGAGAGACATTTGATCTTGTGCAGCTTTTATGATGTTCATCTGCTGCGAAGTATTAAATTCAGAAAGGAAAGGAAAGTGATGCTACAGAAATAACAGACTGAAACTCAAGTTATCCCTTATTTTATAAATGACTCTAATTGAAGAGTTAAGAATACCTCCACACATATTTAATAAAACCGCTAAATGGAGTTCTGCATCCTTTGGCTAAAAATATTCTCGCAGCAAAGAGAAAGCCAAGAAGTAGTGGCCTTTGGACTAGCAACAAATCACAGGGAAAACATGCAAAGCAGTTTGGACTATAAATAGCACAATAAAAGACATACAAAACTGGGGCTGAGCATTTGGAACAGGGGAATCCACAAATGAGAGCACCTTTACTTGAGTCAGGATGAGTAGAAGGGTGACTCCACTCACCAGGAACAGCTCGTGTGATAGCAGCAGAGCTTTGAAACTGCCCTTCCATTAGTTAATCTGTCCCAGTCCAGATGGGGGCACAGCTGGGCCACCAGTCAAATGGTAGAATCCAATAACTGGCACCGCTCCAACTTGTTTGGATGGAGTTGGGGTGGGGCAGGTTGGCAGCAAGGTCAAGGCTATGCAGGAACAGCAGCAAAATCCCTGGGCTGATTCTACACTAGTGGCCATAATTGTGCAAACTTTTTAGAAAAAGTGTATTTCCGAAGTTGGATGGCTCATAACACCCCCCTTTTAATTTATTAATTTTATTAATACCATAAAATTATATATCAATGGAAAGGTAATTTAATGAAGAATGTAATGCAACAAATTATCTGTATTCTATCAAAAGTTATAGCCAAATAAGCAAAAAAAAAAGGAGGCACAACTTGCTTAGGTTGATATGCAGTAGCTTTCCTTCATTTGAATGTAGCCAATGAGCAAGTGTGTTTAGAGAGCCAATCAGGTGTCATCTTGATTTGGCAATGATTCAATCAGATCACAGTAGGAGTCAGCTATTGATATTATGTACTGGAGCTGAGAGGAGGACATTTGTCAGCGTGTTATGTGATTGCTATCAAGTCGTTTGGTCTCCCCCCACAATTTTGGCCACTAGTGTACTAGTACATCCACAAATCCCTGGCCCCCCTGCACCCACCCTGGCCACCTTGCCCATCCACATTAGCTAAGCTGCAGTGACACCAGTGTCAGAAGGTGGTTCCACCCCATCTGCATTGGCCACCACTACCACTCAGGTTAAGTTCCTGTTGGAGCACTTGGGCGTGGTCAGAAAACAGTTCCCAAATGTGAGGGGTCTGAGCAGGTTCCCTTTGTGCCAGTGGAAAGGAAAAATAGTCAGACACCAAACTGTGTCCAGTACAGTACTGTGTCCAGTTCTGGGCACCACAGTTCAAGAAGGACACTGACAAACTGGAACGTGTCCAGAGGAGGGCAACCAAAATGGTCAAAGGCCTGGAAACGATGCCTTATGAGGAACGGCTAAGGGAGCTGGGCATATTTAGCCTGGAGAAGAGGAGGTTAAGGGGTGATATGATAGCCATGTTCAAATATATAAAAGGATGTCACATAGAGGAGGGAGAAAGGTTGTTTTCTGCTGCTCCAGAGAAGCGGACACGGAGCAATGGATCCAAACTACAAGAAAGAAGATTCCACCTAAACATTAGGAAGAACTTCCTGACAGTAAGAGCTGTTCGACAGTGGAATTTGCTGCCAAGGAGTGTGGTGGAGTCTCCTTCTTTGGAGGTCTTTAAGCAGAGGCTTGACAACCATATGTCAGGAGTGCTCTGATGGTGTTTCCTGCTTGGCAGGGGGTTGGACTCGATGGCCCTTGTGGTCTCTTCCAACTCTATGATTCTATGATTCTGTGATTCTATGATTCTATGATAAACTTCAGCCAGTGGCTTCATTTACTGACAGGATTGAGGAAACACAACTACACATATTTACACCGTCTCCTGCTAGAGCCCTAGCAGGGCTACCCCTTTAGGTAGAGATTTGCCACCTTCCTGGCTTGCACAGCAAAGTCCAGATCCAGGTTGCAGGTTCAAACATAGCTCCAAGCACAGCAGCAACTGGCAGGTAGGAGTCAACAGCAGCAGATATTGAGCAGATAGAAGTTGCTGGTCTAGCTCTCCTTTATATTGTACAGTGGCACCTCGGGTTAAGAACTTAATTCGTTCCGGAGGTCCGTTCTTAACCTGAAACTGTTCTTAACCGGAGGTACCACTTTAGCTAATGGGGCCTCCTGCTGCCGCTGCGCCACCACTGCACAATTTCTGTTCTCATCCTGAAGTAAAGTTCTTAACCCGAGGTACTATTTCTGGGTTAGCGGGGTCTGTAACCTGAAGCGTCTGTAACCCGAGGTACCACTGTACATTTTTCCTGGGCAAGAACAAACCTTCGGCAGTCCCTGGTCCCCCATCACCTGCTTCCCCCACTTCTTAAATATCCCCTGTGACCTCGCCCTTGCCAGCACTCTACAGTGGGGGAAATAGGCCAGCAGAGGGGTCAGGACTGAGGAAGGGAGCAGGGTCTGAGAGGAAAGGCTCCTGGCCCAGATCAGGAGGCCCTTCAGACTGTATCTGGTCCATGGACCAGCCGTTCCCTATTCCTAATTTGGAGCCCTCAAAAACCAGGAATGATATTATCTTCTAAACTTTTGCACGTCCCAGACTAACTATCTATCTATTTATCTGTCATCTATCTATCTATCTATCTATCTATCTATCTATCTATCTATCATCTATCTATCTATCATCTATCTATCTATCTCTATCTCTATCTCTATCTCTATCTCTATCTCTATCTCTATCTCTATCTCTATCTCTATCTCTATCTCTCTCTATCTCTATCTCTATCTCTATCTCTATCTCTATCTCTATCTCTATCTCTCTCTATCATCTATCTATCTATCTATCTATCTATCTATCATCTATCTATCTCTATCTCTATCTCTATCTCTATCTCTATCTCTATCTCTATCTCTATCTCTATCTCTATCTCTATCTCTATCTCTATCTCTATCTCTATCTCTATCTCTATCTCTATATCATCTATATCATCTATCTAATCTATCTATCTATCTCTCTATCTATCTATCTATCTAGCTAGCTAGCTAGCTATCTAGCTATCTAGCTATCATCTATCTATCTATCTATCTAGCTAGCTAGCTATCTAGCTATCTAGCTATCATCTATCTATCTATCTATCTATCTATCTATCTATCTATCTATCTATCTATCTCTATCATCTATCTACCCTACCGGTATCTATCTATCTATCTATCTATCTATCTATCTATCTATCTATCTATCTATCTATCATCTGCAGCATGAATCTGCTGTGCACTTTCCAGAAACCATTTATACAACGCCATGCATATCATTTTGGTTGCCAAAGTTTTGCATCCTACTCTTTGTGTTCCTGGGAGGTGGTGGTGGAGATATGATGGAAACATACATCCCATCAACAGTCTTTCAGGGACTGCACCGAACAATTTTGGAGGGGAGCTGATGAAAAGGAGCATATGATAAATCGGAATATCCTCACCCTGACAGTCTGAGAGATGAAATAGCGCAATTTTACTTCTTATATGCAAAGTGTCCTCTGAAGGAAATGGCACAGCAGCATAATTTTCTGCAAATGGGGGGGGGGTGGCATTGCGGGAGGGGAATAGCTATTTAGTCCAGGGGAAGAGAGAGAGAGGGAGAGAGTGGGTGACGAAAGCAGCAAGCACTTTGAAATTCAGAAGGGGGCTCAATATTGCTGAGCTTAATGGATTTTGCAAAGGAGAGACAAAATAACAATGAAAAACAAAAACCAAGCTCTCCTATTTGGGACGATGGAGTATTAGCATGTCCCTCTCAGAGATGCTTTTTCTTAAAAAAGAAAAAGAGAGAGAGATAAATCTTTGTCCCTGAAATAGCATCTTTTATGTTTAATTTATTTTCTTTAGCCCTGAGAAGGCCATCCTATTTATTTTCTTTGGCCCTGAGGGCTAATAATTTATTTTCTCCATCTTCAAGAAGGTCTTCATTTATTTTAACATCCCTGAGAGCCAAACTTTCCCCACACCTCTTGAAAATAAATAAATATTTTTTAAAAAAATAAAATAAAAAATGCAAAGTATAGAAAAGATGCAGCACTGATTGAAAAAATGGAAAGATGAATAGATGCCTACCACAGCCTTCCATGTGTTCCTTATCACTACCCCTCCTGGTCCACTTCTCTAATAGGCTCTATCAGCTGGGCAGATGAAATAAAAGACTTGACACAGTGGTGAGCTGGTAAAAACACTTTTCAAGAAGGAATCTTTAAAAAAAAAAACCTCAGAAGAAATAATATTATTTTTAAAATTCCAAGAAGTGGCCATGGGCTTCACCACAAATCAGCTTTTTCTTTGAATGTTGAAAAATGTAATCACTAATTGATTATTACTCTGCAATTCTGGCATAGAACAGAGGCTCTAGATCTGGGCCACTCCTGTTGTTGTTGTTGTTGTTAAATTTCTGTTTTATATTTTAGAACATTCCCTTAAACAACCTTAAAATATCAATGACTTTCCTTCTTCTCTTTCCATGGTTCATTTTGCACAACAAAAATCCCTGCATATTTTATATAAACTAAACCATTCAGTATTCCATTATTACACACTGTTGAATTTATCTTAATGCTGCCCACGTTTTCAAATAAACACAATTTTCCTCCATATATTCAATAAACATTTTCCAATCTTCTTTAAATGTATCTTCTTCTTGTTCTCTTATTCTATATGTTAGGTCCGCAAGCTGCGCATATTCCATCAATTTAAGTTGCCAAAGATCTGGGCCACTCCTGTAGCCCTCAGAAAGTAGTGAACTATGTCGACAGAAGGGAATTGTCAGTAGGGAATGGGAAATCGTCCAGTTTAGGTTTTTCTCCATTTCTCTTTTTTTTTTTGTAAAATTTTTTATTAAGTTTTAACAATGCACAATATAAAAGAAAAAATACAGAGACAAGAACAAAAGAGATATAAAAATACAAAATACATACTACAAAATACAACAATACAAACATTAAGCACAAAAATACAAAAATGCATACATTAAAAAACTAATAATAAAAAAGAAAAAACACATATAGAAAAAACACAAAAATTCCCTCTTTCTTAGTTTTATATCTTAAATTCACATATTTTCCTCCATTTCTCTTTCCTCCCAGCATGTCCAGCTCTCCACATTTCCACATCAAGAGTGGAGTCATCAGCACTGCTTGACTGGTTGATTTTCAAAGACAGTCATTGCGCACTGTTGAAATACAAGCTCCGCTCGCTAAATGGAAAAAGCTTCCAGGCAGCTGGTGAGCTGTCCAAGGTGCTGATCACCTCTGCTTAACCTAGTTGCAGTCTGATTCTGCTCTGCTGGCTGAGTCTGTACCATGCTTTGCACCTTATAACTCAGGGCAGCATGGCTTTCCTATCCTCTATGGTCCCTCCATGGCTTGTTATGGCTTGATGCCTTCCAAATGATGTCAAATTAGAACTCTCATCACCCTTGACCACTGGTTATGGTGGCTGGGCTGATGAGAATTGTAGTTCAACAACATCAGGAGGGCACCACGTTGGCTACTCATGACCTAACACTTTGGAACTTCCTGCCTATTGATGTTAAGCAGGTACCTCCATTGTACTATTTGGGTGGGGGGGCCTTGCTTATAGCATAAGCACACCTGCCTATCCAGACTTGTGGAAGCTGAGATTAAAACACGTCTTCCCCTCCTATTGTTAATATTAATTACCTTGTGAATATTTTTAATACCTGCTTTTTAACAGTTTTTTACTGGTAAAATTAATGATATATATTTATTTTTTTGTAAGAGAATTTATTACAATCAAGTGGTACAGGCATTTTATTACAATCAAGTGGTACACACACACGGTTATGTACCATGCTAGTAGGGACGCGGGTGGAGCTGTGGTCTAAACCACTGAGCCTCTTGGGCTTGCTGATCAGAAGGTCATCAGTTTGAATCCCCATGGCAGGGTGAGCTCCCATTGCTCTGTCTTAGCTCCTGCCAACGTAGCAGTCTGAAAGCACACCAGTGCAAGTAGATAAATAGATACTGCTGCGGTGGGAAGGTAAATGGCATTTCCGTGCGCTCTGGTTTCCGTCACGGTGTTCTGTTGCACGAGAAATTGTTTAGTCATGCTGGCCACATGGCCCGGAAAGCTGTCTGTAGACAAACGCCGGCTCCCTCGGCCTGAAAGAGAGATGAGCGCTGCAACCCCATAGTCGCCTTTGACTGGACTGAACCACCCAGGGGTCCTTTATCTTATTTACCTTACTATGCTAGTGACACCTGATCTGTTAAAAGGCTATTACCATTTATTTATTACCATTGTAATAAACCAGTGAACCCTCCCATGCCTTGATGGCAGAAGATGGCTTATTAAGAATTAGCATGAGGAAAGCAAACATGGAGAGGGCAGTAACAACGGGGGAAAAGGACTCCAAGTAAAATATATAAGGAGAACCATGGTACACTTATGAAGCATTGATTCTTTCCACTTATGATAGGGCATAAACCACACTTAGCAGTTAATGAGTTTTAAGTACAGTGGTACCTTGGGGTACATACGCTTCAGATTACATAAGCTTCAGGTTACAGACTCCCCTAACCCAGAAATAGTGCTTCAGGTTAAGAACTTTGCTTCAGGATGAGAACAGAAATCATGCGGTGGCGGCAGGAGGCCCCATTAGCTAAAGTGGTGCTTCAGGTTAAGAACAGTTTCAGGTTAAGTACGTACCTCCGGAACGAATTAAGTACTTAACCTGAGGTACCACTGTAATTAAATACTACTGCTAAGAGGAAAATATATGTGGCATACAATATCCCATCTTTAGTTGCACCATGCTACAAGGAGGCCATTGAATAAAATTAGAGTTCTGAAAGGGTATTAGACTTTTATAACTTTGTATGCACTTTTGCCAAACTTTGATTAGTCAAGTGGCGGGCAGTGGTGACGTGCAAATAAAGCAAAAGACATCTGCCTGGGGATAGCTGGCTAAATTCAGCTGTGAGATCTTCGTGCTTTGGCAAAGTCTCTCTCTTCAGTAATTTATCCATTCACGTACTTCACAGCATCCTGCAACACAAGGACATTAAGTGAATGGATTTACTTTATCCTATTCATCAGGCTTGTGTAATGCTATGTTGATGTGGCAGAGTTAGCTGTAAACAGGTGAATGTTAAGCCAAGAAGTGGAGCAGGCTCCCTGGGTGGGGTGGAGTCCCTAGACCATAGCTGTCAACATTTCCCTTTTTTAAAGGGAAATTCCCTTATTCCGAATAGGATTCCTCACAAGGAAAGGGAAAAGTTGACAACTATGCCCTAGACTAGATTCCAAGCGGCTGGTTGGTTGTTAGTTCCTGATGGGGCGAGGCAGCAGGGAGGTCAGTGCAGTGCAAACACAACAGTTAGAGCTAACCGGACACTTCTGCGGCTGGTGTTTGCACTGTGCTGACCACATTGCTCCCTCACTCATCCGTAGCCCTTGCTTAGTGCCAAGCTGTAAATGATCAGCTCTCATTTGTTCTTTTCAAAAGCTATCTGTGGGGAATGAGATGAGAATCATGGCTCTGGTATGTGTGCAGTAACCCTTAACCCCTGTTAGTTTCTGTTTGCCACTGAGCAGCTGCTTAGAGTCACAGGAATCTGTTTACATTCCAGAGACCTTCCAGACTGTTGGAAGTCTCACGGGAGAGGAGATGGGTGTAACATTACTGGTTTCCTGTTCCTTTGTTCCTTTGTTTCTTTCATAGAGAGAGGAAGTATATTTCTGTTTGCGTAGTAAGAAATAAAGCATAGCGATGTAGCCATAAATCTCATCACTTCCACATGCTATTTTGGAAACTCTGCTGAATGGGGGAACGTGCCTTGGAGCCTCATCAAAGGCTCAGGTTGTTAATGATTCGTCGGGGGTGATTCCGAAGGACATGGAGGAATATGAGCTTTATCAGCTTGGCCGAGTGGAGATCCTGACATTTTTGGTTATCGGGCCCAGAAGAACGGCAGAAGAACGGAATGCAGCTTATCTTCTCTGCGTGTCAAGAAGATTGATGAGAGGTATGTGCTCATTCCCCCGGGAAGCCTGCCAGTCCCTAATTAATGGATTAAGCCTGGACTTTGAACTCTTAGCCAAAGCAGCTTGGCTGAGCGGAGATCCCGACAACCCCTGCATTGTTTTGCTTTCCCAATCCGAATTGCCCTGTCTTCTAGTTTCCCCACTGGGCAAAAGTTCCATGTACCATGCCAGGTTAACCAACCTCTCCTTGCACCAGACCCCCAATCTGGTCCCCACCCTACTACACTCTTTTTCAGGGTGGGGAGACAAATAGGAATAATTATGGAGATTTCCCAGTGGCACTATTTTGACACTTGGGTTATGATCCCAATAGCAACCTAGATAGAGGTGACTTGGATTACATTACATTGTCAACTAGCTGGAGCACACTGCTCAGGTACAGAATAAAGAAATAGGTAGGACAGGAAGATAACTGACACACAATATTACAACTAATATTCTCATCTCATAGGGGCAGCCAATAAATATTATTTGTTAAAATTAAGTTTGGAAACCACATGGAGCTTCTAGGTGCTTAAATGCAGTGTGTAAGTTTTGATGATACAGCACTGTGTCATCTATAAGGGGGAAATGAGAGATGCATCCTGTCCTTTAAATAAGATTTCTAGGCTTCACTCTTCTGGAAAATAACAAGATTACTGGACCCACAAAGCTCAGTCGGGTGGATGGATGGAACAGAATTTTATTTATTTATTTATTTATATAAATATTGGCAAGGCTAAGACTTGTTGAAAGGGTTTTCAGTTTTCACATTTTCTACCCAAAAACTGAAAAGAGAAGGTCCAGGAGAAAAGCATTATTGGGTCAGTTTCACTTTGCAGACTTCAGCACAGGAATCCGAGTGGACCCAAGTACTTTACACAAACATTCATATTTGGTTTCAAAGCGGTTGTGAATTTGAAAGGATGGTTGAATATAAATATTGAAATGTCTTAGCAATTATGGTGGGTTTTTTGGGTTGTTGTTGTTTTTTTTTTACATTGCAGGAACTGCTCACACGGGAGCTGCTTTGTGCAGAGTCAAACTAAAGGTTCATCAAATCTAGTATTCTCTGTTGCGACTGGAGGCAGAATTTCCATTGCTATTTACTTCTCCAAGGTCACTTTTGAGAATACTAAACTAGCACACAGCACCAGTATTGCTCAGGAAGAATCTCCATCCGAACTCATTTACTTTCTCCAGCCAAAACATTTCCCTCTTATGGGAAATTTGAACATTGGTTTTCTTCTTTCCCAACTATTATTTGCCAGTCTTGCAATTTGCATATATTGATGCTTTATTGTCAAATATTATGCGTTGGGTCCAGACTTGAGGAGCATTGCAAACTCAAGATCTGCCTGGATCGGTGGAGTTTGGAACTGGTGGGTCTGTGGCTGAGCCTGGGCTGAGCCTACACTGGTTGACGTCCATCATCTCAGCTTATCTCAGAGCTACTTTGGCATAAGTCCTCCATCCCGGCTCATCCGAGGCTCATCTGACTGAGTCATCACTGGGGTAAATCCTGAAAAAGGAGAATTCTGTGGGAATGGTGGTATTTGTGGAAGAGGTGGCAAGTGGCAGGGTAGACTTATGCCTATTCCAAACTCTGTTCGGTTTGGTCACATGACCTAGTGACCCAACTGATCTTACACTGGTGAAAAGGGTGGTGTAAGTTTAAACTTTATCTTAAAGGCTTGTTTTCTTTCTGCCAGACTTTGGGCATCTAATATCTCCAGGTCATAGTTTAAATCATGGGTAGGCAAACATGGGTAGGATCCGGCCCAATCACCTTCTAAATCTGGCCTGCAGATGGTCTAGGAATCAGCATGTTTTTACATGAGTAGAATGTGTCCTTTTATTTAAAATGCACCTCTGGGTTATGTGTGGGGCATAGGAATTCATTTTTTCCCTTCAAAATATATTCTGGCCCCCCACAAGGTCTGAGGGACAGTGGACCGGCCCCCTGCTGAAAAAGTTTGCTGACCCCTGGTGTAAATGAACCATAATTAAAATGAAACTATTTAAAGATTGTATGAGTTTTAGACTATTGATCTCAGCAGTTAATCAGTCATGTGTTCCTTTAGGTCAGATAAACAAAACATAAATAAAACCAGAAGCATCTGGGAATTGCTGTTTGGCCAGTTGGAAAGCAGATATGTCCACTCAAAATACCAATAGATCAATGATGTTGGATGTACAGTGGTACCTCGGGTTAAGTACTTAATTCGTTCCGGAGGTCCGTTCTTAACCTGAAACTGTACTTAACCTGAAGCACCACTTTAGCTAATGGGGCCTCCTGCTGCTGCCGCCGTGCCACCGGAGCCCAATTTCTGTTCTTATCCTGAAGCAAAGTTCTTAACCTGAAGCACTATTTCTGGGTTAGCGGAGTCTGTAACCTGAAGCGTATGTAACCTGAAGCGTATGTAACCCGAGGTACCACTGTATCTTCCCTGTCTTCCCTTAAAGACATTTTTCATAAGGTTTTGACATCACGGTTTCTGATTCTTGCTAGACTGAATAAAATATACCCAAGGGCCAGTGACCAACACCGGAGATACGAGACTCCTAATGCACACATATTCTACATCATATGGTTATGCCCAATGATAAGGAGCCTTTGGGGAATCTGTGCTGACAGAAATAAGTATTTGGGGTCATGATCTCCGAATATAATTATTTGGATATCTTACAGGCATTATACCAGAAGAGAATTGGGAAATGACAGCTCATCTATTAATGACAGCTCAAATTGTGCTCTGTCAAAAATGGGAGGCCGGCGGGGGTGGGGGTGGGGAACCCATGCCACTATCTCTTGATTCCTGGTTAACATTTTGGAAATAACTAACTTGATTAGAGTTAATGGAGAGAAAGATAAGGTCCAATGGAAAAAAAACAAGTTTATTTCTGCTCTGTTAGAAAATAAAGTACAAGTTAATCTGCACTCTTTAATACATTCAGATCATTCAACTACTATAAAACATACTGTAAAAGGATAATATAATAAATGGATAATATAGTCAACTTTGTTATTCTATATTTTTTTTCTTCAGTCTCTTTCTACTCCAAGAGAGCAGAACAGTCACAATAGTGCATATGAATTAGACTGTTTTCATAAATTTGTATATGATTTTGTGAATATATATGACTGTATCTATAAATCCATTCCATATTTATGTTGCGGTCATTTAATAATATTTCTGATTTGTTCATTAAATTAAGTAATTAAAAGGCAAAGAAAAACTAGTCTATCCATCTTGTTATGTTTGGAATTGAGACACAGTGTATCAACATCTCCTTATGCCCAGCTCAGACTAATGTCTCAAGAACCATTGAGTTTAGTGCCTGAGGAATCTGTTAAAAGTCAACACCTAATGTTCCATTTCACAGTAACAGCATTTACTGTTTACCAAGGAAGAGAACCCAGGAATGGGCTGTGCAAATGATGAGGTGGGATTGCATGGAAAAGAGAAGGCTTGTATCTAGTTTTTTGGGAGGCAGTGAGCAGCTAAAGCCCCAATACATTATATGCCCTCAATTTCCCCCTTTACTTTCACCCACAAAGCACTGCCCTTGAGGCCATTGTTGCAGTGAGAGAAAAGTCTACCCTTCACTCTTGTCAGGAACTGCTAGATCCATACCCAGCTGCCTCATATGGCAAACCACAGATTTGCAGGTCACAGCTTCTCAATGAATTATCTTCAGGTCCTATAGTGACTCCACCCACCCAGACGGGCCATTGAATCTTTCTATTCAGGAAGGAATATGAAAGAGCTTCCTGTTCCAGCTGAGCCTTCCTTGAGCAACAAGAGGCATGTCTAGGTATTTGCCTGAATCCCTGAGTTCAGGCCCCTCTGTCAGGCAGCAGAGGAACCAACCCCCATGGCAGATTGCCAGGAACGGATAAGACAGGGAAAGTTCTTACCAACTGAGTTTTATTCAATATTCACAGAGAGAAGTTTGGAAATGCAGCCTCTTGGAATAATGGTGTTGCCCCGAGTGAGTCTCCACCCCTCTCTCCCTTTATGCGTCATCACTATGGGTGCTGAGAAGTGCCTTCTGCCTCTGAGCTCTCTGCTCTTCTACTTTCAATGCTCGCCAGGTTCTGGGAGGGGGGGCTGTAATGCTTTCTAAAGACACTGTGTCCATCAGCTGTCCCCCCTCTGGTGCTTCTTCTTCCTCCTCCTCTCCCATTATTTCCCAGCTTTCCCCCTCATCTGTCTCTGAGTTGTGATCTCCCTCAAACCCCTGTCGTAATTCTGAACTGTCTTCTTCTTCTTCTCTGGAAGAGTCAGGCTGGGGAGGTGGTCTCCACCATTCCTCCTCTGTCCAGTCCCTGACACCCACCCAGAATGCCACTGTGCAGGTTGCCCCATCCATTGTATCCCCAATCTTCCCTGTATTGAGCAGAAAGGTCTGCAAGTTTGGGTCTCCCCTCCACTTACATTCACTTGAATGATAGTAGAACCCCCTGCCCAACCGAGGACCCTGATAAAGAAGAGTTCCTGATTGTGTGTTCTGTTTACATCCACATAAATGTGAGTAAAAACCTGTTGCAGATTTTCCCTGGCCAACACGGGGAAGGTTGGGGATGCAGTAGGGTTCAGGCGGTGTGCATGGGGACATGGGATGCAGTGTCCATGTAAGGCAGGTGTAGAGAACCTTTAGTCCTCCAGATGTTTATGACCTGCAACTCCCATCAGCCCCATCATGACATGACCAATGTCCAGGGATGATGGGAGTCGTAGTTCAGCAATGTATTGAGGTTCCAAGGTTCCCAATGCCTGAAGTAAGGTTTCCTCAAGAGAGGGGGTGATTCTGCCTCCTGGCTTTCCCCTTAGTCCTCTTATAGCTCCTGGCTCTTGGCTCCTGGCTCACCCCAGGCTGTTATGCCACCCTGTACACAGAATGGACAAAAATGCTTTGTACTCCATGATGGCTGATGCCCATTAGGACTAGTAAGATGAAAGGAAGTGAGACTGTCAGGGGATGAACAGAGGAGGAATGGTGGGGACCGCTCCCCTTCTCCTGAACCTTCCTGAGAACAGGAGGACAGTATAGATTTAGAACAGAGGTTTGCAGAAGGGCATAGTTCAGAGGCTGCAGAGGGGAGAAGCTGGGAAATATTGGGAGAGGAACAGCAGGAGGCAGCATCAGCAGCAGGGGAGAGACATCTGATAGACTCAGTGTCCTTGGAAACATTCCTGACCCCCCCCCCTCCCAGGACCAGGCAGGCATTGAGGGTATTAGAACAGAGAGCACAAATTAACTGATGCAGGAGTGAGGTTGAATGGGGGTAGGAATTTACTTTACTTGGAGCAATACCATTATTAGGGAAGGCTGCATTCCTTCATCGTTCTCTGTGAATTATTGAATAAATTGCTTGGTAATAACTTTTTTCATTTCTCTGATTCTGGGCTGCCACCGTGGGAGGGGTCTGATTCCCTGAAGCCTGACACAGTCCAATGGTAGGTGGAGATAGAGCCAATGACATGCAGAGCCAGCTAATTCTAGTTTTGCCCCAAGCCAACAGAAAGTCCCAACCTCTAGATTGATTGTAAGTTAGAAGGCAGGCAAGTCATCACTAGCTGAGGGCAGACCGAGGTTGGGGTGGTAGTGCCCTATTTGCTCTAAAGGATCCTTCTCTATTGACAGCATTCCTCTCCTATCCTAAGCTCCTTGAACATAAGCTCTCCCTCCACACATTACCCACGTTGTCATAATGATGGGTAGTTGCAGTGGCGTAGCGTGGGGGGTGCAAGGGGGGCCGGCTGCACCGGGTGCAACATCTGGGGGGGGCGCGCTCGCCGCCTCCGGAGTCGCCGAAGAGCCTCGGGCGCAGGCTGTAGCAGAGCCCCATGTCTCGCGGAACCGACGAGCTGGCAGCGGCTCTCAGCGCTTGCCGCGGTCCCCGCGCATCAGGGCCGCGGAGGGCGTGCCAGGCAGCCCCTCCTCACAGCCCTGCCGCCACCGCTGCTGCTGCAGCTACTGGGCCATGCTGCATTTTCCTCGCCTCTCTGCCCTCCTCCTCCGGGCAAGCGGCGTCGTTTGGGCGGCAGCGCCAGCGGCAACTCGCCTCAGATCATCTGACGCGGCAGGTTAGGGGTTAGGCGGTGCAAATTACTTGCCTTGCCCCGGGTTAGGGGGCTCAAATTACTTGCCTTGCCCTGGGTGCTGACAACCCATGCTACGCCACTGGGTAGTTGGCTAGCCCCCTTTCATACAAAGAGAATGCGTATTTGAGGAGAAGTTATTAGCTGTCATTGAAATGCTGCTCTCCACTGTCCCGAACCCAGCTGCTTGTTTCCCGGTTCTTACAGGCATCCATTTTGTCCCATCTTTTCTCTGAGCAGACTGCGCCAATGTTTCTAGGTGTTGGTTCCCTAGGAAACCACAGAAAATTGTATTCCACAGCAATGTCATGTTCTGGGATGGGTTTCAGCATCCAGAGCAGACAGGTGATATGACAGGAAGGAATAACAAAGAATCAGGCAACCCTTGGGTTGTGAAATGCAAGCTGAGACACGGAGCCAAATCTACCTGCCAACACTCTTTAAGACAGCAGAAAAGGAAAAGGCCCCTTTGATAAGCAGCACATATTTGTGTTGTGTTTTGGCTTTCGGGAAAGTGCGGCCTCTTGCCAGGCTCTTGAAGTAGCTTTTCCATAGCTGTGCGATTGTTGCAGAAAGTCCTGTGCAGTCTCTGCACCACTTTCTGAAAGTCGCAATGCCCTAAACACCTTGAAACAAAGGAGGAAGTACATACTTTTAAAAGCTATAGCCATAGAATCATAGATTCTTAGACTTGGAATGGACCCAAGGGTGATCTAGTCCAACCCCCTGAAATGCAGGAATCTCAGCTAAAGCACTCCTGACAGATCACCCCCAAGGAAGGAGAGTCCATCACCTCTCACGGAAGTCTGTTCCACTGCCAAACAGCTCTTACTGTCAGAAAGTTTTTCCGAATGTTTTGTCGGAATCTCATTTTTCGAGTCATTGCTTCAAGTTGAAGCAAGCTGGTTTCAAGTTGCTTCAGTTTGAAGCCAAATTGAATACTATCCTGCACCCCATCAAATATTCCCTGTAACTGATTTCCGTCAGCTCACTGCTTACTTCATGTGTGTCCATGAATAGAAAAATTAATTATCCATCGGGAGGAGTGTTTTCCAAAACTTCTACCTTGCTGGAGTGAATTATTTCTACATTGACTTGCTTGCCATGGAACCCTGTGCATTGCAGAAGGTGCTGGAGCATGTTCTAGAGCACTGGTCTTCAACCTTGGGCCCCAGATGTTGTTGGACTACAACTCCCATCATACCCAGACAAATTAGGGATGATTGGAGTTGTAGTCAACAACCAGGGGGCACAAGGTTGAAGACCAGTGTTCTAAAGCACTTGCCAACCTTGCTTGATCTAAAGGTCACCTTGCATGAACTGACAGCAGTGCTCGGATTATGTGGGGAAAGGTGTGGGGGAGACCTTGAGGAAATTCACAACCTCCTCCCTCAATGCCTCCCAGTCATAGCAAGATTATGCACAGCCACCCACCCCATTCAGTCTTCTAAAAACAGTAGCTAAGAGGGTCATTACAAAAGAAAGCTGAACAGGACCTCTATCCTCCCCTCATAAATCAAGCAATGATTCAGAGTGTGTGCAAGGATGCATCTCTAAAAAGGGAAGGAAAACACGCCACGCAAAAAAACTGGACAAAAGAGAATACCGATTTGCACAAAATTAAAAAGGTAAAGGACCCCTGACAGTTAAGTCCAGTTGCAAATAACTCTGGGGTTGTGGCACTCATCTCGTTTTACCTTCCCACCGGAGTGGTACCTATCTATCTACTTGCACTGGCGTGCTTTCGAACTGCTAGGTTGGCAGGAGCTGGGACTGAGCAATGGGAGCTCACCCCGTCATGAGGATTCAAACCGCCAACCTTCTTGATTGGCAAGCCCTAGGCTCTGTGGTTTAGACCACAGCGCCACCCGCTTCCCAAAATTGGCACTAGTTAATTTATATGTATAGATTCACATTTAGATATGAGTACTATAAATTAAATAGAAATACAAAGCCAGACCTGTGCCTAGAAATGTGAAGCAAGGGTAACTGCAGATGAGCCCGTAGTCAGTCTGCTCTTCAGCTGTGAACTCTTCTGGTGTGAACTGTTGACCGGCAGCTTCAAGGCCCCGGCTGCTCTCTCTTCTTAGGTCTCTTTCTTTGTCCTTTACAAAGCAGGACACATGGCCACTCTAGAGTTTGTCCTGGTCTACAACATGTGTCTATACAGTGGTACCTCGGGTTAAGAACTTAATTCATTCCAGAGGTCCGTTCTTAACCTGAAACTGTTCTTAACCTGAAGCACCACTTTAGCTAATGGGGCCTCCCGCTGCTGCCGCACCGCTGCTGCCGCGCGATTTCTGTTCTCATCCGAGCACGATTTCCGAGCACAATTCAAAGTGTTGGTGCTGACCTTTAAAGCCCTAAACGGCCTCAGTCCAGTATACCTGAAGGAGCGTCTCCACCTCCATCGTTCTACCCGGACACTGAGGTCCAGCACCGAGGGCCTTCTGGCGGTTCCCTCACTGCGAGAAGCCAAGTTACAGGGAACCAGGCAGAGGGCCTTCTCGGTAGTGGCGCCCTCCCTGTGGAACGCCCTCCCACCAGATGTCAAAGAGAACAACAACTACCAGACTTTTAGAAGACATCTGAAGGCAGCCCTGTTTAGGGAAGCTTTTAATGTTTGATGTATCATAGTATTTTAATATTCTTTTGGAAGCCGCCCAGAGTGGCTGGGGAAACCCAGCCAGATGGGCGGGGTATAAATAATAAATTATTATTATTATTATTATTATTATTATTATTATTATTATCCTGAAGCAAAGTTCTTAACCCGAGGTAATATTTCTGGGTTAGTGGAGTCTGTAACCTGAAGCGTCTGTAACCCAAGGTACCACTGTACAGGACAGGGGAAAATCAAAAGTGGAAGTCAGGCAGCCTTACGGATAAGTATCAACGCCATTACTGTACTGGGAACTCACGGGGTCATGGTGATAAATCAGTGAGGAATGATGCATTTGTTTAAAAGTCCACTGTTTCCCCCCCCCAGCAGTTCTAACACACTGGGATCTGGAGTAAATGCAAGCCAGGTTTTACCCACTGTTCATTCTCTCTCTCTCTCCTCATTCTGCAAGCTAGACTTGCTTAGAGAGCAATGAAAGATTAAGTCTGGCCTCCCTCTAAATCAGTGTTTTTCAAACAAACCAGCAGCTCACTGTTATGCTTCCCAAGTTATGAAGCTTTGTCTTCAACCAGGACTGTTTTTCAGCTGGAACTCACCCGAACTCAGTTCCAGCAGATCTCAAGTGGGCATCATTGCCATTCGAAGAAAACAACGGAGGTGTTCATGGTGAGTTCCAGCACCTCTTTTTCTAGAAAAACCACACTGTCTTCCACTATAACAACTACTAAACAAATTACTTAGTGCCAGTTTAAAAGCTTTGTGGGAGACAAGGAGGAGCAATTGGGGTTCCACAGGATATTGTGGGATGTTACAGCAGTTTCTCAACCCTCAAAATTGAAGACCACTGCTCTAAAATGCTTGTTTATATTAGTCATTCCAATAACTTTGCCTTGAACCTTCAGATTATACTTCATTTTGAACATATCTTTGCATTTTCCTCTGTCCTGGAGGATTTTAAAATAGGGTTCCCAAGAATACAATTTGGAAATCACAGACACAAACAATATTGTGCAAAATAAGGGCATTATGCACCTTTCCTTTATATATATGCAGTCCTGGCAAGAGAAAGCACATCATTTTCTTGTGGGGCTTTCAAACCTTTAGTGCAGACTGGCTGGCACTGAGGCAGATTATGCACAGGGAAATGGAAACAAAGCAGTCTGTGGCAATAGATAAATTGTATGATAGCCTACCTTCCACCAAACAAGTCCAGGAGAGAATACAATCAGCTCTTGCCACACCTGTCAAAAATAGGCTGAAATTCCCTCTTGGAAGCAATGGGACTTGATGATGCTGCATCACTCTTGGAGATTATATGGGGGAAAGCATGGCTGCCTCTGGATGCAGCCTGTTGTCAATACAGGCAGCAAGAACTGCGGACCCTCCAAGTGTCCCTATTTTTCAGGGACAGCCCCAGATTTACAGAAGCTGTCTCGGTTTCTGATTTGATCCTGGAATGTTCCTCCTTTCCTTAAAAAGGTAAAGGTAAAGGACCCCTGACAGTTAAGTCCAGTCGCAGACGACTCTGGGATTGCAGCGCTCATCTTGCTTTACAGGCTGAGGGAGCTGGTGTTTGTCCATAGACAGTTTTTCCGGGCCATGTGGGCAGCATGACTAAGCTGCTTCTGGTGAAACCTGGAGCACGGTTTACCTTTCCGCTGGAGCGGTACCTATTTATCTACTTGCACTTTGATGTGCTTTCACACTGCTAGGTTGGCAGGAGCTGGGACCAAGCAATGGGAACTCACCCCATCGCGGGGATTTGAACCGCCAACCTTTTAATTGGCAAACTCAAGAGGCTCAGTGGTTTAGACCACAGCGCCACCCGTGTCTCCTCCCGCTTTTCCTTAGGATGTCCCTAATTTCATTGGAGAAATGTTGGAGGGTATGGAATAGGACATCTCAATTTCATCAGAGGGTAAAGAGAGTCAACTCTTGGGGAACATTCCAAGTACATGGAAATGCTTTTTTATGACTAAATCTGTTCAGGTTTTGTAAAATTCTTTCCTCTTAAAAAAATCTGGTTTGGAGCACATGCAGAGCAGAAACGGGATGGAACGGACTTCAGCTGGCCTGCCCATCACACATTTTCTCAGCTTTTTGCTCCACTCCCCTTGAATTCTGTTCAATTAGGAGGATGTCACCAATTAATTCTGCATCTGCAGCATGCGCATCTTGCTGGAGTTCATTTGCATCTTTCTCTGCTCCGCATCGCTGATGTTATGCATAGGCACAAATATGAAACACTACTCTTATTACCAAAGAAGAGAGAAAGAAATCTGCACTAATACCTTTAGCCGTGTTGCTGAATAATAAAGTGTGAAATTTGGACAACTCATCCTCCCTTTGCTATGCGGTTTATGTAAGGATGTTAACAATGCCCGAAGCTTTCTTATTGTTCCATAAAAAGAAAATCAGTAGATTATGCCATTTCTTCATGAGCCTCATAGATATTGGAATCATTGCTCTCTTTTTTTGAAAAGCAATAGGAATCTAGCTCATATGTATTAATCTTAAACACTACTAGGACCGTCTTGACACTATTTCTAGCCGCTTTTTAAAGCCTTCTTTAACAGAATCTAAAATGGTTTTAAAACTTACTGATTTATTTACTTCTATCCCACCTTTCATCCAAAGGAACTGAAAGCAGTGTTCATGGTTCCCCCCCTCCATTTTATATTTTGCAAAAACTGAGAGACTGTGACGGCCTCGCAAGTCACCCAATTAGAGTCTGACACTACACAATACTTTGGCATACTCAAAAGAACTGTTTTGTAGGAATATAAATGTATCTGCATATTCTCCCTGGCTTTTAAATTGGTTTTTCTGAGCATTGCAAATATTGATGCGATCGTTCCTGTGTGTCAGGAGTCCAGGTTCCCAGCTTGATAACACAGTAAGCGTAGTTAATTAAAAAGGACAATTTATTGTCAAAACAAACAGATAGCTCCGGACAGCTCTCACACAGCCTCTAACATCATCAGTCAAGATGACCCTTCTGAAGACTACTTCCGGTTTCTACAGAAGATAGAGAACTTTCACATCTTAAGTCTCTTGCTTTGTTTCCAGTTTAACAGCCTCCCTTTAGCCAACTCTGAGGAGAGATTGGATCAGCTCCTCCCTCCTTCCTTTCTGACAAACTACTTCCATCTCTTTTCGCTCCTGTTTGAACTTTCTGAGAGCTTTGGCTGGGTTCCAGCCCGCTCTCACCTGTTCCCTTATCCTCTGGCATCCCAAGGGGTGTGGGAGTTGGCACTAGATGCTGTTCATCCTGCATGAAAGTTAACTCTTTCTGTTCCTGGCTGCTTTCTTCCATTGGCTGCAAACCTTCACTGGGAGCTGGCTCATTCTTGACACTGTGTGACTGTGTTATGGTGCTTTCTGCTCAGTTATTGACACACACAGGTACTCATGTGCATTAACAATATATATAAATAAAGGAAACCCATAAGCTTGCTACAACCATATGAGCAGACACATCCATTTTGCTTTGTTTATGTTGTGTTTTATCAAAGCACAACAGCACCTAGCAGGGAAGGGGGTTCGAATGAACAGAAGGAACAGAACGTTGCAAAAAAACTACACATGCACTGTGTTCCACACAGCATTTGGAAATAAAGAGTGGGACAAAACAGCATTCCTAATGCATCAGTTCCACTTTGGAAATAGGCCTAAGTAAACTGGAAAGTTCAGAATTTGGGAAGAAATAAGCCCAGTGATGGAGGGAAGATATGGTCTTGACCAAGGAAGAATGGCAGATAAAATTTATAGACTATGCTGACATGGCAAATCTTACTAGAAGAATTAGAAACCAGGAAGAATAAAATTTTAATAAAGAATAGGGGAAGTATGCATTGTATTTGAAAAATTATTGTAAACAATTAAAATCATTAGTAGGATTAACATTAAACTTGTAGTTAAAAAAAATTGAATTAAGGAATATTTAAGTTTTTAACTAAAAATTGGAGTTATAAAGTAGATGTGAGGTAGAGGTGGCGAATCTTAACATAAGGATCCACAAAATGGGTAGAGGGGTGACAAAGGGGACATGTGTCTTGTTTTTTGTTTTTATTTTATGTAAAATTGAAAAAAAGGAGAATAAGATTTATCAACAAAATTTGGGAAGAAATGCAGATGAGAAACATATCAGAAGTATTCCTAGGCAAAAGGATGAATCTTTCTGAACATAATCTTATGAATAATGGGAGGAATTCAAGGTAGCATTAAGGACTTGTTGTTATGCTAGGTGAAGGAGCATCTCCACTCCCATTGTTCAGCCACTAAGGTCCTGCTCCAAGGGCCTTCTAGCCAATTCCCTCACTGCGAGAAGTGAGGTTACAGGGAACCAGGCAGAGGGCCTTCTCGGTAGTGGCGCCCGCCCAGTGGAATGCCCTCCCATCAGATGTCAAGGAAATAAACCACTATCTGACTTTTAGATCGCATGGTTCTTCTAAAGGCAACCCTGTTTAGGGAAGTTTTTAATGTTTGATGTTTTATCATGTTTTTAATATTCTGTTGGGAGCTGCCCAGAGCCAGATGAGCGGGGTATAAATATATTATTATTATTATTATTATTATTATTATTATTATTATTATTATTATTATTAAATGGCAAGCACAAGAAAAGGCACAAGAAGCCAACATGGTTCTTGTGGCTGGTTGTACAACAGATTGCTGTAGCCCTGATAGTTCCTATTGTAAGATGGTGGACTTTTTGGAGCTGGCCGACCTGACCGGAAGAATCTGCGAACAGAAAGAGGAGAAGCATCAAGAAGAATGGAAGAAATTCAAGGACTATTTGGCTAGATATTCTAACATAACATAATTAGAACTACTTGTAAGTACCAAATTGGCCTAGGAGTAAAATAGGTTGAATTGCATAATATTATGGATTGAGAACATTATGAAAAGAAAGAAAGATGTTAATGGGGTAAGTTAATGTTATTTGAAAGTGGACATTGGAAAACGGCTAAAATGAGTTTTACGGAAACACAGCTGGAGGGGGGGATTTGAGGAAGTCATTTAACAATGATATTTAAACTGGGATTCTAACAGTTAGGATATATGTTTGTTTGTCTATTTAATATTGTAATGTTTTTCTTTTTTGTTTGTTATAAATCTGGAAAACTAATAAAAAAAATTTGGGGAAAAAAGATAGTTCCTATTGTACACCCAGTTGTGCAACAAGCTTCCGCTAGTGTGAGAACAGAGCTGCTGTGCTGTTTTTCATATCACACAACCATTATTCTCACTCGTACAGTAGGGCAGTATCTCTGTTTTCACTTCTTCAGAAAGATTGAGGTCCATCCCACTCGCTTTGCTAAACGGGAATGGTGTGTTTGCTGCCAATAATGGCATTAACCCCCCCTTTTTGAACACCAATTAACAATATCATCGGCTGTCTCTGCTTTACAAATCATTCCCGTTGAAACTCTTCCCCACAGTTGTCCCA
This sequence comes from Podarcis liolepis, assembly GCF_965112155.1. Lineage (NCBI taxonomy): Eukaryota > Metazoa > Chordata > Lepidosauria > Squamata > Lacertidae > Podarcis > Podarcis liolepis. The sequence continues at coordinate 18,479,115 of NC_139555.1, read as the reverse complement.
AGTGCCTATTATTTTAATAGCAAAGCCCCACCTCCCACCTATTTGAAGCACAATTAGAGAGAACAATCGTTTCCAAATAATAACCAGCATTTTCCCATTGAATCTTAAAAGTAAACCTAAAATTACAGCATTTCCCACATGACTTGCTTACATTAGACGAGGGCACAGAGGCTTTGTGGATACAAGAAACATCTGCCTCTTTGTGAGCATTATGGGTCTCATGAATCCCTCCCTGCCTATAAAATGTAATCATCCCCTTTATTTCTAGAGGTACTAGAGACAGTTTCCAAATAAATGACAACTGGAAACAAAAGGTGGGTAACAAACCATTTTATAGCATAATATATCTGTGAGGACCCCCTCCCCACACAAAGTGTAATGCCTTCTCCCAGTCCCCTGTTTATTTTTATTTTTTTAATAATATTTATTGGGATTTCAAAAACAAAAAATTACATAAAAGACAATGAAAAAATATAGAAAAAAGGGAAAAAGCATACAAAATGCAAAGTATAGAAAAATATATAGAAAAGACACTTAGAAACAAATTTATCCTTCCGTATCTTACATTTCATTTCCTTACTTTCCTGACCTCCTCTCACCTCCCTTTTTTGTATTCTGGTTCAATTGGTTAATTCAGCAATTCCTTTCCTTCTTTGTTTTTGTCTTAGTCTTTTAACTTAATATATTATAACATTAAGTTCTCACCTATTAACCAGCCATTTTTTCATACACCTTTATGACATTGCTGCTAGAACCACTTAATTTCATTCTGACATCATTCTAACATTCATTAATTTTACAGTATTTCTGTAAATAGTCTTTAAATTTCTTCCAATCTTCTTCCACCAACTCTTCACCCTGGTCTCGGATTCTGCCAGCCATTTCCGCCAATTCCATGTAGTCCCAGTCCCCTGTTTATACACTGAATAAAGAGGAGGAATGAGAAGGGAATGCTCTTATGTCTCTTGTTTAACATCTCTATAACGAATATTGTATACACATGTCAGGGACGTGTTTCATGTAGGTCTCTGCTCAGAGTCACAGAATTGTGGAGTTGGAAGGAACCACAAGGATTATGCAATGCAGGAATAAATGAGAAAATGAGTTGCTAAGGAGTAGGTAAAGGTAAAGGTACCCCTACCCGTACGGGCCAGTCGTGTCCGACTCTAGGGTTGTGCGCCCATCTCACTTAAGAGGCCGGGGGCCAGCGCTGTCCGGAGACACTGCTGGGTCACGTGGCCAGCATGACAAAGCTGCTCTAGCGAGCCTGCACCAGCGCAGCACACGGAAATGCCATTTACCTTCCCGCTATAAAGCGGTACCTATTTATCTACTTGCACTTAGGAGTGCTTTCGAACTGCTAGGTGGGCAGGAGCTGGGACTGAAAGACGGGAGCTCACCCCGCCGCGGGGATTCGAACTGCCGACCATGCGATCAGCAAGTCCTAGGCACTGAGGTTTTACCCACAGCGCCACCCGCGTCCCCATACTTACTTTTGCATAGTAGATAGGTAGCCGTGTTGGTCTGCCATAGTCAAAATAAAAAAATTCCTTCCAGTAGCACCTTAAAGACCAACTAAGTTAGTTCTTGGTATGAGCTTTCGTGTGCATGCACAAAACAGAGAAACCAGTAGGAGAACACTTCAATCTCCCAGGACATTCTATACAAGATCTCAAAGTAGCTGTTTTACTACAAAGGAATTTCAGAAACAGACTGGAAAGAGAAGCTGCTGAATTACAACTCATTACCAAACTTAAAACAATGGAAAAACCTGGGCTGAACAAAGACATTGGATTCTTATCTCACTATACATGACTAAACCATTTCTCACCTCCTCACCCCTTGCCTTCTCCTGTAAGACCTATTACAGTCGTTAAGAGTCGTCAACAGGCTCTCCCAGCTATCTGCCTATCTCCCATTCCCACCACCCTTCTGAGTAACACCCCTCCCCACCTTCTCACTACCGTAAATTTCGCTCCATAACACGCAGATTTTTCCTCCTAGAAAGTAAGGGGAAATGTCTGTGCGTGTTATGGAGCGAATGCCTACAGATGGCGGGGGAATCTGCTGCAGTCGTGAGCAGTCCGTGGCTCGCTTTGAAACAGCAAAGCGGGTGTAAGCGGCTCCTGTCAGCTAGCGGAGCCGGGAAGGAGAGAGAGAAGCAGAGCGGGAGTTGGCTGCTTTAAAACAACCCCTGCTCTCTGTCCCTGCCTGCAGTTTTTTGCTGTCCGATTTTGGATTAGGCACTGTAGGGGCTGTGTGTGTGTGTGTGTGTGTGTGTGTGTGTGTGCTTGAGCTATCGTTCTCCTCCTCCTGCTTCCCCTTCACTCTCCCTGCGCCCCTGCCATTAGCGACGTTAGAATTGACACTCTGTGTGTCTGTGTGTGTGTGAGGGCTCCTTCTCCTCCTGCTTCCCCTTCACTCTCCCTGCGTCCCTGCCGTTAGCGACGTTAGAATTGACACTCTGTGTGTCTGTGTGTGTGTGAGGGCTCCTTCTCCTCTTGCTTCCCCTTCACTCTCCCGACGTTAGAATCCACACTCTGTGTGTCTCTCTGTGTGTGATTTGCTTCCCATTCACTCTTCCTGCGACTTTAGAATCCACACTGTGTGTCTCTCTGTGTGTGAGGGCTCCTTTTCCTCTTGCTTTCCATTCACTCCCCCAGCGCCCCTGCGACTTTAGAATTGACACTCTGTGTGTCTCTGTGTGTGTGAGGGATCGTTCTCCTTCTCTTGCTTCCCATTCACTCCCCCAGCGCCCCTGCGACTTTAGAATTGACACTCTGTGTGTCTGTGTGTGTGTGAGGGATCGTTCTCCTTCTCTTGCTTTTCATTCACTCCCCCAGTGCCCCTGCGACTTTAGAATTGACACTCTGTGTGTCTGTGTGTGTGTGAGGGATCGTTCTCCTTCTCTTGCTTCCCATTCACTCCCCCAGCGCCCCTGCGACTTTAGAATTGACACTCTGTGTGTCTCTCTGTGTGTGAGGGATAGTTCTCCTTCTCTTGCTTCCCATTCACTCCCCCAGCGCCCCTGCGACTTTAGAATTGACACTCTGTGTGTCTGTGTGTGTGTGAGGGATCGTTCTCCTTCTCTTGCTTTCCATTCACTCCCCCAGCGCCCCTGCGACTTTAGAATTGACACTCTGTGTGTCTGTGTGTGTGTGAGGGATAGTTCTCCTTCTCTTGCTTCCCATTCACTCCCCCAGCGCCCCTGCGACTTCCAGCGCCCTGCAACTTTAGGGCCAGTTCTCTCTCTCTCTCTCTGTGTGTGTGTGTTGACCTCACTGTGCTTGTTGGGGAAGAGTGTTGGTCGCACTTTTTCTTGATTTGTCTCAGAGTGGTTACTATCGTGGTTTCCTTGCTGGGGAGGAGGGAGAGACGCAGAGCCTGCTTGTTCTAAAGGAGCAAAGCCGGAGAGGAGCCTCTACTGCATTATTAGCAGCACCCTTCTCCACACCCCCCCCCACGTGTGCTCCTTGTCCCTTGAGTGCTTTTCCTTCCCTCCCCACTTAAAACGTGGTTACAAAGCACGGATCCACATGGATCCTCAGGATTTTTGCACTGGGTCACCCCAAATTCACCATCAGATCACATAGCATGTCCATGGCTACAGCCTGCACAAAAAACACACACGCACCCACTGTTTCATGGGGCCGCAATGGGGCAAAAACATGGTTACAAAGCATGGACCCACATGGATCCTCAGGATTTTTGCATTGGGCTACCCCAAACTCACCGTCAGATCACATGTCTGTGGCCACAGCATGAACCACAAAAATCATACATCCACTGTTTTGTTTAGAATATTTTTTTCTTGTTTTCCTCCTCTAAAAACTACGTGCGTGTTATGGTCAGGTGCGTGTTATAGAGCGAAAAATACGGTATATAGAAGGATCTGGCAACTTCTGTTTCAGTGTATCTGAAGAAGTGTGCATGCACACGAAAGCTCATACCAAGAACTAACTTAGTTGGTCTTTAAGGTGCTACTGGAAGGAATTTTTTTATTTTTACTTTTGCATAGTAACTCCTATACAAAAGAAGAAGAAGAAGAAGAAGAAGAAGAAGAAGAAGAAGAAGAAGAAGAAGAAGAAGACGACGAAAAGGAGGGGCTAAAACTAGCTGGCCTTTGAAGGCAAGACAAAGCAAAGCAGTTGCATCCAAACCTGCAATATGTCTTCTCCATCCCTCAGGTCAGTTGCTGGAGCCTGAGCAGGGTACAGTACAAAGCCAGGTTTCTTATTTTTAAAACTCAACCAGAGAGATTTCACACCACCTGCCATCAGGGGTGCTGTCTGGGCAAAAGGGACGCGGGTGGCACTGTGGTCTAAACCACTGAGCCTCTTGGGCTTGCCGATCAGAAGGTCGGTGGTTCGAATCCCCATGACGAGGTGAGCTCCCTTTGCTCTGTCCCAGCTCCTGTGAACCTAGCGGTATGAAAGCACGCCAGTGCAAGCTGATAAATAGGTACTGCTGCGGCAGGAACGTAAACTGCATTTCCGTGCACTCTGGCTTCCGTCGCGGTGTCCCATTGCACCAGAAGCAGTTTAGTCATGCTGGCCAGATGACCCAGAAAGCTGTCTGTGGACAAACGCCGGCTCCCTCAGCCTGAAAAGCGAGATGAGCGCCGCAACCCCAGAGTCGCCTTTGACTGGACTTAACCGTCCAGGGGTCCTTTACCTTTTTACCTTTTGTCAGAGCAAGACTCTGGGGCAGACAATAGCAGAAGGGGGAGGTTGTAGGGATGTGTATAGATGCTAGGACAGAATATATTTATTAGATATTATCCTTCCTTCCTCACATGAGTTCTGCAGAGTGCATCCCTTTGCAGCTGAAAAGGAAGCTTAGATAGGCCATTTTTAGCCTTTTAGTTTAAGTAACCCAGGATGCTTTAGGGCAGACTGGATTCTCCTGGTATTTCCACCTTAAAACAATAATCACACAAATACTCTTGTTAAAGGTAAAAATAACACTTAGAATACTTGTTGAAGAGTAACAGATACAGCAGCTCTGTTCAGGCAGGCTTAAAATGCTCATCCAGTTACAAAGTCTGGCTTAAGAGGAAGTCTGAGCTGTAACTCAGACATGGCATATGTTCTACATTACAAGGCAAAGGGGAAAGAGGAAGCGCCGAACCAGGTGAGATTACTGTATTTTTCACTCCATATATCAAAAAAGTTACCTGTAACTGCCAATAGCTGATTGGCTGTTACAGCAGTGGCGGACTTTGGGCTTTAAAATTCCAGCGGCACTCTGTGCGATGCCCAAATTCTGTGCCCCTTGCTGCTCACCTTTCGTTGTTTGTCATTGTTGCAGTGCCCCTTGTGGCACCCTCTTGGCTCAGTGTGCTCTGCAGGTGAACCAGCCGTGCTCCCCTAAATCTGCCTCCGGTTACAGAAATCTCCTTTGAAGATGATTGGTGAGAATCCCATTTGAAGTTTCTGCAGGGGGGGGGGGGGGCTCTGTTTCAAATGGCACATTTCCCCCTTTGTATGTTGGGTTCCCATAAACCAATGCTCAGGAAACAAAGAAGGATAATTTTTTCCCTGTCCTTGACTTTCGGCCCCCAGAATGCCACTGTTAACACACACGGGGGATTGAAGGGATGATTCGCTTACATATATTTATTCAAACCCACAAGCTCATACTTTTATAATTTGGTAAGTTGCTTTTGCAGATGATTTCACGATACCTGTGTCTCTGGTCTTCTTCATGGGAGTACTGGCAATAGCCCACCTTATATCTCCAACCCAGGGTACGTTTGTGACTTTTCTCATCGGTGAAGCTCCTAGGAAATTAAAAATCCCACTGAATCTTCTGGTATGCACGAAGCAGTAACTAAACAAAGGTACATGAATAAATAAACAAGAAACGGAAGGAAACTTTTCATTGCAGTTAATATTTATAGCTTACAATTTTCAGGAAGTTGGAGCAAATTTCTTAAACTAGTTGCTGTTTCAAATCAAAGGAGACAATCCATTGTTATTCCATCCTCAGCTCTCACCATTGCCAAGGTTGTACGGTGCCTGAGCTAAAGCTTAACTAAATAAAAAGACTTTTTGTTTATCTGCAAAATGTCAAAAGATAACTGGCTCTTTCTGGTGTCAGGTTGATGGGAAGAAGATCTCTCTCCCCCCCCCGCCTCTTTTCCTGCTTCCTATTACAACCTATCTCAAGAAGAGAATATATTTGGAAAGCAAAGCTGCATTGCAGCTTGATATGTTTTCTTAAAAACCACTTTAAAAGAGCTGTGTTGAAGGGTTAGGACTAGTTCCTGGCTCTGCATCCATAATGAATGGTATATAATGGAAGCACCTCTGAGCAGCGCTTATGCTTTAGAATAATTTTGCTTATGGGAGTACTTAAGTGGTATAAGTTGGGAGGGGGCAGGGAATCTCTTCTGGGTGCTGTAAGTCATGTGACCACCCTTTCTCTAACCACACCCATTTAGCATCAGTCTGTGGCCATGCCCCATTATGATTTTTCATTGAGTTTTAATAATACATTTCCTCAACAACCATACAAGAAATAAGTAAAATAACCAAGCAAGCAAGAGAAATCACCCCAGAATTGGCCTTACTAAACATCTTCCAAGACAATAATGCCCATCTACACCACAAAGCACTCATAACCCACCTACTTACAGCAGCCAGAAGCATCATAGCCAGACACTGAGGTTCAGCTCCGAGGGCCTTCTGGCGGGTCCCTCACTGTGAGAAGTGAGGCTACAGGGAACCAGGCAGAGGGCCTTCTCGGTAGTGCCGCCCGCCCTGTGGAACGCCCTCCCACCAGATGTCAAGGAAATAAACAACTATATGACTTTTTAGAAGAAATCAGAAGGCAGCCCTGTTTAGGGAAGTTTTAAATGTTTGCTGTTTTATCGTGTTTTTAATATTCTGTTGGGAGCCACCCAGAGTGGCTGGGGAGACCTGGCCAGATGGGCAGGGTATAATAATTTTTTATTATTATTATGTGAAGCAGGGTTTGGGGGAGGGGTTAGGGTTAGGGTTATGGCTCAGGAGGGTGTGTGGCCAAGAACCAGTTGGAAAGACAATTGAAGGACCTGGAGTCCCCCATCCCTGGTCTAAATCCACCAGATAAACCCACCACACAGCAGCATAATAACGTAATTCCTTAACCCAGGAACTGCACACTTTTGGCTTTTTAATTCTCCCACAGGGAAAACCTGACTAAATTTAGAAGCAAAGAATGACATATCAGGAACTTTCCTGTTCAAAACTCTCCTAGTCTATGGGTCAACCAGGAAGGGCCCAGAGATACATGAAGCTGGTATCCATTCTGGAATCACAGGTCATCCATAGTGCCAGTCTCGATGGCAATTTTCTGAAGCCTCCATGAGCTCAACGGGTAGGTAAATCAGGAAGTGGGGAAAAGTGGATTTTGAGGACTTGGAAATGAAATCCAGTGGGAAATCAACAAATCCCTCAACAGAATGTCTTGGAAAGAGACACATTTGAGCGATCTTGGCTGAGGGATGTGGATGAGCAAGTTCTGAAGTATCATCCCTTTTCTTCTGAGAACAGTCTCTTGGCACTGAACCCATGAGCACATGTTTCAAAAAGATTCCAGCACAAAGCAGCAGGTGAACATTACTAACTCACGTCAGCTCCTCTTCCCTATTTATGCAAAATGCAGAACAGAGGAAGGAGGAAAGGTTGAAGATGTCACCTGACCAGAATTTCAAGTAGGCTGCCTGCTGCTATCTTTCAAACCTTTAAATACGAAATTATGGCTGCCAGCTAAATGGGGAACGCAAACACACAGCCTCGCTCCTTCTTCAGGCCTAGGACTTGTCAGTTACAGAGCACTTTCAGCTGTGGGTCCCTTTTCACTTGAACCTGGAAAACTGTTAGGTAGCAAGTGACAGGCTTTCGTCAAAAGTGCAGCCCAACTAGTGGGAATTTGCAGGTCATAAACACTGTTCTGTTTACAGCACCATTGAGGGAGCTGGTAGCCAGCCTGCTTGGCTTCTTGCACTTCAATTAAAGCTCAGGGGAAGATGTCATGATCTGACTTATCCCATGCAGTCGTTTAAGTTCAGGATGATCAAGCAGCTGAAGACAGTGACATCGAGAGCTGGAGAAATACTTACTGAAAGGAAAAACGCACATGTCACAGCACAACAACTGAGGAAGCGCAACCTCACACCCAGTGAAATTATGAAGACATTTCAAAGTGCCCTGAGACAGCGGCAGAGCATATGTCCGCACTACCCAGGGCGGGTGTGCTTCTGAGGGGAGTGGGGCGCAGAAGCTGCCCTCCCAGGTGTGGGATAGCCGCTTGGGTGCACGGAGTGGCATATGTGCCCTGCAGCCGGGGGCGGAGCGAGCCACCCATGGGGGCGGAGTGAGCCACCGATGGCGGACATTTGGGTGTGCCGCCTTCTCACCCGCAACTCCCAAGCCTCCGCCGAGCTGTCAAAAAGAAGGGGGAATGCAAAGCGGCTCGGGGTAGGCTTGGGAGACATGCCAAATGTCATCCCCCCCCTCAGCGAAGACACCCAGGGCGGTCCGCCCCCACCGCACCCCTCTTCCTCTGCCCCTGCCCTAAGTGGTTGAAAAATGGGAACTCCTTTAGCAAGGGGAGAATTTTTTCAAGAAACTGGGGGGCAGGTTTCAGTATAGCACTTAAAAGAAGCAACCCCCACCCAGCTTCTCAGCATGGAGAAAAGTAACACAGCATGCAGGAGGCTAGGGTCGTCCCTGGTATGGTAGCTTTTTTATGTCGAGAGAGAAGTTGATGGGAGGAGACATTCAAGCATTCTTTTCTGGACTCCTTTGCTAGCATTTGGGAAAGTTTATGGCTAGTGCCGTGGATAAACACTAAGGCAGAATCGGAGCCAGCAGCTTGAGAATGTTGCCAAAAGGAAATGCATTACATAGTACAGTGGTACTTCTGGTTACGTACTTAATTTGTTCCGGAGGTCCATTCTTAACCTGAAACTGTTCTTAACCTGAAGCACCACTTTAGTTAATGGGGCCTCCCGCTGCCGCCACGCCATCAGGTTACATACACTTCAGGTTACATACGCTTCAGGTTACAGACTCCGCTAACCCAGAAATAGTGCTTCAGGTTAAGAACTTTGCTTCAGGATGAGAACAGAAATCGTGCTCCGGTAGCACAGCAGCAGCAGGAGGCCCCATTAGCTTAAGTGGTGCTTCAGGTTAAGAACTGTTTCAGGTTAAGTACGGACCTCCGGAACGAATTAAATACTTAACCTGAGGTACCACTGTACTATTTCTGGGTTAGCGGAGTCTGTAACCTGAAGCGTATGTAACCTGAAGCGCATGTAACCTGAGGTACCACTGTGAAGGAATGTTTTAATGTGGTTTTTATTGTATTGTTAAATTGGAAAACTTAATATTATTATTATTATATATAAAAAACAAAACTACAAAATGAGAACACAAATCACATAAGAACAAGAACAAACCAGTAACCCCCTTCCTACATACACTTTTAAAAGGACATAGAATGTTAATCAGTCAAAGGCCCATTTAAAGAGAAATATTTCATCTGTTGCCTAAGCATATGTATTGATGGCGCCAGGCGAGTCTCCTTGGGGAGAGCATTCCGCAAATGGGGAGCCACTGCATAAAAGGCCTGCTCTCTTCTTGCCAACCTCTGGACCTCTTGTGGAGGAGGCACACAAAGAAGGGCCTCAGATGATGATCACAGGGCCTGGGACAGTTCATATGAGGAAAGGTGTTCCTTGAGGTATTGTGGTCCTGAGCTTTTAGATGTCAGCAGGGCTGCATCTAGACACACCAGGACAGAAGGGTTGGTAATCTCCATTCTGGTTTTGGGAAGGCATCTTCATCTATCCTTCCTCCCTTTTGTTACATCCCTGGTCCAGGAAGTTTCTTCCAGCCACCCACGCTTTATTGAAGGCCTAATTGAAACACAGAAAGAGTCCATGAGACAAATGATGATCCTCAAAGCAACGTAATGAAGACGGCAGTGAGATGTAAGAGGACACAGAAAAGACAAAGAAAGCTGGGGTTGGCACACGAAAAGACAAACTGATATGTATTGTTGTGGCAGAATCTGTCATGTGAAGAAGCTGGAAAACCCTGGAAAACTCCAGATTTTTGTCAGACTGGGAAAATCTGCCCCATGCAGATTCTTTTCAGAGCAGAGGAGAGTGGTAGGAGTCTGGATCTATTTAGAAATGATTCTGGATCAGGCCCCCAGCACCAACAGCTCTGCTTCTAGAAGCCAAGATGTAGTAACTACCTCTTGCTTAAGTTGTAAAGGCTGTCTTGGGATGTTTGTGTCAAGAGGAAACCCTCATCAAGAACAGGGATGGAGAATGGATCTAGACTCAACCAAAGACCATGGGGTGGTAGTAAAAAGAACCACAAAGCTCTCATAAGATGAAAGCTACCATGCTAATGGCTAATCCAGGAAATAAATTCAGAAAGCCATACATTCCAGATCGTGATCCATCATTCTCGCCACAATATTTTCCAATGCGGGATGCTTTTATTGAGTCCAGATCTCAACGGCTATTAAGCATAGCACTTCCAGCAGGGCCAATCTCAGCTCCATCAGCACCAAGCATCCTGTGTTTTACCTGAGTTAACCAGCATCCAGTTCACATCCAGTTATTTTGGCAGAAGTATTAAATATGCTGGCAGCAAATGAATCAGGAATGTGTAGGGAACAGCTGCTTACCAGCTCGCTGCCTGCCAAGGTAGGTTCATGGTATTTTGTTGTTCCAAAAACCTTTCAAGTATAATGAGTTGATAAGTCTTGGCACCACTGTTTTCCTTCTCCAATTTACTCTGTTATAAGTTTTCTTACTGAAGCAAGGTCATAGGAGAACAGTTGATATATCCATAACCAGCCCCAACATCTGTTTGTGGTGCCTTGGTTTTGCACTGGCCTGCACACAAAAATATCAGAGAGACAGCTATGTAATTGTCGTCACCTTGGGGCAAGATTTTAGGGGGTGGGGAAGGTTATTTATGTATGCTACAATTGAAGCCCGTGTTTTTTTAGCCCCCAAATGGAAAATGAGCGAGGTTCCAACTAAAGAAGAATGGCAACTTAAGTTGACAGAATATGCACAACTCACAGATTTAACATATAGAATAAGAGAACAAGAAGAACATATGTTTAAAGAAGATTGGAAAACATTTATTGAATATATGGGAAGTAACTGTGTACAGCTGAAAACGCTGGCAGCATTAAGATAAATTCAACAGTGTAAACAAGTTTTTATGGATGCAATAAAGGAATACTGAATGACAGTGCTTTTTTCTAAAAAAATGTTTAGGGGTACTCTCATTTTCCTACTCATATTGAAATACTGCCCCTCAATGAGGTCAAACTTGGATTCACAAAATGTTCAAGGGTATGCGTACCCCCAGAAAAAAACACTGATGAGTGGTATAAAAGGTAAAGGGACCCCTGACCATTAGGTCCAGTCGTGACCGACTCTGGGGTTGTGGCGCTCTTCTCGCTTTATTGGCCGAGGGAGCCGGCGTACAGCTTCCGGGTCATGTGACCAGCATGACTAAGCTGCTTCTGGCAAACCAGAGCAGTGCACGGAAACGCCGTTTACCTTCCCACCTATTTATCTACTTGCACTGTGACATGCTTTCAAACTGCTAGGTGGGCAGGAGCAGGGACCTAGCAATGGGAGCTCACCCCGTCACGGGGATTCGAACCGCCAACCTTCTGATCAGCAAGTCCTAAGCTCTGTGGTTTAACACACAGCGCCACCCACGAGTGGTATAGTTTTTGTAAAATATGCAGGGATTTATGATATGTAAAATGAACCAAGGAAAGAAAAGAAGGGAAGTCGTTGCTGTCTTAAGGATGTAAAATGAGTTCTTTAAATTATAAAACAGAAAGTTCAATTATATATATATATATATATATATATCATTTTAGGAGGGGTGTTTTTGCTTTTCCTTTTGGAGGCTGGCTGGTCAAATAACAGAATCCTCAACCACACTCTTGTCATCCTACCTTGGAAGAGGGGAACCTCAGGTCTGGAGGCCAAATGTGGTCCACCAGGCCTCTCTCCTGATGCTCAGAACTCTCCAGGCCACACTGCGCATTGGCCCTGCTTTGAACCTCTCCCTCAATGTCTTTTGAATAACTGTAATGCATCCTTGAACACTGGTCGCCTCTTCCTCTTTCAGTCATGCAGATACAGAGCAGACGTCAATGTAACAATGAATAATATCCTGGTTGGATTACACACACACAGAGGAAAAGTGTCTGCTGTAGAATAACTTCATGCTGCCCCCAAGAGAGACACCTGAGGGCTAACCCAATAACAGCAGGCAGCTGCAGCAATTAATTTTTGAGATGATTTGCTGCAACCTGCATTAAGTGGCAAATGGATATAAATATAAGACCTGTGCTGTTCTTATTCCAAACCTATGTAGATGGGTGATTTGCTGTGTAATTGCTTTTCTAGGCAATGTACCTTCCTAAAACAGTCATTCATCTTGTGGAAAGTGCTGGGATTGTCTTTTTACATTTGCAGTCAATGTTTCATCTTGCTTAGAACTCCTTGAACAAAGGGAGAGGTGGACCTCACAAGCTGCCCCTCTTTCATATTAAGAGTTCAGAACTCAGTACAACTCGCAACACCTTTGGGGAAGCATCCCAATCTTCATATCATCAGCACCATCCTTAGTTCCAACGTGATAGAAAGCCAAACGTCCCATTGCACAGTCTGAAGGAGTGTGATGCAGCAACCTTGCAGGTCTGGGGGTGGTTAGTAACTGCATAGAAGATTGCCTATATTTGTTGCCTTGAATTCCAAAATGAAAGAAAGGTTTGGTATAAGTACATAAGAAGAGCCTTCTGGATCAGACCAGAGGCCCATCTAGTCCAGTATCCTGTTTTCACAATGGCTGACCAAATGTCTATGAGAAACGAACAAGCCGGAGCTGAGTTCAAGAGCCCTCATCCCTCCTGCGTTTTCCAGCAACTGGTATCCAGAAGCATTGTGAAGGTAGAACATTTTCATCAGGTGTTAGTCTAATCCTCTTTTAAAAGCATCCAACTTGTTTTTTTTATTATTATTATTATTTATATGCTGCCTTTCCACAGTTAAAAAACAATGCTCAAGGCGGCTTACAGCATAACAAGATTTACATAATTAAAAAAGTCATAAACAATAAATATCCTCTTGGGTATGGCCGGCCAATTGGTGCCAAAGAAGGACAGATCATTCTTTATGTATGCTACAACAGCAGCAAGAATACTCATTGCAAAGTATTGGAAGTTACAAGATCTACCCACCTATGGAAGAATGGCAGATGAAGGTGATAGACTATATGGGACTGGCAGAGATGACCGGCAGAATCCGAGACCAGGGAAGAGAGACAGCGGAAGAAGACTGGAAGAAATTTAAGGACTATCTTAGGAAACATTGTAAAATTATTGAATGTTAGAATGACGTGGGTTTAGAAATTATGTGGTTTCTAGCTGTAATGATTAAGTAAAAAGAAAAGAAAGTCTAAAAATTTAAATGGATAACAAGGGAGAGGATTTGCTGAATTAATAATTGGAAATTGGAATACAGAAAGGGGAGGTATGAGGAAGTCGGGGAAGTAAGTTACAAGAAAATAAGGGATTGAAATTATACTTGTTTTTTGTTTCTTTGTTTGTTTGTATTACTGTCTTGTTTGTTATTATATAATTTGTGAAACTTCAATAAAAATCTTTTTTTAAAAAAGTCATAAACCACATCAAAAAAATTAAAAATACACAACCAAATGGGAAACAATTTCCACATAAATCAAAACCTAAAACTAAGAATACAGCATTAATATCGCAGTTTAAAAGACAGGTAAAAAATAACAGCAACTTAAACAAAAAACAAAACAAAACGGAGCCCTCTCTGCCTAGCAGCAGCGGCAGTGGCAGTCCTTTATAGAGCCCAACAGGCCCCTTCCTGGGCCAGGTGGTGAGTAGAAAGACTTGGGCCCTCAGGTGCTGAGCAGGGGAGTCTTCTGTAGAACTCCATACCATAGCTCACATCATCCAAGCATCTCCCAATCACCAGCAGCAGATTATTATTTTTTTGTATGGGTGGGTGGGATTATCATGGGGAGTTTCTGATCTGTGAAAAATGATTCTGTTTGATTTGTGGGAAGGAAAGTTGAGATTTAAACCACTAATTTTGGATTTTCATATGTGCTGTGAGCCAGAATAATTATTGTGTTATCCAAAACTGGTTTAACTGAATTTTGTTATCCAAAACTGGTTTAACTGAATGGCATGTTCTTCATTCCAAAGCACAAACATCCCCCGAACCCTGTCCATTTCACCTTATTTTTTAAAATCTGAATGTTGTATCAGTTTTGTATCAGTAGGTTTGTGGTAATGCATAAAACAGCCCTGTTCCATTCACACCATGAAAGGACTTGGAGTGGACAATGTTTGCCAGGGTTACTAGCTTGTACCTCTTCCATAAGATGCATAGCACTGGGAGAGATTGAATTCTGGGAAGGGGGATCCCTTCCTTTTCTTCAAAGACCGCAATCTGGTAGCATTCAACACTTGAGAACATAGGGATTATGGTGTGTTAGAAAGCATCAGAATTGGGGTTGGGGATGGGGAAGAAATTCAATTCAGTGTGCCTCTAAAGGTTAACCTGCCGAATCTGCATTTTCCCAAACAATATGTTAACAAAAAAATGCCACTGTCCATGTTGTTGTTGTTTAGTCGTGTCCGACTCTTCATGACCTCATGGACCAGAGCACGCCAGGCACTCCTGTCTTCCACTGCCTCCCACAGTTTGGTCAAACTCATGTTGGTAGCTTCAAGAACACTGTCCAATCATCTCGTCCTCTGTTGTCCCCCTCTCCTTGTGCCCTCAATCTTTCCCAACATCAGGGTCTTTTCCAGGGAGTCTTCCCTTGTCATGAGGTGGCCAAAGTATTGAAGCCTCAGCTTCAGGATCTGTCCTTCCAGGACTGATTTTCTTCAGAATGGATAGGTTTGATCTCAAGAGTCTCCTCCAGCACCATAATTCAAAAGCATCAATTCTTCGGTGATCAGCCTTCTTTATGGTCCAGCTCTTACTTCCATACATCACTACTGGGAAAACCATAGCTTTAACTATACGGACCTTTGTTGGCAAGGTGATGTCTCTGCTTTTTAAGATGCTGTCTAGGTTTGTCATTGCTTTTCTCCCAAGAAGCAGGGATCTTTTAATTTCGTGACTGCTGTCACCACCTGCAGTGATCATGGAGCCCAAGAAAGTAAAATCTCTCACTGCCTCCATTTCCTCCCCATCTCTGAATTTCACAGGGCAGCTCCCGAGCCAAATAATACATACAAAAATAAGTACAGTGGTGCCTCGCAAGACAAAATTAATTCGTTCCGCAAGTTTTTTCTTCTTGCGAGTTTTTCGTCTTGCGAAGCACGGTTTCCCATAGGAATGCATTGAAAATCAATCAATGCGTTCCTATGGAGACCGTCCGGGGACAGAGGGGAAGCGCCGCGCGCCTTCCCCTCTGTCCCCGGACCTGTTTAAAGCAAGGGGCGGAGGGGAGAAGATCGCTTCTCCCCGTTGCCGCCCCTTGGTTCAAAAGGGGTCCGGGGAGAGAGGGGAAGGCGAGCGCGCCTTCCCCTCTGTCCCCGGAGATTGAGGGGCTGGCAACGGGGAGAAGCGATCTTCTCCCCGCCGCCCCTTGCTTCAAAAGAGGTCCGGGGGCAGCGGGGAAGACGCGCTGCGCTTCCCCGCTATCCCCGGAGCTTGCGGGGCAAGCTTCGTTTTGCGAAGCAAGCCCATAGGGAAATGCGTCTTGTGAAGCGGCTAAGAAAACAAAAAACTCCTTCGTCTAGCGAGTTTTTCGTCTTCCGAGGCGTTCGTCTTGCGGGGCACCACTGTATACTGATGTAAAGAATGCATTATATTAGGGGAAATTGTTTTGCAAAAAAATGTGTATATTAGGCAAAATTGCATTAGAAATGTGTATAATAAGAGAAATTCACACTGGTGAATTTTCATGAGGATCTTTTTTTAAAAAAGAAAAGATCTCAGACTGACATAGAAATGTGGAGAACTGATCTTAGGACAAAAATGATAAACTGAGAGAAATCAAAATTGATTGCTCATCCTTAACTAGACCATATTTATCCATTTTCACACTTTCAACAAGCTTCCGCCATCCATTCTCTTTACCAGCAAGCATAGCTGAGCAGAGAGATAAAGATACAAAATCAGATCCCAGGATCTGAAGACTTCTGATGCATTAGTATTGCTGGAGATCAGCAGGTCTGGGTCAGATGGTGAATGGGAGCTTGTTTGGTAACCCCATATATACCACCTAGAGGGTCATCATGGAAAAAAGAAGGGATAGAAATGAAATGAAACAAGATAAGTTAGAAAATGACAGATGGTAAAATATGGTAGACATTCTCATGGTTATGGCTTGTGGCATTTAATAATTAGGAAGATGACTCTACTTAGACATATATTGCTTTAGAGTTGTATATAGGCATAAAGATAAGTATAAGCTTATACTTACACAAACTAGACTGTGTTAAAGGAATCTCCATTATTCTACTTTAAGCATTGCCTTGTTGTTGCACTGTCCATTTAACACTCTGTATAATCCATCTTCTGTCATGTCCCATTCAGAAGCCCTTTCACCACCTCTGTTAAGCTAATGAAGATTCATATTGTTTGTCTATTCTCAGTGCCTGGCTGCTAGGATCAATGCCTGGGATATGATAGGGGGATAATCAACATAAATGGACCGAAAAGACATCTTCTACCACAAAGTTTTAAAAGTGCCTCCTCTTAGTTTGTACTTGGTTTGTCGAGATAAAACCATCCCATTGGAGGTGTGTTCGGATCAGACCTAGATGGTAAATTTGGTACAAAAACTGCAAATACCACGGGAGCCCAGGAATGGTGTGTTGACTTTGGGAGATGTAGGTGCAAATTTCATCTGAAAGCATAGATGAAGTCCTCCAGATGTGGTAGGACCATATCATTTGCCACCGTTGCCATTCTAAGAGGACAAGGGAGAAGCTCATGGTGACCTCCGGCACCTCTTTTTCTAGAAAAATAGCACTGGCTCCTTATGCAATCATCTATGTCTCTGCATAGGGGACGTGGGTGGCGCTGTGGGTTAAACCACAGAGCCTAGAACTTGCCGATCAGAAGGTCGGCGGTTCGAATCCCTGCAATGGAGTGAGCTCCTGTTGCTCGGTCCCTGCTCCTGCCAACCTAGCAGTTCGAAAGCATGTCAAATTGCAAGTAGATAAATAGGTACCGCTCCAGTGGGAAGGTAAATGGCATTTCTGTGCGCTGCTCTGGTTCACCAGAAGCGGCTTAGTCATGCTGGCCACATGACTGGCTGTATGCCGGCTCCCTCGGCCAGTAAAGCGAGATGAGCGCCGCAACCTCAGAGTCGGTCATGACCGGAGCTAATGGTCAGGGGTCCCTTTACCTTTACCTATGTCTCTGCATTGTTGCAAGGTAATGCTCCTAAACTTATATGCATAGTTTTCTGAATGATTTTTACACCTTGGAGTCAAAATTAAGCAAACAAATTAATTACCCATCTGGTCTGCAGCACCATATATTTTTATGCCGTGACATACGGTACCTTTCCAAACATTCACTGCTTCTTACCAAAGTAGCCAAGGAATTAGCCACGAGAAACGCTCACAGCAGACTTTCAAGTTATAATCCAGGCGAAAACATTCCGCTGGCAATTAGCCTGGCTAATTTGCTGCTTTGTGGACAAGTGAATTGGATTTTAATTGACTTTCTGGTTATTTTGTTTGCGATTTTATTGCGGTTTTCTTCTGTTTATAACCTGCATCTGGGATCATGTTCTGGTGATTGGGAAGGGCCATGGCTCAGTTGATGGCAAATCTGCTTTGCATGCAGAAAGTCCCAGATTCAATTCTGGGCATCCTCAGATACGGCTGAGAATGTCCACCTAGGGAGTGGCTATCAATCAGTGTGGACATACCGAGTTAGATAAAAGGGATGTGGGTGGCGCTGTGAGTTAAACCACAGAGCCTAGGACTTGCTGATCAGAAGGTCAGCGGTTCGAATTCCGTGCACTGCTCTGGTTCGCCAGAAGCAGTTTAGTCATGCTGGCCGCATGACCCGGAAGCTGTACGCTGGCTCCCTCGGCCAGTATAGCGAGATGAGCGCCGCAACCCCAGAGTTGGTCACGACTGGACCTAATGGTCAGGGGTCCCTTTACCTTACTGAGTTAGATATAGCAATGTTCTAACTCAGTGTAAGGTAGCTCCCTATGTTCACCACGAAGAGCTGGATAGACATGGAATAAAATAAACAAAAGAAGAGGCATCACCATGCTTGAAGGAACCTTAAGGTTTACAGAAGTATAACTAGTCCCAGAAAAAAAGGAAGCAGCCCCCCTAAGCAACAGTCCAGAGAGAACTGGCAATGCTCAATAGTAATGGGATGTCATGTGGGTGCCTAATGGAATGGAATATCCTGGATGAGGGCAGCTGAAACCCTGAACAGGCCTGGTCTTGTGAAGAGGTGAGAATATACTGTCTGCAACACCTATTGCAGGCACCATTCGAACACTGTAGCCTCCTTTGTAAAACTGCTGGGTCTGCATCAGTGTAGACCAGCGTTTCCACACTTACAACTGTGTAGCCCTTCTCGGTCAAATATAATTTGGGGGTAGTTTCAGTAATACTATTTTATCTGTTGTTGTTGTTTAGTCGTTTAGTCGTGTCCGACTCTTCATGACCCCATGGACCAGAACACGCCAGGCACTCCTGTCTTCCGCTGCCTCCTGCAGTTTGGTCAAACTCATGCTGGTAGCTTTGAGAACACTATCCAACCATCTTGTCCTCTGTCGTCCCTTTCTCCTTGCGCCCTCCATCTTTCCCAACATCAGGGTCTTTTCCAGGGAGTCTTATCTTCTCATGAGGTGGCCAAAGTATTGGAGTCTCAGCTTCAGGATCTGTCCTTCCAGTGAGCACTCAGGACTGATTTCCTTAAGAATGGATAGGTTTGATCTTCTTGCAGTCCATGGGACTCTCAAGAGGCTCCTCCAGCACCATAATTCAAAAGCATAAATTCTTCAGCGATCAGCCTTCTTTATGGTCCAGCTCTCACTTCCATACATCACTAACTATTTTATCTAGACTAGAGCAAATTCTACTGTGTACCCTTTGAAACCTGTCATGTACTCCTGTGGGTAGGTGTGCCACACTTTGAAAAACAGTGGTGTTGATCATAAAGGGAAGAGGTGTGTGCAATCTGTGTTTATGGAACGTGTGTTGTCTTCTCGAGTGCTTTTGCTTGTCCTTGAACTGTGATAATCCTTCTTGGTTGCCTGGGCAGAGGAGATGCGGATGTGTGTAAACAGAAAGCTCTAACTTTTGCATGGCTGGAATGCAGTCTATCATACAAAGGAAGGTTTCACATCCATCTCTTGCTCTGCCCACTGTTGCCTGACACTTTTCATGTGTCCCATGGGCGTTTGTCCATAAGTGAATGTCCTACCATAGGACCTCAGCGGAGAGAAGCTGAGAGGTGATGCTGCCTGGGAGGCGGCCGCTTGGGGTGGGGGAGGAGGAGGAAGGAGAATTGGTCCGTCCTGTGAAACCATCCCTCCGCCCCCGGCTCTGAGGCGGATGGCAGTTGAGGGCACCCTTGGGCCATTGCAGGAGGGGCTCGAGTGAACGGGGAGCCCCTTGCCCACCCCACCAGAACAGAGGCAAGGCTATATGATTAAAAACTCTCTGCCCTCCCCCCTAAAAATATATATGAGTTTTTTTGCGGGGAGGTATGCTGTCAGTCATATGGGACGTGGGTGGCGCTGTGGGTAAAAGCCTCAGCACCTAGGACTTGCCGATCAAAAGGTCGGTGGTTCGAATCCCTGCGGCGGGGTGCGCTCCCGTCGCTCGGTCCCAGCGCCTGCCAACCTAGCAGTTCGAAAGCACCCCCGGGTGCAAGTAGATAAATAGGGACCGCTTACTGGTGGGAAGGTAAACAGCGTTTCCGTGTGATGCTCTGGTGCCGGTTTGCCAGAGCAGCTTCGTCACGCTGGCCACGTGACCCGGAAGTGTCTGCGGACAGCGCTGGCTCCCGGCCTCTAGAGTGAGATGAGCGCACAACCCTAGAGTCTGTCAAGACTGGCCCGTATGGTCAAGGGTACCTTTACTTTAACTTATGCTGTCAGTCACTATGGCTGAGGAATCTCACTCTGTGCGTGCTCTGAGGCATTCTGACACATAAGAAGAGCCTCCTGCAGGGCCGGGCCAGTGACCTACCTCACCCAGCCTCCTCTGATCTCCCAGTGTCCGGCCAGATGTCCCCGTTGGCGGCCCTAAGAGCACAACGGCACTTTCTCTCCTCCTGTGGCTTCCAGCAACTGGGATTCATCCTGTGTCCTTTTAAAATGTGGGGGTTTTGGTGTGTGTGTGTGTGTGTTATTGGCCTGTTGTTTTTATTTTGATTATATATTTTGTGGTTTTATATTATGATTTTGTTCTGTAAAACGTTCTGAGACCTCCGGGTATAGGGTGGTATATAAATTCTAACAACAACAACAAAGCTTTCAGGCTTTCCCCTCCGCAGCCATGAAACCTAGAACACATTTGGGACACATCTGCTGGTATCTCATAAGCCAGGAATCAACTCACCGTTTTTGTTGGGATGCTTCCCATGCTACCTGTGGAAAAGGTTTCTAATGGATAATGATTTGCCTGCTTTACATCAGCGAGGATTCATTAAGGTGAGGCTCCTTTGCAAAATGCTTTATCTGAACTTTCAGTAATTACTAGAACACATTGGCTGGCTCTCGGTTATCTTGGTGGCTAACAGATCCATTGATGATGAAACAGTCAAGCTTCCTAATGAACACAATCCATCACAATGCACACACACTTCACAGCAGAGGCCTAGAAACTGCTCCCCAGTATTGCTTGGGAGAAACTTCTGTTCTAACAGCATGCAAAACTATACAGATGTGGCTTACTGAGAGAATGCTGGCTTGGCTTAAAGCAGAAAGGAAGAGCAGTGATTTCTCGCTAGGGGTCTTTCCTTCTACACATACACTCCAACATTTTTCTGATGAAAATTTGTTGTTGTTGTTTAGTCCTTTAGTCGCATCCGACTCTTCGTGACCCCATGGACCAGAGCACGCCAGGCACTCCTGTCAACCACTGCCTCCCACAGTTTGGTCAAACTCATGCTGGTAGCTTCGAGAACACTATCCAACCACTGATGAAAATAGGGATGTCCTATTTCTTCTTCTTCTTCTTCTTCTTCTTCTTCTTCTTCTTCTTCTTCCTCTTCCTCTTCCTCTTCCTCTTCCTCTTCCTCTTCCTCTTCCTCTTCCTCTTCCTCTTCCTCTTCTTCCTCATCATCATCATCATCATCATTTCATTTATACCCTGACCATTTGACTGGGTTGCCCCAGCCACTCTGGGCAGCTTTCAACATATATAAACCCATAATAAAACATTAAACATTTTTTAAAGAAAACTGCTCTATACAGAGCTGCCTTCAGAGATCTTCTAAAGGTTGTATAGTTACTTATCTCCTAGGATCAGGGGTCACATACCCTCCAACGTTTCTTGGATGAAAATAGGGACATCCTAAGGGAAAGCGAGACATTCTGGGATCAAATCAGAAACCAGGACAGCTTCTGTATATCTGGGACTGTCAACCATAGATTAGCCACCCTTGTTCTATAGGAATGGACAGACAGACTGGGGAAAAACTGGGAGCACCCAGACTAAAAAGGCAAGGCTCTAACTTTAGTTGCCAAGGTGGGAGTGGAAATTCAGAGTACAACATCATTCCCCTTCCATAATTTCTCATGGACCAGGGATCTGTTCAGAAATCCAGTTTTCCTCTTTAACCCGCACAGCAAATGAATTGGGGAGCTCTCTGCTAAATTATATTTTATACCAGCTGAAACCTGTTCTCCAGTTTCTCAGAATCTTTCTTCAGCTGTGAAAGACGCTTTCATTTTTCTGCTTCTATCCCAGGGCATTTTAGGATTTTCTTTAGTTTTGGTGGGCATGGGATTGATCTTAATTTATTATGGCAAAGCTGCTGGAGGTGGTGCACATGTTTACATATATATATATATTCTTCCCAGTAAATATTTATCCAGCAATTGCCAGCCTCCCCAGATGCCTGTGCTCCCTGATCTTAAAAAATCCCCCAGTTCATTTCTATGCTACTTACAAATGTTTTTTTCTCCCTTCCTGGAAACAAGTAACACAGAAACGAGTGCTATATTGTACTATATTTCTGGAAGTTGCTTTTATGTCATGTGAAAGCTCAAACCTAATGTGGAACTAAACCCTCAGGTAAACATCATGTACACAGGATAAACTGCCATATGAATGCAGCGTTTGTCCTATACAATAGTAGGGAGCCGCTGGTGCTATGGCATAGCTGTCAACTTTTCACATTTTTTAAGGGAAATTCCCTTATTCCGAATAGGATTCCTTGCAAGAAAAGGGAAAAGTTGACAGCTATGGCTGAGCTTCTTGGGCTTGCTGATCAGAAGGTCAGTGGTTTGAAAGCACAGTACAGGGTGAGCTCCCATTGCTCTGCCCCAGCTCCTGCCAACCTATCAGTTTGAAAGCACACCATTGCACGTAGATAACTAGGTACCACTGTGGCAGGAAGGTAAACAGTGTTTCCGTGTGCTCTGGCTTCCATCACGGTTTTCTGTTGTGCCAGAAGCGGTTTAGTCCTGCTGGCTACATGACTTGGAAAGCTGTCTGCGGACAAACGCTGGCTTCCTCAGCCTGAAAGGTGAGATGCATCCTGGTGAATTTTCATGAGGACAAATTGCTCATTGGTGTGGCAATCTGGAGAACTGAATTTAGGATTGGAAGAAGGAGAGACTAAGAGAAACAACCCCCCCCCAAAAAAATATATTTACCTATCTCTCGTTTCAAGCTTGCAAGGCCTTTCATCAGGGAAATCTAAGCCAACTGGTTAGCAAGTTGTATTTATTGAATGTATTTACTATTGCTTTTATATCCCAATTTTCCTTGAAGGAGCTCAAGGTGGAGAACATGACCCTACCCTTATTCATATCACTCTCAGAGATGAGCGCTGCACCCCATAGTAGCCTTTGGCTGGACTTAACCATCCAGGGGGTGGTTACCTTTACCTTTTATATCCTATACAAAAGTATTTCTAATTTGTTTTACAAGTGAGATGTAAAAAGTGAAAGTGAAAAGCAAAATGACCATGAACAGCAGTCAGGCACATGGTACACACACACACACACACACACACACACACACACACACCCTACCATGTGCGTTTCAAGTTTAGCTGGACTGAGGATGTGACAGGTTTTATAGGAAGTGCAGACACCCAGGAAGATTCCAGAGTGCAGGCCATTTGAAAGATGATTTATAGAAAGACAGGGCACCACAAACACCTCTTGACCACCTTGGAAGCAAGGTAACATTTTCTCACATCTGGCATGCTAGTTCTATTATCAGTCTAGCCTAGCGGCAGCTAAAAAAGCCAATGCAATTCTGGGCTGCATCAATATGAGTATAGCATCTAGATCAAGGGAAGTAATAGTGCCATTGTATTCTGCTCTGGTCAGACCTCACCTGGAGTACTGTGTCCAGTTCTGGGCACCACAACTCAAGAAGGACACTGACAAACTGGAACGTGTCCAGAGGAGGGCAACCAGAATGGTCAAAGGCCTGGAAACGATGCCTTATGAGGAACGGTTAAGGGAACTGGGCATGTTTAGCCTGGAGAAGAGGAGGTTAAGGGGTGATATGATAGCCATGTTCAAATATATAAAAGGATGTCATATAGAGGAGGGAGAAAGGTTGTTTTCTGCTGCTCCAGAGAAGCGGACACAGAGCAATGGATCCAAACTACAAGAAAGAAGATTCCACCTAAACATTAGGAAGAACTTCCTGACAGTAAGAGCTGTTCGACAGTGGAATTTGCTGCCAAGGAGTGTGGTGGAGTCTCCTACTTTGGAGGTCTTTAAGCAGAGGCTTGACAACCATCTGTCAGGAGTGCTCTGATGGTGTTTCCTGCTTGGCAGGGGGCTGGACTTGATGGCCCTTGTGGTCTCTTCCAACTCTATGATTCTATGATTCTAATGATTTGTGCGTACCTTGCTTCTCGAGTTTTGAATATATACTAGATTCTGAACTTTTCCAAAGTTCTGTTTCAAACTGCACAAACTATCAGAAATTATAGGGGGCACTTCTCATCCTTTGCCCATCTGTTGCTCTGTAATATATACCAGATAAGCTTACACTTTCTAGATGCATGCAGTCAAATAGTTGTCTGGTTAGTTCAGGGGTGGTCAACCTTTTTATATCTACCGCCTACTAATGCATCTTTCTTGGTGGTAAAATTTCCTTACCGCCTACCAGTGCTCGATGGAAGGAGGAATCAGCTTGTGCCCCCTACCACCCACCTAGAATCCTGAAACACCCACTAGTGGGCAGTAGAGACCAGGTTGACAACCCCTGGGTTAGTTCTAGTTCTGGTTCAAATCAACCTGTGAAATTTCAGCTTCCCCCCCTACCACACATCCCTTTTCAGCCTTTGTCTTCTTAGAGTTGCCAGTTCAATGTGATGCAGTAACAGTAGGTGTCACAACTGGCAGAATTCTGATAATTGTGGGTTTAACAACCCAATGCCTCTTGGCTTCAGCCCTGGCTTATACAGCCCTGGCTCTGCCCTCCCTCCCCAGTTATGCCCTATCCTTGACCACTCCTTTCTTGAAGTTAATCTCTTCATTGTCTATTGTCCAGATCCCTGTTTTATCAAGCCACTTCCATCTCTGCTTTTAGCCACTCTCTTCTTGATCAGCTTCTCTAAAACTTCTCTCTTTTCTCTCATTGTTTCCTCTGCCTCCCAGAGCTTCTTTCCATCCCCCGATGCGGCTTTAATTCCAGCCAAAACGACAACTTCCCCTTCTCTCACAGAACGTGAACTGCAAACTGCTTAGTTCGCTGCACAGTTGAACATTCCTAACCACCTCATCAGCTCAAATGCTCAGTGTCAGCGACTGTGTAGCTTCAAGCACAATACTTTATAGATGGGCCACAGAGGTGCAAAATCCCCAGACAACAGAAGGCTCATCAAATGAGTGTGCTGTCAGAGAAAAACGTACTCAACTGGTCAGTTTGGAACTTCAGATTGGAAATGGAGCAAGTGTCTTCAAATGCTCTTGGAAGCTGGTAGGAGAATTATCAAGCTGCAGTGGCCACTTTCATACCCATGACGTATGTGGCACTCCTCTCTATGCTCCTCATCCCTACATATGGCATCTGAGAACATTAATGCTTTCAGAAAGCTAACAAGATTTCAGTCTTTAAAAGGTCTTACCTGAAAAATGCTCACAAAGTCAGATTCATTTATTGGGCTAATGCGCTTTGAAGATAAAAGGAGCTCTCTAAGTGTTGAGTTATTACATTCATCCTGTGCATAATATGAAACTTTTGGCATTGACAGTGTGTGTTGCCTGCCTCGGTAAAATATTAATGTTTTGCAGAGGGCAGAAAGAAAAGATGAATGCGGATTGCATATTAAGGCTAAGAGTACCGGCACATAGGCTAAAGCTTAGGGCATTATGACATTCCTTCATACACTCAGACACGATTCCTCGAATCAGATAACATCACTGAGCCATCAAGGCATGCCATACCCATTTAATTTAGGCAGCAATGAAACATTAAATATCACCCAACAATGAAAAATACATTAAAGGGCTGAGACTCTTGTCTGGAAACTTAAAGCAAAGGCTAAGATTTTCAACTGATGCTTCACGCTTTAGCCCAAGCTATTCTGCGGTGGAAAGAAAAATCTGATATTTTAAATTAAGGCAGGAGAGTAACTCTATATCTTCTTTTTATTCCATTTTGAACAGCTTTTGTGGCTTTTCACAGAGGGCACAACCTTCTCTAAACAAAGCCTTCGGATTCTCAGTTTTACACACTTTTAAGCATACTTGTGAAGGTTTTCAGTATTGACCATTTTTACCTAAGCGTATGAGAAATAGTGAGGTATGAAAAATGGTTCGAGTATTTGTCATTTATTTCCTTGTTGATGTAACATTTTGCTTTGTGAGCAGATAAATATTTGGGCACATTCATGTTTCACTCTTTCAGCCCAAAGTCAAGAGCCCCACGCATTCACACTTCACAGTTGTGGTCTGCAGTCAAGAGCCCTACACATATGAGGGTACAAAAATGGCGGAACTAATGGAAAAACACCTTTCCCCAATGCAACACAAGAGGAGGGACAGCTCTGTACTTCCCATGCAAGCATGCAGGCACCCTTTGTCACTGAGAAAGCTCTCGAAGGAAAAGGAGTGTATTAGGCTGTGGCGATCACACAGGGTCCCCAGACGTTTAACGGTCTATTGATTCCTGTGCCACCACTGTGCTCGCTTCCCCACTGCCACCAACCTGTTACTCACGGGTAAAACGCTGAGTCCAGACAGTTGTTAAAAGTGAACCAAACATTTACAAACATTAACAAGTTTATGGTTTCTCAGATAATATTCCTGTCAGTATCTTAACTTTAGTTTCTTTACCGGCCTATACCTTCCCAATACCTTCTGACTGATTATCTCAACTGTTTGACTGACTCCTCTTAACAAATTCTCACTCTCTCACATCAGACTAGCCCAACCCACAGACTTATCCTCTCTGTCTCTTCTAACTCCAGACTGTCTTCTCAGCAACTCTAACTCTAACTCTAACTCTAACTCTAACTCTAACTCTAACTCTAACTCTAACTCTAAACTCTAAACTCTAAACTCTAAACTCTAAACTCTAAACTCACCCCCTTGGATTCCCATTGGTTAGTCATTTTACAATTAGTTAACCCTTTCCTTATGAACCCAGTATGATGTTCCACACCTAGGAGGGCAAACGCCACATAGGCCTCCCACGCCTGCAAAGAATCATTGGATCAAGGCAACAGTGACCCATTTTGGGCATTATGCTTAGTATTATGTGAAGAAGAAGTAATGACTTTTGGGATCACATGCTCATCCCTCCTCCTTTGGCATGGTGGTGGTGGTGAGGAGACGGGAGCTTCCATTTCCTGTTTTAAATGAACCACTTTGCCATGGTTGGTTGCCATGACTGTTGCTAATAAGCCAGGATCGCAAGCACAGAGTTTGATACCTGTTTGTTTCATCAAACCATAATGTAAGCCTCAGGACTAGTCCCCACCCCCACCCCAGTTAGTGTTTGCTTCACACATGCATGTTGGTTACTTGATGACTGCATCATAAAGTGTTGACTTTCACAAATGAATGGATAATCAGAGGTCACACGCCATGGACAACAGAACTTGCAGATTACTTCTCATGGTCTCTGTGCTTTTCTGTGAAGACTCCTTTGGTGGGAAGTCATCAGGTGTTAAAGAAATCAAGTGTGTGACTATGTGAACAAGCCCACTGTTTGGAAGGACACAGCCCCATAGCCAATATCTGTGGGTTTTGCATCCTATTTGCATTTGAGCTGTTGCCATCCCACACCAATATTCCATCTGTCTTTGCCTGTCCAGGCTACAGATCGTAGTGAGAATTGGTTCAGCCTTGCAAAATAAACCACATCATATTTACCAGATTCAAATTACAAGAAAGGAGATTCCAACTAAACATTAGGAAGAGCCTTCTGACAGTAAGAGCTCTTTGACAGTAGAACAGACTGCTTCGGAAAATGGTAGATGCACCTGCATTAGAGGTTTTAAACAGAGGTTGAGTGGCCGTCTGTCGATGATTCCTGCTAGATGGCCCTATGGGACAAGATGACCCTTTGGGTCCCACCCAACTCTGCAATTCTGTGATCCTATGTCAGGAGATAACACAGTAAGCATAGGTAATTAAAAAGGAGGGTTTATTGCAAAAAACAAACAGATAACTCCAGACGGCGCTAACAAAGCCTCTGGCATCATTACTCAAGATGACCCTTCTGAAGACTTCTTCCGGGATTTACAGAAGATATTGAACTTACGACTCTTATGTCTCTTGTTTTGCTTCCTGTCTAACAGCCCTCCCATTCACTGACTCTTTGGACTTAGTGGATCAGCTCCACCCTCTTGCTGGACTGAGAGGCTGCCTTTGAGACTGTTCGCAGCATTTTGTGCTTCCTGTGAGCTTTGGCTGTGTTCCAGCCTGTTTTCAGCCACTACCTTATCAGCTCACCCGTCAAGGTCAGGAAGAGCCAGAATCTGCAGCTGTTGGCTCTTCCCTGTCTGCCTAACATCCAAGTCTCCCTGTTCCTGGCTGCTTTCTGCAGTTGGCTGCAAATCTTCGCTTGGAGCTGGCTCATTCCTGACATCATATGATTTAGAGACAACAGTAAATAACTTTAGCTACTGTGTGTCGCCCCATGCATGAACACATCCAGACAGCTCTGATTTTGGAAACTGGGTATTCACTTTCAACATTTGAATGGCCTTCATGGGGGCTTACTTCCCAGGACTCTCTGTGGTGGGCCCTGAAGTTCCTCAAATAAATCCATGTAGAAAGTTCTAGAAGACTGATGAGAAATAAGTCACCCCACGGAGCAGAATATGTTGTGATAACTATTTCTGCGCAGCAGCTTGATGGAACTGTTTTTGCCTTGAGTAAAACTGATGGACTTGCAATAAATAGCTTCTGCAGTTATCTGGCGTCCCAGCTCCGCTTTGGTGCCTAATTGCCCACAGAAGCTGTTGATTGCCTTGTAGCTCTCCTCCATAATAAATATCATTCCTTAATTGTTGAAGCTTTGATTAAAAATAAAAAAAGAAGCCAGCAGCGTCCCAGTGATGGAATACCTGCTCTCCCTGTAGCCTTGTGATTTTGAAAAGACGCCTCTCTTGCTGTTGCTATATTTCAAATGTTTGCCAAGCTGCTTGCTTTCCTTTAACTAACAAACTTATGGAAAAAGTGCCAGATCTTTTTATTTCCCTTGGAAACAAGCTTAAGAACCTAACCCGGCTCACATTTATATACAGCTACCATGTCACCAGTAACAATAAACAAGAATGCAAGTCTGACAGTTTGTGGCCATTATAAATTTCCTGCAGGTGCAGCTCGCTTTGAAAAAGGCGTTAATACCAAGAATTAATGCCTTTTTAAACAAACAACATGTATTTTTTATTTTTTTAAAAAAATATGATAATAGATATAAACCATGTATGATGTGGACTGGGAACTTTGTACCTTTGCCGAGGAAAGAAGTTGTAGTAGCACAGGAAATAAAAAAAAGAAATACATAATATTTAAGTGGGAGTACAGTGGTACCTCTGGTTACAAACTTAATTCGTTCCGGAGGTCCGTTCTTAACCTGAAACCATTCTTAACCTGAGGTACCACTTTAGCTAATGGGGCCTCCTGCTGTCGCCACGCTGCCGCACAATTTCTGTTCTCATCCTGAGGTAAAGTTCTTAACCCGAGGTACTACTTCCAGGTTACTGGAGTCTGTAACCCGAAGAGTTTGTAACCCAAGGTGTTGTTAACCTGAGGTACCACTGTAGAGGATAAGGTGCCAAACTTTAGCGAAAGGAGATCTGGGTTGAAATCCTACCCAGCCATGAAGCAAATCCCAGTAAGTCATTGTCTCTCATTCAACTTCTTTATACATTCCAGAGCTCCTTAGGAAAATATTGTAATACCAATGTTAATAGTAATAAAAGGGCAGTGTGATTATGGAAGAACCACTATAGTTTTCATTGGATTTGCCATACACCCTTTGCCCTAAAATCCCAGGCTCATCTCTGTGGGGATGAAGTTCCACAACTTAGGGGCTGCCACAGTAAATGCATTCCCCTGGGACAGCTCCCTTCTCTAAACTCCTGAGAGTGATAGAACTACCAAGAGGGCTGATCTTAACACACGAGTGGGTCTGTAAAGAAGGAGGCTGTCTCTCAGATATTTAAGGATGTTCCCTGGTTTCAGGAAAAAAAATCTGTGCCATATCAGATGCTCTTCGAAATTGTGTGTGTGTGTGTGTGTGCTTGCTCAATTATTTCAATGGTGGAAGCAGTCCTGAAGGCACAAAGGATGGTAGCAGATGCTCAACTTGTGACCCACAGCTTGAAACCTTATCTGACAACACTCCATGTGCCACTATTGTTTTCTGGGCAGGGCTGCAAGGAGACCATCCAGACTTGCAACAGCCTCATGTATACTGATAGGCCAGAACAGGCCATGTGTCCTTCTGTCCCTTATGAGAGCTTCTAGTCAGGAGGACCACTTTTTGGTTTGAGCATGAGTAACTGATCCATTAGGCTTTCCTGCCCTTCTTGCCACCAACTCACTTTCCCTATGCTTGCCCATGGTCTCAACTTGGCTTGCCTTTCCACACCATGCTTGCTGACTCCACAAGAGCCAGACCTGGCAATGCATAGACTGTTACTCTTCTCTGTGGGTGACCTCCAATAGGATCATTTCCCTTTGGTCCCATTAAACATGATATTTCATAAACCTAGGCAGTAAATGGGCTAATACTTGGGATTTCCACCCCACAGCGTGTGTGCCTATATGCCAGAAGGCTCACTCATATCTCTATAAAGTTGTCTTGTACAGGCCCCATATCTCATGCTCTGCTTTTCCAAATGCTCCGTAAGATGATGTTGCAGACATGTGCCTCAACTCTATCCACATTATCAGTTTAGCCTTCTTTGAAAGCGTTAGTAAGCACCAAATATGTGCTATGTAGATAATACAACACTGCTTGGAATGGGGAATGAGGTCTCCATC
This sequence comes from Podarcis liolepis, assembly GCF_965112155.1. Taxonomy (NCBI): domain Eukaryota; kingdom Metazoa; phylum Chordata; class Lepidosauria; order Squamata; family Lacertidae; genus Podarcis; species Podarcis liolepis. The sequence goes on along the minus strand of NC_139555.1, from coordinate 18,448,384 downwards.
CTTCCCTAATCTATCTGTAACAACCTGCTGATAGCTAATGAAAAAAGACCAGGTAGCAATCATTCCTCTTCTTTTCAAGCTGTTGTCTGCAACTTAGCTGTGGCTGTACAGAAATTTCAAGCGTTAACTTGTTCAAATGAACACGAACACCAAATGACTGGATCTATCTTCAGACAAAAACGGAAGGAAAACTATTGAGCAAAAGAGCTGGGACTAGCAAATTTGTATCACATTTCTCTCCTCTTCCTCTTCCTCTTCCTCTTCCTCTTCCTCTTCCTCTTCCTCTTCCTCTTCCTTTATTTGGGTATGGCCCTTGTCAGGGACTGGGCAGAGGAGGAATGATGGAGACTGCCTCCCCATTATGATCCTTCCAGGGAGGAGGAAGAGAAAGACAGTATAGATTTACAACAATGGTTTGTGGGAGGTCACAGCTCAGAGGAAATCAGCCCTGAATACTCACTGGAAGGACAGATCATGAAGTTGAGGCTCCAATACTTTGGCCACCTCATGAGAAGAGAAGACTCCCTGGAAAAGACCCTGATGTTGGGAAAGATGGAGGGCACAAGGAGAAGGAGACGGCAGAGGACAAGATGGTTGGACAGTGTTCTCGAAGCTACCAGCATGAGTTTGACCAATCTGTGGGAGGCAGTGGAAGACAGGAGTGCCTGGCGTGCTCTGGTCCAGGGGGTCATGAAAAGTTGGACACAACTAAACGACTAAACAACAACAGCTCAGAGGCAGATGAGGGGCAAATTTGGGAAATAATGGGAGAGAAGGAGTAGCAGCTGGCTGACACGTTGTTAGAAAGCATTCCAGCCCATCTCCCAGAACCCGGCAAGCCTTAAAAGTAGAAAATGTAATGAAATATTCATAATGAAAAGTAGGAAAGCAAAGAGCTCAAAGACAGAGGGCACTTAGCACCTGTAAAGGAGGCAATGAGAATGACGAGAAGGAAATGGGAGAGACGGGGTGGAGATTCACTCGGGACAATACCATTATCCAAGAGGTTGGGTTCTATAGCCTCTCTCTGTAACATTTGAAATAGAAAAGGACTGTAAGAAACTTCTTTTTACTTTCCTGGGCAGCCAGCTGGGAGTCCCTGACAGCATCCTGCTCTTTGCATATAGGGAAGCTCTGTGCTCCATCACAGACCAAGAACCAAAACAGTGGGCAAGGAAAGCTTCCTTTATTGACTGAAAGACTGCAAGGTGATTTAAAAGTGTAGGGAGTCAGGTTTACATGGTCAATGTAGCCTGGAATTGTTGATGTTATAAAGAAAAGAGGGTGAGGTTGAATGCTGCACCAGAGGTTGCAGTTGAATTCCCTCCCTCCTTCCTAGCAGCTTTATTCACACACCATCCAACCTTCCAGACCAGATGCTGGGGGATGGGAGGAAAAGGAAATCTCATTTGTGCAAGTAAAAGTCCAATGTGCAAATGGAACACCCACAGTTTGATCTCACCTGTAACTTTTCTTCCATTCAGCACCTGCATTTTCAGTGTGGGGGGAAATGAAAATCCCATTATATAAATCATAGGTCCTAGGCTAGGCTCTTGAGAAGGTCCCCTTTAACTTGTAGGGTTTTTTGGAAGGGTAGGTATTGAATAAAATCATGGGCCCTAGGCCAGGGCTTTGTTAACCTATTTGATAATGTGGTCCAGGTCAAAACAGCCTCTCTGTTGTGGGGGGAGGAATCCAAGCAAATCAAGGACAGATATTCGTGACTGTTTTAAAACCTTTCTGTGGGACGTGTGGAAGGAGCTTGTGAAACCCTAGTAGAGCATGGATTCAGAATCCTTGCCATAGATTAATATCTGAAAATATTTTTTCACTGGAATGGAATGAAAGGCTCACGCACAAACATGCAGTGGAGGACCAATGTATTTTGCCATCTGAAGCGAAATCCAAATCCACGCCTTCCTCAGTTAGCGCCAACACTTCAAAAGGATTCGCTGCGCCATCCATGTGCCAGTTCTTGACTTCTTCTATGGTCCCACTTGGAGGAGGTTGCTTCATCAGATGGCAGAGCCTTGCACACATGAGACCTCAAGACCTAGATACCAAGGTAGATGGATTTTACCCAGTTCTGTTTGCACCTTGCTTGAAACAGAAATTGAAACCACCACCACAGAGAAGCCCTGAGTACTGATTATTTATTCTTCTCCACTCTCTCCTCCCACTATGCCTACCGCACCATGGCATTAGGAGCAACCATCTCTGATGGAGTTATCAAGGTCTTCAACGACACAGAGATACACCCCAGAAGAGGTGAAGAAATGGTAGAATGCTGTGCTCTTCTGCCAGAGCAAAGACAAGAGAAACACAATACCAGAGGAGGAGAATAAGATTCTGGCATCGGAGGACACCATGGATGATCCCAGTCTCCATTTTATCAAAATGCTGATGGATTGTGACTGCCTCTAAGCCCTCTATGAGACCAAGGAAAGACCCAAAAAATGGTTTATCTAAAATTATGAAGGGCATCCTTGTGAAAATGGACCCAGCATCTTGAGAGCTGCATCTCCATTACTATTAAGAGAAGGCTAGGTTTCATTAGAATCATCCTTCAGGCTTTTATTAAAGACTATCCATGGATGGCATCCTAATAAACTGGAAGGTCCTGAAGTTGACAGCTCATATGTCAATCCAGGGTTTTCTTGCTGATTTTATTTTTTGGGAAGTGGTGGTGAAGAGGGGAACAGGGACGGTGGTGGCTGCATCTTGTTTTTCCTGGCACTCCCATAACTTCTCTCCTGCTTAGGTTTTCTTCTCCTAACCCTTTATGAGTCTGAGCATTACAGCCCACCTTGGTGACAAGAAAGCCAGGCTTGCTTCCTTTTCTCATTTCATACATCATTTAGAGTTTGCTGCAATGATCCTGCACAGGCAGTGGAGGCTTTTAAAAGTTAATGAGTACGATATAAGAGAGATGTTGTGTGTGTTGTTTTCCAGGGTACTGCGGCGTCTAGGGTTATATACAACTGGCTGCCGGTGTGTCACTTCTATACTGTTTTGTTTTTAGTGCACTTCCCGGGCAAGAAACTGGATTTCTTTTTCTCCGTGTGCTTAAATCACCATGTCTGGGCCTTCACTTTTTGGTATATAGGCAAAACTCTGAGGGGACGACACTGCAGAAATGTACCAACCAACTTCAGACAAAGAGAAAAAAATACCTATGAAAAGCAGCTGCAAGCACCATGGTGCAATCTGGAGAGGAGGAAAGGATGTGGGACTGAAATTAACTTTCCCCCTCCTGGCTTGCTTTCCAGGCACTTCTGGATCTCTCTGCTGCCCCCCTGTAGCTTAAGAGAAGGCAGTTTTGAGGGGGGAAATGACCAGAAGGGAGAGTTAAGTAGCTCGTCTCCTTCTCCTTCTCCTTCTCTGTTTCTTCACTTGAGATTGCAGTAGCCTCTAGTTCAGAGGTCAGCAAAGTTTTTCAGCAGTGGGCCGGTCCACTGTCCCTCAGATCTTGTGGGGGGCCGGAATATATTTTGAAAGGGGGAAAAATGAACAAATTCCTATGCCCCACAAATAACCCAGAGATGCATTTTAAATAAAAGCACACATTCTACTCATGTAAAAACAAGCTGATTCCCAGACCGTCCATGGGCCGGATTTAGAAGGTGATTGGGCCGGATCCAGCCCTCAGGCCTTAGTTTGCCTACCCATGCCCTAGTTGCTTCTGTTCCATGGGAAAAAAACAGATAAATACAGTCAAACCTTTGTTCCCAAATGCAGTGAACTGCCCTAGAGAACATATTTGAATGGGCAGCATGAGTAATCAATAAATGAATGGCTTCCTACATTACCGGTACTTCTCCTGTTTGTACCAGCAGTAGCGACACTGCTAATAGATGTAGCAGTAGCTAGCACTGGCAGTGAACTAGGGTTGCCATACATTCTTTTTTCCCCCAGGACACATCCTCTTTTTCATAGGTATGTAAAATGAGAGTTGTCATAGTGATCCATAGTTAAAAGTAAAAGTTGGCAAATGTGCCTTCTTTTTTTGCTCTTCAAAATATGGCAAGCTTAGGTGAACATAGATTGTTAAGCCAACAGCTTCCTTTGTGATGAAGAATAATTCCTTTATGGGAATTTTCAGACCCAGGGTTCCAACTCCCCTTAATTTAAAAAGAAGGGGTATGCTAGTAGAGGAATGTAAATATGTAATTATGGAATACCTTTTCTCAGTACTGGTAAATAGGAGAGCAGGAAACGGATGAAGATATGTGCTGTTTGGTAGCCTTTTAAAATAAAATAAGAAAGAGAGCGAAAGCAACAGAAAGAAAGAAAAATATATTGGGTGGATTTGAAGGGGAATGTTCCAGCATAGCTATCCAATTTGTTATGTGTGTTTAATACTTTGTCATACAGTGAAAAGGGGTTGCCATAACAACCATCATATTCTCATGGTAGCCGAAGATGCCTGAGATACTGCTCGTCCTCATAAAGCACACTGCGTTATGTGAATTCTGGAAAAGAAAAACTATGCTTGGCACAGAAAGCCTTGGCCCCAATTGTGCCCTCAAGTTATGACTGGAAACGGGAATCTTTGCTTATGAAGCGCTGGCCAACCTAGCCAGCAATGTGCCATTTCATAGCTGCATAGTCCAGAGAGAAAAAATGAAGTATTTGCCAACTCATTACATGCAAAGAATGTCATGGTAAACTAAAGTATCCCTTCGTAACAGGTCACTTGTATTATTCAGACTTTTGCCCTACCTGTATAGACCCTCTGAAAAGTATATCTATATCCAGTGCTTTTTTTCTGGGAGTACACAAAGTATCAGGGACTAGGCAGAGGAGGAATGGTGGAGACCGCCTCCCCATCCTGACCCTTCCAGGGAAGAGGAAGAGGAAGACAGTGCAGATTTACATCAGGGATTTGAAGGAGGTTGCAGCTCAGAGGCAGATGAGGGGACAAGTTGGGAACTCACGGGAGAGCCAGAACAACACCCGGCTGACACATCATTAGAAACCATTCCAGACCCTTCATCTCCCAGAACCCGGCGAGCCTTAAAAGTAGGAGAGTAAAGAGCTCAAAGACAGAGGGCACATAGCGGCACCTGTAGAGGAGACAATGAGAATGAGGAATGAGGAAGTGGGAGAGACAGGGGGTGGAGATTCACTCATGACACCGCCTTTATCTGAGAGGCTGGGTTCTATAGTCTCTCTCTGTAAAGATTGAAATAAAAAGGATGGTAAGAAGCGTTTCCTTGTCTTTATACTTCCCTGGGTTAACTAGCCGGGAGTCACTGACAGCATCCTGGCACAAAGGTACGTGGTACTGGCACCTTTTTTTCTAAAAGAAAGTTAAGGTAAGGTAAGGTAAGGTAAGGTAAGGTAAGGTAAAGGTAAAGTTAAAGGACCCCAAGATGATTAAGTCCTGTTGAATTCGACTATAGGATGTGACATTCATCTCCACTTTCAGGCCGAGGGAGTTGGCATTTGTCCACAGACAGCTTTTTGGGTCATGTGGCCAGCATGACTAAGCCTCGGGACACCATGACGGAAGCCAGAGCGCACAGAAACGCTGCTTACCTTCCCGCCACAGTGGTACCTATTTATCTACTCGCGCTGGTATGCGTTTGAACTGCTAAGTTGGCAGAAGCTGGGACAGAGCAACGGGAGCTCAGCCCGTTGCAGGGATTTGAACCGCCTACCTTACAATTGGCAAGCCCAAGAGGCTCGGCAGTTTATATGAAAAACACTGGTTGAAAGTGTGGCACTTCCTGTAACAACTTCATGGAGGGTACCAGCACTGTGTTTTTCTTCCTAGAAGAAGCAACAGGACCGAGCAACAGGAGCTCACCCCGCTGTGGGGATTCAAACCACCAACCTTCTGATCAGCAAGTCCTAGGCCCTGTGGTTTAACCCACAGCGCCACCTGCGTCCCTTATATCTATATACTTATACCTATATAATCTATATAAAATGCCCCCGCTCCAATTTCAGTTTGAGAATGGGACAGCAAATAGGGGACATTTTCACTCAGTCTTAGACCTCAGATCAGAAAAATCTTAACTGTTGGGATGCATGTCTAGCATCATGACAGGGTTAATAATAATAATAATAATAATAATAATAATAATTTATTATTTATACCCTGCCCATCTGGCTGGGCTTTGCATTGCATTCAGCCATAGCCTAAATCCCAAATCAAACTGGGCCAATTCATGGGGTCTCAGGCTTCGACCAAGTTCAGTCTTGACATGCTCTGGGTCAGATCAGGCTGCCTTGAATGATCCATGGCTACTAGGGTGGAGTATTGGGTGGAAGGAAAGCCAGGGAGGAATGGAGGAAGAAGAGGAGAAGCTGCCAGGCTCTGCTTTGCTTTGGAAGCATGTTCCCTGCAAGCAGCACCCCTGCAGGATTGGACCCTCCACTCACCTGTTGGTAATTCAGTTCTGCCAGATGCTCCATTGCAAGTGCCTTCCACGCAGGGATACTGTGCCACTCAGAAAAGCAGCACAACATTCATGCTTCACCATAGCCTCAACAATGATTTCTCAGCTATTATTCAATGACTTCTCAATTATTAATCAATCAGCATAAGAGAACACAGTGCTCACGAACCCCAGCTGGAGTTCGAGCAATAAACCAACCCGTTTCCAGAAAGAATGCCACAGTGTGGCAGAACACAAATCCCACTTATTCGAGTTGTGTTCATTCATTTTTAGCAGCCCTTCGTCTCGCCATGGCTGAATGGCAGGGGAAACAGTCTGTGTTTTACTGCTGCAGGATAAATAATCAGTCAAATACCATCTTTTACAGGACCGATTCCTCCCCTGGGTATTCTCGCTCGGTATGCTTATGTTAATAGACAAAACCCGGTGTATCTAATTTCAAAGTTGTTGTCATCTGAAAGAGATTATAATTACATCCAGGGCTGGAAAGCAGCATGGCGGGGGAACGTATGTAAGAAATTGTTGTTGAAACATTTCAAATGCTTGCAATTGTCATCGTGCTGTCTGTTCTTCTACTTCTAATGACAGGTTGCAAAACGCTGCCTCTCAGAAGCCTTGTGCAGACAACAATGAAGGCGGAATGAATGCTGGGCGTTTGTACTGCGATTGTTCTGTTGGCCCTGCTCCAGATCTCAACATGGACATCTTATTTCTGAACAGAGCCTACATCAGGGGGAATCTCTGCCAGCCTAAGGGTTTCATTCCCTCTTTGCCATCCTTCTGAGGTCAACCTTCCCAGATTGCCAGTAATTGGTAGGACCTGTGCAAAAGCAGGAGTGGCCAGTTGCAAAAGTGGGTGAGCAAACAGATGTGGCAGAAATCAGCCAGAGGTTTACACAGACCATAGCCTCCAACATTCCTCTAATGAAAATAGGGATGTATTCTGCATCAATGCCCCCTCTCTTCCTCAGAGGCTGGGGCAGTGATGCAGACTAAGGCTGGGTGAAATATCGCTATATTGTCTTAAACCGGTTTGAATTCCATATTGTGATATCAGTTTCATATTTTTTGACCTGGCAATATATCACAAAAGCATGTGTGTTTGTGTGCTTGTGTGCTGTGCAAAAATCACAATGTGGGGGAAATCGTGAAGCCAGCCAATGACTCTATCTAATACCATCCTTATTTCACACATTGTGATCTATTGCTATATCGTGATGTGTAGTTAGTGATATATCGCAGCATTGAAAACCATGATTCGGCCGGATTTGTTAAAAGGGTAAAAGAGTATTGGGAAATGATCCATAATTAATTGTAAAAAAAGTACTTTCCCAAAAAACCCAGAGTCCTTTCTGTTGGGGATAATTCAGACTGAAATCCCCAGGTGTCAAAAAAGGTTATTTATATATGCTACTTCTGTGGCCCATGTTTTGTTAGCCCCAAAATAGAAAATGAGCGATGTCCCAACAAAAGAAGAATGGCAGCTAAAGTTGACAGAATATGCACAACTTGCAGACTTAACATATAGTATAAGAGAACAAGAAGAACATACGTTTAAAGAAGATTGGATAAGGTTTATTGAATATTTGGGAAATAATTGTGTACAGAAAACGCTGGCAGCATTAAGTTAAATTCAACAGTGTAAATAAGTTTTGATGGATGCAATAATGGAACATTGGTATAGTTTTTGTAAAATGTGCAGGGATTTATGATATGAAAAATGAACCATGGAAAGAGAAGAGGGGAGGTCACTGATATCTTAAGGATGTAAAATGATGAGTATTTTAAGTTGCAAAACAGAAAATCCACCCCCCCCCCAGGTATTGCCTTCTGGACGGAGTTGCTGCAGCCAGAGCTTAGTTGGATGCCGGATGTTGGCAACAGGGAGGGGGTTACAGATAAAATAAAATGACCAGGGACTCCACCAAGCTGATTTCTTTGTCACCTGTGTTGCCCTCCCTGCTCTCATGTTACCCTCCATCTCCAGCAAGGCGCCTAAAATTTGGGAGGCAGAGAAAGGGAAGGATGAAAGTAAAGGCTGGCAGCCGCCAGGCACCCAAGTGGCAAGCCTCTGTGGGCGGCTAGCGAAAGCCCGTCCGGGGACCCAGAGTGCCCGGTTGCTTTGGTTCCACGGCACCGTGGCACCTTAAGACTTTGATGACAACTCAACCATCAGACGCTGGGCAAGAGGGTGGAGGGTTGGGGTGGAGGGCCGCCCACAGCAGAAGACCCTGCTGCGGTGCTCCAACCGACGGGCGAGCTGTTTCCGCCATACTCAACTCTCGGGCCCTGGACTCTCGGCCTGGCGCCCCTGAGAGCCTGGCACCCTGTTGCCCCGCACCCCTAGCGCCTATGGGTAAGACAGCCCTGATCACAGTGCAGGATTCCACCCACACAAAATGGAGCATGGCCAGTTAGAGTTGTAGCCTGCAGAGAGGGTATGTTTCAAACTGTATAGAATGCTTCATTTTACATTGCTGAAACCTGCCTGTCAGGGAACTGACATCAGAGCGAGAGGCGAAGGGGAGGCTCCCAGATGATGCTGGCGAAGGACCCAGCAGGAGGGGGAGAAACAGCTCAGTAGAGGGGGGGAGCTAATCAGCGCAACACCAGGGATAAAGGGGGGCAGATGGGGGAAGCGGAGAGAGGGCTCCAGGACTCTTCACTGGACATCAGTGAGGAGAGCCCAAGTCCTCCGCTGCCCACGCCCTCCCTGTGCAGAAGACTCCCGCGCAGTGAGAGGAGGAGGAGACTGGGTGTCAAACAACTTTTATGTTGGAAGAGCTTCAAGAAACGCCCACTGACGGATTCTGCCAGCGATTGAGGCAGCCACGATGAGCAAGGGCTGTGCAGTCAGAAAGGTTTAACAAGGCAAATTAGCCTAGAGGGGCACCAGTTTACGCACGAGTAACTCATACCCATTACACTGCCCTAGGAACTTCTGTCAAGGGCCAGTGAGGGAGAGTTCTGAGGGCCTCGATAGAGTGTCCTTGGACTACTGCACTTGTCCCCAGACCTGAGTTTCCCCACCCCTGGCCTACATTCAAGGCAGCTTAAAGGAAAATCAGTTTAGTGTCAACACCCCACCCGCAAAGCCAGTTCACCCACCTCCGTTTTAATCATATGGCAATAGCCGTTATTTCACAATAACCAGAAAACATGCTAAAATAAATTTACGGTTGATTTCTTGCATGGAAAGGCCCCAGCCAGTGGCCTGAATGGCGATATTATTTTCATATGGGACAAAGACATGGATAAGCAAGCCCAATTTTTTTTTGAGCCCCTGCACTGTTCCAGTCCAGCTCCAGTTGTGGGTAACTGGTTACAAGTACAAGTATCAACAAGTAGCTGAAATTAGTAATAAGAAATGGCAGAGGTGCCCAGCTTGGAACGCTCAACTATATAATGAATCATGTTATTTCCCTGTGAAGTGTCATTTCCCTGGCTCAAAATGCCAAATGAGATTCGGCACCTATTCAGGCCATGTTCAGACTAATCTGGTAGCCTTGTAGGCTCATGCAAAATATATTCAGTGATGGAGTACCTTTCTTGGAACAGCTAGGCAAACTGCAGGGGAGGGGGAAGGCCTTTTCTTTTAGTCTGAGGCTGCCAAACTATACACAATTACTTGGGAGTAAGTCCTGCTGATCGGGGGACGTGGGTGGCACTGTGGTCTAAACCACTGAGCCTAGGACTTGCCGATCAGAAGGTCGGCGGTTCGAATCACCGCAGCAGGGTGCGCTTCCGTTGCTCGGTCCCAGTTCCTGCCAACCTAGCAGTTCAAAAGCACGTCAAAGTGCAAGTAGGTACCGCTCTGGCGGGAAGGTAAACAGCGTTTCCGTGCGCTGCTCTGGTTCACCAGAAGCGGCTTAGTCATGCTGGCCACATGACCTGGAAATACTGTGGACAAACGTCAGCTCCCTCGGCCTGAAAGCGAGATGAGTGCCACAACCCCAGAGTCATTTGCGACTGGACTAAACTCTCAGGAGTCCTTTACCGTTACCTTTTTTTAAGTCCTGCTGAAGTCAGCGAGACTGACTTTTGAGGAAGCATGCTTAGGACTGCTCTGCAGGTCTTTGTTTAAATAAAAATAATATTTCTGAATGCCAGCTAGCATAGTTAATGTGCCTTTGATAAGCATCACAAGGTGGGCAAGGAATAATAATAATAATAATAATAATAATAATAATAATAATTTTATTGTTTATACCCTGCCCATTTGGTTGGGTTTCCCCATTATCTCTGGGTGGCTCCCAACAGAATAGTAAAACAAACACCAAACATTAAAAACTTCCCTAAACAGGGCTGCCTTCATTGGGTATCTTAAATTGGTTTAGAAGTTCATTTTCTCTCAAGACACTACTTACATGTGCATTTGCTTTCCAAAACCAATGAGAACTGTGTTGCAACATTTTGAGAATTGTGAAAATCCGGTGGATCATGAATTTCCAGTTTACGCATAAGCCCAAGTCAGGTCATTTCACAAAGACCAAATCTGTCAAACATCTCAAGGAGCTGCCCTCTATGATGTTCTGAACTCCGTGGTGGAAAGATGAAGTGGGAATAAAATAAATAATCCGTCTGATCTTCTCTCAGTGGTCTGGTTTGATCAGCTGATATATGCAGTCGCCCCATATGATGCATCCAATTCTTCTCCCATATTTTTTTAAATACGATGCATCCCATTTTTTTTTTCATGTTTCTCATTTCTTGCCAATTTTCTGACTGAATGGGGATGGTAGATGTTTATTCAAAGACTGTGAGGAATGCTTTGAAACCTGATGAAATACTTGTCATTCATTATGGCAAAATCCATTAAGGAAAAGAAAATCAACCTGCATTATAATAATTATTTGATGATTATATTTTTTTAAGACCAGAGTATCTCATGCTGAGAAATTGAAAGCTAAGAGCTTAGCAGACATTCCCCATGATCACGAATGATGTTGTGCAATGTCACAAATATCGCTTGCTTACAGCTTGCCCTGTACACACCCACACTTTGACTTGGTCTTTCTGTATAAGAGCAAGCATTAAAGAGGCCTCCTAGCCCACTCACAGGTCCTTTATAAGACCAGCGGTAAACAGTTGGCCCTAGAGAATATTAACCACTCTCAATTTTACCCATGGACTGCCATCTGTCTAGATTTTAATTTGCTCTGAACTAATTTTGAGATGTATTTTAATTGATTGCCTGTTTTTATGTTCCTATGTTCTTTGTATACTGTGTTAGTTTTACGACGTTAGCCACTCTGTGTCTGGCTCCGGTCAGCGAGGGCGGAGTACAAAACAAAAGATATCATTATTTATTATTATTTATTATTTCAGGTCCAAATTCAGATGGAAAGAATGGAGTGTCTGAGACCAGCAAAGATGCCCCACATTGTCTTGTTCCTATATTGCTTCATGAAGCATCTGAACCGTACTGTGTGCTCTCCCATGTCTATTCATTGCCTACATCAGTAGCTGGCAGGATGAGTTAAATAATGGGTTATGGGGTGTCTCGTCTGATGCAGTAGAGGTGAAACAGTGGAATTAGCCTACCGTAACTATTCTGCTTTCTTCTAATAATCAGACGAGGTGAGGTTACCTGCATTTATCATTTCCTTGTGGGAACCCACAAATAAATAGTGACCATTAGTTAAATATTTTCAAAAGATGATTTTGTGGATTATGTAGACTGACTTGCAAGAAATCTGAGTCAAGCTTTGGGGAGATGGTGGAATGAAGGCTGAGACCCTACCTGCCCATGGACTGTCTTACTAGAGTGGTCCATGCTCTAGTTATCTCCTGCATGGACTACTGCAATGCGCTCTACGTGGGGCTACCTTTGGAGGTGACCTGGAAACTACAACTGATCCAGAATATGGCAGCTAGACTGGTGACTGGGAGCGGCCGCCGAGACCATATAACACCGGTCCTGAAAGACCTACATTGGTTCCCAGTACATTTCTAAGCACAATTCAAAGTGTTGGTGCTGACCTTTAAAGCCCTAAATAGCCTCGGCTCAGTATACCTGAAAGAGCATCTCCACCCCCATCATTCTGCCCAGACACTGAGGTCCAGCTCCGAGGGCCTTCTGGCGGTTCCCTCCGTGTGAGAAGTGAGGTTACAGGAAACCAGGCAGAGGGCCTTCTCGGTAGTGGCCCCCACCCTGTGGAACGCCCTTCCACCAGATGTCAATGAAATAAACTATCTGATTTTTTGGTAAAAGTAAAGGTACCCCTGACCATTAGGTCCAGTCGCAGACAACTCTGGGATTGCGGCGCTCATCTCGCTCTACCAGCCGAGGAGCCGGCGTTTGTCCACATACAGCTTTCCGGGTCATGTGGACAGCATGACTAAGCTGCTTCTGGCAAAACCAGAGCAGCACACGAAAATTCTGTTTACCTTCCCGCCGGAGCGGTACCTATTTATCTACTTGCACTTGACGTGCTTTCGAACTGCTAGGTGGGCAGGAGCTGGGACCGAACAACAGGAGCTCACCCCGTCGCAGGGATTCAAACCGCCAACCTTCATCTAAAGCAGCCTTTCTCAACCTGTGGGTCCCCAGATATTGTTGAACTACAACTCCCATCACCCCTAGCTAGCAAGGCCAGAGCTCAGGGATGATGGGAGTTGTAGTCCAACAACATCTGGGGACCCACAGGTTGAGAACCGCTGATCTAAAGGCAACACTGTTTAGGGAATTTTTTTAATGTTTGATTTTTTAATCATGTTTTTAATATTCTGTTGGGAGCCACCCAGAGTGGCAGGGAGAACCCAGCCAGATGGGTGGGGTAATCATCATCATCATCATCCACAGTATGATAGATTTCCTTATTGCAAGAGCCTAGTATTTACCATGGCACACCATAACTGAGAACATGCACTAAAACCCAACTGATTGCAGCAGATTACTGATTTATCTCACATGGTGGATATGGTGGGTTTGGAGCCCTGCCTGTACTCTCTTTTTGAGTCCCAAAAGGGCACTGAGCACAAGTTGACCGGGAAATCTTCTCATGAATCTTTTACACATTTGGATTGAACTGTAGTCTCAGTATCCCCTATTTCCCACTGTGTCACAATTAATTAACATGCCAGCTTTAAGTGGATTTCCCCTCTTTTAATCAGTTTAGCATCAAACATTTCAGTTTCCTAGCATGTGCATAGAGTGCTTTATTAATTTAGCCACAAGCCTCCCCGCTCATAAATGTTTTACAAGGATATCCCCAGGAATCTCTGCAGATAGAAGATCTCTTTAAAAGACATGTGCAACACTCTCCTGATGCATTAAGCAAATAAGGCTGGATCACATATGCAGTTTCTCAAATACACAAGTGGCCACTCACCCTCAGCTGTGCAAACAAACAGTAGCGTGAATTGGTCTATAAACAGACACAGCTCAGGGTGATTCCTAGGATTGCGGTTGAACTTTTACAGGCCATTGTGGCCACAGGAATTGAAGTGATTGTATTAGCAGAGTGGCTGTTTAGCACAGAGTGATTTAGAACAGTACGGAAGTGTTTGAGGATTCTGACTTCCTCCCAACTTCCAAATCTTACTCGAAGCCTGGAGATGTGCATAATTCCTTTTGTAAGATGGTGCAATATTTCTGATGGACATCAGAGGCATAGAAGCCTTTGGACTCAGGACTGTTTGTATGTGGAGTTACTTGGATACTGAAATCCTGCTCACACATGGTTTCAGGGGGAAAGCTATGCACATGGATGTTTACAGAGATGGCTTCTCCACCTTAGATGACCATGCTAATGCAGGTGTGATGAAACTTTGCTGCCCAAGGTCAAGTCGCTGCAGACAGAGTATTCATAGAGTTGGAAGGGACCACAAGGCACATCTCTTCCAACCCTCTGCAATGCAGGAATAATAATAATAATAATAATAATAATAATAATAATAATAATAATAATAATTTATACCCCGCCCATCTGGCTGGGTTTCCCCAGCCAATCTGGGCGACTCCCAACAGAATATTAAAAACACAATAAAACATCAAACATTGAAAATTTCCCAATACACAGTTGCTTTCAAATGTCTTCTAAAAGTCAGATAGTTGTTTCCTTGACATCTGATGGGAGGGCGTTCCACAGGGTGGGTGCCACCACCGAGAAGGCCCTCTGCCTGGTTCTCTGTAACCTCGCTTCTCGCAGGGAGGGAACAGCCAGAAGGCCCTTGGTGCTGGACCTCAGTGTCCTGGCAGAACGATGGGGATGGAGGCGTTCCTTCAGGTATACTGGGCTGAAGAATCCTTTTCCCCAATGTGGGACTCGAACCCACAACCCTGATATTAAGAGTCTCGTGCTCTACCAACTGAGCTGTCTGAGCTGCGTTGCTCAGTGCTACATATTGCTGCCAGTTACCAAGGGGGAGACAGGGAGAATCAGGGGAAGCTCAGCCAGGTCCTGGTGAAACAGCGGAGCCATTCTGATGCTTCCATCAATGTCTCCACCACCACGTCTGCCTTGCTGCTCTAAGTAACTGGCAGCGACATGCAGAATTTGGAAGCAAGCTGTGCAATGCCATTCTCTCCATGCCACCCCACTGGCACTGCTGATAAGATCCCAGTTGCCTGCTTTCATAAAGCAACCTAGAATGTTATTGGGGGAAATAAGGCCACAATGCAATCAGGGTCCGTGTAAGTGTGTTTAATTCAAGGGAAACAAAACTTGGGTAATATGGCTACCAGGCACTTGCATATCTCTGGGAATTTTTATTGCAAACTAATGGGTGTCTTAAAAAGCAGAGACATCACCTTGCCAACAAAGGTCCGTATACTTAAAGCCATGGTTTTCCCAGTAGTGATGTATGGAAGTGAGAGCTGGACTATAAAGAAGGCTGGTTGCCAAAGAATTGATGCTTTTGAATTATGGTGCTGGAGGAGACTCTTGAGAGTCCCATGGACTGCAAGAAGATCAAACCGATCCATTCTGAAGGAAATCAAACCTGAGTGCTCACTGGAAGGACAGATCCTGAAGCTGAGGCTCCAATACTTTGGCCACCTAATGAGAAGAGAAGACTCCCTGGAAAAACCCTGATGTTGGGAAAGATGGAGGGCACAAGGAGAAGGGGACAACAGAGGATGAGATGGTTGGACAGTGTTCTCAAAGCTACCAGCATGAGTTTGACCAAACTGCGGGAGGCAGTGAAAGACAGGAGGGCCTGGTGTGCTCTGGTCCATGGGGTCATGAAGAATTGGACACGACTAACTGACTAAACAACAACAAAATGGGTCAGATACTGATTGAGGCTTAGAGGACTCCCAGGGCTGCCTAATGCGTGAGACACAAAATAAAATTGTGTCAGCGGGCAATTCAGTGTATTTCTTTCTGTTGTTTTTAAAGGACAGGGAAACATTAAGCAGCTTTGAAATATACAGCCCCTATCCCTATGGAAATCCTCTAAAATGAACTTGGAGTAAAGAAAAAGGAAAGAGACTTCTGAAGTCGTGCCAACACATCTCTTTTTGTTGCTGAGGTTTTTAGAACCAAAATGGATTGTACAGGTGTTACCTTTTTATGGAGCTGAATGTGTTTAATCCAGTGGCAACCTGGTGAGAGAGAAAAAAAGAGAGTCCCTGTTTTATGCACTAATAAATTTGGGGACTACAATGTCACTGGAAACACATTATGATCAGGAAGGTGGAACAAGTTTGTTCCTTCCCTTTGGGTGATGCAATGAATGATTGTTTGAACTTGAAAAGAAACAGTAAATCATTCGTATACAGGGCAGACCAGCTAAGCCTTTTTCTTTTGAGCGAGAGACTCTGGGCTGTATCCAATGTTAGCTGTACGCCTCTGAGTAGACCCATTACAATGAATGGGCAGGGCTAACCTAGGCCCATTGCTTTTAATGGATCTACTCTGAGTAGGACTTACTTAGCTATAACCCACAGTCTGGAACTAAACAAGGGTAATTAACATGGGGTCACTGAGAAGAATACAACAGTAGTGTACATGCATTACATACACTTATGGAAAAGATATTATCAGCAACATGCATTCCCCTGTCATGTTTTATGGGTACCATCATCCCGAAGGGAGTTCTGGTTGGAAAACAATAGTGGGTGTCAGGCATCAGTGATGCTTAGAAACAAGGGTGTGTGTGTGTGAAAATGTTGAGTTTAGTATACAAAAGTTGAACAGGTTGAATTCGAATATCCTTTATTAGGCATAGCAAACCACACATTATCAAACAGACACCATATACAGTTGGGTTAAGTACTTAATTCATTCCAGAGGTCCGTTCTTAACCTGAAACTGTTCTTAACCTGAAGCACCACTTTAGCTAATGGGGCCTCCTGCTGCCGCCGCACTGCCAGAGCATGATTTCTGTTCTCATCCTGAAGCAAAGTTCTTAACCTGAAGCACTATTTATGGGTTAGCGGAGTCTGTAATCTGAAGCGTATATAACCTGAAGCGTATGTAACCCAGGGTACCATTGTACAAATTGTGCAAAATACGAGCTCAGCATAACAAGGTTTGTCTCAGTCAGATTTTTAACTCCACAGAAAATCAATTTGCATAAATAATACAATACAATACAACACTACCACATCACTGATCAATTAAGAACCAGTCTTTCTACACAGACAGCACTCAAAAATTCAGCCACTATTAAAGTAATTTGATCATTCCTGTCCGAGAGCAGGTCCTGAACCGTTGGTAGCATAGAATTGAGCCTGTTGAGATGTAAGGCCTCTAATAATTGTCTTCTGGCATAAATGCCAAAATTACAAGAAAAGAAAATATGCTCCAAAGTATCAGGTTACTGTTTACTACATTTGCAGAGACGCTCTGATTCTGGGGGAGCTAAATATCTTCTTACTATCATCGAGGGGAACATATTAAATCTGGCTAACATAAACAGCCTGCAAAATTCATGATTCTTCAGATTTGTCATGTTTCCCTTTTGAAAATCTCTACACAAAGGGAGGTTTAAATAGAGAGGGGAGCAAGTGCTGAGCTTTGCAACCTCAAGCGAGGAGAGAACACTTTTTTCCTGTAAAATTCTTCCCGATAATTTCCCAAGTATCTTTGGGGTGGAACAGGTTAAATCAGTAACGATACACTGGGCGAGAGATTTCAGGTATAATATACAACTTACAGCATGGGAGAAGCTATGGAATTGGGATCTAAAATTTACAGCACGTTGTACGTTGAAAGAAAACTATATGAAAATGAGGTACCGTTGGTACTTAACTCCCGGTAAATTAGCAAAAATGTATAAAATATATGCTGGAAATGTAAGGAAAAAGAAGGCACCTTCTATCATATGTGGTGGACATGTAAGGTAGTAAAAGAATTTTGGGAAATGATATATAATGAATTGAAAAAAATGTTTAAAATAACCTTTTCTAAAAAACCTGAAGCCTTTCTTTTAGGAATTTTAGGTGCCAAAATCCCAATTGAATAGAAAAGACTATTTATGTATGAGACCATGGCTGCTCAGATGTTATTGGCCCAGAGATGGAAAGAAGATAAAGTCCCTACCAGAGAAGAATGGCAGATGAAGTTGATGGATTATGCCGAAATGGCAAAAATGACCAGAAGAATCAGAAATCAGGAAGACCAAAATTTTAATAAGGAATGGGGGAAATTTGTACTTTATCTTAAATACCATTGTAAACAGTTAAAATTGTTAGTAGGATTGAAATAACATTTGTACTTTAATGGTGAATTTTGGATATGATGGAGATGTAAAATGTTTGGATTATTATAAAAGATGCAGGAGGAAATGATTAACAGTAGGACTCACAAAGGGGAGGAGGGAAGTCCAGGAGATTCTATGGAATCTTGTGTTTATGTTGTATGTTGGATATGTGATTCCAAAACTGTAATTTGAAACACGAAATAAATGTGTCCCATTTCTTTTGCCTTTTTGTGCATTTCCCTCAAAACCTGGTTCATGCAAATAAGTAGCAGTGTGACCTCTGGAAATCCAAACCACGTGCAAGTTTGTTACTTCTCTTGCTAGAGACCTTGTTTGTCTCTGAACCTAGAACCACTTTCTCCTTGGGGACATCTTGCCACTTGTAATAGGTATGAGTTACTCGTGCGCAAACTGGTGCCTTTCTCGGTTAATTTGCCTTGTTAAACCTTTCTGACTGCACAGCCCCTTCTCATAGTGGCTGCCTCAGTCACTGGCAGAATCCGTCAGTGGGCGTTTCTTGAACCTCTTCCAACATAAAAGTTGTTTGACACCCAGTCTCCTCCTCTCACTGCACGGGAGTCTTTTGCGCAGGGAAGGCGTGGGTAGCAGAGGACCTGGGCTCTCCTCACTGATGTCCAGTGAAGAGTCCTGGAGCCCTCTCTCCAGTTCCCCCGTCTGCCTCCCTTTATCCCTGGTGTTGCACTGATTGGCTTCCCCTTCTACTGAGCTGTTTCTCCCCCTGCTGCTGGGTCCTTCGCCAGCATCATCTGGGAGCCTCCCCTTCGCCTCTCGCTCCGATGTCAGTTCCCTGACACCACTGGACTGGATGAAAAAACCTCATCCTGTTATGTTGTGAACCAGCCTGAGATCTGTGGGTATACAGATTGATTGATTGATTGAATTATTATTATTGTTGTTGCTAAAGACTCTCCTCCCTGAAAGAGAGGGGAGGGGTTGTGGTCGGGAGCCCGAGCACCGCCTAGCAGGGGGCATGGCCCCCTGCCTCCATTTCACCTGGCTGGCGCTCACGCCCCCCCCCCCCGGTGGCCACCCAACCAGGTGCCACGAAGGGGGCGTGTTCAGCAGCCTTTTGCTGCAGTGCCAGCCTTTCCCCGGCCTCATTCTTCGTTGTTGCCCCATCGTATACAGTGGTACCTCGGGTTAAGTACTTAATTCGTTCCAGAGGTCCATTCTTAACCTGTCGAAGTGCTAGGTGTGGCCATCGCCTATGCCTTCAATTTTAGCGGTATTCCGTTAAAGGAATCTGGGGGTCGTGTATTCCGTCCGATGCCTGCTTGGCGGGAGGCCTTGGCACGACCCTCGGTGGCAGCAGGGGTGAGCCTATAGTTGGATTAGCATCAACAGGCTCCACCTACTGGTGAATAACCCACTTGTTTCGATCCAATGCCTAAGCCAATACCTTTTCATTGCTGTAACCAATAAAGTTGTGGCCTTTTCTTGCCCATTAACCATATATCACGTGTCCTTGTGTCTTCATTTCACTAGGCAGGGGTCGGATCCTCAAACCACAATTTTTAACGTTGATCTTTTCTGTGAACTGCCCTGAGACCTCCGAATATAGGGCGGTATATAAATAATAATAATAATAATAATAATAATAATAATAATACCTGATTTTCCTATTAAGATTCAAATATTGCAAAAATCCAGCAAAATTGCAGTGGAATGGTATGCCAGCCTCACTTGCATCATATGTTATTCTATAAATGGTGAATTATTGCAATTCCTATAGAATAGGAATTTATGTCCGGCTTCTAGGTACAGCTTATATAATTAATACCTACTCCAAGACCCTGAAAATAAATCAGACTTATTACACTTGATTGGCATGCCATTTCATAAAAGCTTTACTTGTGTTCTCTCTTAAGAACAACACCTGCTGTTAGAAAATGTTTGGGGAGGTTTTTTATGCAGAAAAGGGGTGAAGAAAACATCGAAGCATAGTTATCAGTACCGCACACCTGTATACGATTCTTCAGCGCTCTCTTTTTGCATTTAAGAGAAACTGAAGCAGAAAAACCAGTGCAATTATTCAAAGTATATCCTCAAAATGCCTAACTGACAACCAAACTACATAATTAAAATTATCTGTTCAATATCACATTGACATTAACGTGAAAATAGCGGCGCATATCTTTTCACAATAATGGAAGCCCCTGTTTCCTTGGCCGCATGGGCTGATAAAAGTGGCAAAGGAAGATTTGGCTCAATTGAAATCTATGCTAATTCTTGGTAGCTGGCTCTACTTTATGTGAACTGTTCCCATTCTCTTCCATTTGCAGGCTACTGTACTGCGTTCATTATGAAAAGCCTGCATTCACACCAAGGGAATTCCGTCTTGGCAAATTCTGCGACATAATAAATTGTTGTTGTTGTTGCTGCTGCTGCTGCTGCTGCTGTTGTTGTTGTTGTTACTACTACTGCTACTACCCCACCCATCTGCCTGGGTTTCCCCAACCACTCTGGGCGGCTCCCAACAGAATTAAAAACACAATAAACCATCAAACTTTAAAAACTTCCCCAAACAGGGCTGCCTTCTGATTTCTTCTAAAAGTCAGATAGTTGTTTATTTCCTTGACATCTGATGGGAGGGTGTTCCACAGGGCGGGTGCCACTACCAAGAAGGCCCTCTGCCTGGTTCCCTATAACCTCACTTCTCGCAGTGAGGGAACTGCCAGAAGGCCCTCAGAGCTGGACCAGTGTCTGGGCTGAACGATGGGGATGGAGACGCTCCTTCAGGTATACTAGGCCAAGGTCGTTTAGGGCTTTAAAGGTTAGCACCAACACTTTGAACTGTGCTCGGAATATTATTATTGTTGTTGTTATTATTATTATTATTATTATTATTATTATTATTATTATTATTTCCACACACACCCTTCTGACTGGGTTTCTCGAACCACTCTGGGTGGCTTACGGCATATCTAAAAACATAATAAAAACATGTTTGAGCTGTAATCCCATGACCTGGGAACAACTCAACAGGACTTGCTTCTGAGCAGACACACAGAGAACTGTGGAGGCTGTGAGTTGCTTAAATACATGTGGAAGGGTGGAGCTGCATGGGTGGAGATGATGATGATGATGATGATGATGATGATGATAATAATAATAATAATAATAATAATAATAATAATAATAATAATACACTGTGCTCAATGGAGACTGATTTGTGCCAATGTATCTTTCTTACAACTCCAGTGGAGACAAGCCTTAATATAACAGGCTTCTCAATTTCATTCTGCATGGTTTTTTTTTTTTCCTTAAAAGGAATTCATTTATAATTTATTCTCCAAACTGGCTCTGAGTCTCAACTGTGGGAAGCTGAAAAATTGCACTAATCCATCTCAGGTACATTAACCTTCTTTTTCACAGGAGTTGGTCTATGAGTCAAATTGTCCTTTTTAAAGACACAACTATTTCCACTGACTGGTAATCCCCCTAATCATTTTTGTCAGTAATGAAACTTCAGAAATACTCTTTTCTTTTCTTTTTCATACTCTGCGAGACTTCCCATTTATAAAGGGCATTTCAAATTATTTTTCAGTGTCTCTTCCTAGATAATGTTTTGGGTCTTTCATGTGCATGTGGTTTTAAACTAAACGCTGCAAAGCTGAAAATGGTTTATATGAATCAGCTTAATATGAAAATGGTCTGGACTTATTGTAATTTAATGACATTTCTCAAAATACAGATTATATATACATATATATCCATAGTGCATTGTGCTTGGTTATTTAGAACATTGGAATAAGAAGGAGGAAAATGTTTATTAGAGGGAGGGGAAGTCTCATATTTTAACAATTATATTTTCACCTCTATCTCATTATTTTTACATTTAATTTCCACCTCCCCTTAAGCCACCTGTGAATACTCTAGCCTTCCACTAATAACAAATATTCAATTTCATTTAAAGCAAACATTAAAACTCAACAATTCCAATCATAATAAAATAGCCAATTTAAATATATCCTATGCAATCAAATTTAAGAAATACCAATAATAAACACCCGCAGCAGCCTATACAACAACACACTGCAATTAAAAGTAAAGTTTTCATATGCAATTTGCTTCAGTGTAGTGGTTGTTATTCAAAACTTGGGACATGCATGAGGCTGCTACCATCTCATCACAGGAAGAACACAGGAACATACTGTAGGAAGCTGCCTTGAACTGAGCCAGACTATTGGTCCATCTAGCTTAGTGCTGTTTACACTGATTGGCTGTGACTCTCCAGGATTGTGGACAGAGTTCTCTCCCAGATAACTCTGGACTGCTGTATGAAGCCTCCGGCACCATTACTTAAGATGACCCTTCTGAAGACTGCTTCCTGTGTCCACAGAATATATTGAACTTTCACACCTTACGTCTTTTGCTTTGCTTCCTGTCTAGAAGCCCTCCCATTCGCCGGCTCCTTGGACTGATTGGATCATCTCCAACCCCTTCTGTTTCTGATAAACTTTCTCTGTGCCTGTTTGCGCCTATTTGCTCCTCCGGAGAGCTTTGGCTGTGTCCCAGTCTGCTCTCAGCCACTGCCTCCTCAGCCGGCTCGTCAAGGTCACACAGAGCCAAAGTCTGGAGCTGTCGGCTCTCCCCTGTCTGACTAACATCAAAGTCTCGCTTTTCCTGGCAGCTTTCTTCAGTTGTCTGCAATCCTTCACTGGTAGCTGGCTCATTCCTGACAATCATTGAGCATTATCCTTTTTTAAAAAAATGTTTATACTTTTCAGATTTATACATTTCACTGATTTTACTATCACTTTAACATTTCAAAACTCTTTCTGTGGATCCTTAGAATTATCTTTAATATCTTCTGCATATCCAAATTAACCTAATTTGCTCATTTATTCATCTACTTTAAACCATTTCCATTCTTTTATAAAATGTTAGTTATCTTGATTTCTTCTCCTTCTCCTTCTCCTTCTCCTTCTCCTTCTCCTTCTCCTTCTCCTTCTCCTTCTCCTTCTCCTTCTCCTTCTCCTTCTCCTTCCGGTAACTTTTGCCATTTCTGCATATTCCATAAGTTTTTGTACCCATTCTTCCTTCTGCTTTTTTCCATTTTGAGGCAAGTAACATTATTGCCGCTGTACATGAGTATGTTTCTATATAGTTTAGGTAGTTCTGTCCCTATAATTCCCAAAAGAAAAGCTTCTGTTTTTTTTTTAACAAAGGTTATTTTAAACGTCTTTTTCATTTCATTCTGTATCATTTCCCAGTAGGCCTTAACCTTGCTACAATAACACCACATATGAGAAAAAGAACCTTTTTTTAGACAACTCTTTTACATTACATTCCAACAGGTCTCTCTCCAGTTGTGATATTTGTTCCCCAAACCCTCATATCCCATCTTTCTTAAATACTTCTTTCAAATGATGATATTGTATCCATGTTGTTAAGTTTCCTGATAATTCCTTAAATTATTTAAATTTACACTCTCCTCCCTCTTCATTGAGCTCTATCCTTTTCCTGATCTTACCCCATCTGGGTGCACATGGCAGGTGGACAATGTCTAGACATTGAAGAACCTTCTCACACATGGTTCTAAATGGATATCAAGCTTGATCAAGGCAGTTGGACATATGAACATACGGAAAAACCCTGTATTAGTCAGACCATTGGTTCATTTGGTCCAGTATTATATGCTGCAGATCTGTGATGTCTTGGGCAGAGGTCTTGTATGTAACTGATGGAGACTGAACTTGGTACTTATTGTGCATGTTCTCTTATCAGCTCCATGCAGGCCCTTGACTCAGTATAGAGAGATGGGAAAGGGTGAGAGGAGCAGCAGCAGGAGGAGCAAATCCATCATGGCCTAGAACCCTCGTACCTACAGGACCGCCTCTCCCAGTATGCCCCACGGAGAGCCTCAAGGTGCATAAATAGCAACACCCTAGTGGTCCCAGGCCCTAAGGAAGTTAGATTGGCCTCAACCAGAGCCAGGGCCTTTTCAACACTGGCTCTGGCCTGGTGGAACGCTCTGTCTCATGAGACCAGGGCCCGGCAGGAACTGATTTCTCTCTGCAGGGCCTGTAAGACAGAGTTGTTCCACCTGGCCTTTGGCTTGGAGCCAATTTGATTCCCTCCCCCTCTTTCTTTTTTCTTTTTCCTTTCTCCTCCTGTGATGAGGCTGCATTTTAATATTTTAATGTTTCAATATTTTAATTGTAGTATTTTAATCTTGTTTTTAAGTTGTATTCATTCAACTTGTTTTTATTATTGCTTGTTAGCAGCCCTGAGCCCGGCCTTGGCTGGGGAGGGCGGGGTATAAATCATCATCATCATCATCATCATCATCATCATCATTAAAGAAGGGCAGAGCAGGGAACCTGTGGTTGTGGCCCCCCAGATGTTGTTGGACTCCAGATGTTGGCATTATAGAACTACATATAGTCCAAAAAGATCTAGAAGTCCATAGGCTCCCCATTCCTAATGGTCAAAGACACGTCCCAGCCAAATGAATGCACACAGTAGATCGCTAACTCTTTATTGTGAAAGATAACACAGTCTGCTTATACAGCTATGGACACCAATGCCCAACAATCTAGTGTCTAGACATCTATTCCCAGGTCTGTGCTCCATGGACGAAGCTGGAAAACTGAGTGGGGTGGCACACAGCATTGTCTTGTCCTTCACCTCTCTTGTGATGTCTTTCAGAAGCTCGAGAGCTATCTCAGACCAGAGCAGCACTTGGCAACAATGGAAATAAGATTAGACTCAGGTGATGGGTGGTTCTTCCAAATTCAGGTCTGATGTTAACCTACCCGCCTACCTGCCCTCCTATTCTCCAGGAGTGGAGAAACTGGTGTCCTCCAGATGTGGTGGAACTCCAACTCCTGTCAGTCCCAGTCAGCATGGCCAATTCTCTAGGATGATTGGAGTTGTAGTCCAACAATATTTGCAGGACAACAGCTTTCCCATCTAGTTATTGTCTTATCCACAGTTCTCCCCTCAAATTGCTCAAATACCCTTGCCCTAATGGAACCCTGTTCTCACAACATCCATTCAATGGTATCATCTCAGTCTTTTGCAGGCCTAAGTTGGTGAGGCTAAAGCAGGTATAGATGCTTAGGACAAGTGTGTCCTAAGTGAAACAAATTGCCCATAAGGGAGCCCTTACCTGAAAAGTGCCAGAATCCTATGGAGGAGAGAGTCATGATGAAATCCAAGCTGCTCCCCATCTATATTAGCAAGAAACAAACATTGTCATTTGCCCTTTGATTAATTCTCCTAACTACATCAAGAGATTTCATAAACTAGTTCACAGGCATTATACATTATTTATTTATTTACATAGAAACCACTGTACTTTAAACTCTTTTGGATTTCTGGATTCAAATTAAATCAAATGGCTGCTTTTTTAAAAAAATAAAAATCCTTTTGTAGTTTCTGCTTTTATAAACAAGGATGTTTTATGATCCAGACTAAACTTTTAATATTTAAATGACTGAATGGTTCCCCTCCCCACCCCGCTCTCACCCCCTTTAGGGATATTGAATATGCTGTAATATGTTGCTTTTCAACAAACCATGTTTCAAATTGCGTGTGATCAAGAACGAAAATTTCACTTGTGATTTATCACCGAGCAAGCAAAGTACTTTAATTGCTTCCCTCTGAGATGAATGTTGTCTCGATTGAATTTTGCAAATAATTCATGAGCATCCATGAATATGCATGCCTTACCCTGCACGGTGTAATATTATTAATCTGTCTTTTCCCTAGAGCAGAGTAATGGATAAAATAAAAAAGGGGGAGAAAAAGCTGATAAACAAAGGAATTTGAAGGGAATAGTGTTTTTATGGCTGGCTAAGCCAATGGTTCATTGCTTTTTATGGTGGACTTTTGCATAGATGACGTAGGTTCTTTGAGTTTCGCTGTCACAATACAGGTTATAGAAACAAACTTTCTCCATGTTTGAAATATGCATTAGGTTACAGTGGCAACATCATTCTTTTGTATCGCAGCACGCTTTGCAAACAAAGTCTTTCTGTAGCATTTGTGGAGAACTTTCCCGGCGAAGCTTGCTTGCTTGTCTGATTGATTGAAAAGCATAGAAAAAGGAGGTTCCAAATAACCTGGCATTCTCCCAGTAGCAGGGGATCAAAGCTCACAAGCACACCTGAGGCTGGTGGCTCAAAGTGGCACCAATGCACAATGCAGAGCCCATATTATGCAAGTGGAGTCTGATGGCTGTCACAGTGGTTGCAAGGAAACCACCTAAACATATGTTAATTGAGGAAAGGAGAGGTCAGGAGTCCATTCCCCGGCTTGATAACACAGTGAGTGTAGTTCGTTAAAAAGGGTGATTTATTGTCAAAACAAACAGATAGCTCCGGACAGCTTTAACACAGCCTCCACCATAATCAATCAAGATGACCCTTCTGAAAACTGCTTCCGGCATGACCAGAAACAACTGAACTTTCACTTCATATGTCTTTTGTTTTGCTTCCTATCTTGCAGCCCTCCCATTCATCGAGACCTCGGACAGAGTGGATCAGCTCCCTCCTCTTCCCCATTCTCTGAAAGGCTGTCTCTTAACTCTTTCCCACCTGTTTGTGCTTCCCGCGAGCTTCGACTACGTTCTAGCTTGCTCCCCACCATTCCCTTATCAGCCGGCATTCCCAGGAGTGGGGGAGTTGGCACTAGTCTGCATGGCAGTTAACCTTCTCTGTTGCTGGCTGCTTTCTTCAGTTGGCAGCAACCTTTCCCTGGGAGCTGGCTGCAACCTTTCCCTGGTAGCTGGCTGCAAACCTTCCCTGGTAGCTGGCTCATTCGTGACAGGAGATGGCTTGTGATTATGTGGATTATGATATTGGGGAATAACATGGGCTACTGTGTGTGTGTGTGTGTGTGTGTGTGAGAGAGAGAGAGAGATAGAGAGAGAGAGAGAGATGAAAAAGTACCATGTTTTGAGCTTAGAAGCACAACTTCAACTCCTCCTCCTCCTCCTTCTCTTTTCAGTGAATTGCTTCAGTTCTGTCTAAGTCAAATGGGGTGCATGAATTTCTCTGAAACAAGTAAATGAGAAAATAATTTTCTTGTCAGCTTCCAGTCATGTGCTCCAAGATATGAACCCATTTTATTGTGTTGATTTGTTAATGAAAAGCAGAAGAGGAGAGAAGGATTATCTGTGCTGTTTTCAAGCTGTAACAGTAATAGTGGATACTCCTTTAAGACGAAAGAGTCAAACCCTTTTGAATCTTGATGGTAGGTTTATTACCCAAATACATAAGTTTAAAGGATCCTCATGATATAGACTGCCGGAAATGTAGGTCTGAAAGAGAACTGAAGGTCAAAAAGTTCAGTCTTGAGGTAGAATCTTCCATACTCTTGGAGAAGGCAGAGTTGTGAAGGTTCTTGTGGACACCAGGTTCCCACGACACTCACGTTTTCTGATAAGTCTTTGGGTTAACTCTTTAATAATCCCAGCTGTATTAAGTATATGCAAGTGTTATTTTGTCCCCTCCCTCTGTGAGTTGTCCCCATGTTCTCCCAACCACTTGGTGAAGAAGTTGGTGTGCTCAGGAACATTCCAGTTGCCAAAGAACAGAGCTTTTGGGATGTTTACATGAGACATGAGAAGGAGTTAATTTCCTTGATGAGTCTAAATCGCCTCATGGTACAAGGCTGGCCAAGCCAGTTGCTATGGTAACAGCCCAGTGCCCTGTCTATATCTGTGATTAATTCATGTCAGCTCAATAGTTTGTTGGTCTGTTCATCTGTCTGTTAGTTGGTTAGCTGGTTAGTCGGTGCTACTTGTCCGCATATAACTGTATCTGCAAAAGTCTACAAGCTGTATATATCTATGTCCAGAACTGTTTTACTGAGCCTTATCTTCTGCAACAGTAAACTTTCTGAACTTTCTGTGCTTCCATGTGGTGACTAGTATTGGGAGCAACTTCCACTGTGTGGGCGTCTCACCTCAGATCCCCAACAGCCTCCTCCAGCTTCTACAAGAGAATTTCCAAAAGCTTTGTGTGGTATGCAACTGAAACGTTGTAGTACTTAAAGGATTAATACTAGTGCAATGGGAACGTTTTCCTTCCCTGCCCCATGTGCATCCCACCTCCTCAGATCTGCTCCAGAGGTTTTTTGGGGGGGGAACTAGAACAGATTTAGGGGACACATAGGGGGAGGCAAGTGGGACAACATTTCATTGTGCAAGGAGGAATCCTTGTATTAACAGAACGTTCACCTAGGCCCTATATTGCATGCAACCTACAGTTCCTTAAAGGAGCAAAACATCACCCAGAGCTATCATAATATCTAGAGGGACAAAAATGGCATCATGGGGCAGACAGAGAACAAGAAAATTATTCCAGGACATAAGGAATCCAGTAGCAAAAACCTGTGTGCAGAATGACAACAATGCAGAAAAAGCAGTTCATAAGTGGGGGCTAAATTTCACATTTTTATTTGAACCAGCCAGCTAGTTCTTTGGCTGCAGGCTTCTGGTTTTAGACTGCCAACACCCTGGGGACAAGGACCTGTCTCTTTTGCATGTTAAAGAGGGGGGGGAAAGCAAAATGCATTATGCGCTAGAAATGATGATGAAAGAATAGCTTTAGGTGAGCCTCATGCAGATAGTTCAAACACGTCACTTCTGCCAAAGACAACAGAGTTAGTTTTTCCCCGTGTGTGTGTGTGTGTGTGTGTGTGTGTTACACATCAGCAAACTTCTATTGTTTCTGGTTCTGCTGTTTCCTGTGCACTCTAAAGTCCCCAAAGAACAAAAACACAGCTATCCTTTGAAATCTGCATTTCTCCACATTTTGTGATGCAGTTCACCAACAAAAAAGTGTGCGAAAATAGGGCAAAGTATGCTCGAAAACGAACATATGAGTGAAAACAAAATGAAAACGGAATGAATGTGTGTGTGTGTGTGTAGATAGATGATAGGTGGATAGATAGATGATAGATAGATAGATAGATAGATAGATGATACAGTAGATAGATAGAAGATGATAGATAGATAGATAGATGATGATAGATAGATAGATAGATAGATAGATGATAGATAGATAGATGATAGATAGATAGATAGATAGATAGAGATAGATAGAGATAGATAGATAGATAGATAGATAGATAGATAGATAGATAGATATCAAATTGGTGCAGAAATCTGGAGAACTAAACTGAAGATGGCAAACATGAGAAACTCAGAGAAAACAAAAGAGAAAGACCCACCCATTCCTGATGATGGGGTGTCTTATATACCTTGGTTTCAGTTAAGCCCTATAGTGTCCTCAACTTTCAGATTTTAGTATTTTAAAAGCTAGATAGATTGGCTCAAAAACTTAGGCATAAAAAGTTCCTCTCTCCTTGGTTCTGTCAAGTATCTTTCCACATAAAAATTCTTTGAGTGACAGGAGCCCAGCAGCAGATTCCCATTCCTTTTATGTGTTTGTTTTTTGTTCAGGAGGGAAAAAATATATTGGCTCTGTGTAAGGGCTGTGTCTGTATATTATGCAGCACCATTCGACATTAAAGTCTCGTCAGTATGGCTCAAACAACTGTTTCTTTCTTTTTCTTATTGGCAAAGAAAGAATAAACCAAAGGGCAGAAGGGAACTTTCACTCAGGCAGTTCCATGGTAAGAAACGTAAATAGCCTTGGTGTGACTGTTGAAAATGGAGATGAGAGGAGGGGATGAGCTGTGGCAGCCATAGTTGCTAGATTATTAAGGCAATATTTTGCAAAGAAAAATGTGAAGTCTGGGAAGAGCAGTTTCTTCAGAGAGTATGGGGGGGGAGAGAGAAAAGAGAAATAAATTGAATTGCTTTCCAATTGCAAATGTAGTTTAAGTGGCAACCTTAGAAAGGATGGGAAAGAGCAGGAAAGAATCCTTTGGAAGTGAAGGGAGCCACAGTGCCCAGCTAAATTTAGAATTTCAGTAATCCCTTTTCATAGGACTTCACATTTTGAGTGCAACTCAGTTAAAACTTGTGACGTATAGGATCTTTAAGCTCCAGACTAAGAGTGCGATCCTATACATGATTAGTCATGGGTAAGTTCCACTGAGTTCAGTTAGGCTTACCCCCAGGTAAGTAACTGTAGTATCCTGAGTCGCTGAGTCAATGGGACTTACCTTGGACAAAAATGTCATTAAAAAGACTTTCTAAGTGCATCCTTAGGTCCTATTGCATCCTTTGGTCCTTAGTTAAGGCCCATATAGTTATAGAGAGAAGTAATAAGGTCACTTACCCAAGCAAATTAATGGGTCGTCATCAATGAGATTCTCCATTTGATCTCTGGTGACAAGTGTCTGCCTTTAAAAAGCATTGCTTGGGAATTTGAAGACCCCCCCCCCCAAAAAAAAATCATTGCAGTTTTGAAAGGTTTAGTCCACCATCTTAACTGAAAATGGTGTCCAGTTGCATCCAAACACAGGGGAAAGACTGCTTCTTGATCTCAGGAACTGACATGCAAAATGTGGTTACGATATTTTAAGAAGTTGTCCAAGTGCATAGCAAAGAAACAACTTTCCAAAATATATAGGGCTGGATTGCCTGCATAAGAACTTCAGCTAGGGCAAAGGGCCTTCCCTCTCTGCTCCCCTGTGTGCCTCCCCAAATTGGCACAGGGTCTGTGTATGTCAGGACAAATCCCAGAACAACACACCTGAAATATATTCAGAGTCACAAATTGATTTCATGCTCTTTATTCAGCTCATAGTGGTGAGGAGGAATGAATGAATGTCCCCTCACAGTATCTGCTTTATATACATTATTTACACAATGGGCTGCACATGATTGGCTAATTCCGGAATTCTACTGTAAGCCAATCAGGTTGTGGATTCACTTCTATCTGGAGCAGGATTGGGTGGTTCCTGCCAACCAATCATACTGCTGCATTATTCTAGGACCAATCAGACTGCTGCATTCTGAATCCTATTGTTCTAGGACCAATCAGACTGCTGCAGTTTGGATCCTATTCAACTCAGTACATAACAACACCTAAGAGGAAAGGGGGGACCATTCCTTCTGAAACCTGAAAGAACAATTGCCATAGCACTACTTTGAATGCCTCCCATATTAGATATTATTATTATTATTATTTATGAGGACTATTTCCCCCTCTTTGTGGTACCAGTGTTCCAGGTCTATAAACTTGAAGTCCTTCCAAAACTTCACTATTGTCACTTGGGGCCACAAACAGAAAGAATGCAACCTGCTCTTTATCACTCAAATCCTTGGTTTGTCCCCCAAATAAATTTAAAAATCCTAGATGGGGGTAAAGCTTTCCAGGAAAATCTTCTGGACTTAAGAGCAACCCCACCACATATGCTGGTAGGTGCCAGTAACTTGACCTCCTCACCAGTACACTGGGCTCATAAAGGACAACTGCTGAGGTGCCGTATACCACCCTTGCAACAATTTCAAAGACAACTCTTTGGTGTGGTAAAGGTAAAAGGGGACGCGGGTCAGTGCCTAGGACTTGCTCATTGCATGGTCGGCGGTTCGAATCCCCGCGGCGGGGTGAGCTCCCGTCATTCGGTCCCAGCTCCTGCCCACCTAGCAGTTCGAAAGCACCCCTAAGTGCAAGTAGATAAATAGGTACTGCTTTCTAGCGGGAAGGTAAACAGCGTTTCCGTGTGCTGCACTGGTGCAGGCTCGCCAGAGTAGCTTCGTCACGCTGGCCACGTGACCCGGAAGTGTCCTTGGACAGCGCTGGCCCCTGGCCTCTTAAGTGAGATGGGCGCGCAACCCCAGAGTCGGACACGACTGGCCCGTACGGGCAGGGGTACCTTTACCTTTAAAGTGCCCCTGGATGGTTAAGTCCAGTCAAAGGCGACTATGGGGTTGCGGTGCTCATCTCGCTTTGAGGCCAAGGGAGCTGGTGTTTGTCCATAGACAGTTTTCCAGATCATGTGGCCAGCATGACCAAACCGCTATTGGCACATGGAGGACCGTGACGAGTGCCAGCGCGCATGGAAACACTGTTTACCTTTGCACCGCAGCAGTACCTAGTTATCTACTTGCATTGCCATGCTTTCCAACTGCTAGGTTGGAAGGAGCTGGGACAGAGCAATGGGAGCTCACCCTGTTGCAGGGATTTGAACCACCAACCTTCTGATCAGCAAGCCCAAGAGGCTTAGTGGTTTAGACCACAGCGCCACCCGGGTCTTCAAAGTTCTTTACAGAACATAGAATTGTAGAGTTGGAAGGGATCACATAGATCATCTAGTCAAACCCCCTGAAATGCAGGAATCTTTCACCCAGCACGGGGCTCAAACCCCCAACCCTGAGATTAATATTCTCATTCTGAGACAGACCTACAGGGAGCTTTGTCCCATAGTGGCACCTCCTCCAGCTCATCTACTTGTGTTTGCAAATTTTGTTCCTACCAGTTTATCAACCTAGCATTCTTAGCATTATTCACTTCTAAGATCTTACAAATTATGGACATGATTCCCTCTACCATCCATAAATAGCTGCTGAAGCTTAGACAAACTTCTAGTCACCTGTTCCTTGATACTTGCCTGAGAAAGAAAAGAATTAAGGTGATGTCCCAAGAGCCAAGGCATATCAGGATTGTCCAGCTGTCTCAATTTCTTCAACAGAAGACAGAGTTTCTTCATGATAAAAGCTTTTTTTAGTCGATACAGATAGTTCTCCTTCTACCCAGCTATATTAAATGATCCAGAGATGTTCTAAATAAACCCAGAGAGAGTGTCATAGTCCCTTTAACCCAGATTTTTAAAGGGGGCAGAGTAAAGGAGCTTGTGATCCAGAACAAGGATCAGAATTTGTATTGTAAGAACAGGCAAACTGTCGGTGGAACTGTATCTATCATACATTTTTTTTCCTAATCGCACCCGGTGCCTACTTGAGCCTTCATTTATAAAAGCAGTAGCATGCTCTAAGTGACAGACCTCATAATATAAAAGTAAAAGCCAGCTTGCACTTATTTATAAATCCTTTCTTAACCTCTGACACTTAGAACCAAATATACACTAATTTGCCTGTTTTTGCCAGTTATTTAACTGCATTACTGGAAAGGTTCAGAATCAATATAGGAGCTGCGGCAAAGCACAGACTAAAGCTAAACTAATCTGTCCATTTTTGATGGATTCACCTCCTTCCATCTACAGATATCTCTACCAATCAAGTTCCATTTATTACCACAGTTTTCCACATACAATTTATTTTAGGTTGAGCTATATATAATCATTCTCCCATTTTAGGATAGAAAGCAATGAGAAGTTAAGCAACTTCCCTGAGTTTATGTGGGGCGGGGGACGGGGGAAGCAAGAAATCTAAAAATATAAAGCAATTTATTCTTATTCAATTTACCACACTGTTAGACACGACACTTGTCTTGGTAACCACAGGGCAGATCTCCTGCTGAGACATTATGCAAAGTTTCAGTTTTGAAAATTATACTTGGATTCACAGGAGGGTGCAAAGCTAGGCTTGCCTTGAGTCAGCATTCCTCTGAAATCCTAAGAGAAGCAGAAGCCATCCTTGCCCTGGAAAGGCTTGTCCTTCAGTGCTTTGGCATGGAAAGAGCAGTCTTGTTTTCTTACCTAGTCCTTCAGACATGAACAATATAACTCTTTCGCTTTGACAGCAAAAGAAAGGGAGTTCTACTTCAGCACTAGCTTCTTCAGAGTGGTTTGTCAGCAATAATTGGAAGGAAGGAAATGTGCGTGCCTGTAATCAGGTTATGTGTGTGTATGTGAGGGAGATAGAGAGAGGAGGATTGGATGGACACTGAGGAGTGGTAGCGAGATACTGTTGAGTGGGCACAGAGAGAAGTGGGGATGGTCATTTTGGACTCACAGCTGTTTGTGGAGTCGCAGGTCAATTCCGTGTCCAGGGCAGCTGTTTATCAGCTCCATCTGGTATGCAGGTTGTAGACGGCCTTTAGGCAAGATGCTCTCAATTTACTGAGCACCTCCTCCTCCCCAGCAGTGTTTCTGCTTCCCATTCACTTGCCTCCCCCAATGGACCCGATCCACACCACCTCTCAGAAGTGAGACAGCAAGGAGGGCTCTTCTTTCAATGCTTGTTCACTTGGAGAAGACAGGTGGACAGGTGGAAGCAATGAGGATGATGGGCAGAAATGGCCAAGGGGCTTCAGGTTTTGTCAGTAACCCTCTTTTTGGGCCATGGGACTGAGCAGGTACTCAATAATGCTGATCCCAGGCACCAGCCATGAACACTTTTGTGCTGCTTCACTAGGAGTGGCAAGTTCATGAATCTCCTAGCCTAATGTTCTCTATCTAAAAGAGAACATAGCCCAGTAATGGAACAGAACTGTGTTATGTGCCCTGCACAATTGATTGCATGGCTTAATGTGGAGTAATTTCTCCACATTATTGTGCATTATTGTGCATTATTATTATTATTATTATTATTATTATTATTATTATTATTAGATTATCCAGATAGGCTATTAGGAAGAGTTGTGCTTAATTGATTCTCAGCACCAGTCTCACCTAGCGCTTCTGCAAATAAATGGCAGAAGGGACACTGGAGGAGGCAATTGCAGCTTGATACAATCACCATGAATTTTGCAGCAACTTTCCAACAATCTGTTTTGAGTGGGGAAAGGTACTGACTATTGTAATTTGCACAGGACATGTAGGCGGCTGAAAAATAATAAACAGACAGCAGACTACCTTATAGTTGTTTTCAAAATGCCATGATTAGTACCATTTTCACAAGTCTTAGGTATAATCATTTGCAGGATGAGAAAAAGAAAGCACTTTCTGCTGGTTCTGTTTTATTTTTGCTTTGTTTTCAAATTGCAAAAGCGGCAAGAAGGCATCATTTGAAACACACACACACAGATCCAAAGAAAAGAACAGTAAATAGATAATGATGCAATAAACTACATATTCTAAATCTTGCCAAGATGCAGTTTGGACACCATCAAGTTATCTCATTATTATGCAACATTCATCTTATTGCACAGGAAGCTATTGTGAATGAGATATGGTTAAGCTCAGCAGCAGAGACTGAGTCATATTCCCTGCTTAGTCCTAACATTCGTACTCCACTTGCCTTCCATGAAGCTCAGGAAAATGCACATGGATGAGTTTACAACATTGTAACCTCGCCAAGCCATTGAGAAGTAGATTTTTCAGAGAGAATCAACTGGTAAACTTCATGGTTGAGGAGGGATTTGAACTTATGCAGTAACAGAGAAAGGGGAGTGTGGTAGGGTTGGGCCGCCCCAGGTGTCATCCTGAGGGGGATGGTGACATTCTGTGTGCAGCCTGCCTGCCCGCTTGTGACTCCCAAGCCTCCCCCGACTCCTGAGCTGTCAAAACGAAGGGGTAAGGCCTCCGGCAAAGCAGTACAGCTCCCCCCTTCCCCCAATGGCTCGGAGCCCTTCCCCCTTTGTATTGACAGCTCGGAAGTCGGGGGAGAGTTGCGGGTGGGTGGCTAGCCCCCCGGGACACACATGGCTAGCCCCGCGCCACGCGCACCGCTCTGGGTGCTGGAGCACCTAGCTTTGCCTCTGAACCTATGTCTCCTTATTCCAAGTCCAGAACTAGCCACTGCTCACTGTGTAAATTTATTACTTGCACATAGTTGCATTCCCCTGAACCAGCTCAATCTCAGTTATTGACTTCACTAGAAATTTGGGGAGATTGAGACGTTCCCACTTCCCCCTTGTATGAATATTTCCAGGTCAGTGTTTGCATCAGTATGGTTGTGCACTCAACAGACAACGCTTGCCTCCCTGCTTAGCTTTTTGATGCCCCTTCATTTGGAGAGATTTACCAAAAAAAAAAAAAACCCTTTCTATTTTACTGCATTTCTAAATGCATTCACAGAAACTAAGGTTGCCAACTTTATTCTTTTCTTTTGCCGACACAGTTCTACGTTCTACTGCTTTTAACTATGGCACAACTGGCAACAATTTGAAAGGCACAGCTTTTCTTAGCACAGATATAAAGTGAAAATAGGGGTGTCCTAAGGAAAAGTGGGACATTCTGGGGTCAAGTCAGAAACCAGGACGGTTTCTGTAGATCCAGGACTGTCCCTGGAAAATAGGGACACTTGGAGTATCTGAGTCTCATGCCTTCAAATGCACACTGATGTGGCCCAGTTGATTTCATTGGGGTATAAGCTCATCCTTAGCAATGCCAATTCACAGACTTCACATTTATTGCCTGAACCAGATGTGGGTTTAGAATCTTCCCTTTCTTCTCTCTCTCTCCTTTTTAATGGAACCAATGAAATGCGATTGGGAAAGTTCCAGAGCTTGTTTTTAACTAATTGCGCAAAAGGGTCCATTTTGCTTACATGATAGCATATTAAAATTCCAAAGCCTTCCATTAAAAAAAAAAAAAAGTTATGCGTGGAACCATTTGTGGTGATATATTGAACAGCAATTTGTCTGTCTATAGCTCCCTATTGAGATGATGTATCAAGCATCTGTCAGCTTTGCTCCGAGGGCAGCTGCAGCCTTCATGTTTTTACGCCAAATTATATCTGACATTTAATTCAATATCCAGAGGAGCATAATAGAGGGAGGGGGGAAAGACGCTAACCACAGGGGTGGTAAAGCAGCAGGAAGCTCCATTTGCAAGAGAGGATGCGGCGGTGTGCCCCAGAGTTCTGCTCTCTGCAATACTGTTTAATAAGCAAGCGGCTTGGCAAAAGAGACTTGAAGATTCAAAGGAAAGGAATGCTGTGGATGCCAAAGGGTTTTAAGAGGCAGTCCCTCACCTCTAGCCCTAGCACTTGCCATCACACTGATAGTGTGAAACAACAAGGTGCCATGTCTAATCCTAAAACAGAAATCCTAGAATTTGCATTTCAATTCCTTTTCAAATAAGATTTTCTGTATTCTTAATGTTAGCAAGCTTCATGCAGTGGCGTAGCATGGGGGGTGGGCACCGGGGCAGTTGCCCCAGGTGCAAAATTGTTAGGGGATGCAAAATTTCAACACCCAGGGCTGCCTCAATATAGCTGCATGCTTCCATCGCTGAGCTCCGTGAAAGGGCTTCTCCATTTAAACCAGGAAGTGACTTCTCCAGACAACAGAACAACTCTACTTTTCTTATCTCTGTGGCTGTGATCTCCCGGGAGACACAGACACCATTAGGCAGTTGAATGTGCATGCATACTCTGTCCATTTCACCCCTCTGTGTGGCCCTGGGTGCTGGCAACCCATGCTATGCCACTGGGTTCATATGGACTTCCCATGGTCGTATGCTGTATAGGAGAAAAGGCCACAGGTCAGGTGCCATCACTAAACCCCGAAGGAGCATCAATTCCTGGCTTGTTTTCTTTTAGAAGTAAAAACTGGAGGAGGACCCAGATTTGCGATCATGGCATGTGGGTTGATCCATTTTCTCATGGCTGTTTACTTGGGATGTGCACCAAATTTGCAAACTGAATTGCGCCAGCCCCGGATCAGCCTGGGGGGGGGGAGTTGATCCAAAGTCTCAGATCAGGTGGGCACAGCCCTAGGCAATAACAAGTGTTTCAGGTACAGAATCTTCTGTCAGAATACAGGGTGATGGAACAGATGCCTTTCAGATTAATCATGTCCAAATAATAAAATTTTGGCATGGCAAATTTGAAAGGGATCGAGGTTCGGCAGGGGAAACCCCATTAATCAATAAAGCTGAGCCAAGCTGATGTTGTATGGCAGATACATGCAACAATGTCCCCAGGATTATCTGCATCTCTTGTTAGGGATGCTTGAGAAGTCCCATCTTTATGAAGTGACTGGATGCAAAACTTCTGGACTGATGTGCAGGTCAGGACTTGGTTATTCCTACCCAGCACTCACCTTTTTCTATCGCTGTGTCATAGTTCCTGGTTTTAAAAATGCATAAAGAATACATTTTAGTATTGCATATTTTGAGGGGGAAATGTGTTTAGAAATGCATATTTTGAGAGATAATCATTTCAAAATATGCATTTGAATTGTATTTATTTATTTGTTGCATTCAGAACCTGCCCTTTTCTTCAAGTTCTCCCCCTCCCCATCTGATCTTCACAACAGCCCTGTGTGGTAGGTTAGGATGAGAGGCAACAACTGGCCAAAAGTACTTTAAAAAGAGAGGTTTGGAGGGAGGCAGAATTGCAGGTTAATGCAGTAGCAAGATGGAATAGACTTGAGAGTAAAAGGTAAAGGTAAAGGTAAAGGGACCCCTGACCATTAGGTCCAGTCGTGACCGACTCTGGGGTTGCGGTGCTCATCTCGCTTTACTGGCCGAGGGAGCCGGTGTACAGCTTCCGGGTCATGTGGCCAGCATGACCAAGCCACTTCTGGCGAACCAGAGCAGAGCATGGAAACGCTGTTTACCTTCCCACCGGAGTGGTACCTATTTATCTACTTGCACTTTGAGGTGCTTTCAAACTGCTAGGTTGGCAGGAGCAGGGACCGAGCAACAGGAGCTCACCCTGTTGCAGGGATTCGAACCGCCGACTTTCTGATCGGCAAGTCCTAGGCTCTGTGGTTTAGCCCACAGTGCCACCCGCATCCCAGACTTGAGAGTAAACATACGTAAAAAGTTGCATGGATCAGGAATAGATTGATTTGCCCATCTCTCTCTCTCTCCCTCTCTCTCTCTCTCTCTCTCTCTCTCTCTCTGTGTGTGTGTGTGTTTCTGTCTCTGTTTGTCTGTCTGTCTGTCTGTCTGTCTGTCTGTCTGTCTGTCTGTCTGTCTCTTCGTCCCATTTTCCTGGATGGATAAACAGCCTGGAGATAGCAACCTTGTTCTTACAAAAAAAATCTGTCTGTACAGAAAGAGTTAAGCACTCCATCTGCTGCTTCTCCAACTGAATTCACATCCACTCCTGACTACTTTTTCATTTTAAACAATGTTGGTAGACAGTTACATGCATCCAGCATGTAGAGTTCTACTTCGGGCTTGAGGAGACAAAGGGACTTAATATACATAATAGACCTTTTACTTTTGAAGCCCCATCATTAATCTGCTAATAATAGCGGAAAAGATCTCTCCCCAAATTAATAGGCACTAGACAAATGTCACTCTTTACACCTGCAGTAGGTAGAATAATTTGGTTAGAGCAAAGCATCCCGCTAAGATCTTCTGTGATGGAGGAAACGCTTCTGTTCTTATTGTGAGTATAGAAATTAATTAGCCTTCAAGAGAAGATGATTGTACAAACTGCGTGACTCAGAGGCAAATGAATTAATGATGGATTTTGTGGGAAAGCAAGTCCAAATTTAGATGACAGCATTAATTGTGGGGGAAGGGAGAAGTAAACTGCTTTGTTAGATATAAAAGATTGCATTGCTCTGGTATTGCCCACCCCTCAAAAAATGGCTTTATTAGGTTAGCTCCAGACTGTTACTGATCTGCAAGAGGGCTTCAATTGTTTACCAGAAATTTAGATTTTCACAACTAAAGTGCTCTTGTCCAACAAATCTAATTTTTAAAACAGGCATTTGCAGTAAGGAAAGGGGCAGGGAAATGCCCTAAAAAGTGTAGGATAAAGATTTATTGAGGAGAAATCTGATAACCTCAGCTGAAGCAAATTGGAACAGATGCTCACTAAAAGAGGGGACATTGTACAATCTCTTTGCGAACTCTGTGCAAGCAGATCAGGATGAATGCTCAGTAAACAGATTATCTAAAGGAACTCTAAGGCAAAACTGAATTGAATTTAGGGAAAATATTTTCGCGCCCCCTTCCCCTAAGTTTAGTTTTGCTTGCTGAACTTCAACTTTATAATCTCTCAGATTTATTTTCATCAACACTTCAAAGTTTTGAATTAAAATACCAACATTTACCTTTGATTTTTTTTCTTTTTTCTTTAAAATCACCCCTGTTGTAAGATAACCTCCCTGTTGTGTAACTGTAAAACCTAGGGCCCTTTCAGAGGACCCAACTCCTAGGGGCCAATGAAAAGGTGGAGAGAGATTTGAGGCTTTTACTGAGGCCGGGAGAGACAATTGAGAATTGGGGACTCTGCATGACAAAGTGAGAAGCTGTGATGGCTTAAGGGTTTTGTGAAGGTCTAGCATTTCCGTGGCAATTGGAGACTATGATATTTTACAGGAGGTCAGGCATCCAGACACTAACCAGACCCTACAGCAATGGTTTCTGCATTATATGCCTTCAGACACCTGCATCAATCACTTTTGAAAATGCTAATGCGGTAGGGTACCTTTGCTTGCTGAGGGCAGGAAATGCTGGCACACACCTGACAGCAATGTAAATTTAACAGGAATGAGCATTGCAAAGTTGTGCACGAGCCACTTGAATATCCACCATTTTATATAGGTGCTAATTCCACAACAGTTCATTTTCAAGATAGTGTGTGATACATGTAAGATGTCCCTATGGCTCTATACACCTTTTCAAGTTCCATTTCAATGCATAAACAGCTCCTATTTGAAATATTTTTTCCTTTTAAAAAAAAGATGGCTGGGAATTTGGCCCAACAGATGGGATGATTTTTATTTCTCATAACTGTGAGAAGTGTTAGAGGGAGGAACAGAAGACTTTTTAAAGTGGTAAAATATTTCCCTCTTTGATGAGCATTGCTCCCCCTTTCCCTTTATTTTTTTGCATGTTATTAAACAATTTAATGATTCCTCCTTCCCCATCTGTGTTATAATTTCAGTGATTTACCATATAGTTTAGCTGCATAGTTAATCAGCATGTCATTGGTTAGCCTGCTTGGTTTATTTATCTGGGAATCTGGCTTCTCCGACAAATACTTTCTGGGAGGCAGTGGAAGACAGGAGTGCCTGGCGTGCTCTGGTCCATGGGGTCACGAAGAGTCAGACATGACTAAACGACTAAACAACAACAATGGCACAGTAGTAAATTCCTCTCGATGACTGTAGTTTGCCAGCCTCTTTCAGTCATACTTAGCAAGGAATCTTTAATAGGCTATGAAGAAGCTCCCAGAACTCAGTTTGAAAACAAGAACTAACTTAGTTGGTCTTTAAGGTGCCACTGGAAGGAATTTTTTTATTTTGACTATGACAGACCAACACGGCTACCTATCTGTAGTTTGAAAACAGTTGCAATAAATAAATGATAGCACTCAAACTTTTTCTCTCTCCATTTTTTCTTCTGCCCTTAAAGTTGTATAGCGATAAGGTCCCATCTGGAAATCCTGTCTCAAAATGGAAATGACAAGATATTTTTCTACCCCAAGCTTAAAACAGATCTGATTCTGAAAAAAGTGCAAACTCCTGAAATGGATGTTTAAGGATAATTAGTCCAGGCCATGAAGACAAGTATTGGATAGCTCCAGCTATTATGGAGAAACTAAGAAATAATGGTTGAATAAATCATAGGGCACTATTTCATTGGGAGTAAATTGTACTAGCATGACTGTGATTTACTGAAATTAAGATTAATGGTCCACTGATTATAATCTAGAAATGCACTTTAGAACAATACATTTTCCCTGTTATATAAAGTAATGAATAGTTCTATAATACCATCACACACAAGATTTCTAGGAGAATGGAAGTTGTGTTTCCAAAGCTGTAAGTTTAATAGACATGCTCCAGAGCTAAACTGCAGCCCTGAGCAAACTTGTTAAAGAGTAAGCCCTATTGAACTCAGAAGGACCTATTTCTGATTGAGGATGCTTAGGATGTCAAGCTCTGTTTGGGTAAATTAATCAATTTTTAAAAGTCTTCCCAATTGTTCCTATGTGAGAATTAAGCATTTACTCAACTCGAATCGAGGCGTGGTGGTGAAGAGTTTACCTTTGATTGCAGTGGGTCATTGTCCTTTATCAACAATAGAGATAGAGAACCTGTGGTCTTTCAGAGGTTGCTGAACTACAGCTGCCACCATACCTGCCCATTGGCCATGCTGGCTGGGGCTGAAGGGAGTTGGAGTCCCAGAACAGCTGGAGGGCCACACATTTCTGCCCATTGCAGGAAGTGGATCGAGAAATTCTGCTCTCAAATGGTCCATCCAAACATGAAAGATGACAAGTGGCTTGGGTCAAGCTTAAGAGAAAGCTTTTCTCAAAGAGTCGTCGAGAGAAAGAAATAGGATAGCCTGCGCATGACCAGCAATGGAGGAGGAACTCACCTCACATGGTTTCTGAATCAGACTTACCTGATCTAATCTGAGCAGATCATGAACTAGAGCAGATCGATGATGCACTTCAGAATCTGCAGTCTGGCAGGTGTCATTACAAAGCAGTCCAAGGATTTTGTACTGCCTCCATGCCCTTCTTGATTCCATTCTAAAACAGGGGTACCCAGCTTCCCACAGCCTGAGCAGCTAGCACAGAGCAAAGG
Organism: Podarcis liolepis; assembly: GCF_965112155.1. NCBI lineage: Eukaryota > Metazoa > Chordata > Lepidosauria > Squamata > Lacertidae > Podarcis > Podarcis liolepis. The sequence continues at coordinate 18,406,083 of NC_139555.1, read as the reverse complement.
CACAAAACAAGTCTCCCTCCAGTGGTGTCCAAACTTTTTTCAGAGAGGGCCAGATATGATGAAGCGGAGGGCCGCGAGGGCCAACCAAAGGGTCGACCAAAGTCGTTGACCTTTTTAGAGGACTGAAGTTGTTGAGGGTTTTTTAGGGGCTGGATTAAACCAACTGGTGGGCCAGATTAGAATCATAGAATCATAGAGTTGGAAGAGACCACAAGGGCCATCGAGTCCAACCCCCTGCCAAGCAGGAAACACCATCAGAGCACTCCTGACATATGGTTGTCAAGCCTCTGCTTGAAGATCTCCAAAGAAGGAGACTCCACCACACTCCTTGGCAGCAAATTCCACTGTCGAACAGCTCTTACTGTCAGGAAGTTCTTCCTAATGTTTAGGTGGAATCTTCTTTCTTGTAGTTTGGATCCATTGCTCCGTGTCCGCTTCTCTGGAGCAGCAGAAAACAACCTTTCTCCCTCCTCTATGTGACATTAGGCCCCTGAAATGGACTTTGGACATGCCTGCAGGGGGTACAAGACTTGATGATGTCCCCAGATGGACATGCATTCAAAGCCCACAGTGACAAAGAGCTCTGTGTACTAGCTGGTCAAACTGTAGGTTGCTGGATGCACCAATATAGAAGATTTAAAGGAAATGTTTGTGTGTGGAGGCAGTATACAACTCCTGGACCACTTTGCAAGAATTTTATATAAATGGAACAAATTTGGTGCTCTCGTCTGAGAAATGGGATGGTTTGGACATTAATAGGTCGATTCATCCTTACACATGACACACCCTTAGTTCCTGGAAGGAAGGAAGGGTTGCAAATGTGATTAAGAAGAAGAAGAGAAGAGTTTGGATTTGATATCCCGCTTTATCACTACCCAAAGGTGTCTCAAAGCATCTAACATTCTCCTTTCCCTTCCTCCCCCACAACAAACACTCTGTGGGGTGAGTGAGGCTGAGAGACTTCGGAGAAGTGAGACGCGAACCCGGTTCACCAGATTACGAATCTACCTCTCTTAACCACTACACCACACTGGCTCTCCTATGCTTAACAGCTCCTATGCTTGACTCAGTTGCACATGGTTCAAGGCGACACTATAACAGCTCCTTCCAAGATTGTAAGAAAGGATCCTCTTGGAAGGGGAAGAGGAAGCATCCCAAAATCTGCTCCAGGGAGGTAAAGGAAATGCGTATGAAGAGGAGGAGAGGGAGAGGATGTTCCATTGTACAAGTGGAAATCATTGAGTGAATGGGACAACCTTGTTGAATACAACACAGAACCCCCAAAGGAATGCCGACATTCTGCAACATTCAGCCTTATCAGGTGATCTGCTTAATGCCAATATGACCATCTCATAAAATATCTGTCAGCTAAACCTTGTGCCAAGGTTTACTTTGGTACTCCCTGAAGAAAGGCAAGAAGATGAATTACCTATAAATTAAGTCATTGAACATTGTCTCCTTGCTTCTAAATTTATCCTCTGTAAACACAACAGGCTTATTGTGGGCTCAGATGACTTGCTCTTCAGTGCAATCCTGTGCATGTCTGTCTACTTAGAAGTAAAACCTATCAAGTTTGATGGGACTTCCTCCCATGCATATGGGCATAGGATGGACTGCAGCCCCGGAGAGACAGAAACACCTCTTTGAAGCAGAGCAGCTGAAAACAACCATCCCGGCTCTGGGATTGAAAGAAAGAAATGATGATTCTCCAGCACCTCAAAAGGGAACTGAACCATGAGATGTAATGAAAGGTGTGTGGCTGATGCCTGCATTGTTTGGAAATACATCAAGTTTTGCAAAGCCGTTAAAGTCAGAGGTGGACAAACTCAGACAAAGCGTGTTCTCCTTCATGGAGAGCACGTGTTGCGGTGGGGTCTGCTGAGCCACCCCTCTGTTACCAGGCAGGGTCTCTAAAGATGGCCTGGGGCAGTGATTGGTTCACTGGGTTGCTGGGGTAAAAGTTACGTTGCAATTTTGGTGGGAGGGGTAAAATGTTTAAGTACTCTGCATGCAGCCTGGAGCTTTCTCTTTGCTGAGTGCAACGGATCACCCGCCCACCCGCCCTTGAGTAAGGGGTTGTTGCATTGACCTTGCTATGCCTGTCATGGGGTCGTCTGCCGTTAGGGCAGGGGCCTGGTAGGAATTTTGTCCATCTGGCTGATTGGCTGGGCCATTTGGTTTTTGCCTACTGCGTAGCAAATCGTCACAACTTGTAAGGTTGCGGTTAGGCATTGGTTATAAATTGGTGGAGGAGGGGTTAGGATAGGCTGGGCCTGCCCCTCCATGGTTGCTGCGGAAAGGGAATTCAGTTAAAGGAATCCTGGGGCTTGCCATCTTTTTGTCCAATCCCTGGAAAGGGACTAGGGCCGGCAAGCCTTCGGGGAGCATGCGGGTGAGAATTGAGGGTCTGTGACTCAGCTCCATTTCTCCCTGACTTGCTTTCCCCCGCACTGTCTTTCGGTGGTGCCCGGAAGTCAGTTCTGTCCCCAGGCAGGGGGACAGATAGTCTTAACCAATGCCTAAACAACCACTCACGGTTTTGTATTTAAATAAAGTCGTGGCCAAAATTATGCCAAAAACCTTAAACAAAAATTAAGTGTGCGTTGTGAGTTATTTGGGGGGTGGCTTGGGGACCTCGACACGCAAGACAACTTGGGCTGCTTTCCTCACATAGCCCTTTAAAAAAAAAAATCCAGTGCCAGCTCTGTCTTGATTTTGAATTTTTCCCAGCTTCATATTTCTGGGCAATACTAGCCTTGTGGCAAGGAGAACTTGGGAAAATAGGAAGTTGCCTTACACCAGGCATAGGCAAACTCGGCCCTCCAGAAGTTTTGGAACTACAATTCCCATCATCCCTGACCACCGGCCCTGTTAGCTAGGGATCATGGGAGTTGTAGTCCCAAAAACATCTGGAGGGCCGAGTTTGCCTATGCCTGCCTTACAGCTAGCTCACTGCTGTCTGCACTTCCTGTGGCTTTCAAGCATTTCAGGGAGGGGACATTCCCAGTCATACCTAGAGATGCCAAGGACTGAACCAGGTAGCTTCGAATGGGGAGGGGGAAACCTCCACCATTGAACTATGAGCCATCCCTGAGCCTCAGGAGATGTGCAACCACCAAGTAAGCTGCATGTGGAACTATAAAGTAAAGGTCAATGTCAGTAGCAGCTTCCTGTTTTGCACAGTTGTGTTAAGAGGCATATGGGAGAGGGAAAGAAAGGACAATGGCAAGAAAAACTGATGAGCTATGCAGAGTTGGCAAAGTTGACATATAAACTACGTGAGAAGGACAATCGTGACTTCAAGGAAGATTGGGAACTTTTTACAAACTACTTAAAAAAATAAAACAAAATGATTTGGACTCCTTAGCAGGTTTTGAATAAACACCCACAAATGTATTAGTAGAATAGAATATATGATAGACAAGGTAATGCTATGTGCAATTTTTAACATGCAGAGAAGAGGAATGTGTAAACAAACCAGAGAAGGGAGCTGAGGGAAGTCTTGGGGGGACACAAAAAGGGGGGGGGGAATAATGTAATGGATTATTTGGATTGATAATTTGTTTTGTTGAAACTGTCTAATAATTTTATTTTTTTAAAAAAGGCATATGGGAGAGGGAACGTCTCAAAATGAGGAACCCTAACATTTGGCATTCGGAACCTTACCTCCTGCACCATCACCCTCCTGATCCTAATGCAAGTTTGGTAGACTGAACTCTGGTCTACAAGATAGGATGATAATAGAGTAAGGTAAAGTAATGATAGAATATTACGAACTTTGAAAAGGATTTGCTGGGACAATTATTAATCAAGATACAAGAGACGGGAGGAGGAGGAGGTCGTGGAAAGAAGGTAATGGAAATTGGAGAATTTGAAAAGGATGGTTTTATTTTTGATTTTTTTGTATATATATTTTTCTTCTTTTTTGTAATTTTGTCTGTTTTTGTGTGTATTTTTTTTTAAAAAATCTTATGTTCTAATAAATATCATTTGGAGAAAAAAAATGAACTCTGGTCTACAAGGGTCCAATCAAGATGGGTGCACCAGTCTGCCTAAGAAACAAGGGCATGGTTTTTAATGTTAAGGAAGGGTTTAGGAAAGCTTTTGATAAGGTAGATGGACACATGACGCTCTACTTTTTACATTCATAATGTGTTATCTTATCACGTTATCTTTTTTTCGCTTTTTTATTGTTTTATGCTGCTATATCAGTGAAACTCTGCTCATATCTCCCTAGATAGTGTTTTCCCTTTTTTTATTGAATTCAAACTCCGACACACACACCACTCCAGTGGTACTGGAGGAGGGCAGATAACAAAGGACACAGAAGGAGGGAGATTTAAAATGTCACACCAGAGGGCAGAGCAACCAGCGACTAGCAGCAGGAAAGAAACAGCATTTTGGAAAAAGGTATGACGGAGTATTACTTACATTTGACGAAAAAAGACCAAGGTAAAAAAACATTTTAATAACAAGTATGACCTGTGATGTTTTAGAACAATACAGTGGTACCTTGGGTTACATACTCTTCAGGTTACATACGCTTCAGGTTACAGACTCTGCAAACCCAGAAATAGTGCTTCAGGTTAAGAACTTTGCTTCAGGTTGAGAACAGAAATTGTGCTCCGATGGCGCGGCAGCAGGAGGCCCCATTAGCTAAAGTGGTGCTTCAGGTTAAGAACAGTTTCAGCTTAAGTATGGACCTCCAGAACAAATTAAGTACTTAACCCGAGGTACCACTGTATATCTAATATCGTTCTAATAGGGAGAATAACATTAAACAGGTCAGTGCAGATCCAGCCCAAGTCAGCTGATGCCAAAGGCCAATCCCGGCATATCAATTCCTGGACTCACAGATAGTTCTTTGGTTGAGGCAACAACTCTAATACAAGGATGGTGAACTTGTGGCCCTCCAGATGTTGTTGAACTGCAACTCCTGTCAAGCTCACTCAGAAAGGTCTGGGGTGATGGGTGTTCAGCAACATCAGGAGGGCCTCCCCACCTTTATAGAATAGGATGGCTACCAGTTGAAATGCTTCTTCCTGATTGAGACATTGTAAGGAATTTCATCAAAGTGACCCTGACAAGCCTTGCTTAGCCTTTGCCTGCTCAACCAAATGTTCTGCGCTTTCCAAGCAATCACATCAAACTATAAAAGGCTACTTGAATGGAACCAGTGGTTGTAATTACAAATGCATAGACCATCTCCCCAGAGCCTGAGAGCATATGTAACTTAATTTAACATTTTCCAGGAGGCTTAACTGATTTGCCAGGCCAATAGCTGCTGTATTTAGAAGGATACATGCTTAATTTATAAATTAGCAGATTACAATCTGATGCTTTAGCACCATATTAAATGAAGTATTAATGTAATACAAGGCAAATGACACATGATAAACCATATGAGCGTATATACAAATTTGAGTTAATATGTTGGCTTCTGTTGCCCTCTGTCAGCGTGACTGCCTTTTCCCATAATCCATGTTTCTAATTATCTCTTGTATTCCTTGCATATAAATAGCTAATTACATAGTGTCCCTGTCAACCATGAGGTATGTAATATCTGAAAACATATCCCTTTGGAAATTTAATTTAGGATAACTCAATGTAGGTCCGCAATGGAAGAAACAGATACTTTGGCTTACTAAAATGCCGAAGTATTTAATTCCAGCTTGTTGTTCTTTTATTTCCTTCCCAAAATATGAAAGCACTAATTTGGAATAAAAGAGGAAGTCTGATTGGAAATGCCAGTCTTAAAACAGCATGAGGACATCTCTCCTGGCCAAAAATATTTTTGAATGATGCTTTTGAATGTTATTTAAAAATTGTCAAGGTAAACTGCAGACACTCACGTGATGGAGAAAGTCTGGAAAGATCAATGTGATCAGTCAGTGCTCATGGGATTGGGTCATTTAAATCAGGGATGGTAGAAAAGGTAAAGGAAAAAGACCCCTGGACAGTCAAGTCCAGTCAAAGGCCACTATGGGGTTGCAGTGCTCATCTCGCTTTTAGGCTGAGGGAGCCGGGTTTGTTCACAGACAGCTTTCTGGGTCATGTGGCCAGCATGACTAAACCTCTTCTGGTGCAACGGAACACCATGACGGAAACCAGAGTGTGCAGAAATGCCATTTACCTTCCTGCTGCATTGGTACTTGTTAATCTACTTGCACTGGTGTGCTTTCGAATTGCTTGGTTGGCAGAAGCTGGGACAGAGCAATGGGAGCTCACCCTGTCACGGGGATTTGAACAGCCGACCTTCTGATTGGCAAGCCCTAGCAGTTTGAAAGCACGTCAAAGTGCAAGTAGATAAATAGGTACCGCTCCAGCTGGAAGGTAAACGGCCTTTCCGTGTGCTGCTCTGGTTTGCCAGAAGCCACTTAGTCATGCTGGCCACATGACCTGGAAGCTGTAGACCGGCTCCCTCAGCCAGTAAAGTGAGATGTGCACCACAACCCCAGAGTCATCAATGTCTGGACTTAATGGTCAGCGGTCCCTTTACTTTTACCTATTATTTTGTATTTGTAAAACCAAACAAAAATGATTTCAAAACAAAAAAACAAGATGATCATGATTATCCAGCAGGGAACAAGCGGGATATACAAAGGCACACTTTGGTCCATGCTCTAAGACTTTAGAAATAAGTTCTGAGGCTGAGGGTGCCATCCAAACCTCTTTGTGTTGGGCTGGATGTAGCTGGGATTGAAGGCAGGTGTTTTAAATTTTTACGTTTTAAGTACTTTTACTTCCCTTTACATCCCACGGATGTTTCAGCAGGCACGACCCCCACAATATTTCCCATTTAGGCAAAATTATGTTTTAACTCTGGTTGCCAGGGCAAGAGCTCTGTGCCATAACATGTATTTCTTTAGCAATCTGTATAATAATAATAATAATAATAATTTATTATTTATACCCCGCCCATCTGGCTAGGTTTCCCCAGCCACTCTGGGCGGCTTCCAAAAGAATATTAAAATACTATGATACATCAAACATTAAAAGCTTCCCTAAACAGGGCTGCCTTCAGATGTCTTCAAAAAGTCTGGTAGTAGTTGTTCTCTTTGACATCTGGTGGGAGGGCGTTCCACAGGGAGGGCGCCACTACCGAGAAGGCCCTCTGCCTGGTTCCCTGTAACTTGGCTTCTCGCAGTGAGGGAACTGCCAGAAGGCCCTCGGTGCTGGACCTCAGTGTCCGGGTAGAACGATGGAGGTGGAGACGCTCCTTCAGGTATACTGGACCGAGGCCGTTTAGGGCTTTAAAGGTCAGCACCAACGCTTTGAATTGTGCTCGGAAACGTACTGGGAGCCAATGTAGGTCTTTCAAGACCGGTGTTATATGGTCTCGGCGGCCGTTCCCAGTCACCAGTCTGGCTGCTGCATTCTGGATTAGTTGTAGTTTCCGGGTCACCTTCAAAGGTAGCCCCACGTAGAGCGCATTGCAGTAGTCCAAGCGGGAGATAACCAGAGCATGCACCACTCTGGCGAGGCAGTCCGCGGGCAGATAGGGTCTCAGGCTGCGTACCAGATGGAGCTGGTAGACAGCTGCCCTGGACACGGATTTAACCTGTGCCTCCATGGACAGCTGTAGTCCAAAATGACTCCCAGGCTGCGCACCTGGTCCTTCAGGGGCACGGTTACCCCATTCAGGACCAGGGAATCCTCCACACCTGCCCGCCTCCTGTCCCCCAGAAACAGTACTTCTGTCTTGTCAGGATTCAATCTCAATCTTTTTTTCCCTAGCATATCCCTGCTTATTACCCTTCATAAAGCGATGCAAGCATGAAAGTGACAGTCTACATACGATTTAGCATTACGTTGGTACTGTATGCATGTACTTGTCAAAGTAAGTTGAGCTGTAGGTCAGAGACAAAATGCAAGAAGGAGAAAGCCTTAACCCCTAATAACCAAGGGATGTAGCTGTCTGGGCCACTTTGGCCATCAGGGGCTGACAACTATGGTAATGAATCCCATTGGTGATGGTGCTGCTGTTTTTATTGAGCAGTTTCATTTTTTAAAAACAGCAAGCCTTCCCCAAGCCACAGGGGGGATATTTCTCTATTCAATTCTCTTACCAATTTGTCTGTTATCAAAGGTGTGTCATGTTGTGATGAAGGCAAAGTAATAGAGTGAAATCTTCTCCAGCAATTTCCCCCTTGTGTATTTTGTTTTTCTGAGTGCTTCTAAAATATGTGTGCTTCTTTTTTTTTTTACAGGCAGCAGAGAAATACAACAGAACACATTAGAGTGAGCATCTTGTAATGTGTTTCTTTTTGCATGCGTAAGAATAGAAACGCGGGACTGGAAATGATCTGCAAAGTTGATGGCAACCAAAGGTTACATTGGGCAAAGGTTGGCCTAAGAATCATTGTTCTTGGGATATCTTAGGGCTGCCATATGTCCAGAATGTACCAGCCATAGCTGGGATTTGGCCCCTTGTAAACAGCATGTGAGCTGTTTCCTTATAAATAGCTGAAAACTTCTTTCTGCCCTTTTTTTTTAGATTTAGCCAAAAAAAACTCAACAATTTTTTGAAAATATGGCAAACCTAGGATATTTAGGTGCTCCTTCTGAAAGGTGTTCTCACAGCTAAGTAATGCTCCTTTGGCGATCATCCTTTAGTTAATCAATAATAATTCATGCCCCTTGAACCTCTGCAGTCATG